>NC_133563.1:28355000-28980000 GCF_048773025.1 Camelus bactrianus
GGCCAACATCACACGTCAGGTCAGTAGATGGATTACGTGATGTGTTAAGTCCTCTCCAAACCTGAGACTTGTGGTAGAATGGAGACTGCATCCAATAGCTTATCCAATAGTTTGCCAATTCCTTTAAATGAACAAAGGGCGTCATTATCTCTTAATGTATCAAAGGGACTCCAGAGGGTCAAAGGAGAGGAAAGGAAAAGAGAGTGAGAACAAACAAGAAATGGAAGCTTAGAGAATGTTTACTACCCGCCAGGCCAGACATGTCCAAATGTATAATAGAACATTCAGTTATACCCCCAGTGGTGCACATCCTAACACGACTGCCATCTTTTATATGAAGGAGCATAGGTGCCTTGAGCTGCCTGCCCAAGGTCACCCAATCAGTGAGTGGTAGACTTGGGATTTGACAGCAGTCTGACCCCACATCCCATTGTGGCAGGCAGCCCCTGAATGGCTGAAATGAAGGGAGAAAATCATTCAAATGTAAACAGCATCACTTGTGAACAGCACTGATGGGACAAGCTGATGTATTGGCACCAGAAAAACAAACAAACAAACCGGGTTTCCATTCCAGTTGGACCATCTTGCCAAAGTTATTGAGCCCCAGGTGCTTCTTTAGAAGAGCTTGGGGCAGGGGGATTACTAATAATAGCTCCCTCAAAACGTTGTGTCGAGGATTATATCGGGGAAAAGTGCTCTTACCAAATTGCAGTTCCTTCCTTCCTCAACTCAAAACCCCTTGAACAGCTATTTGCTCTTGAACTATTTGCCCAATCCTGTTCCTGGGTGACTGGTGAGTTCAGAAATGTCTGCTGCTGAGGAAATGGAGTTCAGCTGCGTCAGGAGAATCTTAGGTCAGAAGGAAGCTGGGGAGAGGGCTGGATAGGAAGAAATCAAGGCTGTCTAGTGCTTGCTAAGGAACTTGACGTATATGAGCTCATAGAATCATAACGGGAATGAGCAGGCAGAAATTCAGGGCTGGGAGACACCGCAAGGCGTCCAAAGAACAGCTGTGGGGCTGCTTCTTTGGGGCATCCTGAAAAAGCACCTCTTTAGTGAGTTCCTTCTAGAGAGCAAGGGATGGGTTCTATCAGTTACCATGTAACAAATGTTATCTGTATGTGTCATTTTGTTTGATACACGGAGTGTACAGCACTATTGATGTCTGGGGCTTCATAATTCTCTGCTTGGGGGGCTGTCCTGTGTGTGGTAGAATATTTTGCAGGATCTCTGGCTTCTACTCACCAGATGCCATTATCTCCCCCTACCTCAGGTCGTGACAATCAAAAATGCCTCTAGACATTGCCAGACATCTCTTGGGGGCACCCTCACCTCCTCTGAGAACGACTGGTATAGAATGAAAAAGCATCTGACCTCGATCAGTGTCTATTAAGCAGAGTTTGGGGAGACAAAAATGCTTCCAACACAGTTTCAGTCCTCATGTAACTTGTAGCCCGTGCTCCGGTTGGGGAGATGGACAAGTTCACACATAATTGCTGTTAACTATGGCCAGCACAATAATGGAGCAATAAACAAGGAACGAGGTACACACCAGGCTCAGAGAGAAAGTGACGTGACCAGGTCTTCTGAAAGTGGAAAGTAAGCTTTCCTGAGAGTGGAGTCTTGACCTGGAACCACGGGCCACCCTTCCCAAACCGGTCCCCTGGTCCCCCTTCTCCCACTTTTGTGATTCTTTTCTCAACACTCTGTATGTTTCCTTCATAGCAAGGACTATAATTGGTAATTGATTCTTTTGTTTCCTTTTGATTTTGTTTGTCTGCCTCCTTCACCTTGCTCCATGAGAACAAGAATCTTCTGTCTTGTCTACTTTAGAAATCCTAGCCTCTGGCACAGGGTAGAGCCTAAAGCAGGGACTTAGCAACTGTTTACAGAAGGAAGGAAAGGAGGGAGGAAGAAAGGAAAGGAGAGAAAAACTAGGGATTCCTCCAGCAGATGAGGTGGGAAAAGCACTCCAGGCAGGGAACAGTATATGCAAAGGCACACAGAGATCAACAGGACTGACTGCCTAATTTGCAGGACTCAGTGCAGAATGAAAACACAGGGCTCCTTATTCAAATGTAATTACAGCTTTAATGCAATAACAGAGGATCAAACCCACTGCAGGCCCTTTTGCAAGCAGGACCCTGTGTGACTGCCCAGGTCATCAGCCCATGAAGGGTACTTGGGGAGATAAACCACCATGGGTCATCATCCTCTGGGGGGCTCGTGTCCCCCAGTCCACACACGGGTCCCACGAGACTGTCAACATGACCTCCAGCAACCACACCATGTTTTCTAGCAGCAAAAAGCCTCATTCCCAGAAGAGAACAGAGCCCAGCTAAGTGTGTTCTTCCAAATTCGATGTTGATACTGAGAAATACTGCAGGATTGAGGGAGTTCGGCACAGGTTCACACAGCATTGCTTGGCAGAGAGCTCTTGACAACCTCGGCAAGCCCCCAGACAAAGCCGCAGTGTGTGGAGCTCTGGATCCAAGCCTGGGAGCTGAAGGCGGAAAGCGGACTGAGTTTCGACTTAACGAGGCTCATTCAGAGTCTAGTCAAGTCCGCCTCAACTCAGAGCCTGGTGAACAGGACAATTTGTTATCAGCCCATAGCGGGAGCTGCAGATAAATGCTCTCTGATCCTGTGTTTGGTAAAACCTGTCATTTACAGGCTATCTGAAGGGCTAGCTTTAATTAGGATGTACCTGTTATGTTTTAGTTCCAATTGTGATTAACGAAGCCATTGGCTCAGATCTGTCGGAAGGGCACTGGTGCTGGGGCAGGTTGTTGAGAGAAGTTTTGGCTGGGGACTACTTTGTGTGTGATGTGAGCGGGTGTGGGTGGATGTGATCGTGTGTGAATGTGTATTCATGCACGCACACGTGCCATTTCACAAGATTTACACATATAGGAATATGGGGAGGATAATTACTTTATTTACCTTGTCTCTTTAAAGCCTAGAGAAAGCTGGTAATTTGAGGACCCTTGGAAATGCCTTTTTCTCAAATAATATAAACTATAACCTGATTATTAAGCTCTCCTTCAAGAATGGAAGGGGCAAGGAAAGAAAGTCTCATTTACTGAGCACTTATCTACCATGTGGCAGACTCTTTCATCCACAAAATTTCATGAACTCTCACAAGAACCCATTTTACAGATGAGAAAACAAAAACCTCAGGGTTTTGGTAATACTCCCCACCTCCAAAACCACATCAGGATTGTCACCCAGGACATTAAGTCAAAAACCCGCATTCTTGCCATGAAACAACACTGCCTCTCAAACAGGGTGAAAAAGGGACGAAAGAGAAGTGGCAAGTTAATTTCTTTTCCTTGAAGATAGAAAAAGCATACTTAATATTGTCCCATGACTTAGTTTTTAGCCTAGACCCAACTCCCTACCTTGCTGGCACGGAAAGTCGCATCTTCTTCTACCTGTTCACCACCAGAGAGTCAATGGACAATCAGTTAGGCATCATGGCTGATTATAACCCACAGTAATGGAAAATGCAAAAGAATAATCATTTGGATAGTGTCTGATTTCAGAAGTCATCTTTCACTGCTCCTCGATGTTGGAATTCTAGTCATTCCCACCATTTCCAGCAAGATATTGATTCCACACTGTTGTCTAACTCTTGAGCTCTGCCCCTGTCTGCTCTTTTGCATTTTGACTTTCAAGTTACAAGAGAAAGTGCCAGGTCCCTCCCTGCCCACAGCCCACAGCTCAGAGAGGGAGCGAGGACACAAGGGGTCGGGCTGGGGAGCACGGGAGAGTCATCTGATCTTCCTGGAGGCTCTTCTTGTGGCTCTCCTGAATCCTGCCTAGACTTCCGCTGGAGCAGAGGAAGCAATCAGACCTCAAGTCCCAGATGTGGGTTGGAGAACCAGCTCTGCCGTGTACCAGACGTGTGATGGGGGGTATCACTTACTCTCTCTAGTTCTCAGTTTCCTGTTCTATAAAATGACAGTAATAACATCCACTCTCCACATACTCTTGATGAAGGAGATTTTTATTATTTTTTTTATTCTTTTATCCAAGAATAGTTACAATGTGTCAATTTCTAGTATACAGCATAATGTCCCAGTCATGTGTGTATGTATATAATATATATTCATTTTCATATTCTTTTTCATTAAAAGTTATTACAAGATATTGAATATAGTTCCCTGTGCTATACAGAAGAAATCTGTTTTTTTATGTATTTTTATATACCATTTGCAAATCTCAAACTCCCAAATTTAACCTCTCCCACTCCTTTTCCCCAGGTAACCATAAGACTGTTTACTATGTCTGCGAGTCCATTTCTGTTTTGTAGGTGAGTTCATTAGTGTCCTTTTAAAAAAATTTTTTATACCTTATATTCCTACAGGTCACCATTAAGTAAGTGTTTGGGGAATCATTCTTTGTCTTAAAGTAAAAGAGAGGAACATTTTAAATTTTAAATAGTTGTGCTAATTTTTTTTTAAGGATAAAAAGCTTGCAGTTCACTAGAAGCCTCGTGTATCTTCATAATAGCAACAGAGAGAATATTAGTTGATGTGGTTGGTAAAAAGACATCTTCACAGATATCCAAGTAAGGTATAGATAACCCTTCACTAAAAGTTCATAAAATTGATTTGCATCCATGTTTACTAAGTGATTAGTCTCAGTTTTGTAGACTACGGAAATCACAATTATCAGATCCTTTTATCAGAAGAACAAGAATGTTTTTTGAATGCTTGTAATGTTTACTTTGACTGAGGATCATACAGTAGATTTTGAAAGGCTTTAGATTATGTGTGTACCTAATATATGTTAATTAATAAAACAATGGTTTTTAATGCATTTTAAAACAAGCAATTTGCCACAATTCTACTTGCAGACGTTTACCTAAAGAAAATACTCAGACAAGTACACAAAATAATACATGTACAGAAATGTGCCCTGAGACAATGTTGACAATATTGAAAACTCTGAAGCCCATCTAATGTCTGCCCATATGGACTTTGTAAAGTAATTATGTTATCCATATGTTATAATACTTGTGGGCATTTAAAATGACGTAGTAGTTCTCTATTTGTTGAGTTAAAAATTTATCTTTTAGGTGATACCATTTTATGTGCAAAGAATACCCCTGGGGCAGTATGAGGGTGGGAGAGGGGGAGGTATATTGGGCATAAGGTAGGCTGTAAGGATGTTTTGTACAACACCAGGAATACAGCCCATATTTTGTGATAACTGTAAATGAAGTGTAACCTTTAAAAATTGTATTAAAAATAAAAAAACAGGGGGGGACAGTATAGCTCAGTGGTAGAGTCTGTGCTTAGCATGCAGGAGGTCCTGGGTTCAATCCCCAGTATCACCATCAAAAATAAATAAATGAATAAACTTAATTACTCCTCCCCCAAAAAATTAAAAAAAAAATTTTTTTTTAAAACTACCCCCGGTAGACTATTCAAAAGCCTGAATATAGTGGTTGATTCTAAGGAGTGGAACTGCGGGGTCTACAAGAGAACATTATTTTGCTACATCTCTTGATATTGTTTGAAGTTTTTGTTTGTGATCTGCCCGAAAATTGCTTAATTAATTAAAACATAAAAAATTGTAAAACATGTGTTTGAAAACTTGTCAGGGCATGTGTATTACCGTAGCTGTCTTACACTTTAGATCACACGGCATTTTTTTCCCTTCGTTACACTTTTCTGGATTTTTTCCAAATTGTTTGCAACAAGCAGTTGTAACTCATAATAATGAAATAGAACAAAACAAAACAAAACAATAAAATAATTTCTGTTTTAGAAAAGAAAAAGCGACCTACTCACTCTAAACTCTTAGAAAGCTTGAAACAGTCATGGATTATATTGGTTACCTTACGTGTAGCAGATTACACGCAAACTTAGTGACTTAAAACAATAAACACTTATCGACTCAAAAAGTGTCCAGATTTGGGCCAAATTTTAGGGACAGCTTAGCTGAGTGGTTTGGGCAAAGGATCTTTCAAGAAGTTTCAGTGTGAGCTACGGCTGCCAGCATCTGAAGAGTTAATGACGACTGGCTGTTAACAGTGGGTCTCAGTTCCTGGTCACATGGACCTCTCCACAACGCTCCTTGAGGGTCCTCACAACATGGCTGACTTCTCCCAGAGCAAGTATTCCAAGAGGGAGCAAGGTAGAAGCCGCAATATCCTTCGTGACTTAGCTTCAGAAGTCACGTACGTCCTTTTAGCAATCTCCTACTGAGTGACTGAAGTCAACTCTAGTCCGTATGGAGGGGATGACATAAAGGTATGACTACAGGAAAGCAAGGATCACTGGAGCCATTCTGGAGGCTGGCTACCATAATTATATACACGTAGAGTCTTCCAAAATCTTTTGAGTGTTACCCAAGTGAGAGAGAGTCTCACATTTTCTCTTTCTCTTCCCCAGGGAGCTTCCTGGCAGTAATGTCTGTGGTTTTGCTTACTTGACCACTGTGCCTTCAAAGAGCCCTTTCTTTGGTGAATTCTAAGCAACATGTAGGACAAAGCAGGGAATAAGGCCCTAAGAACCTCCTGTCCACCTCTTTGCCCGTGGGCCATCCATTTTGCAAACGGTGTCAGAACATTTTTCACCATCACTGGTCTCCTTCACCCACCAGTCCACCTGCCCGTAGATGTCCTGGAATGTCCCTGAAAATAAAGAATAGAGCCCATACCATGCTCAGGTAGCCAGGAATTCCTTCAGGCCAGTACCAGCATTGTGTTCATCTCTGACCCCGAGTGTGTGGCACAGTGATGGCTCAGCAGCTGCTAAATAGTTGCTTGCTGATTTAAAGGAACAAGGGAGACTGTGATCTGAGAGGAAGTTTTGCTTCTGCAAAAAAAAAAAATAAGTGCAACCAATGGAAAAATTATCGTTTGACTTCATCAAATCTCGCCTCCGGTGCTCTGCCTGCTCGCATCTTCTCTGCCCTACCTTCAACCCTACCTCCATCTACTGTCCATCTATCCTTAATTCCCCAGCCTCATCCCCTTGGGTCTGATCCCTGGCCCAGCCAGCTATGCATTAGCTATTTGATTTTTGCACAAGTTTCTTAATGTCTTTGAGCCTCTGTTCCCTGATCTGTAAAACAAGGATTATACTTCCTCATAGAATTTTTTAAAAGCCGCAGTTAGAGAATAATACATACGGTGCCCAGAACTGAGGAGGAATTAAATAGATATGATTTCCTTCCTGCTCTTTGTGTTGTCATGGGCTTAGCGCACATTTCATTTTGTGGTTTACTTTTGCCACTCAATAGGATGTTGCAATCATTTTTACAAGTTGTCACCTGGTGTTCTTAGTTATATTTTCTATTGACTGCATCATGTTTTATCAAACATTTCCAATTATGGGACATTTAAAGTCTTCCAAAATTTTCCTTCTTACACAAGACACGTCCTCTGGGACTTTTTTCCCATAAGGTAACTTCCCAGGATCGATATTTACTATCTACTAGGCAATTTGAGTTTGAAATTTGTTATTAATGTATAAAATTTAGGTGTCATTTCCCCAACTGAGGTTTTTACCCCTTGATTGCAGGGATTATAGTTTACTCTCAATGGGCAGTAATATGAGTTGCTTAAGAGCACAAGATTTGAGAGCAGACAGACCTGAGTTTGGATTCTGGCTTGGCCACTCCTTGAAACTCAGCATTCTCAGTTGTAAAATAAAGATATCTACACCTCCCTACCCATCGGTATCGGTACTGGTTATGTTTTGCTGCATTATAAGCCAGCCTGGAGCCAAATGTTTTAAAACTGCAACACTCATTTGGTTGATGTCTCTGCAACTGGGCGGCACCCAGCAGGGACAGCTCATCTCCCTTGGTGCCGTGTGAGTTGAGGCAGCTCGGGGGAACCACTTTCAAGATGGCGCACGACTGCCAAGTAGGTTGGTGCCAGCTATCAGCTAGGAACTCAGCTGAGGCTGTGGTCTAGGATTCTCCGTTCTCCTCCACACGGATTTTGTCATAGATTTCTTGTATTTCTTCACAATATAGTGGCTCAGTTTCCAAGAGTGAATCTTCCAAGAGCTCCATGTGGAAGCTGTATTGTCCTTTATGGCCACACCCCAGAAGTGATATGATGTCACTCACTGCAATTATAGAATCCCATCTGGATTCAAGCAAAGGGAACACTGATTCCACCTCTTAATGGAAGGGAAGCCGAATTACACAGCAAGAAGAGCTGAAGGGTTGGGAGATTTTACTCAGGCTACTTCTGGAAAGTAAGTTGTTGCAAGGATTTTAAAATTAGGTAAATAATACGTATGTAATTGCCTGATTGAGTACCTGGCTTATAGTAGATCCTCAATTCGTAGTTGCTAGTCTGCACATGGACAGGGACCCAGGGTAGTCAGCGTCGCCGGGTAGATCTTCAACGGTGATTCAGGGTTGAGCCATTTTCAGATTACCTGTGTTGTAGCTATTGGGTTCACCTTTTCTCACCTCCCAAGAATAATGAAGAGAGTATCTACCTTGATACTTTGCTTACCCAAATGTTCCTCTCTTTGACAAGTTCATGACCCACTTTTTTGTTCAATCATGAAATAGCACTTAAAACAGGTAAGACTGTGTGGCATTGTTTAGCCACAGTGCATTTGTCTTGTGGTTGGGTCTTTCCAAACTGTCCTGTATGGTTTGGCCCTAAAATAGTTTGTCTACAGTGTGTGAAAGAGAATGTTAGTGCTAAGACAGGATGTGGAAACTGACCTACTGTCAGTCAGACTGGAGCTTTTGGCTTGGACTGTTCCTGAGCCACTCAGTCTCAGCTGCAGAGATGCCAGCAGTCAAGCAGAACTTGCCTTTGTCCAACTGGGTTGGGCAGGGCTGGAAAGAACCGTCGAAAGGGGCCCAGAGACAGGATGGCATTTGCCCAAGTTCATAGAGCACGTGGATGCCAGAGTCACAGATTTGAGTGGGGTTTCTCAACCTTAACACGATCAACATTTCAAACTAGACAATAACTTGTTATGAGGGGCTGTCCTGTGAAGCAGCCCTGGCCTCCACCCATCAGAGGCCAGTAGCATCCTCCTTCCCATTTGTGACAACCAGAAATGCCTCTGCACATGACCAAACATTTTCTGGGGGGCACCACTGCCCCCGGTAATGAACTACTGGACTAGAATGCAGGTCTTCTGGTTACCTGTGAACTTACCCAGCTAAAATATTTCGATAGGGGCTGAGTTGATTCACAAAGACTAAATTCAGGGCTTTTGAACTAGTCTTTGTGGACTAAGAAAGCTTTTGCTAGAGAAAGAAACCCCTCCGAAAAAGGTAAATCTTGAATGTAGGACAGTCTATGAAATAACGTCCCTGATCTCTTCAAAATGTCAAAGCCATGAAAGAAAGGCGGTAAGGATTACTGTTATAGATTAAAAGAGATGCATAACCTTGCCCTTGATTAGGTCTGGCTAAATACACACACACACAGTTATCAAAGACATTTGAGGGACAATTGGGAAAATTTGAATATGCAATTATCATTTAACTTTTTAAAGTGTGAATATGATATTGTGATAAAGAGACTCTCCTTGTTTGGGAGAGATGCATACTGAAATATTTAAGGGTGAAAGAAGAGTCATATCTGTCATAACTTTCTGTAAAATGGGTCCATCATCAAAAGTAGGCAAGTATGTCAAAATGTTAATAACTGATGATTCAACATAACAGATCTGTACTATTTTTTATTTTTCTGCATATTAGAAATTTTTCTGAATTAAAATGATGGGAAAGTAAATATGCAGTAAGGTAAAAGGAAAAGAAAAAATTGAAAAGGTTTTGAAAAGAAATCCTCACACAGGTGCACAAAAATGTTCACTGCAGCATTGTGTATAATATGGAAATAATCAGAAGTAAACTATTTATCCCCAAGCCTTAGTCAAATAAATTGTGACATTCCAGATGATGTAGAACACCACGCAACAGTTAAAAAGAGCAGGACACAACCCTGAATCTGGCCACAGAAGTGAAAATATTCCAACCCAGTAACGATGGCCAGGAGTCCCCCTCATCTTGGGACATCGGTTCACACGACGAAGACGGTGGCCATGACTCACTGAGTCTAATTGTCAAGCTGGTCATCAGCAGCCAAAGGTCAGCACCACGCAGACAGGACCCAACACAATGCAGATCGAGATCTCTGTCCAATCATAACCCACCGGGCAAGAATGACAACTTTCTTTATTTGCCTAAAACATACTTTGCATTTTAAGCTCGCATTCCACTGAGATAGTGAGATGGTAAGAATTCCACCTTGGGCCATTTAGCATTCCCCCTTTCTCAGGAATTGTGGGCTAACTCCTGGAGGAGGTTTTGGTTTGAGCTAAGTGAAATGGCTAATATTTTTTACTTTCAAAATGTCAATTTTGTATAGTTCAAACAAAAGCAAAAGACTGTCTTCAAAATGGAATTGAGAAAGGGATGGGGGAGAGGGAAGAATGAGATTGATCTAGATACCCTACTGGGGATGGCTTTCCAAGACATATTTATTGTTGAGTGTGATTGAGATAGATAGATACACAGATAGATAGATTTTTTTAAAATTTAACTGCTAGTAGATAAGATGCAGACCAGTAAGTGAAACAAGGTTATATAGTTCCCTTGGGTGTGTGGGTGTGTGTATTTTTTTCTCTCCTTCATCTCACTATTTCTTACCACCTCTCCCTGCACCCTCCTTAGTCCAAGCTAAGATGCTTGTGGTACTGCTCCTGCTTTTGACTTCTGACAGCCATTCACACAGCAGATAGAAGTCCCCTTTTAAAGGCTAAGTCATAGTATACCACTCCTCACTCACAGCCATTCAATGGCTGGAATCTTACAGAATATTGTCTTGCATCTTACTCAACGTTGGTCAGGCCCTACACAATGGGGGTCTCCACTGCCCCCTGATTTCAGCTCCTGTTCTTCTCTTTCTTGATCATCTGAAACACTCACACCAGCATCTATGCTCTTCCCCAAACATGCCAGACAAACTCCCACCTCAGGGCCTTTGCACTTGCTCTTCCTTCCGCCTGAAACAGTTTTACCCTAGATAGTCACATGACTCACTCCCTCATCACCTTTAAGTTTCTGGGTAATGTTACCTTCTCTGTTAGCTCTTTCTCCATCTCCTGACTTAAATTTGCAAGATCTCTGTATTAGCTTGCGAGGGCTGCTGTAACGAAGCACCACATACTGGGTGACAAATAACAGAAATGAATCGTCTCACCATTCTGGAGGCTAGAGGTCTGAGATCCAGGGGTGGGCAGGGCTATGCTCTCTAGAAGACTGTAAAGGATGGTATGTCCCATGACTTCATCTTCTGAGCTTCTGGTGTCACCAATAATCCTTGGTGTTTTTTGGCTTGTAATGTATCACCCTGATCTCTGTCTTCATGTTTGCATGGCCTTCTCCTTCTGTATGTGTCTGCAGCCAAATCTCCCTTTGTTGTAAGGACACCAGTCATACTGGACTGGTCCATCCTACTCCAGTATGAATTCATCTTAACTAATTACACCAGCAATGACTCTGTTTCCAAATAAGATCACATTTTGAGGTCCTGGGGGTTAGGAATTCAACATATGAACTGGGGATGGGGTGGAAGTCACAAGTCAACCCATACCAACCCTCTGCTCTAATTTATTTTTCTTTGTACTATTCATCACCTTCTAGTATATAGTATGACTTACTCACTCACCTTCTTTCTTGTTTCCTCCCTCCATGAAGGCAAGAATGTCTCTTTCACTGCTGAATTGTCAGAGCTGAGAACTATACTCAATCCACATTTACTGGTAGAATACAAAGAAAGAAGCATCAATTTCTCACCTGTTTCTTTACAGTTGGACACATTGCTGAGGCTCAGTGTGAAATAAATCCAAAGACTCACAGGCTCTTAGAGCTTTAAAGACCTCCAGTGACCATCCTGTCTAGTTCTCCCCTTTTACTGAAGAGAAACTGAGACCCAGAGGCAGCAGGCATCTTGTCCAATAATACAGCAGGGAAAGAAGCCAAATGTCCTCTTCCTTGGCCTTTTAACCACAACTACTGTCTTTATTATGTTTAATTTTCCCAGTAGCCAGGAAATTCTGTGATGACAATTGAAAAGCAATTACTTCTTTGTGTTTGACCAGTGACAGATGGGCACACGGTTCTGTTTGCTCTAGATAAACTGAGCCAATCTAAACATCAAAGACTTCATACCTGATGGGCCAGTCCAACCAGCCTACGATATTTAGGGTGGATGTCAATCCATTACAAAAGGTGATAAACCAACCCCATTAATCTTGGTCATTTAGAAGAAAATGCTCCTGTTCAAAAGAACCTGTGCTTCTGGTTCTAGACCAAGGATTGCTCAATCAGGACCTCACAGTGGGCCAGGCGCTCACAAGATCTCCCACCTGGCTTGGATTACCTAGGATGCTGGAGGACGGAGGATGCCAGTCTCTAGCCAGAGCTGGAAACACCTGGCATACTGCCTGACACCTAGTAGGTCCTCCAAAGATATCAGCGGAATCTAAGTTAAACAAAACAAAACAAAAAAAAAACCACTAACATGAAAGTATATTCAATATCTTGTAATAACCTATAGGGAAAAAGAATATTAAAAGGAATATGTACATATGTATGTCTATCTGAATCACTATCCTGTACACCAGAAACTGAACACAATGTTGTGAATCAACACTACTTCAGTATAAAAAAAACAGTAAAATGTTCTAAAATGTTTTCATCTTCCTCATAATCTAGTGGTTGCCAATTATGGACTCTAGAAATAGTTGAATAGTTGAATAGATTAATCAAAGAGTAATCTTGAACAAACCGCTGAAGCTTTTGGTGCCTTGGTTTCCTTCCCTTTAAAATGGGGCTAACAATAGTGTTTACCTCATAGGTTGTTGTAAGACTTCAAGGTGGTAACCCACAAAAATCACTCAGAACAGTGTCTGGCACATATAAAGCTCTGCGTCAGTTTTGCTGTATTTTCACCCTTAGTTTGCCCATTCATGTGTTCAGCCATGTATGAACCTGTATGAAGGACATGTTTTGGGTTCTAAGCTCTGACTTGGAGGATTCTGTGCATTGGGTATACAAAAGTGTGACAGCATGGCCTCTGGAACTCACGGCTGATAGTATTCACTGAGCATCCACACAGACCTGTGAAATCAGGGGCACGTGTTGGTGCAATGTGCACAGGTAGGAGTCCACAGTGGAGGACTCAGAGTCTTCACTATTGCTCAAAGGGATGCATGACAACCCCTGAAACAGAATCCTAAAACCTAGTTAAGTATTAGCACTGTTAAAAAGGAGACAGAAAATTCAATAGGCAAACCTAATGCCGGTGGTAACTGCTGTCCTGGAAGCCCACCTGAAACACAAAGGAACCTGGAGGACCAAAGCCTGCCTTCAAGGGATCTGGTCTGGCTTCATGGAGGAGGCAGTCATCTGAAGTGTATGTGGTGGCATCTCAGTGTGGTCACTGAGAAATGGAGACACTCAGACACACATGGAAAAGGTAGAAGAAATGGAAGTGAGAAAGTAATGACATTCAGATTTATTTTTGCTCTGGCTTCTGGAAAAAGAAACAAACTCACAGGAAACTGAACAAATCTTCTTGTGATCTGACACTATTAAGAGAGGGGCAAGGAAAAGGCCGTGGGTTTTAAAGTCAGACAGAAGTGGGGTTGAATGTTGGCTCAGTCACTTACCAGCAGTGGAGAAGATGGATGTGATTTAATCTCTCTGAAACCCATTTTCTCAAATGCAAAATTGGGATTCATGAAATAATGTTTGTTACATATTCAACGTAGCATCTGGCCATGACAGATGAATAGATCATATTGTTTGTTGACCATTGTTCACTTGCTCCCCATTCTTGCCCGATATCACTATAGGCAGAATACACTTTTGTGCCCACTGACTTTGGGCTCAGCCATGTTAATTACTTTGACCAATGGGCTGTGTGTGTATGTGTGTGTGACATATGTCGAGCAGAATCTTTAAATAGACGTGTTGGGTTTGGAAATGTCTCTTCTGTTCTAATACTCTGCTGTGAAGACAATTGGTCCCATTTAGGATCTCGGCCATCAGCTGAGATCCAGGAACAAGGAGGCAACATTGACCCAAGTTAAGCACAGCCACAGTTAAATGTACATCAGCAAGAAAGTAAATGGTCAACCACTGAGATTTGGGGGATATTTGTTGCCGCAGCAGAAGCTGACTAGTTTACTGACACTTAATTCCTGCTCAATAACTAGTTTCTCCATATAAAGATAGAGGAAGTGGTAGAGTGTGTGCCATGCATGAGGTCCTGGATTCAATCCCCAGTATCTCCATTAAAAAAAATCAGGTAGAACTATCAAGGATACACGTGGGTATGATATAAAAAAAAATTGCTGCATACAGGCCAGGGAGCTATGTTACATGAGGCGACAAATCCTACCTCCCATACTTTATCTTATCCCCACAAACATGCTGAAAAGTAGGTGTCATTATTTTCATTGTTCAGATAAGGAAATTGAGATTCAGCCTCAAGTCAGATTGAAAGTTCACTGCAGAGCCCATTCAGAGTCTCTCTGGCCCAAAGATCATGCCTTGCTTCACTCTTTCCTGAATTGAGTGGGTTTTTTTAAAGGAAAATATATACACAAAGCATATACATATAGGTATATATCATTGCTGATTGAGATTAGATGCTTGATAAATGGAGGCTGATTTTTTTTTTCCTTGCAGTCACTGTTTACTGGAGTCAACTTCAGTATCTCAAACCCAGTATCTCTTTTCGAGAATCTTACTCAGGTGGAAGGCATCTGACTTGGTCTGTGGGTAGGGCTATAGCTATAAAAGAGAAATTTCTCTGTGCTTAGAATTCACTAACTTGGGTGTAACAGAATGGACCCTACAGTGTAAGTAAGACTCAGGGGGACTAAACTCTGACCTAGGATGCTAAACCACCCAGTCCAGGATGAAATTCCATGGCAAATCTCCCTAGATTGTCCTGACCTTGCGGTAAGATCGAGGACATGGTTTTTCAGCACAGGCTTCTGAACACGAGCATCCAGACTGTTCTGCAGGACTTGCTGTGTCAATGTTTCATATTTCAAGTTACTAGAGAGGTTCCTAGTCTCTCTTGCAGGGTAAGTGCCAGCATTCCATAATCTAATAAAGCTCAATTTAAGACAGATTAAGGAGTTAAGAAGTTAAAAAAGAAACTATTAGGACAACTAGAAGGAAAAAAAAAATGCAGGTCTTCTATCAAAGAGGCTCTCCAAACAACAGAAACCACAGCTCAAACTGATGGGGCAGACGTTGCTCATTGGTTAACACAACCCAATTCCTATTGTCTTTCTCCTTGCCTGTCTTTGCTATAGAAGTTGGAAAAACCAAATAATTGCTGTCGGAGCTTCACTTGCAGCTGGCAGAAGCCAGGTGACAGTTCCAGCCAATGAGATTGGATGTCTCCCAAGGGTTGCTGGGAAGACTTTTGCTTCTTCTGGTAAAAGGGTCAGACTTGACTAACATTGATCATTTCACTTTGTTCCACTTTAACCACAGATGTGATGCCAAAGGCTGCAACAGCCACCTGATTGCTACAAATGAGCCACTACACCACCACTCCAGACTACTGGTTAGTGGGAAATATAAACCTATATTTGTTTAAAGTGCTTTTTGTAGGATTTTTTTCTGTTACCTGCAGCAGAAAGCACTCCTAAGGGTAACCATTGTCTTAAACAACAAAGAAATGTTTTCTTTTTTTAACCTAAGAGAGATGGTACCTTCTTTCATCTCTCCTTTAGGATTAAATTTTCACCACAGTTCCCCAATAGCCATCCTTTCACATGCTGTTGTCTACAATTGGATGAGCCAGTCCATTCCTGAAATGCTCCCTGGCAAGGGGAAAAGAATGACATTCTAGATTTATACTGTTTGGATGTAGACATTTATTCAGGCATCAACCAAAACAGACTTGACAGTTGGTAAATGTGATCACAGGATGAGTAAGGACTTTCTGAACATAAAAACAATAGAAATACATCACACACTCAAGGACTGGTAGATATGAGCTTCTTGACATTAAAGAGTATTCATAAAGTAACCCATTATAAACAGGAAGAAAAGGCAAATAAGAGATCAGGGAGAAATATTTGCAATTTACACGGCAGATGAAGTGTTAATATCTCATAAATCAATTCTGAGAATGGATCCTAAGGAAATCATTAAGGACATGTGCAAAGATTTAGTCACAAGGATGTTTGTAGCAGTACTGTGTTTAATAATGAAAATTTGCAAGTGAGATGAATTTCTAGCAATAAGGTACTAGTTAAATAAAATATGATACACCCTTACAATGGAATGCTACAGGACTATTAAAAAGTAATGTTGTAGAAAAGTATCTACTGCCACGGAAAGACCATCGTGATGTATTATTGACAAAAGCAGAATACAAATACTGTATATCATGTGATTCTATTTTCTGAAGGGAAGATGTAAGGGGTATCTGTGTGTATGTAAATGTCTAGAGTGGTGTGTGTATCCCAGAGTTAACAACACGTATTTCTGGTGGGTGATGTATTTGTTGATTTTTTTTAAAATACTAAGCTGCTGGGTTTTTTTTTAAAACAAAAATAAAATAAAAGGAACTTAATTTGGGGAACAAATACCAAAAAGTAAAAGGACACTTCCACAGAAAACTGGGTGGTGAGCCTGAGCAAAAAATGTTCATTAAAAAAAGTGCAACGAGCCAAAAAACACATATGGGAGTTTTCATTCTTGGTAATAATCCAACATGCAATTAAAACAAAACTGAGATGCAATTTTTCTTTTTCTTTCTTCCTTCTTTTCTTTCTTTCTTGCCCATGGAACTGGAATGTTTCTCCCCCAAGAGAAGAGACCCCCTTGGCTGGGAGGACAATGAAATGTGCAAGCTCACAGGTAAAGCTTGTTGATGAACAATCTGTCAATAGGCAGAGATTCAGAAATCCTCATTCTCCCTGACCCCACAAGTCCACTTCAGGAGGGGATTAGAGGTTCCCAGGAAGGCTCATGTCCAGAATTTCCATGTCAGTTTTCTACATTATGAAGAATGATTGATTGGAAACAGTCTAGTTGCTCAGGGAGAGAGAAACCGCTGAATCTGTTACGCTGAACACACATGCTACATTATTAAACAAGTATTTAAAAGCATATCTAATTGCAAATATGTAATATCACGGGGAGATGTTCAGGATATGAGGATGAGTTAAAGAAAAGCAGGTTCTAAAGAAGTGTAAATGAAGAAATGAAACAAAATTATATTCATATGCTCAAAATTAGCCTGCCTTTAAGAAAGACTGAAACAGTGTAAGTCAAAATGGTAATAGTAGGTATCTCAAGTAGTGGGATTATGAACTATTTTGGGGTTCTTTACATTTCTGTATTCTCAAATTTTGCCTAATAAATATTCATTTGTACATTACTTACCAGAAAAAAGCCCAAACACTATAAAGCTATCCAATGAGCCTTGGGTGACAATCCTTGTTGAAATTAATAAGCACTAACAGCTTTTAGGTACCTACAAAGGGCCAAGCACTGCGCTGTATGTGAATTGTTTCGGTTCATTCTCACAACTATTCTGTGACGTAAATACCCTTTGGGGACCCATTTTATGGATGAAGAAGTTGAGGCACAAACAGCTGAAAGGATTTGTCCAAAGTCACACAGCTAGGAGATTCAAACTCAGGTCTGTCTGACTTCAGAGCCTACATTCTCAACCAACTCAGAAGTACACTCTTTCTCCAGGTGGAAAGTAATGAGTACACGTTTCCTCTTTACCTTTATCAGTCAGCTATTATCGCAAAATATAGATCAAGGATCTTCTGGGGCTTGAGTGATTCAATTGATGAAATAGACAAATCCTCTGTGAAATTTAGTAAAGAGGAAGAGTTTGTTTTTCCAGTCACTTTTTTATAAACTGAGATACAATTGACATAGAATATTTTCTAAGTTTAAGGTGTACAGTGTGTCGATTTGTTACACTTATATATTGTGATATGATCACACCACCCTAGTGTTGGCTACACCTCCTTCATGGCACAGAATTATCATTTCTTTTTCATGGTTAGAACATTCAAGATCTAAAGTACTGCTAACTATAGTCACCCTGCTGTGCACTAGATCCCAAGAGCTTATTCATCGTCTAATTGCCAAGTCTGTACCCTTTGACCTGCATCTCCCAGTTCCCCCACCTTCCAGCCCCTAGTAACCACCACTCGGCTGTCAGGTCCTGCAAGTTCATATTTTCTAGACTCCACATAAATGATACCATACAATATTTGTCTTTCTCCGTCTGACTTATCTCACTTAGCACAATACCCCTAGGGTCCATGCATGTTGTGGCAAACAGCAGGATGTCCTTCTTTCTCATGGCTGGATAATATTCTGTTGTATGTATCCACATCTTCTTTATCCATTCATCCTCTGATGGACACTTAGGTTGTTTTCATATCTTGGCTATTGTGAGTTAGTGCTGCTGTGAATATGAGAGTGCAGATATCTTTCCAATATCCTGTTTTCATTTCCTTTGGATGCATACTCAGAAGTGGGATTGCTGGATTATACAGCAGTTCTCATTTTCATTTTATTGAGGAACCGCCATACTGTTTTCCATAATAGCTGAACCAATTTACATTCCTACCGACAGTGCACAAGGGTTCCCTCTTCTTCTCAGCCTTGCCATGGTTTGTTATCTTTTGTCTTCTTAGTGTTGGCCATTCTAACATGTGTGAGGTGATATCTCATTGTGATTTTGATTGGCATTTCCCTGATAAGAAGGGTTTCAAACTACTGACTTAAATGCAGCTACGTTATCAATTTTGATCAAAGTTCATAAGATTCTCAAACAGTGGTTGGATTTAGTGCACCAGGCAATCCAGGGATCAATGTTGATGAGACATCATCTTAAACTATGATAGCCCATTTAATTATACATATCCTGTGAAATAGGTATGTCCCCAGATTACTGATGAAAAACTCAGACTTAATCATTAGAAGAACATCAGGCAAACCTCATATGAGGGACATGTCATAAAATATCTGACCACTTATCAAAACTGCCAAGGTCGTGAATAACAAGGAAAGTCGAAGAATCAGGCCAGAAAGGACTACGGAGACGTAATGACCCAACGTAATGTGGTGTTGTAGATGGGGTCCCTGAGCCAGAAAAGGATGTTAACGGAAAAACTGGTGAAATTCACATAAAATCTGGGGTTTAGTTATTGGTAATGTACTAATGTCTTAGTTTTGACAAATGTACCATGGTAACGTAAGGTGTTAATATTAATGGTACCTGGGTGATGGATATATGGGAAGGCTGCATACTATTTTTGCAACTTTTCTGAAAATCCAAAATTATTCCAGAATAAAAAGTGTATTTAAAACATCTGAAGAGTCTGACGATTCTTAAAAAATTTGAAACAAGAATTGAGATATGACCCAGCAATCCCACTTCTGGGTGTATGCCCCAAAGAACTGAAAGCAGGGTCTTGAAGAGATATTTATATAGCCACGTTCATAGTAGCATTATTCACAATAGCCCAAAAGTAGAAACAACCCAAATGGCCTCCAATGGATAAATGGATAAACAAAATGTGGCATATACATATAATGGAATATAATTCAGCCTTAAAAAGGAAGGGCATTCTAAAAACATGCTACAGCACGGATGAAACTTAGGGACATTATGCTAAGTTGAAATAAACCAGTCACAAACACACAAATACTGTATGATTCCACTTATATGAGATGCTTAGAATAGTTGAATTCATAGAGATAGAAAGTAGAATGGTGGTTGCAGGGGGCGGTGGCAGGGTGGGAAGGAGCAGGGAATAGGAAGTTATGATTCAATGGCTACTGAGTTCCAGTTTTTCAAGAGAAAAAAAGAGTCCTAGAGATGGTGATGGTTTCACAACAATGTGAACTGTATGTTTTAAAGTGGTTGTACATCTTAAAGTGGTTAAAATGATACATTTTATGTCTTGTGCATTTTGCCACAATTAAAACAATAATTTTTCCTTTAAATCTGAGACTCACTGAGGGTCACATGATAGCTGTTGGATTCAAACTGAGGTCTTTCTGACATCAAATTACATATTTTTCCAGTGTCCCATGTTGGGGTGTTGATAGGCTAGAGATAATCATTGTGGTTCCAGAAGTGTCCATTCATCAAAGGCCTCTTTCCTGTCTCTGCTGCCTGAAACACAACCAGCTCTGGCTTCATTTCACCTGGAGGCAGGTGAGCTGTCGGGGACCTAGGCAAGGTGACCTGGGGTCAAGCCCTGGTTCTGCTACTTGCTGGCTGTCTGACCTTAGCGAAGACCATTGAACTCTCTGGACCTCAGCTTGCCTGTAGGACTTGATGAATGATGGTTGTAACAAAAGTCTCTGCCTGAGGGCTGTTCAGAGGCTGAGGAGGGAGGTCAGGTTGGCTCAGGAACTACTGGAGGTTGCCAGGCAGGGCTGGTGCCAACATGACCATGAGTCCTACCAGGAAACAGAGATGCAGCCTGGAGTAGTCCCTGAACTGCTCATGGAAGAGGAGAGACTGGGACCAGGCTGCAAACCACAGCACTCAGCTGAGTCCTAAAGAAGGATGTTCTAGGAGAAAAGGAAAGCTAATGAGATGCGACAGTACTAGCAGGCTGGGGGTGGGGTGGGACAGGGGCTGGGAGGGGGGAGAAACCTGCTCCTTCTTAAGTCAACCTAACCTGGAGATACTATTTTGAGGCTATCAGAGCAAAGAGGTTTGAAGTCAAAGGGACCAGTTAGATTGCTGTAGAATCTAGAAGGGAGGGACGGAAGCCTATTCCAGAATGATGGCTGTGAGCATGAAGAGAGATGGGTGGGTGAATCTCTGGGCTCTAATCACTGGATCAGCTTTGGGAAGAGGAGAAAGCAGAGGTTCAGCGTCTCAGCAAGTGGTGGGGCCTGCCCTCACCGCTATTTGGGCCTGTGAGGACAGGCAGACAGCAGCGGACCCAACCTCAAACCATCGATTTACAGAGAACATTCTGCAGAGAAGCCGTCTCTGTCTCTTTCGCCCCGTAAACATTCCCTCATCAGAGTTTGACCCCTGGCCTCTCACTTAACACTCCTTACCTGGGCAAGCTCATTCCTGCTCAAGGTCTCAACCATCAACTGTCAACCATGTGGATGACCCAGCTGAGACCCCTCCCATGAACGTGGGGCACCGAGAGCCACCTGCCCCCTGGACTTCACTTGGAAGGCCCCAAGGTTTGTTAAACTCGACCAGTCCACAGCCAAGGCCCTTCCCCACCCATAGCTGCATCTCCCCCGACCTGGTGTTCCCCATCTAAATGAGCAGTACCACCAACCCCCAGCTGCCGAAACCCCAAACCTGGCCTTCACCCTTGATTCCTCCCCTCTCCCCCAGACTTAATTGGTGGATGTCTTTCCCTAAGTGTTCTTTGCATCAGCTCTTTTTCTCCACTCCCAAGGCAACCCTGCTCTGGTCCTGGCTCTTACTGTTTCTCACCAGGATTTGTGCTGCCACCTCCTATTTGGTCTCCTTGCTTCTTGCCAGGTCCCCCTGAAAGCTGTCCTCTGTGTGACAGCCAGTGTGATCTTCCTATCAAGCCGGACAGCTCATGTCCCCGCCCTGCTCCCAGGTCTTAAGTGGCATCTTCCTTTCTTCGGGACAAAGGCTACATTACTTAGGCTCCCAGGACTCTTAGAATCTGGTCTGCCTTTCTCTGAGCTGATTACCCTTTCACCACTTTTCCAACAGTGATTTTACACTCCAGCGACACCAAACTGCTTTAAGTTTGATAAACTCCACAAGTATCCATGTTCCCTTTGCTCAACTATCCCTGCTTTCCTCTTTGTCAAACTGGCAGACTCCAAGCTGTTTTCTGAGTCTCAGCCTGATCGCCACTTCCCCTGGGGATTCGTCTCAGCCGGTGCCAGACAGATGACTCTGTGCTCCTCCCGCACCTCGTGCCTTTCTGCTCTTTTTCTCCTGCCACAAGATCCCGGATGTCTGCTCAATCATTCACTCACTGGTCCTACATGCATTTACCGAGCTGGTGCTAGGGATGAAGTCATGTGATTCCCATCCCAGTAGAAAATGATGACTGCAGCTCCTTGCCTGTCTGACTCAATAAGCCTTTGTGGAATGATTGATGATCTTGTTTTTGTGTGTCTCCAGGCCTTTGCCCTTGTGGTCCCCTCGGCCTGGAACACTCTCCAGTCTGCATGGCTGGCTGAGACTGGCTGAGACTGTCTAGAGTCAGCTCCCCGCCTGCCCGCTCCCTCTCCAGCTCTTCACCCAGATTTACCATCTTAACAGCATTTATCCCTGTTGAAACTACTTTGCCTACTGGCTTCCCTGTCAACCCCTTCTCACTAGAATGTAAACCTCTCAAAAGCCAGGTCCTTGCCTGTCTTAACTGTCCAGAGACCTGGGGACTAGGACGTGCCTGGTACGTAATAGCGGCTTGATGGTGTGTCATAAACGAATGGATGGATTTAGTAGATAAGGAAGGAGACATATAAAAGGGAAGGACTGGCCCTGAGCATGACATTATATGAGTACAGACCCAATATTAAACCACCCTGGGAATTTCAGTTACGGAATGGAGGGTGGTGATTTAAAAACAATAATGCAACTAACAGATAAAGGTGGTGAAGTAAGGGGTGGTGGGAGGTAACAAGCTAACGTCACAGCGAGCAGTGGCCTGCTCTCTACAAGGGAGAGATCTACGGGTAAACACTGTGACTTCACCCTCCTCTTGTTCATCAACTCTTTCCTGAACCTTTGCAGCATGATTTAGGAAGCAGTATATCTCACATGATAAAGAAATATTTGTAGTTTAACAATTCCTTGTTTCCTGTGAGCTTCCTTGTCTTCTATTAAAATAAAATACCTTAAACTTAAAAGTAGCAACTATAAAATGTTAAGAATTTATGATAAATGTATGTTTGCTGTCTGTCAACCCTGAATCTATCTATCTCGATAATAAATATCTTAATAAATAAATATCCCAAAAAGATGTCTAGGATTTATCTAATATTTATGGAAGTTATTTCTGGCTTATAAATTTTTGACTTTCTTTTGTTTTTCTGTATTTTCCCACAGTTTTAATTTTTTTACAATGCACATGTATTGTATCACTTTTGCAAGAAGAAAATGACTTTTTAAAAACAGTTGAAATCAGGTCTATCAAAATGTAATTGATAGTTAATTTTGGATGGTAGGGATATTAGGATATTTTCTTTGTAATATTTCTGAAAATTTTTGTTAATTTTAAAGAGGAATTTTTAAAAAGGAAAAATGAATTTAAGATGAATGCTTCAAGGATCTAGAGAGGGCAAGCAGTGTCAAGGTCAAGGTTGAGTGAATTCTGGCTCAAAGTGTCTTTTCAGCCAGGAGAGGCCGGAAGGCAGACAGCTAACAGGAAGGGTACACAACCCAGGTTAGGGACTCAGGGAATGGGCTTGAAGTTGCCTTTGGAAACTGGGCCTCTCCTGGCCTGCGGACATCCAGCAGGAGCACATTGGCTTCCCCAGGTGACAGAGTTTGGTTCCTGGGAGAACTTTTAAGCAGTGAAAGGGCTAAGCTGTCACAGTTCTACAGCGCCTTATACAGATGTAGAGGTTTGACAATCTGAGCCCAGAGACCTGTCCAGCCCCTCTCAGGAAGACAGGCACAAAACAAGAGGTCTGTCGCTTATAAATGAATCTGTGTAGCAGACATCACGTGGAACATCACCCAAAGATAGAAGACATTGGAATCAGAGAAACTGGCTATGACTATGACAAAGGAGGGAGGGGACAAAGGCCGCTGGGTGGGTTGAAGTAATAGGGAGGTAGGGCACTGGGTGGGGGAAAGAGGGCAACCTTCGCTTCCATGATATTGAAATCATCCATTTGCGTGTCCACCTTTCACTGGACTGTGACCTCCTTCTACGGCTTGTATCCAACCCCTCTTTCAGTCGCTCCTCCGCATCGCCTAGCAGGGCTTCGGGCTCCTGTAAATGCTCAATAGATGATGAACGGACGGACGAAGGCACCTCCTTGCTTCGGTCCAGTCCCAGGCTTTTGTAGAGAAAGCAAGGGAACCATTTTCCCCGCAGGAGGCCGGCGTTCTCTGGTTCCTTTGCGGGGGGTACTGGGCATTCAAAGGGGCAGTTTAATACTCCTGAATGGAGGGAGCGGTGCAGGCAGCCGGCCCTCTGCACGGATTTGCCAACCTGAGCCCTTGGGGAGAGCTTGTGACTTCGAAGGAGGTAGGAAGGTTCGTGCGCCCCTTACCAAGCCGGAGGATGCTGGTGGTACCCAAGGAGGCGCTCAGATCACTAGGGATGAAGCTAAGCCAGGGGTCTTCTACGTGAAGTGCTCCGTCTCAGAGCATCCTGGTCCATCTATTTTACTGAACTTGCCTTCCCCATCTGGCAAGTGGGAAGACTCGGCTTCCAGGACGGCAGGGGGTGGGGGCGGGGTGGGGGGTGGGGAGGAGGGCAGAGAGCAGGGCTGCCGAAAGCGCAGCGCACACGCGAGCAGGCATCCCCGCGGGGTTCTCGCTGGCTCTCTCCCGCTGCCGCGCGAGCGCATCCAGCGGCCCCAAGTCCCATGCAGAGCGCGCCCTCCCCCGCGCCATCTGGTCGCCCGGGGGCCCAGGCCCGCCCCGCCTCCTAGAGCGGCCCTCCGCCGCTCGGTGCCCTGAGCTGCCCCGGCGGCGGCGGGCGGAGAGGCGCGCCGGGCGGCGGGCCGGGCGGCGGGGCGCGGGGCAGCGCCGGGCGCGCGGGGGCCGAGGACGCACGCGGCCGGCCGGGCGGCGCGCGCTCTCCCCTCCCCCCGCGGCCCGGAGCGCGAGCCGCCGTGACGTCACGGGCCGCCAGCCAGCCCCGCGCTCCAGCGGGCCGAGCGCGTGCGGCCGCCGAGCACATGGGCCCGTGGGCCGGGCGGACTCGGGGCGGCCCGGACCCGGAGCAACAGCGAGGCGCCGCGAGCGAGGATGGGCCCCGGCACCCCCCCGGGGCTCCCCGAGTGGACTTCCACGCGGAAAGGATGTTGGCGGCCCCGGTGACCTGCGGAGACACGGCTGGATCCACCTTCCAGTAAGTTAGAATTTTGTCCTCTGCGTTTCTGGGAACTCGGGAGCCTCGGCCTTGCGGGTAGGGATGCGCAGTGAGTAGCTGGACGCGGGGAAAGGAGCTTTCGGATTCCTGTGCGTGTTTTAACCGTGCACTTTCCTCATCATTAGACTCAAGACTGGCAGCGAGTTTGGGCGTTTGAGGGAGAGGGGGAGGGGAAGAGGGTGACATCTGACGGCCCCTGCATGGAGATAATTCTCCGTTTGTGCTCTTAGTGAAAGGTATATTGTTATCTAACCTCCACTAATAGACCCCCTCCAATCAGGTCTGATTTGGATTCGCAGTAGGGCTTGGGGGCCCCTTTTGCTAACCTAGAATCTGTGAACCATATGATGCTCCCTCCATCCTTTGACCAGCCGCCCCCCCCACCAAGGTGATTTCCAAAAACTCAGCAACTCTGTATTTTGAAACTTTCTCTGCTTTTGCAGTACATTTACAGATTTTCTGGGTGTCCCTACAGTCTTCTCGTGGTCATTCTTTTCGGATGGATTGTTGATTTAACCAGGTTTACCCTGCCTAAGCTAATGTGCCCCTATTTATGCCAGTGTTTGTGGTCTGGGTGTAGACTTTCAGGAAGGGCAGCCATGAGGCTGCATGTGTCCAGTGCACGGATCCACCGTGAATTTTCCTGAGAGTTGGCAGGCCTGGAATATTCTGTTCACTCGAGCCCCTGACTTCAGGCACTGCTGTAAGATGAGAGAAGAGAGGAAATCACTTGTGAGGGATTTTGGGGAGATGAGGGTGAGGTTTTGATGTCTCCTTTCTGGTCTTCCATTTTCCAAAGAGAGGCTGGCAGCCCCCTCTCACCCCCCCTCCCGCACCACTCTGAGTCTTGGCGACTGAACTGTTTTGTTGCTGGAGCAAACCATGGAGAAGCGTGTGTTTGTGTGTGGTGGGTGGGCGTGGGCCCTGAGGAGGTAGGGACTGTATCTGCTCTGCTGTTTGTTATAGGGTGTCCCAGGCCTGTTTTGCATACTGGTGGTGACAAGTCGAGGCTTGTTCATTTGACACAGTCCTGTGGTCACAGCCAGTCTTTCTATAGCTCTAACCAGTGGAGAAGGGGGTTGTCTGGATCCTCTGAACTCTTGAGTGGAACTTCCTGAATGATTTATTGGAGAAAAACCTTCCTGGAAGCAGCAGAAGAACAAACACAGAATCCCTGGCTGGGCAGAGCCTCGTGGCCTGGCCTCCACCATTCGGGAGCAGTTGCATCTTGGAGGTGAGGAGGACCTCGTGGGCCGAGGCCTTGGCACGAGGGCCTGGCTGGAGTTCCAGGTGTGGGTCTGGTGATGGAGGGGCTCGGTGGGTCCTGTGCCGATCGTGATGCTGTACCCGAGGAACTCCCCCGGGGATTCGTTGTGTGGTCACGTTGTTTTGCCTGGTGAAGGGTGACTTTTCATTGTTATTGTTGATCTCCGGACTTTGAGTGCAGAATTTTGCATAAACCAGGCTCCTCTTGAAAAGTAAAAGAAATCGGTTTCTTTTTCTGATTGATTTTCCTCTCTTCCTCCATCTCCTCTCCGTCCCTGCCCCATGCTGTCCAGTGTGCTCTGTCTGTCCAGGACTGGAGCTTTTCTGAGCTAAGAGGGAGTTCTTCTGGGCTCTGAACTATCAGACCCCCACTGATTTGTGTGATTGCTGATCTGAAAGCTGGTGAATTCTCACCATCCACATCCAGTTACTCCCTTGTGCTTTAACACCCCCCCCCCCCAGTGGCAGGCAGGCAGGCAGGCTGGCTGTGGGGCTGGGTTTGGGAGCCCGGTTTACCATGCCTGGGGCCTTCTGCCTGCCGGGATGGACATTTTTCTCAGGCAGCTCAACTGAGGCGTCTCGTGGACAGTAAGACAGCCTTCCTTTATTCCTCCTTGTGTGAGTTTCCCTGAATTTGATCACAGCAACAGCAGACTGACCCTTTTCCTGTGGAAGCGAGGACCTTGGAGAGTTGCTGGTCCGTGTTCCTTGGCGAGGTGGCCGCTGGCCTGTTTGTGGCTGTGCTTCACTGTGTGTTTCAGATGTCAGATGGCGCTCTGGGTGCCTGAGCTTGTTATTTTGTGTTTCCTTTCACAGTTGGCTGTAGACATGGCACTTTCCCTGGGTTTTCACTCCGGAGGCTAATTTGTGATCTCTTTAAGAGACTGGGACCTCTCCTTTATACACCCAGAGTCTGCAGGGGGACCCTGACCCCAGATGGGTACAGAGCAACAATCTGGAATAATTTTGACCATCGATGAGCCCCTCTGATGGTCACTTCTGCACGTTCCCTAGAAAACCTCAGAAACTGTAGGTCTTACAGGAGAACGCGACTGAAATGAGTCCTTTCATAGGCTCCTCCTCTGTTTCTTACATTTTTCTGGTCCTAAGTCATCTAAGGACCTAAGAGCAGTAATAGTAATTAAGAATAATAATAGTTTCTGTAATAACATGGAAATCGTATGTCAGACCAAGCGTGGTCTTCCCACTTTCTGCCCCTGTGACCTCACCAAGGCAGCTGCAGTAAAATGTCCAGCAGTGATGGAGTTCTTACCGTGGGCCAGCCTGCGTCGAAGGCTGTAGATGGGTTATCTCATTTAATCCCCAACAACCATATAGGATAGCAGTATTATTATTATCTATATTTGGCAGAGGAGGAACCCACAGCTCAGAGAGATTAAAAATATCCCCCCAGGTTACACAGTGAGGGAGTGGTAGAGCCACTGGGATTTGGACCAGGGCCATCTGAGTCCCCCGGCCCCCTCCCAGAAGTTATGGGACAGTGAAATGAAGAACAAGCTAAGAATGCTGCTCCGCCCGGAGCAGGAAGGCCAGGCCTGTTCTCCAGTCTTCCCACCTCACTCAGGCACAGATAGAAACCCCAGACCTTGCGGGAGGACATCAGACATGCCTGCTCTGATGGCCGGCCTATTCTGCTAACAGTGGAGCCAAGAAGCTATGGGCGGGGCTTCAGTGCTGGGCTGGGGGTCTGGGGAACAAAGCCTCTGGGGCCTGGGTTGGGCAGGAGCCCCGTTCTGGTGAGGAATCTATAGGCATTTGCAAAATGCTGCATCCGGGCATCCTGCCTGGCTTTGTGACCAGCACTGAATTACTATCAACATTCACAGCAGATGGGAGATGGAGCTCTTTCTGCCTAGGATCACATCCCCCCCCCCCCCCAACTGCCTCCTGACTACCTGCCTCTCTCCTGGGTGTGTTTTGGTCCTGGAGCAACCCTAACAATACAGAGATGTTGGTGGCCCCTCTCCCAACTCTGTCATTTGAAACAGAAGTAATGCCAGCTTCTAAATATGAGAGTCACAAACACAGGCCAAAATGACCTCAGTCATTTTTTAATTTCAGAATTATGAATTGTCTTTCTTTTATTTTCTCTTCCTCTTTTTTTGGAGAGGACAGTGTGGGCAGGGGGTGTGGGGTGTTGTTTTGCTGGTGCCTGGTGGGTAAGCTGAGCCCCAGTGTTACATGTTGGCCCACCTCTTTTCCCTCCTGGACATTGAACTTCTTGGGAGCAGCAGTGGGTGGAGATGGGTTGGGGGGTGGTAATCTTCATCCCTCCGGTGGGGTGGCTGGTGCAGCCCTGGTACTTTGTTAAATCAGGATCCTGTCAAGAACTGCTTTATTTTCAAAGAAATGAGCAGCACCCAGTCTCCAGTCATTGTCTTCTTAGATGGGAAACCGCCAGAAGCGGTGGGAAGCTGAGGGTTTGCCCTGAGGGAAGGTACACTGAAGAAAGGAAGGAAATCACAAAGCAGCAGAAGGCATCCTCCAGACTGCTGAGGGGCAGTGCAGGTCTGGGTTGCTTTGGGGCAAGTTGCTTCACCTCTCTAAGCCTGCCTTCTCTATAAAATGGGGATGATAAAGCACCAGCCTCATTGGTGGCTGAGGAGGAAACGGAATGAACAGCAGAGTGCCTGGGCTCCGAGTTACCGCTCAGCAAAACTTAGCTAATATTGCTCTTAAAATTATTGGGTTTTTATTACTTCCTGTTGCTGCTTGGAGTAGCGGTTTCTGAATACATTGTGATGTGTAAAGGTAACATTCTGGTTACATAGATCATAAGGTGGCAAAAAAATTTTTTTTTATTTAGGTATAGTCAGTTTACAATGTTGTGTCAGTTTCTGGTGTACAGCTCACTGCCCCAGCCATACATGAATATACACATATTTGTTTTCATATTCTTTTTCACTGTAAGCTACTACAAGATATTAAACATAGTTCCCTGTGCTATACAGTATAACCTTGTTTATTTATTTTATATATACCAGTCAGTATTTGCAAATCTCAAACTCCCAATTTATCCCTTCCCACTCACCCCTTTCCCCTCTGGTAACCCCATAAGTTTGTTTTCTATGTCTCTGAGTCTGTTTCTGTTTTATATATAAGTTCATTTGTCTTTTCTTTTCTTTCTTTCTTTCTTTTTTTTTTTTTTTTTTAAGATTCCACATATGAGTGATATCATGTGATATTTTTCTTTCTCTTTTTGGCTTACTTCACTTAGAATGACATTCTCCGGGGTCATCCATTGTTGCTGCAGATGACATTATTTTGTTAATAATTATGGCTGAGTAGTATTCCATTGTATAAATATACCACATCTTCTTTATCCAGTCATCTGTTGATGGACATTTAGATTGTTTCCATGTCTTGGCTATTGTAAACAGTGCTGCTATGAACATTGGGGTAGGTGTCTTTTTGAATTAAAGATCCCTCTGGATATATGCCCAGGACTGGGATTGCTGGATCATTGGGTAAATCTGTTTTTAGTTTTTTTGATGAATCTCCATACTGTTTTACACAACAGCTGCACCAAACTGCATTCTCACCAACAGTGTAGGATGGTTCCCTTTTCTCCACACCCTCTCCAGCATTTACTGTTTGTGAACTTCTGAGTGATGGCTATTCTGACTGGTGTGAGGTGATACCTCATTGTAGTTTTGATTTGCATTTCTCTGTGATATTGAGCATTTTCTCATGTGCGTATTGGCCATTCTTATGTCTTCATTGGAGAATTGCTTGCTTAGGTCTTCTGCCAATTTTGGATTGGGTTGTTTGTTTTTTTTCTTATTAAGTTGTGTGAGCTGTTTATATATTCTGGAAATCAAGCCCTTGTCAGTCTCATCTTTTGCAAATATTTTCTCCTATTACGTAGGTTGTCGTTTTGTTTTGCTTATGGTTTCCTTTGCTGTGCAAAAGCTTGTAAGTTTAATTAGGTCCCATTTGTTTATTTTTGTTTTTATTTCTATTGTTTGGGTAGACTGCTGTAGGAGAACATTGCTGAGATGTATGTTAGATAATGTTTTGCCTATGTTTTCTTCTAGGAGATTTATTGTGTCTTGTCTTATGTTTAAGTCTTTAAGCCATTTTGAGTTTATTTTTGTGTGTGGTGTAAGGGAGTGTTCTAGCTTCATTGATTTACATGCAGCTGTCCAGTTTTCCCAACATCATTTGCTGAAGAGACTGTCTTTATTCCATTGTATATTCTTGCCTCCTTTGTCAAAGATTAATTGACCAATAATTTGTGGGTTCATTTCTGGGCTCTCTATTCTGTTCCATTGGTCCATATGTCTGTTTTTGTACCAATACCATGCTGTTTTGATGACCGTAGCTCTGTAGTATTGTCTGAAGTCTGGGAAGGTTATCCTCTAGCTTCATTCTTTTTCTTCAGTAATGCTTTGGCAATTCTGGGTCTTCTGAGATTCCATAGAAATTTTAATATGATTTGTTCTAGTTTTGTGAAAAATGTCCTGGGTAATTTGACAGGGATTACATTAAATCTGTAGATTGCCTTGGGCAGTATGGCCATTTGAAACAGTATTGATTCTTCCAGTCCAGGAGCATGGGATATCTTTCCATTATTTTAAGTCTTTAATTTCCTTAATCAGTGTTTTGTAGTTCTCCATGTATAAGTCTTTCATCTCCTTGGTTAGATTTATTCCTGGGTATTTTATTACTTTGCCACTCGATTTTTTTTTTTTTTTTTTTTTTTTGCAAGCGTCTGAATGAAACAGTGGCCGAGAGAGGGAAGAAAGAGGTGAGAAATCAGGAGAGATCTCAGAAAGGACAGGAATCAGAGGGTATCCCTAAGGGATCCGCCTGCTTTTTTTGCAGATTACTTAAGCTGCCTCACAGGGAGGTGAACAGCTCCTTCCTCCCAGGGATGGGGCAGAGCACTTAGCACAGAGGGAGTAAGCTCTAGAGGAAGCCATGAAAACAGTTGTTATTATTTGTCATTCTTCAGGACTCCCTTTTCCTGGTAAGTTGGCCATAACGTTTGCTACTCTGTTGAAGGTTGATTGGTTGAGCCAGTCGTTTACTGAGTGGATGCTGTTAACCAGGCACTGTTCTAGCTCTGGGAGATCCAGCAGGAAAGAAAAGAGGTGAAAATCCCTGCCCTCCTGTAGCTTCCATTCTACCCACACCACCCAGCGGAGGAGCCCCAGAGGCAGAGGGATTGAGGCAGCGCCGGCAAAAACTGCGCCGACTCCAATGCCAAGTGGCCCTGGCAGCACGGAGTTGAGAGATTTAAGGTGCCTAGCACCGGCTGTCGTGTGGGAGTTACTGTGTAAGCTGCAGTTGCTGAATTTGTAATTATTATTATTTTTCTTCGGTGGCTGACTCATAATATAGCAGCCTCCCCTTCTCCCGGTTCCCTTGCTGAGTTTTTACTGTTGTGCACGGCACTTGTCATGGACGGAATGTGTTTCTCCAAAATACATAGGAGAAATAGTAATCCCCGGTGTGGTGGTATGTGTAGATGGAGCCTTTGGGAGGTGACTGGGGACAGCAGGGGTCATGAGGGTGGGGTCCTCGGAAGTGATTAGTGCCCTTATCACAAGAAATACCGGAGAGCTTGTGCCCTCTCTCTGGCCATGTGACCACACAGCAAGAAGGGTACTGTTTATAAGTCAGGAAGAGGGCTCTGAGCAGAAACCAGACTGGCCAGAGCCTTGGTCCTGGTCTTCCTGGCCTCCAGAACTGTGAGAAGGAGATGTCAACCATTTCAGCGACCCAGTCTGTAGAATGTTGTGACGGCAGCCGGAACCTACGGAGACAGGACTTATTCCCTGATCTACCGTGTATCTGTCTTCTTTCACCAACTTGCAGACTCTGTAAGGCTGAGGACTTCATTCATTCATTCATTCATTTTCATTAACTCAACAGATATTTATTTATTTATTTATTTATCTATTTATTTTCATTAACTCAATAGATATTTATTGCACGCATGCTCTGTGTCAAGCACTGTTTTAGGTGTTGGGGATGCACAGATTTCTGCGAGCTGGCTATATACTGGGATAGACACAGGGAGCAGTAGACGTCCTACACTGAGGATGCTGACAGTGTCTAGAGGAGAACGTGCTCTCTGGGAACAAGGCGAGCAGTGTTAGGTCTGCTGGGCTGGGCTGGATTGTGATGTTCAGGTGGCTTCAGGGCAGGCTCCCTTGAGAAGCTGACATTGGAACCACTCGAAGGAGGTGAAGAAGTTCACCTTAGCGGGTGATGTTCCAGGCCCTGGGAAGAGCCAGGTTAGAGGCTGAGGGCAGGAGTGGGCCTGTGTGACGGAGGAGCAGCAAGGAGAATGGATGGGAGTGGGGTGAGCAAGGCGGGCAGAGGTGGAAGGGGAAACCCGAGCAGTGTGCGACCGTGCTTCCCGTAAAGTTTCCAGACCTTTCTAAAGATGCTGCCCTGGACACAGTGAAATGGGGAGCCATTGAAGGGTTTTAGACAGAAAGCTGATTTGCTCTGATTTAGCTTTTGAAATGATTAATGTGGCTGCTGGGTTGAGAAGAGACTAAATCTGGGCTAGAAGCTAGGTTACTCGGGACAAACATGCGGGGAATGCAGGTGCTTGGTCTAGGCTGGTGGCGGTGGATGTGGCCATAAGTCGTGGGCTTCTGGACTGCCCACCACTGTATTTCCAGGCATCTACAATGGCCTTGTCTGGCGTGGTGGCCACTGGCTTTCTGTGGCTGCTGAGCACTTGAAATGAGGCTAGTCTGAATGAAGATGTTCTGTACTGTAAAATACACACCAGATTATCAAAACTTAGTAGAGAAAAAAGTTGAATATCTAATTAATGAATCTTTTAATGTTGATTATGTATTAAATGATATTTTGGGCATATTGAATAAGATGTATCATTAAAATTAATTTTACCGGTTTCTTTTAACTTTTTTTTTTAATGTGGCTACTAGAAAATCTAGAATTACTCATGGCTCAAATTCTGTTTCCATCGGACAGTGCAGCTCCAGGAGAGCCTGGGACAGGATAGGCATTCAGTGAGTCCAGTGAGTGAGTGAGTGAGCGAGTGACTACCAGGCATAGGGGATTCTGCCACAAATAGGAAACCATCCCTGCCTTCAAGAAGCTCCCAATGTGTGAGAGAGGCAGACTGCTGATGGTAATGGCTAGTTGGGAGGGAAGGCAGGTCAAAATGGAGCTGCAGGCAGCCAGGTCTGGTGTGTCTGGGAAGGCTTCCCCAGGACAGAAGTGGGAGGGAGGTCTCCATTCTCAGCCAGGGCCTTGGGGACAGGGAACAGAGAGGTGAGGGCCCTGGGCCTTGGGACTGACTGGCGGGGTGGGGGGTGGGGCTGCGGGCCAGTGGGTGGGGAGCTTTCAAGAGCCTTAGTTACCAAGCAGAAGTCTTTCAAATGGGTCCTTCCAACCCTGGGATTATAACTTCCCAGATTTGCATTTAGAACAGTAACAGATGTGATTCAGGGTGGATTTTAGGATGGAGGGACCAGAAATGGCCCTTGGTGGACAGAACTGTCAGGGACACATAAATGATCTTTCCTCAGTGAGAAAAATACAAGCTTATCATTGAAGATCTGGGGGAAAAAATTCTATAAAGTGTTATCTTGTGAGTTTAATACAATCACTGTGTGGTCTTCATTGTTACTTTTTAAAAAAATTTGTAATTATGGTATATATGTGTGCATCCTGACTTTTCTTAGTTTGTTGTTAAGTTGTAAGCATTCCTGAGTATTATTACATGTGCTTTCGGGTGTGTCATTTCTGTTGGGTGAATGATGCTTCTGTGATGCTTATCTCATAACAGAACTTTATACAGCTTATATAAACTAAGTTTTCTATTTTGCATTAAGTTTTTATAAGTCCCCAGTCCTAGGATTATTGCATCATAGCATCTCAACATTTTAAAAGTTTTAAGTAAACATTGTAACTCATGAGATTTGCGCCAAAGCCAGATTGGCCATTTTCTGATGAGATGTGTGATGTTTGTTGCCGTCCGTGGTACACTGATATGTCACAGACATTTATTTATAGTGTATATTACACGCTAGGCACGTGTTTATATACGTCATACGCACCTGGATTTGTTTTCTCTTAACTTTTATTTATTCAGCAGATATTTGTGGAATGCTTCTTGTGCATTAAGTACTGTTCCATGCCTTGGATGTTCAGTAAAGCAGACATACACCAAAAAGTAACATTACTGTAAGGAGTATGAAAAAAATTGAATAATGTGGAAGATAGTTTGTACAAGGTGAGGGGATTCACACTGAAACCCTGTACTTGAGTGAGACATGCAGATCTGGGGGAAGTGAACCAGAGAAGGAGCAAAGTGCAAACAAAAAGGAAAAAGAATGGATAAATCTGAGTATAATAGTAAAGAAAAATGTATATCTAAGCAAAAAAAAAAAGCTTTAATAATTAAAGAGTTCCCCACAGTCAATGACAAAAAGCCAAGTGGCCTCATAGCAAAGTGACAGACATGAACAAACAGTTCTCAAAAGAAGACAGCAAAATGGACAGTATGTGTGAAAAGGTTCCGAGTCGCCCTAAGAAAGTCGGCGTCTTGAGGTCTGATGTGTGGCCAGGGGGATTCACCCTTTTTAGTACAAGGCGCTAGGCGTTTCGATAGATGCGTACAGCTGTGTAATGCAGTCGGCTAATCATCATCGTCGAGAGAGAGAGAGAGAGAGAGAGAGAGAGAGAGAGAGAGAGAGAGAGAGAGAGAGAGAGAGAGAGAGAGAGAGAAACATTTCCATCACCCCCCAGACGTTCCTCCTGCTTCTTTGTCTTCAGTCTCCTTCCCCACCCCCAACTTCCAACAACTACAGATTTGTTTTCTGGCCTCACGGGGTTCTACCTTTTGCATGTAAATGGAATCGCCCTGGGTGTAGCCCTGTGAGTTTCTCAGGCACGCGAGATCACCCGTGTTGTCTGTGTCAGTAGTTCGGTGGTTCAGATTGCCTTGGTGTTCTGTTCTCTGGATGTGCCACTGTTTCTTGACCCGTCTTGCAGTGGGAGGGCACTTGAGTTGTTTCGAAGGGGCACATTTCTCATGTTTTAATATGTGCCAAGAATAGGAAGTCTGACTCAAGTCTTGGGGAGGCAGTGTGTGGCCGAGGGTCCCCCGACTCAGCTGGTGAGTGTGAGGTCGCTTGAGAGACCAGTTGGCAGCATGTAATGAAATCGAAAACATATGCGCAGCCCCACACCTCCGTAAATCTGCGAATTCACAGCCCATGTCATGTGTTACTGAAGGATACTTAGAGATGGATGTGAATGTCTGGAAAAAAACAAAAAAGCGGACTGGAAGGATCTAGTCACTCTCACAAACTCACTCTCATCATCCCGGGAGGGAGGAGGGGGTGAGGCTGGGGGTGAGGCTGGGGGTGAGGGTCAAAGGCTACTTTACCTTTAACTTTAATGCTTTGTATAACAGGAATATACACGCGTATCACTTAGGCATTTTGAAAACATGTAGTAAGGAAAACAGACTGGGAGCATCTATGACAACACGTTTGTGCTTGTAAATCTGAGGTTCTTTAAATTCCTTTTAAAAAAATAGTTTGAGGGAAAGGTGTTCTAGCCCCAGAGAATAGCATAGCGTGTGTGCAGGACCCAAAGCAGGGGAAAGTTTGGGATGTTTGTTCAAAACGTCAGGAGAGTCCTGCGGGTGGAGTGGAGTGAAGGGCCGGGACAAGAGACACAGGACCAGGGCAGGGTCCGGGGGGGCAGGTGCCCTGTCTTGGTCCTGGAGGGCCTTAAGCACTATTCCAGGCCTTTGTGAGCTGCTGAGTGGGGCAGGGCCTGACTGATTGACATTTTTATGGGTAGACAGTGGGTTGAATGGATGGCAGTGGTAGCTGGGGGCCCCGTTTGGAGGCTGTAATGCAGCCATCTAGACCGGGGGCCTGGACTGTAGGTCTAGCAGTGGAGAAAGAGAGAAGAGGACAAATTCAGTGTTTATTCTGGGGAGAGAGAGGACTTCTGCTTGGAGGGCAGAGTTGGATGGGTTCCGGATGGGACGGAAGACGTAGCCAAGGTTCTTCCAAACCCAGTGAGGAGCTTGGCCTTTATCCTGAGTGCAATAGGGAGCTATGGAAAGTTTTGAACGGGGAGGCAGGGATGAGATTAGAGTGGCATTTTAGAGAGATCTGTGCACATGTGTGTCCTGGGCCTGGCGCCGCCGAAGAACATTCTAGTTCATGTCACTGAGAGCATGTCACTTACCCTCCTGTTGGATTCTTGGCTTTTCCTGTTTTTCAAAAGGAAAGAGAAGAAAGAAAAGGCCTGCAGTGTGGAAAGTCCCCGGAGAGCCGCTGGAGGAACAGAGGTCCCTTCCGGCATTTATCCTGACGTGTTTGCCCCATAGTCGCACTCAGGTAGTGATTCATCCACCCGGGGCCAGAGGCAGCCCTGGGATCGCTTAGCCAGTCTTCCCACTTAGAGATTTCGAAAAGATCACTCCTCTCCTTGCTATGCTTTGCTTTTTTAAAAAATTTTTTATTGGAGTACTGTCAGTTACAGTGTGTCAGTCTCTGGTGTACAGCACAAGGTCCCAGTCTCTACAAAACAGAAAGACTCATGCACTGCTTTTTACAAAAGAGACAATTGCATTTGGTCCAAGAGAAACCTCTGAGGCGAAGGTCAGACTGTCCTGGCCAGGTTTACACTCAGAGGACACCTCCAGCGGGGTACTTGGGGCTTCTCCCTCAGGCTGTGCTTCTAAATGTCATCACCTCCCCCTCATCAGCCTCGCAGGGCTGCCGTCCCCACAGGTCACTTGGGAGGAGGTGGCCTCCCGGAAGAGTGCTCTGGAAATGGAAGGGGAGGGAGCTTTGGAGGCTGCCCCCTGGCCTTTGCTCTGAGCTTGGGTCCCTGCTGTCCGCTCCCCATGCCCCGAGGTTGGCCACTGGCGGAATCTCTTCCTTGTCATTTCCCAGGTCGGTCCTTACATGCTTCCTCAATTAGAGGCATTCCCCACATACTTTCTGCATTACAAAGGAAAAAAAAGCAAAGGGCTTTTTAAAGAAGCAAGGGGTGCTAGAGAGGGGAGACCACCATTTCAGAGATGGTAACGAGTGGACGCCGTCTTGGCAGCCACGGCTTAGACGGCAGTGTTCGGTTTTCACACTTCATACCCGGGCAGTTGCTGACGCCCCTGACCCGGGATCGCGGCGCTCTCTGTCCTTTGGTCCAGCAGGAAGACCTGACATCTATGGCACCAGAACGCCCTCCTGAGAGCTCCGGCACGGGTCCCAGCTGTTCCCTGCTCCCACTCCTGCCTCCTCCTGGCTTTTAAAAAGGCAAACTAGATCTTGAAACTCAAGGACTTAAAAGCTTTTAATGGCTTCCCATTATTAGTTCGAGTACCTGCTCCGTAATAGGCCCTCAGTGAGTATTGACTGAACTGCTAAGTGACTTGAATGGTGGATCTGGCCTAAGGACCCAGCCCTCGTAGACCCTCAAGGCTGAGTGAAATCCTCAAGGCCAAGTGCTTTCTGCCAGTTGGATGCCTCTGCTTGGATCAGAAGGAAGGCTTGTCTGGTCAGAGGCAGCTGACGAATGGGGTTTGAATAGTGTTGAAGGATTGGAATGATGTGATTCTTCTAGAGGATGGGTGCCTGCGGATTCACTTTTTTTCTCCTTTTAATGGTGGTCCTGGGGATTGAACCCAGGACCTTGGGCATACTAAGCAGGTACTCTACCACTGAGCTATACCTTCCCCCCTGCAGATTCACTTCTAATGTTCACGGCTCACCCAGGGAGAGAAGCAGATGGCTGGGGAAATGGACAGGTTGCAATTTCTTACCCTGCTCCCACTCCTAACTAACTCCTGCTGATGCTTTATGATTCAGCCTAGGGGTCACCTCCTCCAGGAAGCATTCCTTCATCCCCTCCAAGCACCACTGTATTGAGTTGCAGCTTGGTTTCCTGTCAAGGCTTGCAAACTCAGCTGCTTAGGAAGATGAGCAGATTATATAAATGTAGCCAGTGGGCCCGATAGAATACAGTCGACAGCGTGCGGAGTGGCCAGCCACCAGTCCCCGCTAACCTAATGCTAACCCTAACCAGCCCCCCTCTCCTGAGGGGGCGGCTCCTCTTTGATTCCCGCTCCCCCTCCCCACCTTCCCAGTTTCCCTCATGCCAGAAAGTAGATTCAGTGTTGCAAGACCTACTTTTGAAAGAGAAGCCAGGTATCATTTTTTTTTTTAATGTGAATTCTCCTTGTTTTCAGGTGTTTCAATTCAGGTTTTTAAGGAACACGCACAGGTCAAACGAGGCACGCACGACTGGACCAGATGTGGCCCCCGGGCCAGCAGTTTGCAAGCCCTGCTCATGGTCTTCCCTCTCCCTTTGCACAAGCCCCTCTGGACACGGCATGCGTTTTCTGTGCCCGCAGCACCCATCAGGGAGCTGGCCTGTCTCAGTGGGCACTCCCTGCTTAAATCCTTGTTGACTAGAATGCTGCCTACAGAGCACCTCCCCGCATACACGGTATTAACATTTCCCCCCTTAGAACTGTTTGCAGATAATGTTAATCTGAATTACTTCTTCAGTCCCAACCATCCTTTTGTGATAGGCTGTGTTTCTAGAAAAGTCATCATTTCCTAGATTGTTAACAGCTCTCTTCCTTTTCCCCTTCCTTCTCTATCCCCTCAACACATGTTGGCCTTTTTTTTATTTCGGAGAGGGGATAGCTAGACCTTTTGTATCCTGCTAGACTCCTAAGGTGCTGGTCAGCTGTTATTCAGCTATGGTGGTTTCTGGCCGGCTCACTGACTTTTGCCCTCCAAGTTAGGGAGCCTTTGCTGGTTTCCATCAAGGGAATATGCGTGCTTTTGAGATTTTTCTTCATTTCCAGTGAGCCATCCTGGCAAAATTGCTGAAACAATCAGCTACGATGAGGAATCAAAGCCCCACCCCATTCTGTGCAGTGTTTCCTATCTTGTCTTTCCTTATGTTGTGGAGGCAGAATTCAGTAAGCATTCAGTTGCGAACTGTAGGAGCTTAAGATGTGCCTGGAACTGGAGAGAGCAAAGCCCTGGGGAAAGAGAAAAAGAACTGTGCATTTTACAGTCTGAAAGATTCATGCTTGCTTTTGGGAGATGCAGAATGAGAACGAAGCCACTGACAACGAGGACGCGGCATTACTGCAGTTACAGTGCAGCGTCGTGCTGTTTGTTCAGCGTGATCAGTAGCTACAATAAAAGGGCGTCATAGAGAGATTAAGCCCCGACTCTGTGCCATTGTTAAGAACTTTGCGATATTCATATAGATAATAATTACGAGCTTATATGTAAAAATCACAGTGAAACAGTGACATTGAATCATCCAGGATTTGCTGTGTGTCGCTCACTGGGACTGTGCTCAGGCTTGCTGCTACACTTGGGGATCCCTGTGAGAACCACCCCCACCCCCTGAGTCCAGTGCAGGAACTTCAATGTGTCCTTTTGCACATGGTGACAACACCAGGGGTGGGGTTCGGTTCTCAGAGATGGACAGGCACTCAGGCTATGAAGCAGCTGATGACATGGGATGGCTTCAGATGGCAGGTGCCTTAGATGGATCTACGTGGATAGGATGACTGAGGTCTGGCTGGTCTGGGAGGCTTCTTCTGGAGGAGGTGAGCCTTGAGATGGGGTAATGGACAGAGTTGGTGGGTGGCAGAAGGAGGTGGCTTTGCCAGTTAAAGAAGGGCCGTGGTCTCTTTTCTTACCTCTGAATGGGGTTGCTATTTCCTGCCTGCCTCTGGCTGATAGAAGGATTTGTAGTAAAGTAATACTGGGGTTACTAACAACAGCCAGCGTCCCGTGAGAGCCTACTATGCGATGGGCACAGTGCCAAGGGCTTCCCTTCCATCACCCCATGGACTCCTCAGCACTACCTTATGGGATAGGAACCATTATCAGCCCCATTTTTTAGATGGGACAAACTGAGGCTCAGAGCAGTTAACTGATTTGCCCAAGTTCACACAGCTATTAAAAGATAGGTCAGAGCCCGGGTCAGAGTGCACAGACTGGGTTTGGAACCAATCCATTAACCAATCTATTAACTCCAGATACTCAGGAAGTATAAATATGAATCCTTTTCCCCAGATGAAGTTTCTCTTTATTTCTATCCCCCGTCTTCACACCTCCAAAGGGCGGGACAGTTTTGACTGTGGCTGCAAATTTTAGCTATTATTGCCCCACATCTCTGGTGCTAAATTTAGACAATCTCTGGATGGAGATTGAGAGAGAAAAGGGGAAAATAAGCTGCAGCTGTCCCTGCTGATGTGAGTCACAGCGAGAGGGCTGACAGGTTTCATTGACTTATTTATTTTGGTGTCATTAACCCATTTTAAGTATACACAGAAATTGGTGGTGGTGAAGAGGAGGGGGCTTGGGAAGCTGCTGGTGAGCAGAATGACAGAGAAGCTCGAATGGGGAGGGAAACTGACCAGCACTCTCCTCTCTTGCTCTGGTCATTATTGTAAGCGGCCCATAGGCTTCAGACAGCGTGAGTGCTTGTGTCGCCTCAAACTCTGACCTCAGACTGTCTGGTTGGAACCTTGGCGTTGCCACTAAATAGCTGCATGGTCTTCAGATCTCTGTGCCTCGGTTTCTTCATCTGTAAAATGAGAATAAAGCCCTGCTGTCCTAGGGTGGTTAAGAGGATGGAGTGAGCACACGCACAGAACAGCTTCATGCCCAGTGTCACTTCCTCCGTGACGTCACAGTGTGCACCTGACTTGCGTCATTTTTTTTAATCTTGCAAAGTCCATCTGTGCTTCCTTGGGGAAGTCAGGTCATGATACATGATCTTGGGTGTGGCTCTCCGTGGTTCATTAAGTTCTGCAAGCAGCAGAATTGTCTGGCTAAAACCTAGGTCAGATCACGTAAGTCTCGTTCAGAACCCTCTGGTAGGTTCTTGTGTCCCTCTGGACGGAGCCACACCTGCACTGTGACCCGGCCCAGCTCTGAGACCTCTGGCAGACTGCCCCTCTCCCATCGTCACTTTCCCAGTGAAGTTTCTCCCCATTCAGGGTCGCTCACCCAGCAAAACGTGTCCCTGTCCTCCGAGCTGTTTTGTTTCCCTGCTTAGCACTCACTGGAGTCTAAGGTCCAGTCTGAGTCATCTCTCTTGCCTGCGGTCCATAACCCCCAACAGAAAAAAAGGCTTCAGGGGATTTTTGTTCACTTTATTGTCTTCTGTGTTCCCCATTGTCCAGGCTGAGGTTCGTTTGTTGAGTGAATGAATGAAAACAATCTTTGCATCTTTGTCGGACAACAGACCTGTGAGGTGGGGATTCTGATCTCCATTTGACAGACAGGAAAGTGCACACTGGTTTCCACAGCAGCTGCGCCATCTCCCATTCCTACAGCTGAGCACACGGGTCCCCAGATCTCCACATCCTCACCCATACTTGTTATATTTTTTGTTTTTTTGTTTCTGTTTCTGTTTTTGTGTTTAGTTTTAGAATAGCCATCCTAATAAGTATGTAAGTGACATCTCATAGTGGTTTTGATTTACTTTTCCCTAATGGCTAAGTGATGCTGAGCACCGTTTCATCTGCGTATTGGTCCCTTGTAGCTCTTCTTTGGAGAAATGTTTTTGTCGCTGTTGAGTTGTAGGAGTTCTTTATATTTTCTGGATGTGAATCCCTTATCAGGCAGATGATTTTCAAGTATTTCTTGCATTCTGTGAGTTGTCTTTTCACTCTCTTAAGTGTCCTCTGATGCACAGGGGTTTTTAATTTTGATCGAATCCGACCATTTATTTTTTCTCTTGTTGCCTGAGCTTTTGGTGCGAGGTGCAGACAACTGGGCCGCACTTAGCCAGGGCCATCCAGCCAGAAGTGACAGAACACCGGTCCCGACCACAGTCTATTGATCCGTTCTCCAACATGTGAGTCGTTGGCAAAATTTTTTTCCTTTGAGATTCTTTTCCCCCAACACAAACAGAGCTGCTGCGAGCATTCTTGTCCGCCTGGTTACATGTGCCAGGGTTTCCGGCTAGGGTGGTAGGACCCAAGGCTGCTTTGGGTTTTCCTGTGGTCATAGACTCTCAACATCAGAAGGGCCGTCTTTGGCCAAGGACTGCTGACCATCAATGATAATCTGAAAAGAAATGCTGTTGGTGTGATGTTGAAGAGCACAGTTCCTGGAATCGGGGCGGCGGTGGGGGGGCCGCAGATTCACTTTTGCCTTTGATTCATTCTGTTACTTAGTTTACTGTGCAGGGAACTTAACTTCTCCCTTCCTGTTTCTTCAGCTGGAAACTGAGGATAAAAGTGTTGCATCATTGTGAGATAGTGCAGGCCATGAGATGAACTCACCTGAGGGTCAGCGGGTGGGGTGATAACAAACACTATCACTGAGCGCTCACTGCAGTTGGCTTTGTTCCCTGTGGGCGTTTAAGGATCTCTTATACCCCCCCCAGACCGATGCTGGGATAGACACTGCTGCCCAGAAGAAGGGCAGTGACTCAGAGAAGGGTGCTCAGTGGCAGCGGTGGGAGGGGACTCGGGAAACAGCCCTGGTCCAGTTTACTTTCGCCTCCACGTGGGCCAAGGATTCCAGGCAGGTTCAGAGTCCAGCTGGATCCCTGCTCTCTGCCAGGTCACCTTGACCTGCCCAGGCGGGATGTCCCCCCTCTTCCCATTCACACTTCCCAAGCTCTTCTGTATGGAATGTAGGAAGGCAGGGCCCCTCCTCCAGTGGAGGTGTGTTTACGAGGGCCCTCAGCCAACATACCCCAGCCAGGATAAGCCTTTCTGAAACAGATAAACCGATTGCAGCGGAATAGAATGGGCTCCCGCCAGGCCTGGATGCCTCCACGTGGAAAATACAGCCACGTCGTGGCTGTGCTGCCGCTGTCCTGGATTCCAGCCTGCGGGCCCAGATTATGGGAGGACGGCAGGCAGGTCCCTCTTCCTGGAGAGGGACCCATTTCATCAGCGAGACTTATTCATTCCTTTATGGCTTAGGCCCAGAGGCTGGGCTTTTGACAGCTGGGTGCTCTGCCTGGCTTTTTGAATCATTCTGATACTTGGTAGCTGAGACCGCCCAAAGCCACGGATAACTGCTCCCCTGCAGGAGGAGCACGGAGGCACAGCGTGGCGGATAAGAGTGCAGTTTCTCACTTACACGGCATCAGTTTGATGTCTGCCTGCACCTTCAGAAGTCTCAGATCTCCTCGGGGAAGTTACCTTCTTGAGTCTCAGTTTCCTCATCTGTAAAATTAGACAATAATTAGTACCGAGTAGATACTTTGTTGTGAGCACTGAATGAGATTTTGGACACGAACGGCTTCTCCCCAGAACCGGTATGCAGTAGGAGCTCAATAAGCACTGGTTGTAAGTATCCAGCCGGCCTAGGAGCCCTGAGTGGACATGTGGTTGATGGGCCTGTAGCCACCAGGGGCCAGGAAATGTGAGCTGAGTGAGTGAAAGTGTTGAGCGCTTTGCTGTTTGATGAGCCCATTAATGCGTGTTGCTTCCTTTGTTAAATGTCTAGCTTTGGAGTCCAGGGGCCCACGCTTGAGCCCTGTCTCTGCAAAATGATGCTAATGGCTTCTTTCCTTGACATCCTCATCTGCAAACTCACGTTTGCTCACACCTGAAGTAGCTCTGCCCGTGGACTCACCTCTGTTCTGAGCTCTCTGCCTCTGTGTCTGATCTGTGCATTTAATCCTTACGACAGTCTGTGCTAGCTGTATTAATTTGCCCATTTTACAGATGGGAAAACCGAGGCAGAAAGGTAAGCAAGTGTCCAAGGTAACAGCTAATAAGTAGCAGGGCCGGAGCCCAGATGCGAAGCCAGGCCGACTGCTTTTAGGACCCGTGTGCCTAACTGGTATGCCTTCCTGCCGGAGGCCGCCTCTCCCTCAGGGGGAGTTGATCTGATCAAGACGTAAGACGGACGAGGAGGAGCTTGGGGCACTTGAGAGGAGTTTATTCAGGGCACCCACCGCCTGGCCCACAGGAGCGCACAGAGCTGTCAGGGAGGTCCCCCAAGGTGAGCTGACGTGGCAGAGGTGGGATCAGAACACAGATGACCCTCAGGCCACCCTCCCTGGGGGAAGGGATGCTTCTGTGCTTGGGGCTTAATCAGTAAGAGAAGATTAGCAGCAGACTCCTTCATTCCATTTGCTCTAGTAAGTCCGGAGGCAGACACGTTCCCTCCCAGCCAAGAAACTGAGTCGCACCGCCCCAACGCCCCTTTCCCCACCCACCAGACTGACAGTCTGGTTTTCATTGTTGGAGTAATAAATTATGCTTTTTAAGGATGAGAATGTCTTCCAGCTGTTGAGTGGTTTAAATTTCCAGATGTTCCGCTGCCCAGGAAGCAGAGAAGGGTGCCGGATGGGATCTCCTTAAAAGTTGCCGAACAGAATGGCTCATTAAATTTCAGTGATGTGCCTCTGATCCTCAGGGGAGAGATAGTATTTCCCTGGAGGGGAATTTGCTAGGGTGGCAAGTAGTAAGTGAAGATAAGTGAACTGGATTTGTAGGCAGGAGGCCTGAGTTCTGGTTCCTGCTGGCTGTGTGACTTTGGGCTGAGCAGACGACCACCCTGAGCCTCTTGTTTCCGAAGCTTTCAGCTGGCAGCACTTTTTAAGAACTGGAGGAAGCATTGTTGTTTGGTGCCATCCGAAAGGGGCCGTGTACATGTTAACTCATAGAATCAATGAAAGGCCGGTGAACTGTGTCTGACAATGAAAGGAGACGGAGATGAAGTCCATCCCTGTTTTTAACATAGAAATATGGAGGCCGGAGAGGCTGGGGCTCGTTCAGGCTATCGCTGGACCAGTGCTGTCCGGTCTAGTAGCCAGTGCGTGGTGATCCAGCACTTGAAATGTGGAGGAGTCCGAGCTGAAATGTGCTGTCAGTGTTAAGTGTGCACCAGATTTCTAAGTCTTAGTACAAAACAGAGCATGTAAACTGTCTTTGATAATTGTTCCTGTTGAGTACACGTTGAAGTGATAAGATTTAGACGTGCTAGGTTAAGTCAAAATAATTATTAAAATGAACTTTGCCTCTTTTTGTTATTTATTAACGTGACCACGGGAAAACTTCACATTGTGTATGTGTCTTGCATTATATATCTAGCAGACAGCACCAAGCTAGACTGACACAGACAGCGGCCTTCCGAGTTGTGCGGTGTAGACATCCATAATTCAGCCTTCTGTGCTTTATCTGCAGGATTAATTCTGAAAGTTGAAACACTGGTGAGCAGTGTTGGCGTGATTATGTACATCCAGGCAGTGGGTGATCCCGTGTCCTGTCTGGACCACTCTCTGTCCTGGGGTTTCCAGTTGCCTCCTCCTCTTGAACTACTTGGCTCTATCCTGGGAGTAACTGCTGTTTGAACTCTCAGCTGGCTCCATCGAGCCCCACCGTCCAGTTTCTCAGGTCACTTCCTTGGGAACTGCCTCCCCCCAGCCCCTGCCCCCCAACATTCTGGTGACTGTGGACCTGCCACGATGTCGGGGGTTCCGTGAATTTCCCTTCTTTGCTTGCCATGGCTCTTCTGGGCTTGAGACACTTTTTACTGGATCCCCCAACAATCTCTAAATTGGCCCCCTTGTTTCGTAGGATCGTGTAATTTGTTCGGAGCAGAATCTGAAAAGGAAAACAAGACGCAGTGCGTCCTTCTCTTGGTTTCAAATTACACCTGTTGCCCGTTTTATCCAGGAGCACAAGTCATCATTTCTTTCGACTAATGCTTATTTTCCTAGAGATGACTTTCCTTATAGAAAAATTGGGAAATGTTAAGAGTACAAGGAAGAAAATAAAGTTCAGACATCTTGCTGCGATTCCTTTCTTTTTTTTCTTTATGTTATTTCTTTTAAATGTGAGCTCCCCTAATGTTGACACTTTTATTGGATTTTTCTCTTAATGTAATAGAAGTATTCCCACGTGATGTTAGAAGCAGGCTTTTAAGTATCATTTTTCATGCAACATGACGTTGTAACATCCTGTTGCAGTGATGGTTTGGCATTTTCCCAATTTTACCTGTAATTTTGAGTGATAAGCATATTTCCTGTCCTTTTTGCTCATAACTAGTGCTGAGATGTGTGCTTGCGTGTGCCTCTGTAGACGTGTGTATAGATATGTGTGCACATGGGCGAATAAACTTATTTCTGCCTTTTTGGATTTCTTTGGGATAGATTTCTGAAAGTAGAATGATGAGGTCAAAGGTGCTAGACGTTTTTAAGGCTCTTCATACATAATGAGTCGCTTTTTCACTTGGTTTTGCCAAATGGCAGCCGCGAAACGATGTCGCACATTTCCTCTTCGTGGAGTTGCTTTCTTGTAAGTTGGGTTTCTTTTTTTATTATTATTATTTTTGTTTGCTTATTTTGTTTTGGGGGAAGTTTGTTTATTTGTGAATGGAGGGACTGGAGATTGAACCCGGGACCTGGCGCATGCTAGAAGTGCACGCTCTACCACAGAGCTGAACCCACCCGCTAAGCTGGCTTTCTGAGGGAGGCGTGGATCCTGTTGAGGGGAAGGAGATTGCTCTTTTGTGTTTGTCACTGCTTCTTATTTCCCTTAAACACCGCGCTTTGCTGTTTGGGAAACGGGAGCTGCCTTGTGGGACTGCCGTGAAGGTTATGCCTCGAGGTTTGCCTTGACTGAGTGGAAGGAATTCTCGCCCGAGCCTGAGGCCCAATCACCGTCAGTCTCACCTAAGAGAACTGTGGAAGGTCACTCGGCTCCCATCAGCCTTGTGTTCACCTGGGTGAAGGGTAGATTATGATGCCTGCTTCAGGGCTGCTGGAGGGTGAAAGGAGAGACTGCTAAGAGGGGCACGGCCGCAGTGCGTTTTCAGGATGCTTCAGTGGAAATCCAAGGCACGAGCCTTGGAAGCAAGGTGCTCAGGTTCTGCCTGTCACACAGGGGCTGGCTGCGTGTTCCTCGTCGCCAGCCGACCTCGCTGGGGATAAACACCCGTGTGATATCCCCCTGTTATGTGTGTGTCCCCCAGACAAGGAGCAGGAGACAAGAACGTTTACATCCTGGGTACCTCCCAGCTACGTGACTTTGGGCAAGTTGTTTTGCTTCCTGGACTTTAGATCCTCTCCCCCCCCAATGGGATTAATAACCCCAGTCCTTACCTCTTGAGGTGGTGGTGAAGGTTGGATGAGATGGTACCCGTAAGTTGCTGGGCCTGGCGCCTGGCCCTGGGGATTGCTCAGAAAAGATTAGTTTACTAGTTACTAGTTACTCGCTAGTGCACTCCAGCAGACTTGAGAGCGCCCCAGTGTGGAGTCAGAGCAGCCTGCAGGTTAGCTTCTCAAGCGGGTTGCCCATGGCTCGTGGCAGGCGGGTTCATCGTTTGGACTCTGTAAAGTCAGGAAGGACCCATCCAGGTTGGTCATTTGGCAGATGACAAAGTCAGGCTCTAGATGGCGAGTCGTTCTTCAGGAATTTCCTCGTGTTCCCATTCATGTGTTGGAGAAAATGTGTCACACGCAGACCCACACATGCTCTTGGACTCGATCAGGAAGATGCACCAAAAAAAATGGTAACAGTGCTGCCTCTAAGGAGACTCTCGGCTGACAGGAGGAGGTTGCAGCTCTGGCTCTGTGACCCTTTCCGTCTTGTTGGAAGTTCTTACCACGTGCTTGTATTAGTCCTTCAGTCAATCAGAAACAGGTTGTAAAAAATCCACCGAGTAGTGAAAGGTCTCCAAATGCCACCTGCTTCCTGATGCATTACTGAGAAGCCCTAGGAGTTTCCAGGAAGCTGTTTTTCAGCTGTCTGTCCGAGCCCACGTCCCCTGACCCCTAGGCCGGAGGACTTCCAGTCACGATGGTCTCCCACCGCTTTGCTGGCCTTCCTTTGTGCCTTCCAGAATCCCAGCCTGAGTGCTGGATACCCCCACCCCCAGGCCGCCAGGCAGGAGACCACCCATTGTCCCACCCTCTGGGGTGGCCCTGCCGAGCATGCCCGAGGCTGCAGGCCCTGGCTTCCTCCTCCCCAGCCCCATCCCCGGCCCTCTTCCTGGCCCAGGCGCCTCCCAGGGCAGAAGGAAGAGTCTGTGCAGCGTGTTCCTTGTCCTCCTTTGACCCAAGCCCTGTTCCAAGAATTTCAGGGCCGCTGTGCTCGCAGGACAGAGTTGAGCTGCTCCCTCAGGCCCCATGCATGGAGCTGGCAGCTCCCTGGAAAAGTTTCTTTCCCCCTTTCTTCCTGGCACAGAGGGTGGGTTCCCCACACCCCCTTCCCCTCGACCACACATCTTTGGGGTGATTTGCGTTGAGCCCTGAAGGAGCACCTTGCTCTGGGGCGTCAGTGAAGGCAGGGGGCAGAAAGCCTGAAAACCCAAAATTCTTCCTCCTTCCTGAGAGTCTGTGATCTTTCTCATGGCCCGAAGCCCCTTCCCTCCCTCCCCCAGAGCCGGCATCATCTTGTGAGCCTGGCCGCTCACCTGTTCTGTCTTTGAGGCCATTGAGTTCCGTGGTGAGCAGTCTTTTCCCTACCTGATGACCCTTTCAGGATACAGGAAAGCGTTTAGAGGCCCACTTTCTGTTTTCCATCGAAGTTGAGAAGAGCCCTGTCGATCCCATGGTCAGGGAGAGTGGGGCAGGCAGGGCAGCGGTGTACCTTCCCCTACTTGGATTATCCACTTCCTAGGAGGGGAGACCAGTTCTAAAATGCCATTGCTCTTGGGCCATGGACACGTGTGCACATTTCAGCAGCGTGGGGCGGAGCCAGCCTCTTCCACTTTCCATCCTCAAAGTAGACCTCAGGCCAAGGGCTTCTTCCTGTTTGTCTAGTTTCTTGTTGGCCAGATGAGGGAGAGGCCCAGGGTGGATGTGACCTTCGTGAGGGAGAGGCTCTTGTAAGATTCTGGGTGAGAAAGACTCATTATTATTTACAACAACAATAGTAACAGTAATATGGAGAAGCAGTAGCCGCCACAAAGCACAGACCTTTTAATTTTCAGCTGGGACAGCGGGGCCTGCCAGCTTCTCCTCTCTTCTGCTTGGCAGCACCAGCATTGTGGTGTTTGTGATCTGCCAGGGATGTACTTTGCAATTTAAATGATAACGCAAACAACTCCTGTTTTCGTAGACGCTTTAGAAAACTTGCGTGAAACCACGCCGCGGTGGTTTTGGGAGCCCAGATAGGCCAAGTTTCCCTTGAAACGAGGGGAGAGAGGAACCTTAAGGACAGCCCATCCCCAGAGACTGAATGGCTGCATTCATCTCAGCGGGGCTCCCTGAATTAGCGCGAGGACGATGGGCTTCCTCCCAGACCCACCCTTTTATGTATGTTCTTGTGGCCAGTCTGTCTCAGCTCGAAATGAAAGTCTGACAAGATGGGCTCTTTTTTCCTGCTAAAAATAGTTACACGCCAGATGCCGCGTTCCAAGTTCTGCGCCTCAACCAGTTAAGGAGTTTTGGATCTTTTGCCCAGAATGCCTGTTCAGAAGGTAAACTTATTAGCATCTGAGCCAAGGATAATAATAACAATGATTCAGGCAAAGGACTTTGTGCTGGGCAAAAAAATAAGGATTGCAGATTGCATATCATGGGACATATATCAGAGATGGGATGGTCCCAGCAATAAAAAAATCCATTTACAACTTTGGAATTAAGCCTGCAATGGCTTTTGTTTGTTCTTAGAAGCAGTTGGTCGCCAGTCCCTCTCCGCCTGGTACCCAGAGCTTCCCAGAAATCCTTTCTGACGGAAGAGCTGCCAGAGGCCTTTAGGCAGCAGGACTTTCTTTCAGGTGCTGCTTTGCCTCCTTTTTTTGCGTTCGTTCTGTAAAAAGAGGGTGACTGCTCAGCCCAGCGTGTAAAGAACCTGTTTTCTGGATGGAGTCAGACTTGGATTGGATCTCAGCTTTGCCGCTTACTGGCTGGCTGTGTGAATGGGAGCAGGGGTCATCTATTTCCCATCCGGAGAGTGAGAACAAGAATTTTACCTTTGCAGGGTTGGGGCGTGCACCGGGGAGCGTATTTACAAGATGCTGCATTAGCTTCCTAGGGCTGCCTTAAAATGCCTCCCCGCAAGCGCGCGGCTTACGACAACAGTCACTGATTCTCCCACAGTTCTGGAGGCTAGAAGCCCCAAATCAAGGTGTCGGCAGGGCCATGCTCTCTCGGAAGGCTCTAGGAAACAATCTCCTGTTGCCTCTTCTAGCTTCTGGTGGTTGCTAGAAATTCCTGGAGTTCCTTGGCTTGTGGTTGCATCACTCCAGTTTCTGCCTCCATCTTTTTTTTTTTTAACTTTTTTTTAAATTGAAGTATAGTTGATTTACAATGTATTATTTCCTGGTGTAACGCATAGTGATTCAGTTATGTGTGTGTGTGTGTGTGTGTGTGTGTGTGTATAAAACGTATATGTATTCTTTTTCATTCCAGGTTACTGCAAGCCACTGACTACAGTTCCCTGTGCTATTCAGCAGGACTTGTGTTTATCTATTCTGTACCTAGTAGTTTGTGTCTTCTGCCTCCATCTTCACATGGCCCCCTCCCTCTGTGTGTCTCTGTGGCCCCTCCTCCTCTTATAAGGACGCCAGTCACTGGATTTAGGGCCCACCCTAATCCAATATGACTTCATCGTGACAAATTACTCTGCAAAGACCCTCTCCAGATAAGGTCACATCCTGAGGTTCTGGGGGCACATGAATTTTGGAGGGACACTATTCAACCCCAGCAGAGATGCCTTGCATGTTATGGCAGATAACATTCTAGCAGGTGACAGCATTGGGTATTTTTAGGATTGTCACCTATCAGAGGTCTGGATAAATATTTCTCAGATAAGATGGGAGCAAGTCTGGCTATTTGGAGAACAGAAGGATGGCCAGGTGGCAGAAGCCGATCAAGGAGGGGCGATTGGATTGGTGGTTGGGGAGGAGGCAGGATGGGGTGACGGCAGCTGGCTCTGTGGATGGGGTGGCCCTGGAGCTGGGGAAACCACATTGCTTTATTCCTGGTGAGCGCGATGGTGGCCCGGTCAGAGTGGTGGCCAAGCAGTCGGAGAGGAGAAGTCGCATTCTGGATTCTGGGATTGTCTGTTTGTTCTCTTGGCCACTCCCGGCCCTGGTCTCTGCCTTGCTGTGTCATTTGGGATGATGAGTGTCACTGAGGTTGGGGAGAAAATGGAATGCTTCAGAGTCTGCAGGAGCAGGTCTGACCCCAAGGCCTGTGAAGTGAATTGTTTTTTATGGCCTCTGCACACCTGGGGCCTGGCTCTGCTACCTGCTAGTTGCACATAATCCCCTGGGCCCCATGGACCCTGAGGAAATCCATGGGCTAGAACTCCCAGGGGTGGTGAGGGATTCAGTCAGATTCCTCTGGCCACTTTCGGTCAACCAGCAGGCATTCCAGACTCCCGTGCACCTCCGGACAGCCCTGCCCCGGGACTCTGAGGGATTGCCCGCATTCTTCTCCCAGAGCTGGAATGCGGCTGCAAGGCCAGTGGCCAGGGGTGGGGGGTGGGGGGGTGGTTAGTGCCTCGAGCCCGCCTGCCCTCTGCTCCAGCCCTGCTAACTGGGTAATACCAGTTCCTCTCTGCCTGCTCGTCCTGGCCCTCCCACCTCCTCCTGCCCGGCCGGGGCTGGCCCAGTGGGGGTAAGTAGATATCGACCCAGTGGACAAATTGTGTTCTAGAAACCACCTTGAGGATCTCATTCTCTTGGCCGCAGGGCTTGGGGTTTGCCTGGCCCTCCAGGGAAAGGAAGGCTTTCCCCAGGGGACACACTGACTGTTAGTCAGTCTTCCAGGCCAGTGCTTTCCCACCTTGAGTGGACCGTAGAACCCCCGGGGGCTTGCTGAAGCCCAGGTGGCTGGACCCCGCACCTGGGGCTTTAGGGTGGGACCTGAGCATTGGATCTCTTTCAGGCTCACAGATAACGTCAAAGTTAAGGATTGTCTATCTCATTTTGAGTAGCGCAGTCTAGTTCCTTCTCCCCCCAGAGTCCCCTCCTCTCTGCCTCCCAGGCCACCAGCCCAGTCCGGAGCCCCATACATCGATTCTTCCTCACAGGTCCCTGTGCTCCTGCTGAGGCCCCTGACAGCCTGTTCCACACATATGAGCCCCAGAGCCGGGCACCGTCGCTGCTTCACCTCGCCCCAGGCTTGCACCTCCTCACTCTTAGGACACCCTGAGCCGCCTGGCCCTGCCCATCACCCAGCCTGGGTGAGTCACCCTCCCACCGAGCAGCCTGGTCTTCAGTTAGTCCCCTGACGTCCTGTTCTGTGTGCACTTGCTGGTCCCTCCTCCTGGGACACTCTCCCCTCGGCTCTTTGGAAGGTTTCTTCCTTCTCACCTCAACTCCTGTCTCCTGCTCAGACCGCTCCATCTAATAGGGCCCTTCCCCTACCTCCCTAATCACCAGATGCTGTGGCTGTCCACCTGGCACCAATCAGTTTTTAAACAATCTTTTTTTTTTTTAATTGACGTATAGTCGATTTACAATGTTGTGTTAATTTCTGGTGTACAGCATAGTGATTCATTTATACATATACACATATTCCTTCATATTCTTTTTCATTATAGGCCGTTACAAGGTATCGCATGTAGTTCCCTGTGCTCTACAGTAGGACCTTGTTGTTTATAGATTATCTTTATTGATTTATTTTGCTTCTCGTTTTTGGTACAGCTCCTCCACTAGAGGGGAGAAGCTGTGACTTTGCCCTCCTTGTTCTTTGTGTTGTGTGATGCTCAGTGGGTGGTCAATAAATATTCTTGAATGGATGAAAAAATGAATGGATACTTGAAAGCAGACTGCAGAGGGTTAGGTCGAGGCTGAACCGTTTAGTTTGAACTTCTGAGGGACTGCACCTGAAGCCCAAATGGGACGTCCCTGTTGGAGCTGACCGGAACTAGACGGTTCCAGAGGCTGGATATGGTAGGAAAAATGCTAATTGCTAATTGCTTAAAATAGTAGGAACTCACCGAGTGCTGGCAGTGCGTCAGGCACTGCTTTATGTATGCTAAGGCTCCATTTTACAGAGGAGAAGACTTAACCCAGAGAATGTCCCAGACAGTAAGCAGGAGAGCCTGGATTCGAACCTGGGTACCGCAGCTCCAGAGTCTGCACGTGTAACTTCTGCACCATCTTTAGAGAGGCTGCGATGAAAAAGGGGAGGGCGTGGGGGTGGTCCTCGGCTTGTTCCCTTTGTACAAAGCTTCCCTGCTGGGTGGTGCAGTGAAGTCCTCCGGGGGAGGGGTGGGAGGACCCTGGTGGTTCTGGTTACAGTCAGCCTTCACTAGCCTGCCCCAGGCTGGAGAATTTGGACTCAAGTTCATGGGACTCTTGGGGCCAGAAGCCAGGGCTCCTGAGGCTGAGTTAGCATTTGCCCGGCAAATGCCAGAGCTCTTTGGAGTCTTGTTCCATTTTCACGGCTGACAAACGCCCGCCTCCCCGGGGCAGCCATAGTTGCCACCCGGAGCCCACAGGAGAGCTGTGGGTGAGCTGACTGAGGAGATGGTATCTGGCCGGGGCCACTAGGTGAGAGAGAAGAGCCTGTGGGCTCACCGTCCATTGGGCCCAGGCCTTGATGGCCAAGGACTGTGGGCTTCAGGCAACACCTTTCAACCTGGAAAGAATGGAAAAAAAAATGTTGCGGGTGGATCTCAGCTGCTGCCACTGACATTTTATCATTTAAGCACGTATTTTTTTGAATACCGGAAATTAAGGGGAAGTTTAGAAGCTTCGTAATAGCTTCATGAACCATTGCTTTTGGAAAATGGACTTTTGAAAAATTCCCTTGATTGACTGTTTTTAGGAGGGTGTGGATGACTTTATATTATTCCTGTGAAATTTCCTGGGTTTTCCATGTCAAATATTTTATTTCATTAGAGAAAAAAAGAGAACTAATGCTGACTGAGCCCCTCCTGTGGGCGGGGCAGAATGGTCCCTTTATTCACTTCTGTTTTGTCTATTACACTGTCATCCTGTGAGGCAGGGGGGTGAGCGTAGCCCAGGGGACGGAATACGTGCCTAGAGCCGGGATTCATACTGGGTCCCAGCATCCACAAGCCTGGGGCTGCCAGGTGTCGTGGGTCCAGGTACTGCTTCCTTGACTTAGTTGGTTTTGGGTGGAGTTGTGGATATTAGATGTAATTCAAAAATATGTTTATTCATATGTGCATATATATATATTCTATTTATACTATATATTAAAATATGTTTGTAAGTATAACGTGTATATAATCATATATTGCATCACAACATGCGTACAGACTGAAGGTGGGCCTTTCTGAAGCAGCTGTCTGGGGAGGCTGCCGACAGACGTCAGCGGCAGGCCTGTGCTCAGAAAGTATTGGCGACAGGTAGTTTGAAGATTTGTCATTTGGGGGACTGTTATGGAATTAAATAAACTGACTCAGCTCAAATCATATAGAATCAAAACCAAGACCTGACTCCAGTGATAATAGTAATAATGACAGCTTTTATTTACAGAGGGTTTGCCATGTGCCAGGCACAATTCTAAGTGCTTCCTGTCAACTAACTTAGTATCATGCTCATAACAGTCCTGTATTCTAAGTACTGTTACCACCCTCCCCATTTTACAGATGGAGAAGCTGAGATTCACAGAGAGGTTGACTAACTTGGCCCCAGAGCTGTAGTGGAGTAGGCTTTACCACATGGAAGGAACCCTGTAGCTCCTACCCTTAAGTCTTCCACCTTCTGCCTCCTCTCACTGGCTGAACTCAGCTGACAGCTGGTACGTCAGGACGGAGCTGGTAGGCACAGAGCCGTGTGGAGGAGGGTGGGCCCTGGATTGGAGTTGGGGGCAGAGGGCAACAGGAGACTAACTCAGAGAGTGAGGAGGTTCCTGTAACTGGAGAGGAGTGAGCAGGTGAGGGCAGGGAGGAGGTGATGTCAGAGAGGATGGGGGTCCATACCCTGTGAAGTCATTGAAGTGAGAAGCCTGTGGAGGGCTGGAGCAGATGTGCTTAAGGATCATCGACACTTCCATCAGGACAGCATCTCTCTCCGTGGTGGGTGTGGATAGAGGCCCCTTGGATGAGCGCTGGGACCCCAGAGCTGATCCCTGGAAGAAACAGGCCCTCCTCCCACCAGCCTGGATGATGCATTGGCCCTGTCTACGTGCCGTGTGCCTGCCAGCCCATAAACAACAGGAAAGAGAAAGGAGCAGTGCGTCTCAAAAGAGGATATTCTGGGACTCCTGATAATCAGATCCCATTGTAAAGTCATGCTTTGAGTTACAGCACTGAAATCTTTGGTTCCAGTGGAAAACTTTTACAGACTGTCCCTGGCAAGCTCTGAATGCTGTTTGGATCTCAGAAGGCCTTAAATAGTGTGGGATGCTGGTGGACAGACTCTGAAGGGGCAAAGGTCATGTGCTCAGTGTGCTGGCCACACCTGGGCGGGATGGCCCTGGCCATGGGGACTCCCACCACTCTCAGAGCTGGGCCCACAGAGGTCTGTTCATCTGGTTGAGCTCCCCGGAGTGACCATGCCCACTGGGAGGCTGGTCCAGCCCAGCCAGCCGTTGCTTGGTGTCATCTCAGGCCAAATCTCAGCTGAGTCCCTCTGGGTCAGCTGGTTCTCACAGGATGCCCAGGGGCGGGAGGGCACACTCGTGGGTCTCGGGTCCATCTCGAGTGGGATAGAGAGTGAGGAGGGAGGGCTGAGGCTCAGACAACTTACGGTTCTGTCTGGTTCTACCACTGAGGCCAAGTAGACCCCAAAACCCTTTGCTGGCAGGACTCCTCCTTTTCCTCTTTTTCATCCCCCAAAGTTTGCCCTGGGAATGGTTTGTGGCCAAGTGTTTTACATCCTTGAGTCTTGGTCTGCACCCCTGTAAATGGGGATGATTGACATTGAAGGCTGTTGGGAGTGAGGCCTGGCACATAGTACCTGCTCAGTAAATTCCCTTTCAGTTTGGAATTAGATCTGTACCCATCTCTCACTGGCCAGGAGGAAGTGGGGACAGACACTGGTGGCCCCATCTGATGGGAGGTCAGATTAGAAAGGCATGGATACCATGCCCGAAGTGGGATCTGTATAGAGTCCGCGTCTTGACCCCAGACCCTCACCACGGCAACATTTCTCTGCCCTGTCATCTGACCAAGAAGATGCACACTGGCATTTTTATTTGCAAGGGCATTTAGTGTACTTTTACATTATTTTAAAATAATTTACTTTATTATTAATTATTATTATTTATTCTTCTTTTTTTTTTATTATTTTTAAAGTTGTATGGGATTGGTTTGTGTTTACATCCTCAGAATTTTATGTCTTTCCTATTACCTTTATCCATTTTTATTTTTTTTAATGGAGATGCTGGGGATTGAACCCAGGCCCTTGTGCATGCTAAGCTCACACCGTACCACTAAGCTATACCCACCACTCCCCCATTTTGGGTTTTTCAGATAAAAGCTGGAAAACTGTTTTGCCCTTGGATGCGACCTCACACTGAATTTGTTAATGCCCCACTCCCGGACAGCAGTTCTGGGCTCTTCATGGAAAAGCCATGTCTCTGAGTCCCAGAGTCCCAGACCCAGCTCCCTGGAAGGTCATCTGTCCCTTCCTTCTTGAGAGGGCCTAGCTGGGCCCACAGTAACTGGTGTGCACGAGCCCTTCCTCTTGGCTTCAGAAGAGACCTGGTTCATCCCCCAGTAGATTAATCCGTCTGAGGATGTCAGCATCTTGACCCAGCTCGGTCACCGGTCCTTCACTAGATATCAAGGGGCGCTGGACGAAGCAGCCTCCAGGAGTCTGCCCAGCCCCAGACTCCTAGAAATCACTAGTGGACAGCAAGAATCACAGGGCTCGAGGACCAGGTCAGAATCCTCTCTGGAACCTGCTGTCGTATGCCCCAGCAAGCCCTCAGGTGACAGCCCCAGCTTCCCGGGCGGCCGAAGCCACAGACGGGACCCTGCTACCACTCAGGTTGCTGTGAGGGTGGAAACTGGTGATGCGGTTGGAAGAGGTTTGTAACAGGCCAGGCGTTTATCAATCAAACCCTCTGTGAGTGATGCTTGCTTTTTATATGAGGTTGAGATGGCTCGTTTTCCTGGGCAGACTTAGAGGTGCTCACGTGGAACTTGGTACGAATTCCTGGAGGAAGCCCGTTTCTTTCCAGAACACAGCCTCCGGGCCATGCCTTCGGAAGCTGTTAAGTCCCAGGCAAGGAGTCTTGATATTCTCCGTGGTTCCTTTGGGGAGCTCCTGGCCTCTGCATTATTGATGCCTGTCTCCATTATTAAAAGGCCCTATTTGCATTAGTTAGCTGAATTTGGTGCCCCTGTGAATAGGAAAGCTGCCTGGGGAAGCCAGTCCTAATTGCAGCTTCATGACGGGTCTGAAATAATAAATGTAGAGCAGTCTGTGCTCTTTGGTGCTCATGTTCACACCGTACACGTGGCCTGTTTCTCTCCTTTCCCCTAATCATGGGTCCTTTGGAACTCAGCAGCCCTCCTCCCTTCTATAAATCACACAACCCTCCTGCAACCTGTAAGCCTCTTTGCTTCTTCAAGATGCAACTCAGGTGCCACCTCCCCCAGGAAGTCCTCCCTGACTTCCAGACTTAGGATAGCCACTTGTGTTAACCGTGAACAGAGCCCTTCTCGTCCCCTTGCATCAGAATGTCCATCTCATCTGCCAGACTGAACTTTCTGGGGATGAACCTGTGTTTTATATGCATCTCATTGCCTGTGACAGTGCCTGAGAACTAGCAGACACTCTGTTTGTGTGGGGTGTGGATTGCAGTAGTGAGAAAAGATTTCTTCATGGTGGGTTTGGAATTGAGCCCCTCGTATGCTATAGAGAGTGCATGGAGGGTGTGCGTTGGGAGGGGGGATGGCACTGGAGGACTGAAGCAGAGGCTTCAATGTGGGTACTGAGATTGGTCCTTTCCCTGGAGCTGATGGTCTGAGTGAGGGCTGGTGGGGACTGAACTTGGAAAAGGGAGTGTAAGGCTGGCTTACTGATATGTTAGCTGCCTGAGTGAATAGTGTGGTCTTGAGTATTGAGGGAATAGAGGGACCTTCAGGGCTTTTGAGCAGACACTCCCCAAGACACTGAGATTGTCTCTTTGGTGGACTGGCTGGGGTGAAGAGGAGAGGGTTAGGGTGGGGGAAGAGGGGGTTTAGAGGCATTTGAGATCCTAAACCAGGTGTCTCCAGGGAGAGAGAGGAATGGTGGGACAGAGTTCTTATCTGAGTCTAGAAATTTCAGAGCACTAGCTCTTGATCCTAAGCACACACTTAGATGACTCAGCATTGCCAGCCTCCATCTACTGGAGGAGGTTATGCAAGCGACATGGTGACGCAGCGCACTCTGGAAGCTGGAGGGAGCATATGTAACACATCAGATCGGCAGGTGAACGGCCCAGGGTATCTCTGGTCTCGGGGAGGATTCTTAGGAGACCTGAGATATTTGCAGAATGAAATGTTCCGTCCAGTTCCCTGTGCACAGCCCCGAGGCATGGTGCAGATTGCTGCGTGCGAGAGTGACATCTCTCCAGCTCCGGTGGTTTTCCCTCTTGGACAGAACTTGAGGAAAGGTCATTCCTGTTTGTCGAAGTTTCACCTTCCCGTCCACCTTTTGCCAAGAGCCAGTGCTGGAAGGCTGTGCTTTGTAGAGGCTCTTCAGGTGGTTGAAGCTGTAAGAGATCCTGAACTAAATGGTCATGAAAGAAAACAAACAGTCCCTGATCTCCAAATATTTATAGAGTGTAAAGAAGGGACGTTCACATTTCCCTCCACCTGCACTGGGAGACCCAGTTCTGTGGCTTGATTGCTGTGACTTTGAGGCCTCGGTTGGCGTCTGTGCTGCCTTTGGTCTCCCCCTCCCTCTAAACAGACCCCGCAGTCTGCTGTCTCCCCAGATCTCCTAGGAGCCTTTCCCTGTGGGGCCCCTTCCCCTCTGCCAGTCTCTCGGGGGAACAGATGAAGCGTGGCAGCCTCGGCTGCATCTCACCTTCTCGACGTGAAACCTGCTTTCGTGACTCTGGCTTCTCTGGAGTGGTCCTCATCCTCGCCATCTTGCTAGGTGCTCCTGCAGGCTGCGTCCCGTGACTCGGGTCCCTGGGATGTGTAGCGCCCACAGAGCCCAGCCCTCGGCCACATGCATGCGGCAGGTTGCTTTTCAGCATCTGAAGATGGTTCACAGAGGAAGAAACTCAAGTGGCACCTCAACAGGGGATAATTTACCCCATCATAAAAAGGGAGACGTAAATTTTAAAAATGCCACCTTTTCCTAATAAGATTGTGCCATGCACACATCGGTCATGTACTTGACAGCTGACACAGCTGTGAGAAACAGCCCCGTGTGCATCCGTTGCCAGCGGGAATCGAGTTGGTACAGCCCCAAGGGAGGGCGTTTTGGGGTTCCCCATCCAGACTGCACCTGCAGGTGCCGTTTGACCCAGCAACCTCACTGTAGTGGGGATATGTTCCTTAGAGATGTACTTAAAGAGAGTTGTGTGAAACGGATAGTGCACATGACTATTCATGGCAGCGTTTGTATGGTAGCAAATCTTTGGAAGCAACCCATAGGTCCGTGAGTCAGATATTGGCTCAGTAAGCAATGGCCCTGGCTCGCGCCGTGGACCAGACGCAGGAGAGGGAGGAAGCGCCGTGTGCGTGACTCGGGCAGGTCGCGGGCGATGTTGAGAAAGCCAAGTACAGAACACTGAGCCTGCCGGTTTTTGTGTAAAAAGTGTGCGTGTGTGTGGCGGGAATGTAAGAGTTTATATTTGCCCCAACTCTGTAAGGATGCCCTAGAAATCAACATGAGGGGCAGCCTGCGAGTGCTGAGGGGGAGACAGGGCAGGGAGGGAAAGGTGCACACAGGCGCCTTCTGACTGTGGGTCTTTGGGTAGCTTTTGATTTTTGAACCATCTTAAGTGTATTATCTGTCATATGTTTAATTTAAAAAATTTGTGACCTTCTTAAGGTGAGACGGGGGGTTCTGTATTTTGGGAGGAAAACTGCAGAGGTAAGGTGTCGTTTCTGATCACATCTCATCAAGGGTGCGTGCTCTCAACATGGCTGATACGGACCCCAGTGGAGGGACTTTTACAAAATGCATGACCAGTCCTCTTCAAAACCAGCAGGGTCACCAAAACCCAGGAAAGCCTGAGAAACTGCCACAGCCGAGGGGAGACAGGAGACAGGATGACTCAGTGTAATGGGGGGTCCTAGATGGGGTCCTCGCACAGAAAATGGATATTACGAAAAGACTGAGAAAATCCGAATAGAGTATGGATTTCAGCTCGTAATATTGGGTCACTGCTGGTCTACTACTGGTATGAAATGGATCGTCTTGCACAAGATGACGGGAGGGGAAGTCTGGTGTGGAGTATGAGAACTCTCTCTGCTCTATTCCTGTTTGTCTGTAAAATCTAACTGTTCTTAAAAATTTAAGTTTATTTAAAATGAAGCAGAAAGAAAAAAATCTTGGCCTCATTTCAGTCTCTCGATAGCCTATGAGTTATTTCTGTCTTACGGAGGAGAGGACTGAGGTTCAGAGCGGTTATGTAATGTGCCCCGGTGTCCACAGCTGGAACGTGGCAGTGGGATCCCAGGTGTGGCCCAGCCTGGCAGGGGAGGCAGTGACAGGCGAGCGTGGAAGGGACCTCTGAGATGGTGGGGCACAAGGAAGGGGAGCTAAGTCCCAGACCAGTGTGTGGATGTGGGCCACCTCGCAGGGGGCTGGGGTTGGAGATACAGGCGGGGATCAGATCCCAGGGGCCACCTTGAATGCTCTCATCACATAAACAATTGTAATGATGTGAAGTGATGGGGATGTTCACTGATGTTTTATGGTGACCATTTTACAATATATACATGTATCAAATTGTCACATTGTAAACTTAAAACTTACTATTTTATGTTCATTTTCTTAGACTTCAGACCTTTACCTTCTCAGGGTCTGTGTCGTAGGGTCAGGGTGGTTTGGGGATGGGACCAGATGAACCACGGGTGACAAAGCCCCCACGATCTTCCTAGGCTTGGATCCTTTGAGTCGTGTAGGATAAGGCAGAACTTGCCGCCTAGCCTGGCTTTTAGAACAGGGTGTTCCCAGGAGGTGGAAAGACTGGTTTTCAATCAAATAAAGACAGGATCCTGCAGACACTTCCAGGGCCCCAAGAGGTATGTCATCACACTCCTGGCCACACCGGTCGGGTAACAGGGGCTAGAGTAAGACACGGGGCAACTTTAAAATAAAAAAGGAGGAAGACTGTGTGTGCTTGTGTGTGTGCAGGTGCATGGGGCTTGCTTGGCTGGGGTGCCGGCTGTTAGGGACTGGAAACTTCTTCCTAGGGCAGTTGGGCAAACTTGGAAGAGAGCCTGATGGATGCTCAGACACGCAGTTTGCAAAGTAGCACTTTGACAGAGATAAAGAAACTTTATTTTGCAAAAAGGTTTTTAATCTCTGTAGTTTCCCTGGGACGACTTTTGAAGCTTGACCTGAAACTCAGGCCACGTGTACCTGTCGGGGTCGCGTGGTTATGCTTTCTGTGGTGATGCTACTCCTCCTGGTTCAAGGACTCTGCAAAAGCTCACTTATAATAAAAAGAACTGATATTTAGATAGGTTACCAGACCCTGTGATTTGTCCTTTGACACACCGGCGCAGAGCTGGCTTTGAATGTTGAGAGTCACTGCCTGGCTTTGGCGAGCTCCTGCCGTTTTCAGAGCACATAATTAATTACATAGTGTCTGCAGATTGATGATGTGAATTTTGTCCTTTGGTCTCTTGTGTAGACCCCTCAGTGGGTCATTGTCGCTATGTCTTAAATTAAGGAAATACTGTTACAGAAAAGCTGAAACATTTTATATGAAAACAAGAGGGCAGAAGGAATAAAAACAAACCCCAAAACTAGGGTGTGGATTTTAAATATATAACCTTGATGGGGGTGGTGGCAGTGAATGAGGGTGTTGAGAATAATTTACTGACTCATTTGCCATTGTTGCCTCTTGTGAGTGGGGGTGAGGTTGACCGTTTTGGGGTGGGGACCCTTCCACAGAGGCTGTCCCTCTTTGGGACGCACTGCGGGTGTGTAGGAAAAGCATGGGATGTGGAGTTGGATATTTCGGATTCCTTTTCCGAACTCAGTCCCAAGCTGTGTGCCCTGGGGACCCCGTGGGCCCCATCTGTCCGCCGGAGGCCATGGTGCGCACCTTGCAGGCTTCAGTTCACAGTTAGGTCAGGCGACCTGTGAAAATGCCTGGCCCGAGCATGGCATTGCCCTCCAGCCCGCGGTCTGGGGCAGAGGCTTGGCCTCTCTGCCCGAAGTGAGAAGATGCATACCCGGGAGGGAAGGGCTCAGGGGCAGTGGCCGGTGGCGGGAGTCATTTCATCGCAGCCTTGGGGAGGGGAATTCGGACCAGAGATCGGGACTTGCAGAAATGAGATGATTCATTACAGGCAGGCCATTAGGTTCTCTGGACAGTGGCTCCTCCATGCAGGAATGAGGTTGGCACAGAGGGTCTCTGGGGGCTCCGTTCCCTGTTCCTCTGTGGACTGGCTTCATTGGAGGAACGTGCCAGGCTTCTCTGGCCCGGCTCCCCTGGGCCGGGCCCGCAGTCTCTGCTCTTGCCTGCCCACGTGGGAGGCCAGTGCCGCTGCCCAGGTGAGGCCCCTCGTCGGTGCCGGGCGAGGATGCCCTGGGGCTGGGCTGCCCATACCCAGGTTTCTGATGTTCCAATTCTTGGGCCTGAGTCGCAGCGGCAGCAGTTGCGGGGGGCGCGCTGGGTTGACCTTGTAGACAGTCTCAGACAGGAGCACGGTGACTGCAGCGGGAACAGAGCAGGTCGCAGCTTCCAGCTGAGAGGGGTCTCGGAACCACATCGTGCTAACTGACCCTGCGTCCTGTTGCCAGGGGCTGTGTGCCCAGCAGCCCACTGGAGACACCCTTGGGTGCTTGGCCAGCTGGGTGAGTGCCCGTCCAGGTTATATAAATTCGGTTCAGCGTGCCATCGCCTTGCTTGGAAGCTTCGAGTCAAGAGGCAGTGGGGCTGTGGGCGTGGTGCACAGACTCTGGGGCTAGCCTGCTGGTTTAAGTCCGGCTGTGTGATCTCCAATGCAATATTCACCTCTCTGGGCTTCAGCGTTCTCACCTGTGAAATAGGGAGTCGTAAAGTAAGTCTCTGTCTCAGAGGGCTGGGGTTTTCAGTGGGTTGAAGTATATAAGGTGCACAGTGCAGTGCCTGGTCCCCAGCAAGGCTGCTGTGAGAGTTACGGGAGGTAAAGCCCTCGGCACAAACTGAGGGCTCAGTGAACACAAGCTGATGTCGTCAGAGCTTTATTACTATTAGTGAAGCCTGCCCTGGCTCCTCCTCCCTCCCGACCCCAGAGCAGCTGGCCTGAAAGCTCTTGCCACGTGTAACGGCTTGTTGGGGTGACTTTGCTGGCTCTCCTTCAACAGTGGGGCCCCTGAAGGCCAGACTGCTGAGTCTTGGTTCTTCTTCTGTGGCGTCTGGGGCGGTGAGTGCCCAGTGAGTGGAGGAGGAGCTTAGTAAGCAGTGGCCGAGTGGGACTTGGGCGGGTGTAGGGCTGCTGGGAGAATGACTGGGTTCTCTCTCATGATGTCCAGATTTCCGATCGGAAAGATCTGGCGGCATAAGGTTATCGAACATCTATTGTGGGCAAGGTCGTCTGTGGCCAGAGCCTAGAAGTACACAGTGGAAGGAGAGCGGGTCCTGAGGGACCTGGGCTCCAGGCGAGGAGGCCAGATGGAATGTGTTTAAGAATAAGCAACGGTGGAAACACAGAGCATTACTGAGAATGAGAAAGAGAGTCGGTGTCTAGTTGGAGAACAGGTAGGGAAAGGGAGGGATTGGCTTTGAGGGTCTCTGGAAGGCTGCCTGGAAGAGGTGGCCCAGGAGCGACATAGGATTTTGAGGGGAAAGTGGAGCGTGAGGGATTCTGCTGGTGGAGGCTCAGGTTCACCTAAAGGGGGCTGCAGGGGCGTCCCTGTGGTGAGTCGGAGGGGCTGCTGGTTGTGGCAGAGGCTTTCTCTAGGGGAAGTGCTTGTGAGCGAACTGTCTAAAAATGAAAGGGAGGGAGGGAGGGAGAGAACCCAGGGAGGAGGAAGGGGACAAGAGGGGCTCCACGGAGGGAGGGAGGGGCAGGCTGCTATTTAAGCCTCTGAACACCATACAGAATAATTGATCCCACTGGTTGTCACTGTCTCCCAGGGACGTGCTCCAGCCCTGTCCTTGTCTGTCCCATAAGCCTGGCATTTCTCTCCCTGGCTCCTGGCTCCCCAGCCCCAGAAGCCGATGAACTGGCATCCTGGCCATTTCCTGCCCCTCACTATCTACCCTCCTCCGATCCCAGTTGCCCTGTGCAGGCATGACCTCACCCTGCGGCCGGGAAGCGGGGCTCCCATTCCCGCCTGTTTACCCTGGCGCAGTGACCGGACAATCGGAGCACGTGGTGGCCCCAGCATGCCAGCCGCGTGAGTTGCCGGCCGTGGGCACAGGCAGGCGGGCGGGGGCATTCCTTGGGGCTGACTCGTGCCTGGCCTGCCTGGCACGGGACCCTTTGCTTCTGGAAGCGGCCCTAGGGTGCTGAGCCAGCCCAGCTCTGCACTGAGCTGAGTCATGGCTCTGCTGTGTGGCCTCTGAGTCACCCCAGCAGCCCTGTCCTCCACAGCAAGTCCTTTGTGGGACCCTCCAGGGCCTGATTTGGCCTTTGACCCTTTGTGCTGCTGGCCACCCTCGAGGTCTGCTGCCCCCGATCATCTTACAGGCCTGGCCTGAGTCAACTTCATAGGATTAGCTGTGCACCTTTGAGACCCAGAATCCAAGAGTTTAACTCCCGTCAGGAGCTGAGTTCTGGGAAAGAAGTGTGGGCAGATGAAGCAAGCCGAGGCAGGAGTGAACCAGGAAGATCCTGGAGGAAGAGGCCGGGTCTCATGTCCTGCCCTGGCCACCAGAGGAGCACACAAATCTCCCTTGAACACCCGCCCCGTTACTGCAAGGGAGCAGGTGTGACAGTAATGTCTATGCATTGGCACTGCCTGGGCTGTGTGCAGTCCATTCCTGTCCTGACCCAGAGACTGGAGGCCCTGTCCTTATACCCATTTCCTGGTGGAAGCAACTGAGGGTTTAGTGGGAGGAGACACTTGCTCGGGATCACTGAGCTAGAAAATGGTGTGTCTGGAATTTGACCCCAGACCTCAGGGCTGTATTAGACTCCCTGAGTCAAGTTCATTTGTTTGTGTGCTCGTTTCATTCTCTCTTTTCTTTCTTCTTCCCTTTGCCGCTTGCCTGCTGGGGCCTTCCCCCCACAGAAGACAGCTGTCAGCAGCGCAGGAAGCCACTATTAAGAGAAAACTAAAGTGGCATTTGGAGTCCTGCTGTCGCTGGGGCAAACTGGGGCGTGGACTCCATCCACAGGGACGGAGAGAGCAGCTGGAGGCCTTGACAGTGAAGACTCCCAAGGGTCTGTGTCTGGGCGGAGTTGGGGCAGGGGGGAGGGCACTGGGTAAGGAAGTTGGGGAGCTCCTTGACTCTTAGGGGAAATCTTTGTTGAGGAGGGTGCTGGGGAGGTGTCTCAGGCCTAAGAGAAGCCCCTTAAGGATCTGGTTCCAGGTGTACCCCCCTCTTTAGTCAGGAGGCTTTGGGGGGGTCATTTTATTTCTGTTGGTCTCAGTTATCTCTTACACAAAGAGGGGAAGTTGGGCTAGACCAGGGTGTCTAAACCCACCCCTCCCTTTTGCTTGGAGGAGAGGAGGTCCGGGAAGGACATCTGCATGGGGGTGAGGGGATTGGAATCTGCATTTGCAAGGAGCTCCCCAGGTGAGGTGGAGAACCCCTTTCAGGTCAGCCCCTGGAATGCAGATCAGGCCTTCCAGGCTTCCTGCCCTTGGTGGTCTCTGCCAGTGAGGATGCTCAAGGCTGAGTGGGCCACAGGGAGAGGGTTTTGTTGGGGCTGTGCTTGAAATCACTCAGGAAAACAGTCCATCTGCTTCGAGTAAAAACTAGGGTTTCTGGCTTCCCTCGGGGTGGGTGGCTGGAGCTGGTCGGAGCTGCCGATACAGGCCCCAGGGTTCTGAGTTCAGTTACTACCTCTGCAGGGTGGAAACCCCAGAAGGCTCAAGCCAACAAGGTGGCCGTGAGGCCTCTATTAACTCGAGGTCCTCTCCTGCAGCAGGTGCGTGAGCGAGATGGAACCTGTGTTGAAATGGACGCTTTTGAAGACAGACAGGTGTTTTGGCAAGAAGGCCAGATATTGAAGTGGGGCTTCTGGTCTTGATTTCAGGGTTGTTTTCTGTAGGGCAATGGCGTTGACACAATGGTTTCTGGAGCCACAGAAGGTGATCAATATCATGTGAATTTCAGCAGTCTGATGTAGAGGATTTCTGTGACCTTGAGCCACTGTATCCTTTCCCACCACTCCTGTCTCTTTCTCTTATGTACTACATATGAAGATTCATTTTTAATAACACTTTTAAATGAGAGGAAACCTGAGCTTTTTTTTTTCCCCTCCCAATGTTATCAGGCTTGTGTGTGGCTGGGTGGCTGCCTCATTTTGGGCAGCCGGTAGCTGGCTTGGCTGTCCCACTCCCTAACTGTATTTCTTGCATTCTTAGAACATACAGAGTGACTAAGTGTGGGTTCTTATCTCATTAGAGGGCGGAAGAAAGGCTAAGAACTATCATTTCCTAGATGGCCAACCCATGCTGGCATGATGGTACAGACTCTTTGCTGAGGACCGGCATGTAGGTTAAACAACTTGTCAGGGTCGCACAGCGGCGGAGTCAGAATTTGAGCTCCAGCCTCTGTCGTCTGAGCTTGCTTTCCTCTTCCTAGCCTGGCCTGCTTCTCCCGGTAACTCAGTGGCCAGTGTAGTGCCAGTGGTGGTACCCAAGAAGCTCTGAGGCTGGGATAGAAATGTGCATTGCTGGCTTGTGGGCTGTCCACACAGGGCTAATTCTCCACTGGATCCTGCTCAGCATTCTTTGTGCTTTCGGTCTGGCTCGAGCCAACAGGCAGTGCTGAACTGGGAGGAATCTGGGCCAAGTCAGATCTGGGCCGTGGAGTCATCTGGGGTTACTCTTGGGCCTGCTTTTTATTTCGCCTGCCCAGCCTCAGTTTCCTTATCTGTAGGGTGGATGTGATTGCACCAAGGTCAAGGTTGTTGAGAGACACTCTCACATACCAAGTGCCTGGTACATGGGAGGCCCTCAGCTGTCTTTTCGTTCTTTGTCCCTACAAGTCAGAGAAGCTGAGTCACGAGTCCTGAGGGGAGATGGCTTTCTCTTCCCTCCCTCCATGTGTCATCTCCCTCTCCCTAAGCTGGTATTATCTGGGTGTGGTGAGCCCCGCCCTACAAGCCGATGGGTGACATAAATCCCACAAACACCTCCTTTCACTCCGGGCCCCGTGACTGGCTGGCAGGTGCCAGCAGTGACGGGAACTGGTGGTGCCCCAGGGGCTGCGGGGAACGGTGTGTGCGCATCTGGGCAGGGCGACTTACCAGAACCACCAGGCAGAGAGAAGGGGAGCGGGTTTTGGCAGTGGAAGTGGTGTTGCAGGACCCCAGGCTTCTCCTGGGAGAACTGATTCCCGGGTGTGGTATGGGACCAGGAGCAGGCTGCTCCCGAAGGTGCCTTCAGGAGGCAGGGAGAGGACTGGCATCCCAGATAGGGGCATTCAGGAAAAGGGTTTCTGAGGGCTTGGGAGCTGGGGGAGAACCGCAGGTACTCACCAGGCTGGTTGCCGGCTGAGTAGTCTTGCAGAGAAGAGGGGCTGATAACCCCCTGCTGGTGGGTGAGTTCTTACTCTGCTGTGGAGCTGATCACCTCCCATGTGGCAGTGTCTCTCCCTCTCCTGCTGTGCGCAAGCTCCCTGCAGAGTGCCCTTCCCACTGAAACGTGTCGATGGCTGTTAATGGTCTGCCATCAGGATGTGAACTTCGGGATGTCACCCTGGACATGCCACTCTGTCTGCTGCTGTCACGTTGCTTGGGAACCTCTCACTTCCCCTCTTTCTCACGGTTTCACCTCTGTCTCTCCTTTCTCCTGTGCTTCCATCTGTTCTCCCACCTATGTTTCTATGCTTCCTCCTGCCCTTCCATGCGTTTTTCTCTTCCGGTCATCCCTGTGTATTTCACTCTACCCAGCCACCCTTCCTCCTAACCCCTCAGCCATCTAATAGTCATTGTCTGCCTACAGTGCACTGGGCACTGTGCCTGGCTCTGGAGATGCACAGATGGATAAGAGCCAGCAAGGTCGCTGTTCGGAAGGGGGCCGTGTTCTGGTGGGAAGTCCTGAATATGTATGAGTCACTACAGCACAATACGGTGGGCGCTGTAACAGAAGTATTAACAGGGGCACCCTGGGGCATAGAGGGGAGTGAGGCTTCGGCCGGGGTGACCGAGGGACGGTTTTGCTGAAGAACTGCTTGAATTGAGTCTCAGAGGATGACTTGGGCCTCGAGGCCTGTACGGGCCAGAGAGAGGAGTCAGGGGTGAGCATGGGGGTCCCAAGACCTTGCCGTGTGTTGATAGGGCTGTAAGGCGTGGAAGGACCCAGGCTGGAGACCCCCTGCACACGTTTGTTCACCCTCTGTTGCCTCGTCGTCCCGGTGCCTGGGACAGCGCGTTCTTGGTGCGTTGCCTTCCTTTGCTGTTCTTTCAAGAAGTGAGCTCCCTTTGCATCCGTGTCTCTGTCCGCAGTTCTCGTCTTTGGCCTGGTGAGGAAGTAGCTGCCCTGAGAGACACATTCCCCGGTGGGTTGAGGTGGGCTGTGCCCTGGTTAGACTAGTTCTGAGTCTCCCACCGTCACTCCGGCCCAGTCACGGAATTGAGGGGAAATTAACAGGCACACAAACCACTTTTTTCCCCCGGGCATGCTTATTGGTCACAGGGCTGGAAAATACAGGTGATGCTCCGCTGTTGCTCCTCTCAATACCTGGCTCTTTTGTGATCTTGTATCTTGACTTTGGTCACCGACCGTTATATCCTGACCATTTCCCGGTGTCATTCAGTGTTTTAAAAACTTGTTCTGAGTGACGTTCCCGTATGTCATCATGCACCTGTACAAGAAAGGTACTCTGTTACCCGTTTTCCTCTGTAAAATGAGGATAATCAGAGCCTTTCCCCTGGGGGCTGACGTGAAGGAACACTGAAGAAGGTGTGCCTCGGGGGAGGGGCCCACCTAGGACGGCACAGCCCGGGCTGCCGGCCTCGCTGTCCTTGGCCTCTTTAGCCATGTCACCACCGCTGGGCATCCAGGCTTCCTTCTGCCTTGCCTGTTGTCACTCGCGGACCTTTTCACACATCTCTGCGTTCTTCCAGCAGAGCCCCCCATAGAGGTCTGAGGAGTTTCCTAGAGCCTCTATAGATTCTGTCGTCACTTTCCAGGTGGCCTTCCCCGTCACCCCTCCACGGACAATGCGAGGGGTTGCGGAGGCTTCCGGAAAGTATCTTAACTCACGCCGGAAACCCTACAGCAGGCGTGGAGCTGTGTGATGGGCAGACCCCCGGAGAAGCCCCTCCTCAACAAAACCACACTCTCTCTCTGCTTTTGTTGGACGCCTGCTGTGACCGACCAGCTTTTCACATGTATTGCCTGTTTGTGTTTTGTCAAGTGCTCATTTCCTTTGGCGTGTCTAGCACATTTTTTCTCATGGATCGGTAAGCTCTATCTGGATTAACCTGTGGATTTTGCAGATGGGGGACCAGCGAGTCCCACTGGACTCATTGTTAGGCATGCCCTTCCAGGAAACGATGCCTCTGTTTTTTTTATGGGGTACATGTAGTTACAAATCTGCATCTGATTGTGGTGGCCAAGTCATGCTTTTTGCAAGTGAATGCGGTGGGGGGGCTGTCTCATTAACCTGGGCTGTTGCCAGTTTTAAATATTCCTCCCGAAGTGGTATTTGCCAGGGAGATTCTCCCTTCTGTCTTCCTTCCTTTCCTCATAAGCAAAATAAAAAATTCCTGCTAACTTTCTGGTGTCATTGTAAATGCCAGCTCTTTGGAGACCTCCACCTGAAACCCCCAGATTAACTGCTAGAGGGGGTGGGGCAGGCTGCTCCTTCACAGCAAAGCAGCAGTTTCTAACTTAGTGGATGCTCTGAGGAACATTTGTTTAACATCTGCTTCTCCCATAGATTCGAGTCTTTCTGAGGGCAGGACCCTTGTCTCTTATTGCATCGTGTGTGGTCCCTCAGCCCCCATGTGCAGTGCTTGGAAGTGGATGCCCAGAGTGGCGAAATGACTTGCGTGGACGTGGCTGACCCTGAACTTGACCAGAACCCTTGACAAACCTGTGGCCAGGGCTTGGCTTTGGAGTCTGAGCGAGCAGAGCAAAGGTTGGCTGGCTTGGCCAGACCTTGCCCCTGTGCCCTGCTGGCCCCAGTCACTCTGGCTTATTCTGGCTCAGTGAGGACAGATCGGGATCTAAGGGAAAGGTTGAGCCTGGCTTCCAGGTGAGTGCCGAGTGACAGCCAGCTGTGCCCTCTGCTTGGCTCCACCCTGCACCTGGCGTGGCTTCCCCAGGCCAGCCGTGAAACGAGAAAGAAGCTTCTTTGATCACAAGCTGAGGCATGAAAGGAACTGAGAACGCTGGTTTCACCAGTCCAGGACCCATCCTGCTCGCAGGGAAAGCTAGAGGGTGGGGGTTGGGGGAGAGGAAGTCTCCGTGGTGGGTCAGGTAACGTCTGTGTGAGTCGGAACACTTGGTTCCTGGGTGGGCAGGGATCGGGGAAGCCTCCTGGTGGAGGGGAGAGAGCCTGCCACCTCTTTGCGGCGCTGCCAGCCCCCTGCCCTGTGAGTCTGGACACGGTACCCATCTTGGAGATGTTCACATCCGAATCCTTGGAACTTGTGAATATCATGTTATGTGGCCGAGGGGTGTTAAGACTGCAGGTGGAATGCAGGCTGACCTTAATATAAGGAGATGATCCTGCATTGTCCTGTGGGTCCAGTGTCATCCCAAGGGTCCTTAGAAGTGGAGGAGGGAGGCAGAAGAGGAGATCAGAGTGATGTGATGTGAGAAGTAACATTGCTGCTTTGAAGATGGAGGAAGGGGCCGTCAGCCAAGGGATACGAGCGACCTCCAGAAGTTGGAAAGGCGAGGAATCAGGAGTCCCTCAGAGCCAGGAAGGAATGTCGCCCTGCTGACAACCCAGGGAGACCTCTTTGGACTTTTCACCTCCAAAACTGTAGGACAGTTGATTCGTGTACATTTAAGGCACTGATCTTGTGGTAATTTGTTCTGACAGCCCTTGGAAGCTAACGCAGCGGATGAAGCCTTTGATGGTCACATTTTGTTTCCTGCATCATCGGGGGTGGGAACTGGAGACTGTCCCAGGGAAATGTCCTTTCGGGTGTGGCATCGGCAGACCTGTGTTTGGGTGTGGTCATCGGTGACTGGGTCCCCCGAGGCCTGCATGGTGACCTGGCAGGAAAGGTTTGAGTAAACCAGGTGTTCTGAGATCTGTGTGATAAAGATTCTTGTGTAAACGCCAATTGCTCATTACCTCTCCCTCTGGCAGCACTGCCTTTGGCTCTGGCAGGCTGGGAAGAACGGCATAAGGGTGCACTGGGTGCTGGGAGGGACCCCTCCCCCTCCTGCCCTGCTGTTTTCACTTTTAATCGCCGGTCTGTTGAAGTTTATTTCTTTAAGCATCTCGGAGGCACTTGGCAGATGTACATTAACCCCAAGGGATGAACCCATCTGTCCAACCTGCTAGCTCTGCCTGGGCTCAGGGCCCCGCACCTTCTCAGTCTTTCCTGGACACACGTCCCAGCTGCTGCTGACAGAGCCCTTCTGAGCTGCCTGTGCAGGGCATGCAGCCGGTGCCCCGATACCTTGTCGTCTTTCCTGCCCTGCCCCCCAGGAATGGGACGTCAGGCAGCAGTGGGGGCTGGATGGAGGTGACCCTGGCCCCGGCTCTTCCACTCTTGGAGTGCAGGCACTGGGCCTTCCTTCAGTGGGGTTATTTTAGCAGAAGGCATATTATGTCTGTGAGGGGTTTCGCACTAATGCTCTGCGTGTATGTGTGTGTAAGGGTCGAACTCACTGTAGAGGATGACATTAAACACCTCCCTGTTGTTATCACCTGGACCTGGTAGGTACCTGGGCCGAGTGTGGACTGCTCACCTGAATAGTGAGACTCTCCCGAGTGGGTTTGCCCAGGGCCTGGCTCCGCTGGCCTCAGATGCCCTCCTCTGCCTTGCTCCAGAGCTGCCTGCGGCCCAGAATGCAGGGAGTGGCCTGGGGATGCAGCCCGGGCTTGTGCTTGGCCTCAGCCAAGGTCAAGTCTTCCAGGAGGATGAATCCGGAGAAGCTCACTCGCAGGGAGGGAGGAGGGGGCCGAGGCTGCAGTCTGGCAGCTCTTTTATATGCAAAGCCAACCCATCAGCCCCTCTGCCTGGAGCCCCCCCTCCCTCGCCTCCCCCAGGTAGAGGGGTGGGAGGTGAGGAATTTGTGGGGGGCGTTATCTCTGCTCTGGACGTGTACATTCCTTTGCTGCATCCTGGGGTCGCCAGGCACAGACACCTGGCTGGGATAACAGTGAGTGCTCCCGGAGGATGCTCGCGGGGAGGGCAGTGCTGAGCCAGCACTTGCCTCCCTGCATTTCCATCCCCTCTCCTTCCCTTCTCTGACAAAGGCCGGGCCTTTGGGATGGTAATGCCCTCTGGGCTGACCTTGGCTCCAGGTGAGAAATGAACTTGGAGGCCTGCGTTTGAGGCCACCAGTCTCATTATTCATGCAGATATGCTGCGGGGCTTGGGACCCTTGACGGGAGTGGAGATGGGAACTGGGGAGTCCTGAGACCTGAGACTCGAGTGGTCTGGGCTGTTGTCCCTTATGGGGGCATCTCTTCCGAGGTCAGTGTGCCAGAGGTCCTAGGTCACCCATCCCCTGCTCCCTATGGCATCACCTTGTGCTGCTTCCTGGTGAATCCAAACCCCGGGGATCACCGTGAGGGAAAAGGCGGGGGTTTGGAAACTGACACTCCACAGCAGGTGCTGCCCGGTTACTCTCTGGCCTGTGTGAGCGCAGACCACTCCCTTCTGCTGATTGGTGCCCAGGGGATGGCAGCCTCAGGATAAATGTGCGGTTCACTTATTGCGGGGGAGGGCAGTGGATGTGCAAACATTTATCATCAAACAAATGTTAAGGAGGAGAGGGAGATTCTCCCACCCAGTGTCTCCCTGCCCCGGCAGGTTATGCAGGTCCCTGGGGTAGAAGAGTTTTGGGGAAGCATTGAACTTTCGCTCCTGTCATCCTTGTAACAGTCCTGTTTCACGGATTAGGAAATTTGGTCTCAGAGAGATTCTTTTGGTTTCACGGCCCCTTCCCAGAGCCGGGGGAGAGCCCAGGTCCTGCCTCATCCCTATGGCCTTGTTTCCTCCCTGCCCTGGCTCGTGAGGTCAGGGCTTTGGTGGCAGGGCCAGGTAGTCTGCCTGCTGCTTCCCACCGTAGGTTTGTGTGATGTCTGCTGACTGAGTCCCTAATGTAACTCTTGCTGCTGTGGGGGCTGGATATGCTAGACTCCTGGTGCCCAGAGATCCCAGGCTTTATCTGTCCGGGGGCAGAGTCCAGCAGAATCGGGTCCAGGGTGGGACTGCCCCTCAGTGTGGGTGGGATGTCTGTCATGCAAAGACAAATTAGGGTCCGGTTCTTTGGTGCTTTTGGACCTACAGCAGGAACTGCTCTGGCACCCAGAAAAGGACATCTGTGAATTCCAGAACCAGGTGCGGATTCAGAAACAGAACCAAGCGAAACATTCGGGTTCCACCCCCACCCCCGACTGTATTAACATATGCTTGTTGAAAAGTGGCCTCAACCATTAGAGAAATGTAGAAGTAGTAAGTGACCTTTCCTGTAATGTCACCCCTGTCCTTTGGCAGAGAGTGTTAGTGGGAGGAGTCAGAAAACCCTGGCCTGGAGTCCTACCTTGACCATTTCTGTTTCTAAAGATGTCATGTGAGGGAAAAGTCCTCCGTCCCCAAGGGCCATCATGGGAGTTACAGGATATGCTTGATGAAATTCTCTCCGGGGCTTTCCTTTGTTCAGTAAATATTCTTTGTCCCCATCCTTGTCTGTTGCATTTTCTCAGAGTCCAGACACTTGAGAGTATCCATTCTCTGATCTGTGGCTGCTGTCTGCTCCCCAGCCCCGCCCCCTTGCTCGCTGGTGTTGGCCGGCTCTGATTCGCCTGCTCCAGTGAAGCGAGGATGCGGAGCAGGGGGCATCCAGCCTGGAGCGGCTGTGGTGTGCCAAGACCCGGGCCTGCCTCTGGCTCCCGGCATGTCCTCCTTAGGGTTTGAGAGGAAGTCCGGGTGGGTTCAGACTGAATGGATGCTCCTCTTTGCAGACTCTCGAAGGCGCCCACACACACACACCTCATTTCCCTGCGGCTCACTTCTCTGCTCAGGAAGCACGACCTTGGAATACTTGGTACCTTGAATTACCTTCTCATCTGTAGCTAGCTTCAAAAATGAATGGAAGGGAGATTCCTTTGAACTTCTGGAAGCACAGGGAATATGTGTGGTGCAGGTGCCGTCTTGGCTGCTGAGAAATCATTGTGGCTAACTTGCACGTATTGAGCTGCCAGCAGGGTGGTGGTAATACTAACGTTTATCGAGTGCTTTCTGGATGTGAGGGACCTGCCATGCACTTTGCCTGGATTATCTCATTTTATCCTCCCAGCAGCCCTATGAAGTAAGGGCGGGTGTTAATTTCTGAGGAGGAAGGCAACACTTCAAAATGGTAAATAAGCCCCTGGTGTATGCAGTGAGTAACAGAGGCAGGATGCAAGCAGGCTATTGTGATTCCAGAGCCTGGGCCTCCAAAGGGGATATTTCCCTTTCAGACTCTTTGCATCTCTCTGCTCCACTCCTTTTGTGAATCTGGTGGATCAGTGTTGTTCACTTTTCCTTTGGAATCTTTTTGTCTCCTCTCCATTAAAAAGTCTCCATCATTCTGGCCAAACACAGTGACTAACACAGTAGGTCGGCGGTAAATGTCTAGTGGGTGAATGTCCAGCGTGAACATTGAACACCTACTATCTCCCAAGCAGCTGCAGGATTGGGTTTTGGGAAACAACTTAAGGATGACGTAGTTGCTACCCTCAGGCTGCTCGCTCATAGCTTTGTAATGGAGAAAGGGCTTTGCAGGATGAGTAGGAGTTCACCAAGAGGGCTGAACAGTTGGAGAGACAGCAGGAGTAGAGGCCCAGGAGAGAGTCAGTGAGTGATGTGTCCAGCGTGGCCAGACCGCAGGGCTGGCTGAGCTGAAGCTGGAAGTTTAATAGATTGGACCATGGGACCTCAATCCCATTCTGCTCTTTACCACTTGTGCTGTGGGTTTTGCGGTTTTGTCAGTGCACCAAATGAGATGTATGCTGCCTCTGACCTAGAGGACAGTCTGTAAGTGTTAGCTGTGGGCATTACCTTTAGCCTCATTGTGAAGCAATTGACTGCCATCCTGCGGGTTTGAGACCGAGAAGCAATGCAGTTAGATATGTCGGGTGGCACCGTTCATCCCGTGAGGAAGGTCTTCGTCCCCCTCACGACTTGCTATGAGGCACAGTTGTGCTCTCATTGGGCGCGTTTCTTTGGACGTGACCGTTAAGGTGCCTGTGTGTTTGTAGCAGCAGGAAGTGATGAGCTGTGTGTTGTGAGCTGTACTGAGCTTTTTATGGTGCCTGGGAGAAAATCAGAGTGTTTTAGTTGGTTCTTCCATCAGGTTACCCGTGACTGTGAAAGTTGCACGTCATCCCCTCCTGCACCGTCTGAGGTCTGTTTCTCCTCCTGTCATTGTGGTTGTGGGATCCAGGGGGTCTGCTGGGGCTGCTGTTCCCTGGAGCCTGACTGGTGGGTTGGAAGAGCTGTGGCCAAGTGTGGCACGTGTAAGTGCTCAGGCATCTCATCTCTCTCTCTCTCTCTCTTTTTTCCTCTCTTCCAGTTCCTGCCTCTCCTCTAAATCACCCCACATTTTCAGAATTTATATTTGTTTCCATTTTATTTTTTTCCTTCTCTGAGTCAAAAGGAAGTTTCAAGTTCTGCTACTTCCTAGTTAGGTGACCTTGGACAAGCCACTCCGGTGAGCTTCCATGGCTCATCTGTCAGATGTGTTTATTAACGCCTTCCGAGAGGTGGTTGGGCACGAATCAAGACCCTGAGCATCAGGAGCCTGGCTCAGGGCTGGCACAGAAGGGTGCTCGTTAAGGGCAGCCCCCTCACTCCCCTGCTGGCAACAGCCACTCACACCTTCACTTTATGTCAAAGGCCTCATACTGAAGAGGGAGCAGTCAGCCCTCAGGAACAGGGCTTCTTCAGTGAGTTCTGCAGCATCCCTGCATCACCATGATCCTACATCATTATTGTCCTGCATCACTGTATCATCCTGCATCATTATTGTCCTGCATCACTGTATCACCCCGCATTACTGGATCACCCTGCATCACTATATGATCCTGCATCACTGTATCAGCCTGCATCACTGGATCACCCTGCATCACTATATGATCCTGCATCACTGGATCACCCTGCATCACTATATGATCCTGCATCACTGTATCAGCCTGCATCACTATATGATCCTGCATCACTGTATCACCCCGCATCACTGGATCACCCCGCATCACTGTATCATCCTGCATGTCTGTTGCCCGAGGGACCTGTAGAGTAGACCCCACTTCATGTCAACTGGCCAGAACTGCTGTGGGTGGACCTTGGGGGTCTGTGTTGTGACAAGCCCCTAGGTGATTTGTAGGCACACTCAGATGTGAGGCTCACTGGCCCAGAGAAATGTTTTATGAGCCTGGTACTGAACCTCAAGCCGTGCCAGCACTTGGTAAATACAGAGTGATTCACACACACCCCACACAGTGGAGTGTGTGTGTGTGTATGTGATGTTGCACTTGACTTGCCATGAATGCTGCGATGCCACCCTGCTCCCATGTAGCTATGGAGACTTGTTTCCCAAGTCAGAGTTCTTATCTGGATTGCTGTTCTGGTATGTTTTTAATGTGTTTGAATTTCTGCTGCTTATTTTAAAATATTCTTTCCCTCGCTGTCCCCTTCCCTCCTTTCTTTCCCTTGAAAATGTTTATGTTGCCCTTACACTCTGTCTCCTGGCCCCAGATGCTGATGGGGTGAGGGGTAAGTGGGGTTTGCCTTCTGAGCCCAGAGAAAGGAGGAGAGGAGGGTATAAGCCCCTCGGCTTCCCCGCTTCACTTGCTGGAAGTTTTAAACAACTCCTTTCCTCCATGGAGCACTGGGATGACTTCCTGTGCCTCACCCGCAGTCTGTTGGATTTTTGTTCTGCCATCTCTTCCTCCTGCCCCACCGCCTCCACTTTGGATTTACGCAGTGCCCTCTGGGCAAGCAGATCACTGCCCTAGTTTACTTAATGAAATGTACCTGTGTGATTTCAAGGAAAGACTTTTTCCATGAAAGTCAGAAGTGCATTCCGAAGTCACAAGCGTGACCTCTCCAGAAGCTCAGCTAATCCAGGTTTTAAAGAGCAGTAGAACAAAGGTGATGATCGTGGGATGTGTGGGGCGGTGGGCTGTGGGGAAGGGCAGGTGCAGCAGGGTTGCCGGGTGAAGAGTTCCATGTGGAGGAAGGGAGCTTGTGCAGAGGAAGCCAACCCCCGAGCCCCCAAGAGCCTGGGAGCTCAGGGTGCCGGGCACTAGACCCAAGTCCTTAGTCAAGGCTGGGGTTCGGTAGGGTAATGAATCTGGAGGAGACCTGTAGTCTGAGGGTCCTGAGTTCATTTCCACCCCTTGATAGCTGCGTAACATCGGGCAAGATGCCTACCCTCCCCATGCTGACGTTTCTGTAATTTTGGGATTTGGGAATATTTATGGGGATTACATGAGGGAATTAAAGGGGGCCTCTTCTGTGACTGGTGATTAATAAATACTGTTTCTCATCTTCCTCCTTATTTGGAGCATCACCTCTGGTGTCTTCTTCCTTCTTCCCAACTTACACACCTGCCAGGGTGCACGTGAGCCGTCCACCCAAACAGCCCCAACCCCGCGTGGGGCTCCCGGAGGTCCCAGAGCACGTCCACTGCGGCTTGTGGGCTTAGTCCTTCAAGGACGCCTTATCTCCCAGAGCCCCTTTGCGTTAATGAGATTTGAAGCTCTTTGCAGGCAGGGACCCCTGGGAGATCCTGAGTCTCCTTCAAAGTTAATGTCTTGGAGAACACAGTGTGCCCTGGAGCTTCTCTGTTGGGGTCCTGCTGTCTTGTAAGAACTGTCTCCTCGAATCTCTGGTGGCTCAGTTCCATGGCACTCTGCCCTCTTTGTTTGTGGGGATTTGATTGAAAACTGGGTCTTTGCTGACCTTTCCCTGGGGACTTTATGGACAAAAGCAAACAAAAGGAATTAAAAAAAATAGTTTGTCATTTGTAGAACAAGACTATTGGGAAGCAATCCGGCGATCTGTCACCAGGACAGTTGCACACCCAGAGCTGCTGGGGACCTCGTCCTGGTGGGTCTGTAGGACAGTCTGTGACAAGTGTCCGGGTCCTGCCTGGGTGGGTGCCACAGACAGGTTCCTCCAGGACCATCTGTCCTCCCCTCCACAGGTGGGGAGAAGCGGTCAGGGGTCAGTTGCTTTGGGGAGAGCCCACCTCCCTACTCCCATCCTGTCAGGCCTGGGCCTGGCGGGAATGCCGTCCCGCCCTGACGAGGAGCCGTCAGAGGAGCGAGCCGTGGGCAACATGCAGGACTTGCTGCAGGAGACAGCAAGACTCAGGGCCCACCGACAGGTCGTGGGCTGGGGGCCGTTGCGGGCAGTCCCCGCAGTGGGTATCAGTGCCTCCTGAGCCTCCATTCGTTATCTTTTCTAGTGACTGAGCGCCCACCCTCCCCAACTCTGTCTTCCAGAACCTTCTTCTCCTATTGCCCTAGCCCCAGTCTTTCCCACCACATAGCCCGTCCTAGGCAGCACCGCCCAGGGGTTAAGCAGAAGGACCGTGGAGGCCGAGGGCCTGGCCTCACATCTCAGCTGCCCCTCTGACTCCCCGCACGGCTTTGGGCGCCCAGCTTGCCGTGTGCCAGGGTCCTCCTTTGAAAGCAGTTCATGCCTCACAGCGTTGCGGTTACGTGACAAAGTACAACCAGCACTCTCGGAGCCAGCTTGTGGGAGATGAGGTCGTGACCTGCTCTGCGGGGCCTCTGGTCATCCTGCCTTTGGACAGCGCCCTGGCGCCTGCCAACTTAAGGAGCAGTTCCTCTCCCAGGCGCCGTGTGCCCAGCCCGCCTTCTCACTTGAGATTTCCTTCTTCTGCACCTCACAGGTCTTAGCTGGGCCATCTTGGGAAAGTCACTTTACCTCTCTGGGCCTTGTTTCTCAGCCAAACAGTGAGGAAATGGAACCAGATTATTTCTGAGGCTTATTGTGCTCTGATCTTCTGGGGCTTCTCATGTTCATGGTGGTCCAGCCTCTCCTTCTCTGCCCCAGCACCCACTGCCCCGCCATGGGAACCCAGGCAGCCAAAGGAATCGGGCTGGGGGCCGAATTTCTTGTGGGGCAATTCCGTGTCAAATTCCGGGTCACCGGGCCAAGGCAGGCTTATTTGTGAAGTGTTCCCCTGAGCGCCCTCCGGGGACAGGGTCAGCTGTCAGGCAGTGGGGCATGAAAATACCGGGGGCCGGGGGGGGGGACAGGAAGCAGGGAAACCTGGAAGGGGCCATTCCCAGGCCTTGACTGGGTGCTCCCAAGTCTTCAGTATTCCAGCAAACGTCCTTTCACAGGAGACATTAAAGAAAAAGGTTGGTTCACTTTTTATTGAGGTAACATGCATAAAAAAGCACTCATATCCTGAGTCTGTGAGACAGCTTGATAAAACACCCACCTGGGCGGATAGGTCACCACCGGCGTGTCAGGATCCCTCTCCTGGCCCCTTCCAGTCTAACTGTTCCTCCCGCCTCGCTCAGCTAGCCTTGTCCTGACTTCTAACAGCGTGGATGAGTTTGACGTGTGTACGTATTTACTATGAATAGTGTCCCAGTGCATTTCGTGGTGTCTGGCTTCTTTCACTCAAAGTTACGTTTGTGAGGTGTTTTCACAGGCTGTGCGCCGTTGCAGGTCATTCTTATTGCTCTGTAATATTCCACTGGGGGTGTGCGTGTGTGTTTGTGTGCGTGTATGTGTGTGTGTGTGTGTGTGTGTGTGTGTGTGTTTAAAATCCGTTCTCCTGCGGCTGGGTGTTTGAGCAGCTGCCGGTGTCTGGCTGCCCTGAACACCCTGTGACACGTCTTCTGGCGAGCGCGGGTACGCGTTTCTGTGGGTTTGTGCCTGAGGGTGACACGTGGAAAGCACATACTCAGCGTTAGCGCATTGCGCAAAGCACTTTCCCAGAGCGGTTGTCTGTCTTTCTTCAGAATGTTTGTCCACCAGCTGGTATGGATATGCCGCTTCTGCCTCAGAGCCAGTCCTGGGTGTTGTCTTTTTTAATTTTGGCCGCTCTGCGACAAAAAAGAGCAGGTGACCTGAAAGGAATAACCGAGCAGAGGAGGAGACAAAAATGCTCCCTACGAGAGAAGCGTGGCTGTTGGACGGTGCCAGCGGCCGTGCTGAGTGGTGTGTGGTGTGCTGCGCCCCCCACCCCCGCCCCGTCCCGCATTGTCGCCGGCGGGCCCTGTGGCGCGGGAGCACCGGCGGCGCCCCCGCCCCTGGTCAGGGACCACTGCTCTGCGGCAGTAATTCCCAACAGACCGTGGAATAGTGCTTCCCCAGGTGACAGAGCTTTAGTGTACCCGACCCCAGCAGAACAAACGTGGCTTCAGATTTGCCTGGGGGCCTCAGTTACTGTTTAACAGGCTGTGTCCCCCCTTCTCTCCCCTGCTGTTAACTTGAGCTGGTGCCATAAATTTCTGCTCCCCTTCCCGCTGCCAGCAGCCCCTTCTTGGCTGACCCGACGCCAGTCCTGACCTCCTGGTGCCATCCTGCTTCTAGGGGCTTGCGGTGGGAGCCGAGGAGGAAAAAAGGGGCGAGTGTGAGCGGTCCTGGGACACACCACCCTCGGGGGAGGCTCCCTCCGTTTGATACGTGAAATCATGGCTAGCATCCAGTTCTTCACATGTGCCCGGCAACGTGCCCAGTGCTTTTCGTGGAATAGTTCATGTCAGCCTCACGGCAGTTCCGTGAAGCAAGTAGATGTGATTTACTCCCCTGTTACAGGTGAGAAAACTAAGGGTTAAAAATATTTCCTCAGAGTAACACAGCTGGTAAATTTGGTAGCTTAACTTCAGACTCTAATCTTTGGACCACTGTTCTGTACTTTTCTCTTAGGGGTTGATATTTAGACATTTAAGCTACTTTATGAGCCCATCTTTCTCTTGGGTCTAAAAGCTGTGTGAGGTTGGTTTAAACTGGGGTAAGGGGACCTCACTCTGTGACCCCTGGTCACTGAAGAATGCTTGAAACAGAGGGTGGGTAGGGTATAGTTCAAGTGGTAGAGAGCGTGCTTAGCATGCATGAGGTCCTGAGTTCAATCCCCAGTACCTCCATTTAAAAAAAACCAAAAAAACTAGTAATAAATAAATAGACCTAATGACCTCTCCCCTCCAAAAAAATTTAAAAAGTTAAATTTAAAAATAAAAATAAGTAAATAAAAAAAACAACAGAGGAAAGTTGCCATTTGTCATGGTTGCTATGATGGATGGAATGATGACCCCCAAAAATGCCCATGTCCTAGTCCTCAGACCCTCAGAACATGTCACCTTACTCATCAAACGGGACTTGCAGATACGATTAAGGTTCAGGACCTTTAGATCATCTGGCTGTGACCTTGGATCATCGGGGTGGGCCCAGGGTAATCTCACGGGTCCTTAGAAGTGGAAGAGGGAGGCAGAAGAGTCAGAGGAGATGAGATGGTGGAAACAGGGTCAGAGAAATGCTGTGATGGAGGAAGATGGAGGAAGGGGCCACTAGCCAGGGGATGTGGGTGACCTCTAGAAGCTGGAAAAGAGCGACGGGTTCTTCTTAGAACCTTCCGAAAGGGGCGCAGCCTGCCAACACCTTGATCTTAGCTTATAGGGAGACCTGTGTCGGACTTTCGGCCTCCAGACCTGCACGAGAATGAATCATGTTGTCTTACACCACTGAGTGAGAGGAGATTTGTAATTGCCGCGATGGTTGCAGTTGCTGGGCAGTTGGTATAATAGTCAATCAAGTCCATGGACTTTAGAGCCAGGCTGCCTGACTTCAAATCCCTGTTCTGTGGTTTTTCTAGCTGTGTGACCTCGGGCGAGCGGCTTAACTGTCTGGGCCACAGCTTTCTCATCTGTAAAACTGGGTAAGACTAGATTAGAACACATAGGGTGATGGTGAGGCTTTAAGGAGGATTCCGTGCCTGTGGAAGGCCTGGAAGTAAGCTTCAGCTACAGCCACTGGGGCAGGTGTCCCAGATCAGGGCGCAGACTTGGGAGACAGATGGTCTGGCCTCAGATTCTGGCTCCATTCTTACCAGTTGTCTTACTAGTTGCCTGTTTCCTCATCTGGACAATATGGGCAGGAGTCCCGGGGTGGTTGGGGATGGTATCAGATGTGGGCCGGAGCTTTCAGCAGGGCGAGTAACTGGCACTCCGTAGCGGGCAGTTACTCTTATCGCTGGTGGGCTGGTGTCTGTTGGGCTGCAAGCCTTGAGCGTCAAGGAACCATCTGGTGCTGTTATCTTTAGAGTGACTTAAGTACCCTGGGCTGATGAACCAAGGTTCCCCCGTATAGCTGGGGTGGCACTGTGCACCTCGTAGGCACTCAGTAGTTGCTGAGTGAATGAACAAAAAAAGAACAGGCCCCAGGCTCTGTCCTGAAGATGCTCACACTGCAGAGCAAGGCCGGGACGGATGCCAGGGTTTTGTGGTTTTCTTTAAAAAGAAACAAAACAAAGAATGACTTCCTACCAGCTGACCCCAAGCCCCCTCAGCCGGGACCTCTCTGGCCCTGCAGGGAGCCCAGGGCAGTGTGCCAGGCCCGGCTGGTAACTCCCTGAGCCAGCCAGCTAACCTTTCCGGAACCTTCTGTCCTCTTCATAATGGACACTTCTCAGCTTTTCTGCCCATCTTGGGTATTTCCTAAGGAGGAGTCCTGGGCAGTGGAAAGTTCCCTTTCCACTGAAGAGAGGTCTTCAGTGCCTGTGGGAGGTGACGCCCCCCCTCCCCCTCCCCGGCTCACCTCTATTTCAGTGTCAGAGCTGCAGGGCGTTATTTTGAGTGAGTTCCTCGCTCTGCGTATTATTAAGTCATACGTAAAGAAGGAAGAATAACTGACTAGTGCTCTGGGTCCGTGATTGTAACAAGATTGATCCTTCTCCTTCCCATCCCCAGGCCTGATCTCTGGACCAGAAAGGAATTAAAAAGATGCCCCCTCAAGATGGCCGCTCCTGTCAGCTGCGTGGAGCGTCCTTCAAGGCTATGCTGAACCTTATGGATTTACAGTGATACCCGGCCGCCTGGGAATAACACTGGTGGAAGCAGTGTCCTGAGTGACCCACACCTGCCGCACCTCTGGATGCTCTCCGTGGTTTTAAGGAAGGCCCTGGCGGCATCCGCGTGGTTTCCTGCAGCCCGCGTGCCTCATCTCCGACAGGAACGTTTGGCTGGGTCTCTGCCGGCTGTCCTGGGGGCTCCTGTGAAACGTAAGGCCCTGCTCCTTCTTGTGCACGTATCTCCTGCGTGTTCTGCCAGGCACCCACCTGGGCTTCAAGTGCCACCGCCCAGGCCGGTGGGAGAGAGGGGACTGGCTCTCAGAAGGAACTGGTGTTTAAGGAGCTTGCTCTGTGTGTCTGCATGGTGCTGGGGTGTCGGGGAGACAGATGGAAGGGGAAAGGTGCCTCCTCAGAGCCACCACCGATGAGTGTCACGTGCCCGTCGTCCTTTGCTGGTTTTCCTGGCTCGTGTGTCCGTCCCCATCTCTGAGGCCGTGAGTGACTGGAAGGCTGGGACCTCTCCCGCGTGGCTCTGTGTCTCGCAGACACAGTACTGTGCCTGACATGTGTCTCCTGCTGCAGAGAGGGTGAATTAAGACATGCTCGTTAGTGAATTAAGACACTGGAGAGGCAGTAGGGAGGGTGTGGGCGGGGAGAGAAGATCTTGGCTCTGCGCTCACAGCTAGAAACCGAGAACTGAGCATCAGCCAGGTGCCCTTGGAGCCGCAGGGGCTTGGGTTTGAGTCTGTCACCGTGCCCACGGTGTGACTCGGGCCAGTGACTGCTGGATCCTGTGCCCGTCTCTCTTCAGTGGGGGTGACGTATTGCCGTCCTTCATAGGCTTGGTGCCGAGGCTCCCCAGTCACGCCTGTGCTGACAGGGAGCATCGTGCCTGGCACGTAGCAGACACTCAGCACACGGTGGGGAGGGTCGCTCATGGCTGGCTGGGTGAGGCTTCCGGGAAGGAGGGTGTTGCTGGAGTCTTGAAAGTCTTTCTGAGTAGAGCCAGGTGGGCTGTGCTGGACATTAAACTGGGCACTGCTGGTTGGCATGGATAGTTGATCCAAGGTCCCAGTCCCGGGATCCCATGGGCAGGCCAAGGGTCAGGCCAGCAGCAGGTGAGGGAAAGGGGCCTTGTGTCAGCGTGAGGGAGGGAGCAGCCGGACTTGGACCTGGTGGTTCTGCAGCTGACAAGTGGAAGGGCCGGCTCCTGGGGCCTGACCTGGCAGCTGTGAGGTTGGTGTTGGGATGTCGGGATGTTGCCTACTAGAGAGTGGCAGCTCAAACAGCCAGTGCCCTGTGCGCTCAGGTCCCCTGGGGCCACGTGGTACTTGGCTGCTGAGATGGCGTGTGGGGTGGGGCCTGGGGTGTGATTCTGGTTGGGTTTCCGGTTCTGCTCATGCCTGGTGGCACTGCTCAGCACGCTTTCCCCGACCTCCTTGTGGAAATGCCGTCCCTGTGGTTACCCACACTCTCCTGGCCCACAGCCCCTCCACGTGTGCTAATGCTACATTCATTCATGCAAGATACTTGAGTGCTTGTCTTTCTCCCACTCTAGACAGTGATCTCTCTGCGGTCAGGAGACATGCTTGCCTTGTTCACAGGCCAACACACAGTAGGCATCTTATTTATTGCATCATAGTTAATCAGATCAAATGGTGACTCAGTGGGTTTTTTTCAGCTTCTGTGAAAATGACAGACCAAAGGAAGACACACTTTTTGAGCATCTATATAACTTTTTTAAAAATGCATTAATTTTTTTTTATTGTAGTATAGTTGATTTACAGTGTTGAGTTAGTGTCAGGGTGTACAGCAATGGGATTCAGTTATACATATATGTATATTCTTTTCCAAATTCTTTTCCATTGTAGGTTATTAAAGAAATTGGATATAGTTCCCTGTGCTATGCAGTAGGTCCTTGTCGTTTATCTATTTTATGTATAGTAGTGTGTATCTGTTAATTCCAAACTCCTAATTTATCCCTCCCCTCCAAGCATCTATATAACTGAATCAGCCCAGCAGTTCCACTGGATGGGCAATGGTGTGCCCATTTTACAGTTGAGAACTTTGAGGCTTTTAGGGGCCATATAACTTGCCCAAGGTGGTTTATCCAAGAGAAAGCAGAACAGGACTCTGAGAAGGATGTGTGTGCGCACGCGCGTGCATGGCGAGCATTGCCTGCCGGCTGTGGAATGCTCTTGGGGTCCTTAGAACTGGGGGCTTGTCATCTGGAAGAGACAGACTTTCAGGAAGAACTCTATGTCCCCTCGTGGAGGAGCAGCCCCACGCTGGGTCCTGGGACCAGGTGCGATCAGGACCGCGGTAGAGCCCCGGAGGCTCCTGGTCTGCCAGGAGCCTGTGCCCTTGGGTACCTAGGAGTCTGCAGCACGGTGTGATGGGTGCTGTGCTCGTGGCTGTCCATGACCAGGCAGGGCAGGGAGAGTGGAGTCATCCAGGGAGGAGGCTCTTGAGGGTCTGAGGGAAACTGGGAGGGCTGGGAGGTTTGGCTGGGCTGGCAGTGGTGAGCAGAGCTGTCCTGGGGACTTGAGGGGCTCAGCCAGAAAAGGGGAGACCCAGCACTGCCCCTTCCTCTCTGCCCTCACAGGCCCCTTGCACCTCTTCTGCTGTCTTCCCACCCTCCCGCTGCAGCAGCCCTCCCTTATCACACAGCCCACAGCCCTGCTTTTTCCTCCTTTTATCAGTGACTCCCTAGGACAACCCCATTGTGGTGGTCTGGGTTATATCACACTCCTCCTGGGAGGGGGCAGGGGGCTGCTTGGGCACCAGAAGACACAGAATCGTCCCTGTGAGAAATAAGACGCCCGCTCCCCTCCTTCCTGGCTGCTCTGAGCAGCTGCCCCATCTGTGAGGCTGCTCCTTATGGACATGGAAGTAATCACCATTTGTTAAGCCATACTCTGTGCAGTGCACATGGGAGACCCTGTTCTGGCCCAGCTCCAGACCAGACCTATGGAGAGGCACTGGAACAGTCTTCTTTAGTGTTGAAGTAACTGGAAGCCCAGAGAGGCAGAGCAGGTCTCCCCAGGGTCCTCGGGCAGGATCGGAACGCAGTTCTCTCTGATGCCAAAGCCCTTGGGCCACACTGCTTGCAACTGAAAGACACAGCTTCTGCTCTCTCCTTGGCCCCCCACTGACTGTGACCTCCGGTACACCATCTCCCTTCTCTGGGCCTTGGTACCCTCATTGGTAGGGAGACTATCTAATTTCTCTTCTAGGCTTGGAGTTAAAGCAGCAGCATTTACTTTGGGATGACAAGTGTGAGCCAGGATGATGCTGCCCAGGCCAGACCCAGCAGGCCCGGGACTCATCAGTGACCTGGCAGGGGGTGGCCAGGGGCGCTGCTGGTGCAGCTGCTGGTCCCGGTGGTCCCGGTGGGGCTGGTCCTGCTGGTCCTGGTGGTCCTGGCGCTGCTACTAGCGCTGCCGTTTCCTGGGTCCACATTGGCTCCTCTGGTTTTTTCTGTGTGATCGCATGGCCAGTTTTCATTTCTGCTTGGCCTAATCTCCTCTCCCAAGTCTGTCTTTATTAACGGCTTGGAAGAACCCATTTCTCTGACCCCTGTTCCCCTAGACTTCTGCCAGAGCAGGCCTGACCTTTTTTTGTTTGTTTTTTAAATTTAATTAACTGATAGGCCCCTGTGGTGACTGTTAACACACACCCTAGTGAAGGGAGGGGTGGTGGATGCAGCCCTGCCCCGCACCTACACCGGCACCCCAGCCATCATTCCTGGAGGTGGCTTAGCACCCTGGCCCTGATCCCCCATAGGGGTGCCCGGGCCCCTGGGGCCTGCCAGGCTGAGGCTGAGACCAGGCTTCTTCATGACCAGCCATGGGGCTGCTTAATGGCTGGTGTTTATAAAAGCCTGATTGACCTTCGCATCTGGGGGAGTGAGTATAACCTCACTTTTACATGTGAAGAAACTGAGGCTCAGAAAGATACAGAAAACTGCCAGGCTTATCTCGGAGAGATGGGAGAAGCTGGTGTGTGTGCTCTGATCCGTGAGCTTTCAGCCTCCCTCCTCCTGCTTGGCCAGTGGTTCTTAGTGCGTGCAGGGAGGTGTACGTGATGACTTTAGGTTACAGAGGGGCAAACATAGTAAAAAAAATAATTGTTTCATATTGATTCAAACTTGAATTAGAAAGACCACGATTGGCACAGGAGATTTGTGGTTTTGTGGATGTTACTGCTTGGGGTGTAGATATGTAAGGTTAAAAAGGATCAGTTTTGCGAAAATGTTAAGGTAACAGCAGGTGAACACAGCCCTCCTGAGAAGGGCTGGATTTGGAGCACACGTCCTTGCTTGGATTGGTGGTAACGCTGGCAGTGCGGCTCCGGCCACGTCGCTAGACAGAGCATCTCCCCTCCTGTGACCTGAGAGGCTCTGTGTCCTGCTTCCTGTTAGCTGTGTCATTTAGTCCACCGAGATCCTCCCCAAATCCAGAAGATTCATGATGGAGTGATTGCACAGCTCAGTCTGAAGCTAGATCGAAAATAAGAAGAACCTCAGAACGATAGTGCTTCATAATCTTGTAATTCTGCTCAAATTGATGGCGGCTGCTGAGTTTGGCTCTGCCAAGTCTGTTACTTATTGAGCGCCCGAAGTTCTCCGGTCAACCCGTTTTCCTCTCTGAGATTGGACTGTGAAATTGTAAATACTCCCAGCATGCAATCAGTCGATGACTCATTCATTCATTTTTTTCATCCTTTTCTCCCCAATAAATAGGGCATACTTTTACCTGCCCTATGGATTTATTGTGAGAATTAAATGAGACCATATGGAAGGGCTTACTTCAGTGCCTGACATATAATAAGCACTCAGGGGTTATTAGCTATTTTTAAACAAAGTGTTCAAATGGAATGAGAAGATCTGAATAGACAGACCTAAGGAAATAAAGAACGTCAAGGATGCATCAGTTACGGAAATTGAGCATTAAATTTAGTTCTGACTTCCTAGCTAGCGCAATACACCGAGTGGGTCATATTTGTGTCTGAATCAAGGTTTGGCTTTTTCTCTCGAGGGCTAGTTGGTAAATATTTTCGGCTTTGTGGGCCGTACGGTTCTGTCACTACTAGTCAGTTCTGCCTTCGTGTCTGGAAGGCAGCCATAGGCAGGATGTAAGTGAATGGGCATGGCTGTGTTCCAATAAAACTTTATTTGTAAGAACTGGCAGTGGGCCTGCAGGCTGTAGTTTGCCCCTTGGTCTAAATGAAGGAAACCTGTTTGACTTTAAAAGCGAGAGACTCCTCCTGGATCCCAAACACTGAAAAAAACTTGGTGCAAGATGTAGTCTCTCTGTGACGCTTGTTAAGTGGCGTATGGACAGTGCTTGCTCTGGGATTTCACAGAAATTATGAAAGAGCTCCCCACCGCCAGTTCTCTTGTCATGTGGGCAGCAAACATTTGCTGAGGGCTTACTGTGGCCCAGCCTCTGATTTGACCCATAATAAAACCTAAAGGCCTGTGCATCAGCAAGGGGTCAGCTCAGTGACAATTTAGGGAGTCAGTTCAGAGGAGTGATTTCAGTGTTGGGTGCCCTGTCCAGTCCCTGAATTACACACAGCTCTCAGGGCTAATTTGAGTGACCGGCCTGGGCTCCAGGCACAGCTACCGTGTCCTACTTCACAGAGTGGCTGAGAGAGTCTATGAAATCCTTGCCTTCCTTTGGCTGATAGCTGCAGTTTTTGGAAAGCTATGGTCTTTGGAGCAAAACACAGGTTTTTGAAGCTTTGCTGTTTCATAGCTGTGTGACCTTGCTGTAGTTGCTAAACGTCTCTGAGCCTCACTTTCATCACCTGCAAAGTAAGGATCATAACACCAACGCTGAATCTCTAGCTCTTCCCTGCAGATTTGCTGTCAATGTTAATTCCTCCCTGTGGGAGCCCAGGGGCTGCTGGCCTCCCTCCTCCCGCATCCCAGGAAGCCAGGTCCTGGCTTTTTTCAGCTGGAGCCTGTGGTGTGGGAATGGCAGTCCCCTCCTCTTAGGTGAGTGTTTAGTGTAAAAAGTCTTGAGAAAACACTGGCCTGTGGAATTCCGGAGTTAATGAAGTGGGTAGATTCCAAGAGGGTCTCTGTTTGACCTCCCACCCCTTTCCCAGTGCCCCATGATCCCCGAGCACATTTGGAGGCAATGGAAGTTTTATAGCAACTGCACAAAAGAACTCTCACGCGGTGGGTCAGGACCATGGCCTTGGCCGCAGGAAGCCTAGGCCCAGGTGGGTGAGTTTGAACCTTTCCCCTACAGTGCCTGGTTAACCTGGTTAATGAGAGAGGCTTTGGCAGTTACCCAACGGGGCCAGGTAGGCCATCGTGGGAAAGGCGGACACCTTTGAAAAAGTTGGGGAATGTTTCTCAGCCCTCCAAAGGAGGTTGGAGCCAGGGGCTGTGTGAGAAGGTGCCTTTAAAAAGAAAAAAGAACATTTTTCTTTTTGGACCAAGATAAAAGTTTTCTTTTTTCCTGGCTTTTTAAAAAATTGAAATACAATTGGTTTACAGTGTGTCAGTTTCTGGTGTACAGCGTACTGTTTCAGTCATATATACACATACATATATTCCTTTTCATATTCTTTTTCATTATAGGTTACTATAAGATACTGAATAAAGTTCCTTGTGCTATACAGTATAAACCTCTTGTTTATCTATGTTATATACCATAGTTAGTATCTGCAAATCTAGAATTCTTAATCTATCCCTTCCCACCCCCTTCCCCGCCCCATAACATTTTTTTCCCGTCATTCTGACATTAGGACCCATGCATCCTGACCCATGCATCCTATTCAGTTAGGACTAGTGGAGTTGGATAAAGAGAACAGGCTTTTGCTGATTGCTACAGTTCCAAGAGATGTCTGTGTTTCTGCTTTCTGGAATCTTTAGGAAGAGGCTTTGGAGACCAGAGCTAGGCAGTGCGGTGCCGTGGCTAGCATGTCGGCGGCCGGAGCCCAGCTCTGTGTCTGGGACTCCGTGGGCCTTTGAGGAGCTGCAGGGCCTTGGCTGTGAGCATTTGTGCCCGTCTGCCCCGGTTGCTCTCCTCACTTGTCACCTTGCCCGGAAGCGGGTTATTTCCCGTGGTGGGGGCAGGCTCGGTCCCCCTTTCTTTGTCTTGTTAAAGTGTCAGCCATGCTAACAGCTGGTTTTGCAAGGCAGTTGCTACAAGTGGGGTCTTACCCTCCCCTCTACCTATCTGCTACCCTCTGTGACTCCCGAATGGGGTGAGGGTTTCTGGGGAGAGGGGGTCAGCTCCACCTAATTACCAGGAACTGCTTTGACCCCCCCCCCCCCACCTCCTCCTTCCCCAGCGAGGCTTATCTGGCTGCAACCAAAGAGCAGCTGCTCCTGGTGAGGTCTCTGAGTCACCGAGAGGTTTAGCGGGAGGCAATGACATAAACAAATAAACATGAGCCAGGACAGGCTCCCAGCTTCCTGCTCACCCTGGGGCCCTGGAAGCTCCTTGTTGCATGTTCTGGGACTACGAGGATGCTCATCCTACAAAGAATTTTCCTGACAGAGAAGTGCTCCGGGAAGGTGATGAGGGCATGTTAGAAAATCTGATGTTTCCTGGCTATGTGACCTTGGGTAGGATGCTTGGCCTCTCTGGGCCTCGTTGCCTCCTCTGTGAAGCTAGGTATTGTGAAAATTAGATGACTTGAGTTATAAAAGCTGACCAGTGGTTGGTCCCTCCTCTCGGAACCTGACATGTAGTAAACCCTGGATGTAAGTCAGATTTGCAAGTCAGATTGCTTTTGTGACTGTCCTGGTTTCCAGTTGTTCAGTCAGCTGAGGTCTTTTTTGGGACTTTTCTGAGGCTCCAGCCCCTCCTCTTTTGATGAGGAGGGCAGGGCGGTCTTTGCCTGGTTCCCCTCACATGCTTGTTAAGAGGACCAAATGAGTCACCTCTGGGAAAGTGCCTGAGAACCTGGCAGCGTGGCTGTGTCTGGCCAGACGTCAGGGCTGAGCCTGATTCCTCGGGGAGAGAGTGTGGAGTGGGCAGAGGTGACTGGGTCCAGCACATTCGTCAGGGTTAAGGCCAGTCAGCCCCACCTCCCTACGGGTGCCCCCAGCTCTCTGCTTTACCCCGTCCTTCTCACTGACTTGCTGGACCTTAGAATCTGCTGAGTTTGAGGGTTTCTTTGCATGAAATGAATCGTCCAGATCTGAAACACAAAACAAGAAGCCACAAAAGGTCATCTAACAACGACCCTATTCCCACCTGCTGGGATTAACAAGTGTTAAATGATGTGGCGTGTTTGCTTTGGATCATTGCTTGTGAAGAAATAAAAAATAAAGTGGAAGTTAGTGGGGCCGTTTCTCCCCTTCCACTTTTTTCCCTTCACAGAAGATTCACTTTCCTGAATTTGGGCTGTAATAGATCACCTTCTTATACTTCTGTTACACATCTACTTGGAGGCCACTTGAGGTACCCTTTGTGTATTTAAAAACCTCATGGAAGGAGCATGATGTCTTTTCACCCGGAGTTATGTTTGGGTGGTGCTTCTGCTGTGTCTGCTCCTTCACGCACCTCGTGGTGGACTTTGGGTTATTTGCGGGTTTTTGCGGCTGCAGGCAGTGCCAGGGTGAGCTTCCCTGCACACATCTCCAGGTGCACTTGTGGGTCCCCAGGGGCTCAGGGTACGGGGAATGCACACTGTCAGCCCTGCCAGAGGTTGCCACAGCACCGTCCTGTTGCAACAGTCTGTCTACTGAGTGTCTCTCTGGGAGCCTGTGAACCCCTTGGAAGCAGGGGACTTGCGATGCCCTGTACCCTAGGCTGGGTCACGTTGCTCTCAGGTGTTGGGGTGGGACGGGCACGAGGTGGGGGACTCTGTTTTGCTGTCTGGAGAAGCCAGCGCTTTCCTGATGCTTCTGTGGCATAGGTTTGAGTCTTGTTCCCCAACATTCTGTCAGGTGTCGAGGTCTTGGCTTAGGCGGCCTAGCGGGCGTTGATGTGTAGGCCTTGATGACACAGTGCTTGTGTTTTTGAACCTTTATTGAGGGCCTCCTGTATGCCAAGATTGAAATAATCCTCCCAGCCACCCCCAGAGGTGTAAATGCTATGATTCTAAGGTTACAGGTGTGAAGGTGAAGGCTCAGATGGGTTCAGACACCCAGCCAGGACGGCCGAGGCTGCGGTTCCAGGCCTCCCTGGGACTCCTGACCACGCGCCCCAGGCCGCCTGCGCCCCGCCCCAGAAATGTCCGAATGCATTGCGGGAGGTGCTGGGACTCTGGTCCCAGATGGGCAGTGGGGGCCCTGTGGGGGGGCTGATGGAAGTGACACTCGCCTGCTATGTTTCCAGTCCCCAGTTCCCCTGCAGTGCCTCTGGAAGTCGTGACCCGCTGGCTGGCGCTCGGGGATGACTGGAAGCGACAGCCCGGCTCTGCAGGCTTGCTGGGTGCTCGCTGGCTGGGTGACCACCGGGGAGGGGGGCGGGGCAGGCAGGGCGGGTGGGAAGGGGAAGAACCCACGCTGCAGACCATTCAGCTCATGGAGCGGACAGACTCCTGGTTGGTGACATGGCGACTCAAATGCCCAGATTCGGGTCAGGAAGCCTGGGCTGCAAAAAAATAATGTGAAATCTTTGGATTGTTTTCCACGGGTCCTTGCTGTGTTGAAGGACTTTTGTGTTCTCAGTTACCGCCCTAGGGATTACAGATTTCAGATTTCCCAAGCCAAGAATTTATGGAGGCAGTGGGGAGGGGGCGAGGGGCAGGGGAAGGGGAGGGAGGGGGCTGGGGAAGAGGAAGGCACATTCTGTGCCAGCTTCCGATTCAGTTTCTCTCCCAGGAACAAGAAGCCGATACTCATGGCTGCATTGGCCTCCCTCGCCTGGATTTGGGCCCGTGCCCTCCAGTGACTAAGAAGGAAATGCCATTTCACTTATCCGGCGCCTGTGCATCCTCTGTGCCTTTCTCGGGCTTCTTTCTGGGGCTGCCTCATCTTTTTGGCATTTGCCTCTTTGCTTTCTGTTTCTGGGTAATCCATCGAGGCGACGTGGGCTGCGACTCCAGGAAACCCAGCCACGCTGCCAGCCTTCCACGCACAGCTGTTTTCGGGGCACCTGGGCTTTGTGTTTTCAGGAAGGTCAGCGGTTTGGAGAATTGGTCCTCGTTACTTGGCTTCATCCGTCCTTCGGGGTTCCAGGCTCAGCTCTTAATCCGAGGTGGGACTTCTGGTTAAAAGTTCCCAGAGTCCGGTGGTTGAGACTGGGTCTCCCAGGACTGCTGGCTTCCAAGCTTGCTTTAGGGTCCGAGGAGCAGCTCCTCAGAGTGTGGGTGGAAGAGCCACCACTGTCACAAGGGCCACTGTCATGAGGGGTGAAGCGCGCCACCATCACTGGTGGTGAAGGGAGATGGCACACCTGCTGGGCGGCTTTCCCCGTCCTGCCCTCATCCCGTCTTGGCTTTGAGGTCTGCATGGTGTCCCGGCTTCCCCTGCCGAGCTGGTTGCTCTGCCCTCGGTGCTCCGAGGCCCTTTGCTCTTTTGTCTGATGTGCTTCTGCCCCGTGGGTCTGTCTCTCCCAGGAGCCAGGAGCGTTTCTGGTGGGAGGACCAGGTTCTGGCTCCCCTGGTGTTCAGAGCCCTTAACTTGGGGCCAGTGCACGTTTGCTGATGAATGTGGAACTCTCCAGAGGCACAGCGGAGGCTTTTCAAAATTAAAGGGGATGGGACCCGCCGGCCACGTTCCCCCTTGCTGACTGGCTGCCGTTTGCCAGTCAGATGATCAGTGGTTGTAAGTGGGTGTCTGCTGTGTTCTCAGGGAAAGACTCATCTCCCCCTCCTTACATCAGATGAAGCAGCAGGAAGACAGTGTTAAAGGTGTTTGAAGTGATGTGTCTCAGAGTGAGGAGCCTGCGTTTGCGTTGTGGCCTCGTTACTTAGGAGCGTGTGACCCTAGATCAGGTTCTTCTCTGAGCCTCAGTTTCCCCAGCTGCACAATGGGAGCAAACTAGTTCCCTGCCTTGCGTCCCCCACCCCCCAAGGGGATACTTTCTGAGCTGGTACATACTCAGTGTTGTTGTTTTTGTTTGTTTGTGTTTATTTGTGTTTGTGGCTTAAAAAACAGAAATTAATTCTCATGGTTCTGAAGGCTAGAGTCTGAAGTCAAGTTCCTGGCAGAACCAGGCCCCCTCTGAAGGCTCTGAGGAAGAATCCGTCCTTGTGCTTCCTGGTTTTTGGTGATTGCCAGCAGTCTTTGGTGTTCCTCGATGTGCACGATGTTCAGTGCGCGGAGGGAGCTCCCTGGACAACTGTTTTTCATATGTGAGCTCAGTGGGTGGGATGGACCTTTCAGAACCACTGGGGCTCTGCTGGGGGTCAGTGCTCTCCTTAGGGGGCATGGGGGGCTTGCAGGGGTGGGGTGGGGCCCCGGGAATGGGGAAGCCTGCAGGTTGGAAAGCCAGGCACCGGGCAGCCCCTTCAGGGACGTGGGGTCTCCCCACTGGAAGGTTGTGACCGACCACCTGGAATGAGGGTGGTGGGGGAGTCGTTCAGCTAAAGGATTTTGGAACCAGATGGAAGCGGCCCCTCTGTGTTCTTTTTCTTCTAGGATTGTTGGTACATGAGACTTGTGGGGGCCAAGGTGGTCACTGCGGCCTGGATTCACTGGGTGCCTGCAGCACAAGAATGGGGGGTGGTTTTTCTAATGGGGATGGGGGTGCGGAGGCTATGCATGTGGAGGGGGGTCAGTCCCAAGGGCCCTGCACGTCGTGTCCATCCTCGTCCCTGCCTAGAAGTCAGCCTGCTGCATTCGGGCCGGAGGAGCAGTTACTGGAGTGCTTATGTGGGGCCCATCTCAGACTTGTGTCCCCCGACTGTGAAGGGGGGTCTATGAGGGGAGAAGGATTGGGGTGATGGGGGCCAGGAGCTGGTGCGGGTGAAGGTGTGCAGCGATGAAAACATGCAGGAGGGGCTGATGCTTTTCAGGTTTGTTTTTCTTTCCCTTGACATATTTCCTAGCTTTGGAACCAGCTCTGTGGCCTGGGCCTCTCTGAGCTTTGGTGTCCTCATCTGCAAACTAGGGGTAGGGACCTCTGTTTTGTGGGGTAGGTGTGAAATCCTGACCAGAAATAGTCATGCTTATAGGAGGCCAAAGAAGAAGGTTAAGTCCTCCCTCTTTCTTAAATGTTCTCTGTTGCTGGTAAATCTCTGTCCGATTCACACCCCATGAAGATCAGCGTACCAGTCAGATCAGTGAAATTAAATGACTTCCTGATGGTAGCAATTACATTAGTAACTAATCAGAGCTGACACTCATCTAGTCTTGGGCAATGCGAATCAGGCATCGTCTTTTCTATGATTTAATTCCTGCAGTCACCCAGCATTGCAGCACTATGATTAACCCCATTTTACAGATGAGAAAAATGGAGAATCAGAGAGGTCAAGTACAGTATCTGAGGTCACACAGCTAAAAGTGGCTGCATTGGTATTCCAGCCCCAGCAGTCTGATTCCAGAGCCTGTGCTGTTAACCACTGTACAAGCCTGCCAGGAGAAGGGAGAGACTGTGTGTGTGTGTGTGTGTGTGTGTGTGTGTGTGAGAATGGCGGAGGGCAATGGATATCGTAAGGCATTCCTGTGCTAGCATTTGGTGGGTCAGGCTTCCTGCAGAAGCTCTGACAAAGACCCCACAGTTGAGGATTCTGGAAGAGATGGGGATGTGGGCTTTACTTCAGCATCGCGCAGGTTGTCAGCCCCAGGGCCTGTGCTCCGAGACTCTGGGGCAAGCTCAGCCTGTGGATACCCATCTGCTCCTCCAGCTACTCTGCACCACGCGGGACTCCCAGGCCGCCTGGCCTCCCACGTTGGTTTCCACCTCTGCCCGGCTTCTCTCGGTAACTTCTCCCTCTTGTTGACAGCGGCGGTCCTTTGTTCTGGACATTGCTTTCTCAGGGGGCCTGTGTCAGTTGTGTAGATCCAGGCATGTCTGTGCTGGGAGCCCCTTCCCCAGGAACGCTGCCTTCTGCCCGGAGAGCTTGGAGCCTGGCTCCTCTGACCCACAGGACAGAGCGGAATGGCCCTGCTCCTGGCTCCCAGCGCTTAGCCTCCTGGCCTGGCAGAGGCCCCTCACTGCCAGCCCCGGGCTGGGACCTGTGAACGTGACCGCAGCAGCTGCTGCGAAGTGCAGGGCTGGAGCCCCCGGGGGACTCCTGCCAGCCACGTGCTGCTTGGGGCTCCTTATTTCTCCATCACTGCCACAGCCCCCCTGTATCCACCGATTTACAGATGAGGAGACTGAAGCCCTGGGAGGTTAAGGAAGTTGCCCGAAGGCATAGCCTTAGAGCCAGAGCTTAGCACCGGCTGCATCTGTGGGCATGTCAGCACGCCTGCCTGCTCCGGGACGCTGATTGTCTCCATTGTGCCTGGAGTCAGGGCTGCGGGGACATCTGGGCTCCTTTCGGGTCTCAGATGCCTCTTATCTCAGGCGAAGGCAGAAAGCGAGGCTTTCCTCTCCCTGAACAGTTTAACTGAACCTCACAGCAGGCCCCTGGGCGGTGCGGTTTCAGGATGGATAAAGAATGGGTGTGGCTCCGTGCGGGATGTGGGTGGGTGCGGGAGGGGCAGGGGTGCTCCCGCCTTTGGAGCGGACTTGGATTTGGGCCCCCAGCGGGGTGAGCCTTGGGCCTTTGGACGTCTCTTCACTGCCTTGACAGACAGTCCATCTCCTTAGATCCCGCCTGTTTTAAAATTCTGTGACTGTAGTTTCTGAGCCTTTGGAGCTGGGACCTAGCTCCCTGCAGAAATCTATACTAATCACGTAGATAGTTTAGAAAGAAGGGCGGTTAGTTTTACTGAGGGTTATATAGTCACATAATAGCTAATTTTTTGAGCAGTTCCCAGGCATCTTCAAAGCAGTTTCTTCATGGCAATTCGTGAAATGCACACGACTACTCAACAAGTTAGGTACTGTTATCTCCATCCCATTTTACAGATGAAGAAACTGAGGCACAGGGGAGTTAAGTCATCTGTCTGCCAAAGATCCCTCTGCATGTAAGAGGCCGAGTGGGGATCTGAACCCAGGGAGAGGCTGCAGAGCTCATGCAGGTAACGCTCCGCTGGGTTACAGCACTACCCTCAGAAAGGGCATCCCGCCCTCTGGAGTTGACTGTTACTCCTTGTCATTCCACAGCCACCCGAGTGGAGAAGCTGGGTTATCCCTGTGGTGGGAGATGAGGAATGAATGGCTCTGAGCAATTAAGGAATTTGCCGGAATTCAACACTTTATAAATGGTGGCATTACGATTGAACTCAGGTCCACAGACTCCAAGTATAGGGTCCCTCTTACATCCTTTCCTCTTTCTTGCCAGCTTGGAGGCTCAGCTCAGTCACCTCGTCCAGCTGGTTTGGAGGGGGTGGTCTCCTCAGCTGTGAAGATCTCAGGTCAAGCACAGGGTCCTCTGCACCTCTGCTCCCCAGCACCTCACATGCAAGCCAGGATTCCCTCTGCACATAGGATGAGCGGAAAACGTGGTCCATGGAGCTTGGCCCGGGCGTGTGCCCTTTGGTGCTGGGAGGCCATGGAGTGTCACGATGAATGCCAGGTCACATGTGACTGTGGCCAATTCCACCTCTTTGGTGAAGGTGTTTCCATGGAGCGTGGTGGCCTGAGAGACCCCGTCAGGGTACTGCTGCTTGGGTGGGTCCCATCTGCCCCATGCGTGGTCTGTGCTCTGTGCCCTTGCAGGGTGTTGGCAGATTCTGCCAGGTTTGGGGCCTCGTAAAGCTCTCCCGCCCGCATGGAAGCACTTCCTCCTGCTCTGCCTCCCCCCTCCCCCGCTGCGCACATCCTTCTCTCTCTCTCTCTCTCTGCGCCACGGAAATGGGAACCAGCTGGCCACTGATTCCTTGAAATCACCTCCTCAGCTGCTCCAAGAAGAGCAAGCCCCAGTAAGGGTTCGGTCACCCAGTCTTCCCTCCCGTGTCCTCCTCTGACCTTCCTCCTGGGCCCGCTTCCCAGATTGTTTTAACCATGTCTGTGCTCCCCCCGGACCTTCCCCCGAGCCCCCAGCAGCCACGTCCTCCCGGCCCCTGCCTGTCTGTGGTGCCTGTCACCACCAGATCGCTAGTCTTGAGGCAGCGTAGTATTTTCCACACCTCTGTTCAAAGCCAGCAGAGGACTCAACCACAGAAAGACTAACAACCCGATTTAAAAACGAGCAAAAGATTCGAATAGACATTTCTCCAGAGAGGCTGTGCAGATGGCCAGCAAGCATGTGAGAGATGGAAATGGAAATGCAGATCAGCACCCCGAGATGGCCTTTCTTAATACCTGCTGGGATGGCTTTAATCAGCAGCAGCCACTGGCAAGTGCTGGTGAGGTTGTGGAGAGACCGGAACCCTCATGCATCACTGGTTGAAGTGTAAAATTGTGCGGCCATTGTGGGAGACAAGTGAAATATAGAATTATCATGTGGCCTAGCAATTGCACTCTTAGGTATATACTCAGGAGGGTTGAAAACATATGCCCCTGCAAAAACTTGTACACGAATGTTTATAGCAGCAGTGTCCATAACAGAAGGTGGAAACAACACAAGTGTCCATCAATGGATGAAATAAATGGATAAACACAATGTGGGGTGTGTGTGTATGTAGATACGTATATATGTGTATAGAGACATATATATGCACACATGTGTGTATAGATATATACATACACACAATGGGATATATATAAAATGGAATATAGTGGAGTATATCCCATTATCTACGTATATGCACACACATACAGGCACACGTGGAACATTATTCGGATGAACCTCGAAGACAGTATGCTAGGTACAAGAAGCCAGACATAAAGGGTCCCATACTGTATGACTCCATTTCTATGAAATACCCAGAAGACGTAAATTCACAAAGATGGAATGCAAAAGGGTGGTTGCTGGGAGCGGGAGGCAATGGGGCATAACTGTGTAGTGGGGATGAGGTTTTGTTTTGTGGGGGTGAATATGTTTTGGAACCAGAGGTGATGACTGCACGTGAACACCACTGAATTGTATCCTTTTAAATGATTAATTTTATATGAATTTCAGCTCAGTTCAAACAAACGTGGTGGTGTAGCAGGTCCCCTTAGGAAAAAAGGGGAAGCGAGGGGCACTGGAGGGGCATTTCCATTTCAAGCCAGACGCTGTGTCTGACACTGGGTCCCACTGGATTCTGTAGAGAAGGCTCTGTTATTCCCGTTTCACAGATGAGAAGGCAGGGGCTCCGCTGGGGCACTCAGCTATAGTGGCCCAGACAGATGTGGCCCTAGGGCTTGTCTGACCCTGACCTGCCTTTGACCACTTTTCTCTGCTCCTTCTCGGCCACCCAGAGCCTTTTGTTTCATGTTGTTTTGTTTTAGATTCTTGGCTCATGTCAGGAACTGTGCTGAGCCCTGTGGATGCACGTGTGGACCCCGAGGAGCTCAGCCCTCCATCCATTTGTGAGACTCCTGCCCTTTGCTTTCCATGTATCCAGGTCCTTTGAGGTCCAGCTGGCTCTGGCCACCCACGCACAGGGATCTTTTGCTAGTACAGGCTCCTCACATCCCTCCCAGGGAGGCAGAACCTCACATCTGTGACTAAAAGAAGACAGAAGGCCACGGTTTGAGTCACCATTCTATAGTGTGATCACGGTTGTGTCTCTTAAACTCTCAGTCCCTCAGTTTCCCTAAACACCTGCCTCACATTTTTCCCAGGTCTTCGGGAGGACTGAATGCATCCGTGCAGGGCAAGTGCTCTGAGAATGGAAAAAAACACCGTATGGACACAAATGATGGGGATGATCAATCACGCCTTGAGTCAAGTTCGGGCAACTTGTATTTTCAGTGGAGAACAGACTCAAACTCCAAACTCTAGCACGGGAGTGTGTGACTAGTGCTTAGCAATGATTGGTTGCATGAACAAGTCAGTGAATACTCAGGGACTTCACTGTGGCCTTGGTCCAGGAGTTAGACTTACAATTGTCATTTGTATTTGCTCAGCCCAGGACAGAACGCACAGTGGGTCATCAGGAAATAGTTGTGGGTTGATTTGTCTGGACAGACATACATCATTTTATTATGCTTTACAGATACTGCATCTTTTACAAATTGAAGGTTTGTGGCAACCCTGGGTCAAGCCAATCTGTTGGCACCATTTTTCCAACAGTGTTTGCTCCCTTCATGTCTCTGTGTCACATTTTGGTAATTCTTGCAAAATTTCAAACTTTGTCACTACATTTGTTATGATGACCTGTGATCAGTGATCTTTGGTGGTTACTATGGTAGATTTTTTGCTTTGTTTTGTTAGGGTATGTACATTTTTTTTTTTGATATGTAATGCAGTTGCATGCTCAATAGACTACAGTGTGGTGTAAACATAACTTTTAGATGCACTGGGAAACCAAAACGTATTGGTGCAATTTGTTTTATTGCAATACCAGCTTACTGCCCTGGCCTGGAACCAAAGCCGCAGTGTCTCTGGGGTGTGTTTGTATTTATTCACAACCATGCTGGAGATGGGTGATTTCGTTCTGGTCCCTGGGTTTTTGGCTGCCTTTTCTTTCGTAGCAGGAATTACTGCAGGGAGACAGGATGGAGGAAGATGGAAATGCTCAGCTTTAGTCCTTGCTCGCCCTGAAGAGGTGTGTGATCTTGGGCAGCAGCAGGACTGGCTTTCCTGGTGGAAATTGTCAGGCTGTCGCCTTAAGCTTGCTTGCAACGGCCGGAGACCTGCATTTCTTCTCGCCTGATTCCATCACACTTTTAGGAGCACGGAGCTGAAGCTCGATGTGTCGGAGTCAGTGGTGGGCCTCTCCACAAGCAAGTTGGGGGCGTGAGTGTCATCCTGGCTGTGACAGCGGGATGGGTTGCCCTTCATTCTTGCCCTTTGAGGCTGCCAAAGGCCCTGGGTGTTACTGTGGATTCACTTACCCTCTATCACACGACCTGGGCAAGGCCTCTCGTGTTGGAATCTTAGTTTTCACATTTGCAAAGTGAGGATTGGGGTGAGACTTGGAGGAACTCTCATGTCCCTTTTGGCTCCCAAATTCATGATACTGGCTCTCTATAGTGGGTGCATTTGATAGCCCCTAATGGCAACCATCTTCTGTCTCTCTTCCCCTTTTCTTCCTGGACCTCCGTCCACCGACCCTCCGTCCATCTATCTGCTGACCCACCCACCCGTGCACTGTCACTAAGCAGCCCCTCTGGACCCGGCATTATGCTACACCCTGAAGATACAGAGAGGGTTAATTGGAGTCCCTGGCCTTAAGCACTCACAGCCACAAGTGGGACAGAGATCTCTGAATAAAAGAGGACAGTCAGATGTAATGAGTGCTGTGGTCCGGGAAGGTGCAGGCTGTTCTGGTAGCAGCCGAGGAGGCCAGCAGCCTCTCCTTAAGACCCTTCACTGAGGATTGTGGCCTCCTGTGACAGCTTCAGGACAGGCTTGTCTTGATGTAGGGGAACCGAGTCGACGATGACCTCAATTGGCCCCTTTGGGCCACAGGCATCTGTAATGTGGAGTTCCCAATTGCCGGCTTTGCTGGAGGAGACAGAAAGAAAGAAAGCAGAAAGAAGGGCCGCTCAGCCCTCCTGTGCACTGATGTTTGTGGTCCCAAACCTCCGCTTCCTGGGGCCGCAGGCTGTGTGTGTGGGAGGCGCGGCGGCTTGGCCGGCTCGGTGCTCCTGCAGCCGGCTCCGGGCGCAGCCGTCTGTTGGCATCGCCCTCCCCATGCAGTGGTGGCGGCTGGCCTGGACAGACCTCCTCTCTGTCCGCTTAGTCAGCGTCCTGTGGCGAAGGGCAGAGTGGAGCCTGTGTTTCCGACGGCCCAGCCGCTCCTTGGAGCGGTCCTGAGGGATGCAGTGATGCTGAGGGTCACGCTGGCTTCTGCCCGTCAACCCCATCTCCCGCAAGGGAGATTGCGGACAAGGCAGCTTTTCTAATAAGCAGCCTCTGCTTGCCCGGGAGGAGATGAAAGCCTGTGTGTGAGAGTGGGTAATTTGGGGTTTTCCTGATGAAAGCAGCTGACATTTGTTCGGCCCTCATGCGCACTGCAGCCCTGCCTTTCATCTCTGCTATCAAAGCCCAGCTCGTGTCTTGCCTTGCATCCGGGGTGGGCAGTGCCACCGGAACTGGACCGGCCCAATGCTGAAGTATAAAGGAAGAGGCGAGAATGACCCTTGCCGGCGACTCCTGTTTTCAGGATTCTCTCCCCATCCTCCTGCACTGCAGTGCACACCAGCGGTTTGGGGAGTCTCTGAATCTCAGGCCTTCTGCTCCGAGCCTCCGCAGGCCGGGAGCACTTTCTGGCCGGTCCCTGCATGTGAAGAACCATCTCTAGATGGTATTGCATCCAAATCCTTTGGCCTGACACATCTGCCCTTATCGCTGAACCCAGCCTCATCCTTGCCCTCCCCTACTAGCAGTTCATGTTCCAGCCCCATGGAAGCTGAGGGGTCCTTGCCATCCATGTTCCTGCAGACAGATTGCACAGGGACACAAAAGTCATCACAACATGAAAATCTGCACTCACAAACTCACTACTCAAGTCCAGCCCACCCACATCCGATGATCATCAGTCATTCACTGGTTGCCAGCTGTGGTACACATCTGTCAGTCCAGGGCAAGACTAGCAGAAATTCTTCACTGACCTCCCTTTGGCTTCCTCCTTGGATAATGAGTTGATGCTGCCTGTTTCCTTTGCACAGCAAACCGAGCAAAGTCCCAGGCTTCCTGAAGGCTCAGGGCTGGTGGGCTACTCACAAGCCCAATTTTCCAGATTCAAAACTTTGTTCTGCCCCCATCAGCTGTGTGACCTTGGGCAGGTTAAATAACCTCTCTGTGCTTGTATGCTTCTCTGTGTAAAATCAGACTGATGCTAGTACCTACCTTCTGGAGTGATTATGGCATTAAATGAATTAATACATATAAAGGGTTAGAACGGTGTTGCTTGGCACCGGGTAAACCCCTGTTAAATGTTAGCTATTGATATTGATGTATCCGCCAGGCTTTTCTCACCTCTTGATTCATGTGCTGGCCAGAAGTGAGTTGGTAACTGCATACGACATAAACCGATGAGGACTGAGCTGCAGCATGAAAACTAAGTTTAGTGCTCTGGAAGGAACGGATCATGGTGATTTGCTAAAAAATTGTCACCAAATCACGTAAGAGGCAAAACAGCTGTAAAAAATAGGCAGAAAAAATTGTAAAACTCTAAGGAAGCTGTATTCCATATGTTTTGCAGATGACTCACTTTTGCACTACTTTGAAGAAATGGAAATCAGAAATTGTAGAATCATGGGTATGTATCTTGCAAGGAAGACCATTTGCATCTGTGGTCAACGGGCCAAAGAAAGACCCTGCCTTTAGGTTGGCCAATCAGCGTAAAACCTCTACGTGTCTCTCCTGTTTACGGCTGCCACTCATTCAACAACGTGACAGTGGGAGAGTTGGATAACAGGGCCTGTTCTATCCAAGGCAGACCAGATGCCAGAAATTGCGGTCTTGCTCGGACTGCAGGGTTTCACGATGCAGATGAAGTGCTGCGGGCAGGCTGCTTGAATCCGGAGCACTTGCCCAGAGCCCCCTGTGTGCCAGGCACTGACCCAGTGCCTGATATGCCAGGGAGTAGCCAACGAAATGGACGCAAGTCCCTGCCCTCATGAGACCTCTTGGGGTGGGGGGAGCAACTGTAAAAGGAACTAAAGGGTAAACATCAGGTGCTTCCTACAGCCCTAGGTGCTAAAGGGAAGTGAAGCAGGAAGGGACTTGTCCTGCTGTCCGGAGGCCTGGAGGACCCTGGCGGAGTCGGACCAGCTAACTGTGGGGAAGAGAAGGAACTGATGGTGACCCTCTAGGAGGTTAGGAGTGAGTGACTGAAAAGTCAGAATATTAAGAGAGGTCTTGGGGACGTCAATGCAGTCCTGAAAGATCTTTTGCAAACAATGCTTTTAATGATGAGGAGTAAAGGATATTGATACTTTGTGAGAACTTAGATTCATTCTTTCTGGAACCTAACACCCAGAGCATAGTTTAAAATGACGCCTTCAAATTTAAGTATAAGATGGGCAAAGGTTAGAATTTGTTATCAATTGTCTGTCATACACATAATCTATACATGATAAGGTAGTAATTTATGAATATAGACTACTTTATGACTCTGTGTTTCCTTTTTCTAGATAAAGTTGTCCCCTAAAGAGGCTGTAGGACAAGTGACAGGAGTGGCCCAAGGTCACAGCCAAATGAGAGGTAGGGCTGGGAAGCAGAAGCCAGTGGTGACAGTTTGTGTTTTTGAGATAAAGTCCCTCCCTCCCCATGACACACATGTACCCTACTTACTCTGAATAGCTGGGCCTTATTTTAAGCGGCTTCACTGCAAGTGGCTTTTCTCTGGGTCCTCTTCTCCACGCAGTTCCAGGCCCCGAATCTTTGCTCCTGCTGTTCCCTCTTCCTTGCCCTCCCTGCCGTTCTCAGCTCCCTTCTCCCCCCGGCACTGCATTCACCAGAGATTCCACGTGCAGGGGAGGACCCCTGTTTCCCCAGGTCTCCCTGGCCTGGCACCATTCCCTGGAGGGAGGTGGGTGGCACGTTGGCCCTCCCTCTCCTTGTCCTTCTGGACCGGCCTGGTGAAAACAGGATGGGTGGGGAGTCCTAGACTGAATGGGGAAGGCAGTTTGGAGATTCCAGTGAAGCTGTTCCCCGGGTAATAGGCTGTGTGACCTCTGTGTATTTGCGGCCGTTACAGGTGTCCAGGCCCCAGCAGGAGTCCTGGGGGCCCGGGAGCTGGGGAAGCCAGTGGTTGCCTCCCCACCCTGCAGGTTACTGGCAACGTTCAGAGCGCCTGACGTGTGTTTCGGGCAGCGTTTTGTAGTCCACAAAGTTCACTTCCTCCCCCAGCACGTTTGTGCTCGTGGGCTGATTAGGCCCTGAGGACGGCTGGGACAGGGACTGGGATTGCCAGGGGTCACTGTCAAGTGCGAGCAGAACTGGGAATTGGAAGCAGGTGGCGGCGGTCGCCCTCATCATTGTGTGACGCCTTAAAGGACCATCTTATTAATGAGAGGGGTCTCCGGGGAGCGTTGGGCCCCTCAGGCATCCTGTGCAGTGGGATGGCAGCCTTTGCCCTCACCATCCGGGGTGCGGACGGGGGCTGCCTGGCCCTGGGTGTCAGACAAGCGTGAGGAGGGCGATCCTGGGGAGGCCTCAGAAAGCGCCCTTGTCTACAATAGTGCCCTCTCGCTCTGCCCCGGTTTGGAGCCCCCCACCCCTTTCTGTGTGGTGGGGTCTGCGGAGCCAGACCTCGACCTCCCAACACCCCACTTTCTCAGGAGCTACTTAGAGCCGCGAGACCTGTGGCTTTGGGGGAAAGGGCTGTTTTGTCTTGTTCCTCGGGGCCTGGGGAAGAGGAGGCTAAACACCGGGAGACCCCTCCCAACCTGTGGGCTTGTGGAGGAGGAGGAGGAATAGGAGGAGGGGGCCGGGCTGGGAGGTGAGGCCAGAGTCCTGGTAACTGTCAGGCTGCCCGGTGGGGGCGTGGTGCTCCCCTGTGCTGTATAATCAGCTGTCACTTCAGCATTTCCCTGCATCAGGCTTCACCGGTACAGATTGAACATTAAACAAACAGTGACTGCTTTATAAATATTTAACTCCCACTGTTTAGGAATTGCTTGGGGCAGGAGACAAAATAAGAGTTTCTGGCCGGCTGCTGCGTGGCCCCTCTTTTGTGGCGTTGGATTGCGAGGGTCAGAGTTTTTTGAGGGTGACGGTGGAGAGGGGCAGCAGCTATTCTGCAAATCCTTTGGCAAAAAGGTTTGCAGATGGTGTATCTCCTCTCTTTTGGGAGGGTGTGTTCGGGGACACAAGTCCGTGTGTTCGTGGAGTTGTTCAGACCCAGCACACTGTATTTGAGAAGCCCCTGGCTACCATTCCTGGACAGTTGGCTGGAACCCATCATTGGTGATGTTATTAATGTCGTTCCTTCATACGACAGCAAAACTTTTTCTTTCTTTCTTTTTTTAGTAACAGCTATATTGAGATGCAATTCACATACCCTACCAATCATCCATTTAAAGTGTACAATTCAGTGGTTTCAGTATATTTGTGGAGTTGTGCAGCCATCACTGCAATCCATTTTAGAACGCTTTTATCACCCCCGAAAGAAATCTTGTGTCCATTAGCACTGACCCCCTGCCATTACCCCAACCCTAGGAAACCACTAATCTACTTTCCGTCTCTCTGGATTTGTCTGTTCTGGACATTTCACACACAAGTTTGTGTTCTCGGCCCGTTTCACTGGGTGCCACATGCTGACCCTCTTTAGGAGGGAGGCGTGGAGAAGACAGATGATTCTCCAGAGCAGCCCCTCTTCTCACCCCCTCCAGACCCCCTCCGTCTGCATCCGGCTCCTCGTCCCGAGGCTCTTCTCACCCTCGGTGTCTCTTGAACCCCAGGTGTTTCCACACTTGCTTGAAAGGCTGATTCAGCCCAGGCTGGGTCTCTGGCTTAGCCTCCAGACTCTGCAGGAAATGTTAAAAAAAAAAAAGGGAGCCATTATTATTCCCGGTCATCTCCCAGTCATTCTGCTGTGACTAACTGCAGTGGGTGCTGTTGGTGCCCCGCCCGGGCCCCCTCTGCCGGACCGGCACACTCACCCCCTCCCCAGCTGCTCCAGTTCACGGTGTGCCGTCCGTCCCCTTCTCCGGGGATTCGCTGCCTCATCCGGGAAGTTGCTCACCCCACCCCCCGCCCCCAGCCCCTGCTGACTCAGGCTTACAAAAGGCCAGCCCCCTTGCTTCAAAGCGGGGTGAACTCCGTGGTACCCCTTACGTACCAGAGCTCCCGGAGGGACCAGGCTGAGCCCTCCCTGCCCGTCCTGCGTCCCCAGCTCCCTTTCTCCCACACTCCCGGTGACTCGCAGGCAGGAGTTCCTGTCTCAGGGTCTGTCTCTGGGGACCGTATGCAGCCTGAGACACTATCCCGGAACAAGTCCCTTCCAGGGTCCCCTCCGATGACGTTTAGTCCTGGAGATCCTCTGCCTGAGCTTCCTGACTTGGCCCGCTGAAGGGTTGCTTTTGCTGATTTTGGTTTCAAAGTCTCTTCAGGCTCATTGGACCCTCAGAATGCTCTGCACTGAATCACAGTCCTGGCCTGGTTCCCCTCCTTCCTCCCCTTCCTCCCTGTTTCTTTCCTTTCCCTCTCTCCCTTCGCTCTCCGTGAGCGTCCTTTCCTGTGTCCACAATGACCTCAGTAGAAAGAAAAAGCTCGAGAAGGCACCCAGGCGGCTCGCCAGCCTCGGTTCCGGTGACCCTGGAGTCCGGTGTGGCCCTGCCTCGCCCTGACCTGGTCATCGCGACTTCTCGGCATTGTTCCGAGGATCAGGATAACTTGGATGGGTGACACAGCACGGTGACTGGTAGAGTCCGTGTTCTGCACACAGGGGCTGGGAAAACGTCCCAAAGGACCCCCATACTCCTTACCAACTCCGGGCTTTAGCCTCTGCAGCCAGGTATTATCCGTCCCTCCATGACCTTTTCAGGTCTCATTGCTTTTGTTCATATTGTACTTTCTTCCTGGGCTGCTCTTCCTTTTCTCTGAGCCTCGTTTTAGACAAAGATCAAATGCCACCTCCTCCCTGAAGCCTTCCCGGGTGCCCAGCAGGGGGATCGAAACCTCCCAGCATAGCAGGACTTGCCAGATAGTGTAGATCTGTAGGGCTTATCTCTTCACTACGTCGTAGACTTCTTGAACGTGGGGTGTGTGCGGAGGCTATGATGAAACAGGAGAGGGTGTTCTGGAGTCAGATGGGTGGCCATTGGGATTCTGACCCCATCCCTCGCTAGCTGGGTGACGTTGGGCTGGCGAGCTGTGCTTACCACCCACCGACAGGACCCCATGTACATGGTAGGTGCTGTGTCAGCAGTGATTTCTCCGTACCTGTCACCTCTGTATCAGCCAGCAGTTACTTGGAAGATTTGGTAAGCAGATACCAAACAAGCACATGGAATTAAATGAATGCAGAGCTGTGTGAGTTCATGTCAAGCTAAGGGTTAAACTCTTTCAAAAGGTTTGGTATGTGGTTGGGGGGTGAGTTGGGCTGTGGTCCCGCTGGTCACCTTATAAGAGGGCCTGGGGGCCATCTCCTGCTGCTGCCCTCCATCTGCTCCTCCCGAGCTCGGGCCCAGAGAGCTGAGCTAAAAGAGGGACAGAAAGGACCGTCATGTCCCTGGAAATTGGAATCATTGATTTCAAGGGTCAGCCGTGGGCGAGTTCTCTCTGTGAACCACTGGCTCCCACCCTTGCCCCGCAAAGGGGTGCAGTGGGCAAGGGGGAGGCGACGGTCACTTCCCCATCTCTGGCCCTGCCTCCTTCCGTCTCTGGCGGTCCTCCCTTCCCTTTGAAGGGGACACAGTGCTGCTCACAGCCTGGCCCGTTGCGGTGGCTGCGGAGAGGGGCTGAGAATAAGCTTGTGTTGGTGGCAGCCCTCCAAATACAGCAGGGCTGGCTTGACCTTTAAATGGACGGGCTGTGGGCCACTCGGTTCCTGGAAGTTTGAAGAAAGTCAGCCTTTCAAGTGATGCGACTTCCAACCTCAGGAAAGGTCCCTGTGTTTGCGAAAGCCGTAATTGACTGTTGCTTTTGCACTTCATTATACGTGGCCGTGCAGCCGCCGGGAGCCAGCATGCCAGGGCTAGGAGGAGAAAATCCTCAAGTATTTTAATATCCCCCTTCTTAGAAGCAAGATAAACATACGTATTGTACTTTGCGACAGAGGCGGGCCGGGAGTGGGGAGAGGCCTGGCACTTCATGAAAGGTCTTTTTAAGCTGAACTCTGAGGTTTCTCTTTTTCTTTCTTTCTTTCTTTTCCCTTTTTTTTTCTTTTCTTTTCTTTTCTTTTTTTTTTTATTTGTAAGCAAAGCTGGCGTGAGTGAATGATGCCAGCATCTCCTCGGCTCTGTAGAAACCATAGTCCCTCCTTGAACTGTGATTGTTCCATCCCCTCCCCCAAGCCATCGACTACCTTCCACCATTTCCCCCCAACTGGTGAAAGACGATGGGGTGAAGGTTGTCATCACAATGACAGTTGACTTAGATGATTCACTTTCATCCAGGAAATCTTTCCTCCAGCTTGTGCTTTGTAGTTATGCAAAAAAAAAAAAAAAAAGAAGAAGAAAAGAAGTTAATAAAGATGCATAATGTGAATCTAATCATGAGAAAACATCAGACAAACCCAAACGGAGGGACAGGCTTCAAAATAATCGCCCTGTAATCTTCAGAAGTGTCAAGGTCATGAGAGTTAAGGAAGGACAGGGGAACGGTTCCAGGGTGTGAGAACCGGATGTTGGTTATGTATCAGTGTCATTTGAGTTTTGCTGGTGGAACGTGGTGGAGAATGTCCTGGCTTTAGGAAGTCCACACCGGAGTGTTCTGGGGTGATGGGGTGCCAGCCAGCTGCTTGCTCAGCACGGTGTAGGGAAAAAGGATCTGCACCGTACTCCCAGCTTTTCTCTAAGGTTGTGATTATGTTTAAAAATACTAATGATGTGTGCCGTGGATATTAATTAGACTGCTTGTGGTGATCATTTCACAGTGTATGCATATGCTGTACACCTGAAATAATATAATATGTCAACTATATCACAATAAAAAAGGAACTCTAGACAAAATCATAGTGATAATAATAACGTAACCAATCAGTGGAGGAGGAAAAATCCTGTTCGTGGAGAGAGAAAGAGACCTGGGTTTGAATTTGGATTCTGTAAATGTTCTTTTGTTGGGAACTTAAACTCCCTGTGCCTCCATCTCCTCATCTTTAAATAAAGGGTGTGTGTGTGTGTGCGCGCGCGCGTGTGTGTGCGTGCGTGTGTTTGCTCATGCTCATGTGTTCATGCATGTGTGTGTGTGACATTGTCTCCCTGAAGGGGCCGTGGTGAGTAGGCAGTGACGCGGTGGTCATACACACAGAGCAGTGGATGGATTAACAGACTCCATGGAGAACTGACTCCCTTTGGGCACCTTCTGTCTGCCTCGGTCACAGCATCCTGGGGCATGACCACGTCCGTCAAGTTGTAATGAATTTTAAGATTTTTCTTAAACTCAACTTTCATCTTCTGACGCCTCCAGCAAGAACTTAGCATTTATTTCCATGCCTCCCTCCTCTGTTGGATGCTTCCAGAGAGGTCCTTGTCCATTTTCTTTTCCAAGGCTCCCCAGGGGATGTGACCGCCCTGCTCCTCCAGGTGCAGCCGCTAGACCCCGTCCAGACCCTAAGACCCTTCATTTTATGTTTTATTTTGTTACCTACCTTCAGAGGTGGGGACAGCATGATGTGTCTCCCCAGCACCCGGCTCGGAACGTCACTGAAGCTTATTTTGTGCGAGGCATTGTTCTGAGCACTGTGTGCATAGGATTCCAGTTCACCCTCAGCAGCCCCGAGATTCGGGTGCCAGGATTTCCCTGGTTTGTAGCTCGGGCGGCCGAGGCACAGAGCAATTGAACAACTTGTCCAGATCACACAGCTGGGAGGTGGTGGGGATGGAGACTGGCGGCCTGTCCCCTGAGCCCGGGCTCACCCATCGGCTGCACGGATGTGAGCCGACGGAACGAGGGCTCCTGAGACTGAGTCAGCTTCACTGTTAGCACCAAGCCAAGCGGGACTCTGGTCCAGACCTCTCTCCGCCACCCTAATAAAGCCAGTGTTTACACAGGGCAGAGGTGTTCATCAGATGCTGCTGCCAATCCCCAAATACGGCCACGGCCAGAATGCAAGGGGGTGCCGGTTATGTAAGGCCCTCGGCTGGTCCCCAGACAATGCCACTTCCTCGCTTGGCGATGTGTAACTGCCTAACAACGGGTTACTCATTTCCTCTGGAAAACTTGGCAGGGCCGCTTTGCCCCATTTCCTCCTCCTGCCACATCCCGGGGCTTCCTCTGTCGAATGTTCTCCAGATCCCTGGGAACACCCCCACGGAGGGCCTGGCCTTCGGCCGTGGCCAGTCGAGGGCTGTAGTCAGGAAGGGGCGCTGAGAGCAGGGGCTGCATCTTGCTGGGAATAGCATGCACTCACAGCCCGCCTCTCCAAATTCCAGTGGTTGCAGCAAGTGGGGGTCCAGCCCCAGGTGTGGGGCGCCCCCAGGGTGCAGGTAGAGTTCACGGCCACTGCGTTTCAGGCCATGTTTCAGCTCCTCCCCCATCCTTGACGGGTGTGCACTGAAGCAAGTATCCGATTTAGGCGTTACCTCCTTTCCCTCTGCCCCTCTCCTGGCTGAGAGGTGAGTGAAGGGGTGAGGGAGTGATGCAGGGTCAGTTTGAGATGGATTTTCTCCAGTGGGCGTGAACAGTGCAGGGCGTGCTAAAAGCTTTACTTGTGCAAGTTTCTTCTCCATCTTGTCTGCAAGACTTCCAAAGTGAGTCCTGAAGGCAGTCAGCCCTGTTCACTCCTCTCCCAGCATCAGACTTCATCCAACTCCCACTAAAGTGGCTGAATCCCACCCAGCCTTCTGTGGGCCCTTCACTGGACTCCAGTTAACTGTGCAGATGAGCTGTATGTGGTCGGTTTACCTGACGAGTACCAGGTCCAGCTTTGCGAGCTGCATCTTAGGTCCCTTCCCCCACTGTCAGTTAAAGCCAACCACATACACACAGTTCTGTCTTGGCAAGTACATCATACATAGACATACATACCACATGCACATATGCACACACATGTATATATTTGTGTATTTACCCCCAGTGCATGTGCGGTATTGTGCTAAGTTATCGGCACATTTAATTTTTCTCTCTGTTTACCGACCATACAGGTTGTCAGGAGTTAAGGAGATTTTGCCCCATTGAGGACCCTAGTTAGCAGTTTAATTTCCTGGGTTATTTTTCCCTTCCAACGATCCTGGAGGTGGTATTGTCATTCCTGTGTTATAGATGGGAATTGACCCCTCGTGTAACACCATGTCACTGGTATTCATTAAGTGCCTCTTGTGTGCTGGGCACTCCTAAGTCCCGGGCATAGAAAGAGTCTCAGCCCTGCTGCCCGCTGGCCCATGGAGAGAGCCACCAACCCTGTGGTGGCAGTCCCTGGCGAGGAGCACTCTGGTGGGGCCGAGACTGTGTGTGCGGCGGGGTTGGAGGAGCTGCCACCCTCATGACAGCTACTCGTCGGCAGTTTCTCGGAGAGCGTGGAGCTGGGGTGGAATTGATCATCGTTGACGAGTTCTCCACTTTGGTTGCCCTGCGGTCAGATGGGGCCGGACGACATTGGACAGTTTTATGCTTTGTTTTGCTTTGTCTTCATTGCTGCACCGGGATGCTCTTGGATCCAATCCAACCAGGTCCCCCTAAGTTTTCTCTTCGTTTTAGGCCTCTCTTCCCGTGGGGAGGACGGAAACGGCACATCTCTGTGCGGGCTGGCTCCCCCAGCGGTGGGCGTCTTCAGGTGCTTCTTGGCTGCTACTCATTTCTGAAGGCTAATTCGTTGCCTCTTTTGGGAGGCCGGGTCAGTCCGCCTGCCTGCGTGCCTGCCTGCCTGCCTGCCTGCCTGTGTCTGTCCTGCTCTCTTCTCCCCTAAGCGCCCACTGAGCACTTGCCATCCCTAGCATCTGCTGTGTGCTGTGGATGTTTTCAGTCATCGGCGCTGAAGCAGCCACGGGGCAGAGCAGGTGTTGTTGTGATCTGTTGTCGAGGAGGAAGTGAAGCCTCAGAGAGAGACATGGAGGGCCTTGTCCGAGGTCAAGGAGCTGGTAAACGTTAGAGTCACACTTAAACCCAGGGGTCTGGTGCACAGAGCAGGGGAAGGGGAGGTGTGCCTCTCCCAGGGGCATGGGCTTTGGGTACATGCCTGGGGTAAGTTATTTAACCTCGCTGAACCTCAGTTTCCTCACCTGTGAAATGGGATAGTCATAGTCCTTGCCCCAAGGAGTCTCTGTGAACATTCATCAAAGTCAGGCCCTCCGTAAGGAGCACAGGACAGTGCCCAGCATGCAGTGTGTGCTCCGACGGGCTTGGCTGTTACCATCATCCTAGTTCAAGAGGATTTGACCAGAGCTGGGGTGACTGGGGGCCTGATGATTCTGAAGGGTGTCAGTGGGAGCGGTGGGCCCAGGACAGAGTTTTGTCAGGGGTGACCAGACGGCTGGGTGGACTCAGGGCGGGCAGGGTCCCAGTGAGCTGTGGTCTTGGAGTAAGCCGGTGCAGACGCTGCTTTCTCTGAGCAGGACCGAAGCCCTAACCCCTGTGATGCGGAGCTCCCCGCCCGCCAGTGCCTTTGTTTTGCTTTGATGGTCTTTCTCAGAAAGGAGGAAGGCTGGGCTGCTGGGTGTGGCCTCTGACTTCCTATGGCTGCCCCAACGCTGGCTGCGCTCTGGCTCTGAACTTGGCGCGCTCTTGGATCTGTGCCGTCTTCTGGCCTTTAGCACAGGCCAGGCCCCCAAGCCCTGGCCCTGGTGACATTACTGCCCTCCCCCAAGAGCGTCCATCCTCTAGGCCACAGAAGGCGGTGAGCGCTGGTGAGGCCTGCAGCGTGTGGGGCAGGGCTGCTTCCCCTCCCGCCTCTGGGGGCAGGGGTGGCTCCAGGCCTTTCTGGGGGAGCCTCATCCTGAGTGCAGCCCCAGGGGGTCTTTGCTCCACAGCCGTGCCTGGGAACATACCCTTCTTTGTGACCTGGCTTAGCTCCCACCTCTGCAGGCCACCTGCCCCATTGAACAGCCTCTTCCTCTTTAAATACCCTGCTGGCCTTTGGTTGGCATCTCTAGATGAGAGGGGCCTGCATTCATACTTGCACCGTGGAAGAGTTTTGCCCAAAGAAGAATTTGGAGATGGAGAAACTGAACACTCTTGTCCGACTCTCCCCGTTTTAAGTCCAGACGGGAGTGGCTGACCCACGTGGGCTTAGCGCTGGCATGATTCGCCTGCGACGATCTTTAGTTGCCTGGTTCAGTCACTCTGTTACGGGCGCCCACTGGGCTTCTCCAGGTAGAGTCTGAGCACGAGCAGCAGAGACATGGCAGCTCTGTCTGGAGTGCAGGTCCTGAGATGCTTCGCCACGCTGTCCCACGTCATCTTTCTGAGCATCAGACAAGGTTCTTGTTACCTACAGTTCAAACTGTGAAAGTCAGGGTGGTGAGACACTTTTGATGTTACTCACTGGGAAAGTAACAGAGCTGGGATTTGAACCCAGGCATTTCTGTCACCGCAGACCATGACCTTTTCCCTGCTCTGTCAGATCTGTAGCCCATCTGGAGAAGGATGCCGTGGTACCACAACCTCTGGGTTCTTTGGCACCCGGCTCTCATTCTGCATCTTCCAGACCAGCCTCTTTCTCCAGGCCGAGGTCCCTGGAAATCCCTGGCTTTGTAGCCAACTCGAGTACCCTCCCCGAGGGTTGACAGGAGTGGAGCCATTCAGAGAATGACTGTGTCTGCACGGGGCTGGGGCGGGAGTGGACTTCCGGGCTCTGCGTGGTCCTCACACATCATTCCAGCAATGGCGCCACCCTTGGTTTATCAGCTGGGGCTGCGAGGAGAGGGCAGTGGTCAAATGTGAGTGAAACTGAAAATCTCACCGCTTCCCAGGGATAAAAAAACGTGACTGCGCGTGGCTTCCGGCCCCTGAGGAGGTCCCTCCCGTCCCAGGATGGAGAAGCCCAGATTGCATCATGTTTCTTCTTGGCCAGAGATGAGCCTTATTCATTTCAAACTACTGTATCCATCGCTCGCTCCTCGTGGGCAGCTGTTCAAGATGAAAACAAGAGATGCCCCCAGAGTTTTGAGGGGCTTCAGATGTGAACGAAAGGCCTTACCCAGTGGTTATATCCTGTGGCTCCGAAAAAAACATATTTGAAAGCTCCCAGTGATACAGATTACACAGGGAGGTTAAATGTAAGATTTCTCTGGGGTTCTGATATTTTTTTTTCTTAACGTGTTTAAGGAAGAAAACGACACCTTTCAAAAGCAGGGCCGTTTGTTCTCGGAGCAGCAGAACTGGGAAAGATGGAAGGTTCCCTGGAAATGAAGGAGGTTCCAGGCTGTTTGTGCAAACATGCCACATCTTGGGTTTAGTGCACTTTTGCTTTGTCCTGGGGGCTCCGTGCAGCAGGTGTGGGGGCTCTGTTAGGTGGTGCTGTTGTCACGTGGTCGAATGCACCTTACAGAATATGCCCATACGTATCTCCCTTAAGCAGCCCTCCCCCTGCCGAGGTAGACAGGGTGGGCATCGTGCCCATTTGATAGGTGAGGAAACTGAGACTGTGAGTTATCTTAGAAGCTCCTCCGTCTCTTTTGTGGTGTTTAACTTCTCTGTTGATGAGGTTCGATTGGGCGGTGGGGATTGTACTCGGGGGTCCTCCTGCTTCATCTCTGTGTCTGCCAAGGCTTCGTGGTTCTTGAGAAACAAAGAGCTGTGTGTGTTTCAGCTGCTCGGTGATGCTTCCCTCCCACCTTCCTTCTCATTTAACCAACACATGTTTAGAATCCCCATTACAGGGGCTGGGCTGGCGCCCTTCCCCCACCAGCCCCATGGCACTGAACGCTGAGCTGGGAGGGGAAGGCGTCCCAGCAGAAGGCACCCATGGTTCATGGACAGATGTGGGATCATTCTGCTTCTGTGGCAACCTACTAACATTTTAAGAAATAAAGACAAACCAAAATGATGTTTTTTTAAAAAAAGGCAACGTCATGGCTTTCCCAACTCATCCAGAGGCTCCATGAGATGCCATACGTCCCCTGCCGGGGGAAGGGGCTTGAGCCCTGCATTTCACAGAGAGCATTCCGCTCATTGGCACCACCCCCAGACGCAGCATGGGATCCAACACACAGTAGGCGCTCAGTAACATTCGGGGAGACAGCACATTTCTCAGGCAATTCCAGCATCCTTATTTCATGCATTCGATCTCAGGCCCGGTCTAATTTCTTTTTCTTTTTCTTTTTTTTAACATTTTTTACTGATTTATAATCATTTTACAATGTTGTGTCAAATTCCAGTGTAGAGCATAATTTTTCAGTTATACATGAATATATATATATTCATTGTCACATTTTTTTCTCTGTGAGCTATCATAAGATCTTGTATATATTTCCCTGTGCTATACAGTAGATAATCTTGTTTATCTATTCTACAATTTTGAAATCCCAGTCTATCCCTTCCCACCCTCTGCCCCCTGGGCAACCACAAGTTTGTATTCTATGTCTGTGAGTCTATTTCTGTTCTGTATTTATGCTTTGTTTGTTTGTTTTAGATTTCACGTATGAGTGATCTCATATGGTATTTTTCTTTTTCTTTCTGGCTTACTTCACTTAGAATAACATTCTCCAGGAGCATCCATGTTGCTGCAAATGGCGTTATGTTGTCGGTTTTTATGGCTGAGTAGTATTCCATTGTATAAATATACCACAGCTTCTTTATCCAGTCATCCATTGATGGATATTTAGGCTGTTTCCATGTCTTGGCTATTGTAAATAGTGCTGCTATGAACATTGAGGTGCAGGTGTCTTTTTGAAGCAGGGTTCCTTCTGGATATATGCCCAGGAGCGGGATTCCTGGGTCATACGGTAAGTCTATTCCTAGTCTTTTGAGGAATCTCCATACTGTTTTCCACAGTGGCTGCACCAAACTGCACTCCTACCAGCAGTGCAGGAAGGTTCCTCTTTCTCCTCAGCCTCTCCAGCATTTGTCATCTGTGGACTTGTGAATGATAGGCCCGGTCTCATTTCTGGGCGACCCTTTGTGAGGCTTCATTGGGTACATTAGCCACAAGGATGATCCGTGTTAAGTCTTAATGCAAATTAATCAGCACTATGTTATTGTGTTGGGTCCTAGAGAAGCTCTCCCCGTGTGAACTCAGGACCAAGAAGAAGATGAAAAGACGTGTGGGTCTGGTGCAGGGTTTCTCAGCCTCGGCACTTTTGGTGTTTTGGGCGGGATACTTCGCCGTGGGGCTGGCCTGTGTCGGACTGTTCACTAGCATTGCTGGCCTCTACCCACTGGATGCCAGTAGCACTGTCTCCCCAGCCCCTGGTCCCCAGTGTGACAACCCAGAGTGTTTGCAGACATTTCTGAATGTTCCCTTGGGGGAGTGGGACCAAAGTCACCCTTTGCTGATATCCACTGATCTGGAGATCACTGTGTCTCCACAGCTGGTAGAGCTGATGTAAGCTCTTCCACAGGAGCCAGAAGACAGAGGTTGACAGGTAGCCTGGTTTAGGGAAGAGGATGCTGGGTTCAGCGTTGAGTGGATTTCATGTCACCTGCGTGTGTCAGATGCACAGGATGAGCGTTCTTCTGTTTCTTGGCTGTGTGACCTTGAGCATATTACTCAATGTCTCCAAGCCTCTTTCCCCTCATCCATCAGAGAGAAAAAACAGTCCCCTGCCCTGCAGGACTTTTGTGTGGTTAAAGGTAAGTGGTCCAGTGCCTCACATTTCACAGGCTTTCAAGAAAATGTAGGTGCCACGTTTAGGATTACTAGTGAAGAGAGCACCTCCAGGAAAGCATATTTAGCTCTCGTGCAAGGTTCCTTTGACTGTTTTTATGTTTAATTGTAGAGAAGGGACTGTGAGGCATGGAGATCTCACCACGGCAGAGCCCAGGTGGCTCAGGGGCTGTGCATGGATGTATCTGAAGAGGCTCCGGGTTTGATTTCTGCTTCAGTGACTTGCCAGCTACGTGGTGTTCCCCCTCAGCTTTCATAACCTCAGCTTCTTCATCTGTGAAATGGGCACAGTGAGAGTGCTAACCTCACAGGGGATTGTAAGGGTCCAGCAAAATCCTGGATAGAAACTGCTTGCCATCGTTCTTACCTGGAGGTGACCTTCGAGGCTCTGTCGTCCAGTTGTCTTGGACTCTGCCCTTCACCAGTCCCGAAGTGGCTTATCTGGGAAAACTTTTTGGGTGTGGAATTTCTTCTCTCTCCTTTGGCTTCCCAGGCCCCCAGAGCTGCTGGAGCCGCACCTCACGCCTGGTTCTCACCTATTCCTGTCATTCCCAGTTTGACTTATCAAAATGACAGGGTTGAGGAGGGAGCCGTCAGTGTCCAGGAGTTGAGTGATTGGCATGGGTCCTCCTGGATTAGTGACTTTGCCACAGGTGTCCCATTGTTTTTTCGGGGACCCGAGTTCCATTCTGGTAGATCAGGCTTCTAGAAGAAGGATGGTCCCCAAACAAATACAGAGGCAGCCAGCTTGTCCCCTCAGCTGTGGATGCCAAGGAGGAGGATGCTGGCGGCAGGAACCGTGGCCATATGGCCGGCAGGATGCCTCGTTGGGAACAGTCAGCCTGGCCCCTTTGAAGCGGTTTTAAGACCAATGTGGTAACTTGATTTGGAAAGTGGTATCGATGACTTTGGGGGCACAGGCTCATTAGCTGTCTTCTGGGCCCTGCAAAATCAGGTTAAGTGGAATGAAATTGGCTTCTCCCCTCCCTGGGCTCATGGCTAAGGTCCAGGCTCTGTTGTAACAGGAACCTCTCCTGGGCAAAGGACATCGAAAAGCTTTCCGGGGAGTCTTGTGCTCTGTTTTCATCTGTGACTTCGGCTTTCCCCTGGAGGGCAGGGCAATAGGCTGACCTGGGGTGGGTGCGTGAGCGCGTGGCGGGGGTGGGTGGGATCGGAGGAGAATGCACAGTGACTAGCTGGCGGGTGTTCTTCGAGCACCGGTCATCCCGGCCCTGTTGAGAGATGCTGTGCCTGATGCCTTTTCTCTCTTTTCTTTTTCCTGCTGTGTGTTCCAAACACAGGACCCTCCATGTGCTCCCCCCGGGCACAGGTGCCGCACCTGTGGTTTCTACCCATGGGTGACATTGCTGCCTCCAAGGAGGCTGATGAACATTCTCTGTTTTATAGATGCCACCAAATTGCCCTCAAGAACAGCCGTGCCGGTTTTCTCTTCCCCCCGCTGTGCACCAGATCCCCGTTTTCCCAGCCTTGTCACCCCCCCATCGCGCCCATCTGATGGGTGAGATGCAGTTTCTGGCAGTTTCCCTGATGACCAGAAGGCTGACGCCCTGCCCATGTGCACACGCTGGCCCCTGGAGGAAGGGCCCCGAAGGCAGCCTGAACCCTCCCGGCCATCCTGCCCCTCTCCTGGCCCCCAGGAAGATGGCAGGGCTCATCAGTTGCTTGTCTGAAATGACCCCCCTTCCCAGCTCACTTCTGTTGTTGAGGACTCAGTTCACTTCTGTTGTCGAGGACTGTCAGTTTGGGACCTGCTGTTAAGCAGTTTTCTCTAACATTTAAGGGCAGAGAGGGCTGGATTCTTTGGGAAAACCATCACTACTGTTTTCATTCATTCATTTTTTTTCCTCCTTAACTAGTCAACATTTATTTAGCAGGTGGTTGAGCCCAGAATATGGAAGCAGGAGGCCTGGGACCCAGGCTGGCTTCTAGGACCCTTGCTGCCATTTGTCAGCTCTACACCCAGGGAGAGACCTGTGGGATCTCTGAGCCTCATATGGTTTCTCTGAATTAAAGACTAAAGCCGCCAACCTCACGGTCAACTGGAAAGGAGATAGAGTGGGTAACGCCTGTGAATGCGTCCTGAGGTGTTTAGGGATGAGCAAAGCACGTTCTGCGCTGCGCGGAGGCCGAGCGGACTGGGAGGCTGGTGCAGACCGAGGCCAACCCCTCTGGTCCGCGTTGCTGCCGACCTGCCTGGGAACAGGCTCACCAGCTCTCGAACTTAGAGGCCGGATGTGCATGGAGAGAACTTAGGGTGACTGGCTTTTCTGCTCCTAGTTATTCACCCAAACTTGCTGAGCGATCGTCACGCACCAGCGACCCCATCCATCCTGTGGCGTATCTGATGTGAGTTAGCAGCTGTCCTAAGTGCTGGGGTCTCACGCAGAGCAAAACGGGTGTGCTTTCTGTCCTCGTGGGGTCTGCCGTCTGGTCGGGGGAGGCGGAAAGCCTGAAGCATTTGTAGGAAGATGAACCCAACGCTGAGAAGCATCTCTAAGTCTCCTGGATGTTTCCAGGTAACCTTGTCACTCAGAATAGGAAGGAAGCGGTGGTGATCTTGATTCTGTTTTACCAAAGCAATGAAGACTACCACCACTTCGGTCACTGTCGTTTGTCTCTGAGAAAGCGCTGATTGCCAGGAAGAGGACAGAAAAGAGGCCGTGGAGGGATAACGGTGGTAGTATTAAACAGGAATGAGAGACGAGCTCACATTGACTGAGCACTGTGTGCTAGACCCTCTTGTAAGTGCTTTGTACAGCAAGGCGGGGAGTAGCGTATCCCCCTTTTATAGACAAGGCTGGCAGAGTGGCTGGCTGTCCCCAGGGCCAGTGCACAGGGGTCAGAGTTTGAGAACAGTGTCTTTCTTTTACGTGCACGTGCCCGAGGCTGGTCTGCTGTTGCTGGAATGCCTAGAATCCTGGAAAAGCAAGTCCCAGCTGTCTTCCGCCGGCACCAGCCAGCCTGCGTCTGACCCATGGCTCTCTTCCTCTGACCTTTTCACCTTATTCTTGAATTCCTTTTTGGCCAGGTTTCTCCAAACAGCAAAGCTCTGGTAATGATTCTCTTCATTTATATAACAAATGTTTATTAAAATGTAGACTTGTCATTTTTACCGTGGCTTTGCAGAGTGTGGTCACTTTTTCATGCTGTGCCTCCTGTCTGTGACAGGGGGTGCCATGTCGTTGAAGGCCTGTCATGTGGTGGTCTTTTCCCACCTTGTAATGGCTAGGTGGGTATATTGCTCAACTTGTACTTGAGGAAACAGAGGCTCAGAGAGGGTAGGTAGCTTACCTAAAACCACACAGCTGGGCTGAATGGATTCAAGACCATGAATGTCTGACTTTCAGTGCTTGTACTTTTATTCCCTTATTGGAAAAGAATTGGGCAAGGTTGGCAAATGAAGTTGATCAAAGCAAAGGGATAACTAACTGTTCCCCAAAGGCCGATTGAGACAATTGGGGCCAAATACAACTGTGAACAGCCCTTTTAAAGTTCTTTTGTCCTGGAACGCTATAGTCTGTCCTTAATATCTGCTCCTTCTGCTGTGTTTTCTTCTTCCTCTTCCCTGCTCAGCCCAAGGCCAGGCACACAGTGGGCCTGCAGATCTGTGGGCCTCAGTTTCCTCACCTCTAAAGTGGGCATTGTAGTCACTGCCTAATAGACATTTGGGAGAATGATGGCATCAGCTCCAGCCTCACCTGGTCCTGCCTATTCATAGCTTCGATGCCTGAGGCAGGTTTCTGGGCCTTTCTGGGCCTTTCTGGGCATCACCACCTGTATATCGACTACCTCGCAGATGCTGAGTCTGGTGATGGGAAAATGGAGAAAAGAAAATGATTACAGCTGAGTGACGTTTCTGAGTCCCAAGGTGACTTCCTCTCTGTATTTTATAAACGAAGCACAGAGCCTGTGCTTTACATGTATCCCCTTTGGGGCGGGGCGGGGGCGTGGTACTATTGTTCCCATTTTACAGGCAAGGAAAGTGGAGCCCAGAGCTGTTCATTAACTTGGCTGATGCTACTCAGCAAGTAGGGGGACAGGCCGGCATTTGGATCCTTGTATTTGGTGTCTGGAGCTCACACACACATCTGATCACTGTGTACTGTCCTGGCTCTTGTTAAAATGAGACAGTGTACATAAATAACCCAGCACAGAAGTGCCTGGCCCATGGGACGTGCTAAAGGTAGACCTCCTGTTCCTGGAACTTCTGTTTTCTGCACCGAGTCTAGGATGTCTGGACCCCAGGAGCTGTGCCTCTGTGTGTGTGTGTGTGTGTGTGTGTGTGTGTGTGTGTGTGTGTTTGTGTGTGTGTGCGCCTGTCTGTCTGTCTTTCTCCCTCTCTCTCCTCTTCTCCCTTGTTTGGGTCCCAGCCCCTCCTTCACTGTTATCCCCACCAGCCTCCCCTCACTATTTATCCCATCCCCACCCTTCATCCCTGGTCTTAATTGACCTTGGCTCCTATCTGAGAACTCAGCCTGGCACCCAGACCTGCCGCCCTATCATAGTACCTCAGATACTTAAACAAACAGCGGGTGACATTTGAAATGCCACGTGCCCGTGAATCTGTCCTTTCCTCCCCACCTCTGTCCCCATCTTCCTCACCATTTGCAGGTTTGAGGGCTTTGGCGTCTCTGCCTCTTTGACGAAGCGTCTCTCATTGCTGGCCAGTGAGTGTGAGGCCCCCGGGACCGGGAGGCCAGCACTGGCTCTGGCGTCACTCAGGCCTTACGGTAAAAATGCATCACCCTGAATGTGGGCCAGCCAAGGCCTCGGCCCAACTCCGCCCTGCCCAAGCAGCTGGATCCTGCCGCCAAGAGCATTAGTCACTGGCCAGAGACACTCTCCCATTTCAGGCTGAGGCCGGCCCCTCCCCCGCTGGCCCGGGTTGCTGGAAAAACTTCATCCGTAGGACGTGGACTTCCCGCCTACTCGAATCCTTTGCGCTCTCGTTGGAGCATTTCCTAAGTGTCAGATACTGCTCTGAGCACTTTACAAGCATCTTCTCATTTAATCCTCTTAATAAACTTCAGGGGCAGGTACACCCTTGATCTCCTTCTTGTGGTCGAGGATGCCAGCTCAGCTGTGTGAATACCAACAGCAGAAGGTGGCTCACCTTTATTAGGTGCTACTGTGTGCCAGGTACCTGGCTTAACTCCCGGTTCCCCTGCCAAGGCGTGCTGTTACTGTCGTGCCCGTTTCACAGACGAGGTCACTGAGACCTGGGGATTGCTTGGTTCCTTGGCTCTTGTGGGCAGCCTGCCTGCCGAACCCTCAGCCACAGGGCTGGGCTGTAGAGTGAGGAAATTCGAGCAGAGTTTCCCGAGCCGACCTGGCTGGCGGGATGGACCCGGGGCTGGCGGAGTTTCCTGCCTTCTCAGATGGGCACCAGGGGAAGGGCTGTGTGGTCACCAAGTGCAGACAGTGCATTTGCTTAAGGGACTCCTGAGAGAAGAGCTGACCAGAGGGCAGGAGTTCACGGCTGGGAGTCACTGGGCGGAGAGACTGAACAGGACTGACCTCCCACCCGGGAGGGCCTGAGCCCCTCCTTCCTGTCCCCTGTGCAGGCACCCCCAGCTCGGGCTGCAGCTTTGGGACCAGGTCCTGCCAAGGGGCTCCATGAAGTTTCCCAGTCCCTCCTCCCCACCCATTTTTCCCTGTGACTGAGAGAAGCATCCTTCCGCGAAGATGTGGGGGCAGGAGAATGACCGAGACAGCCCTCACCTGCTCAGCACCTTTCCACTTTATAAAACGTTTCAGATGTGATCTCATCCCATCCAGCAGTCACATGGGAATCCAAGCCCCGTTTACCGAAGGGGGAACTTAGGTTTCCACAGAGAGAGGTCCTGTTTTTTCTACCTAAGCCCCAGCAGTAGCCTCGGGAGCAGGGATGTGGGTAGAAGCCCAGACAAGGCCAGTGGGCGGAGCTGATGCAGAGCTCAGAAAAGGAAGGCAGCCTCCCAGGGCGGAGCTGACATCCCAGAAACATCAGGAGGCCACAGAACGGTCTTGGAACTACAGCTGAACGTAGACTCCTAGAAGGAGGAACGAAAGGTGTGTCACGGAGCGGCCCAGTTACAGCTGCAGCCGCATCCCCGGTGCTCACGGGCCTGGACCGTGCCGGAACCTCGCCGCCCTCCCTGCGCCCTGCCTCGGCACAGCCCTCCCAGGACACAGCTGTTCACTCCGTTTTGCAGACTGGGAAACACATCCAGAATTAACTCCAGTGCTGACCCCAAACCTCCCTTCTGCCCTCCCAGCTCTGCTCTTCAGAGAAACAAAAACATAATTTCTCTTTGATGCTGCTCTAGGAAATTTATTTTAAAAAAATCGATTTCTTCCTGCATTGCCTGGCTTGTGACAGATCGTAGATGGAGAAGCAGATTGCAGGTCTCTGCCCATCAGACAGCCTCAGAAAGGCTGCCCTGCCCCGCTGTGTCAGGGGAGGCTGGGGAAGCGGCAGTTTCACTGTCTCAGCAGAGATGGGGGAACCTGTTAGCCTGCCTTAGAAGCTAATAAAAAAAATCCCAGTGAGATCGTGTCTGTTAAAGCCCTTTGAGCTCCTGGAGCTCAGAGGCTGTATTAACACATGCTGTTTTTATTGCTTACTCAACAAAAATGTCCCCAGGCTGCAAAGCCCCCTTGCTTCCTTATGCATTTTATTTGATGTTTCCTTTGCGTCTTGAAGACCTGCCAGTTTGGTTTATTTCCTTCCTTCCTTCCTTTTTTTTTTTTTTCTTTCTTTTCTTTTCTTCTCTTTTCTTTTCTTTTCTTTTTTTCTTTTCTTTTCTTTTCTTTTCTTTTCTTTCCTTTTCTTTCCTTTCCTTTCCTTTCCTTTCCTTTTCTTTTCTTTTCTTTTCTTTCCTTTTCTTTTCTTTTCTTCCCTTTTCTTTTCTTTTCTTCCTTCCTTCCTTTCTTCCTTTCTTTCTTTCTTCTTGCTATCCTGGAAGGAATTGGCATATTTGGGCTGTTTATTTTGTGCTAAGCCTTTTTCATTCATTGACTCCATTAAACCTTATAGCCGTCTGATGAAGCAAGATGTATGTGTGTTCCCATTTTCAGGTGAGGCAAACTGAGACTCAGATTGGAGAGGTCAGCAAGGTTACATGGCTTAGAGAGGCAAACAGGGTCCGCTCCCAGGATGTGTATTTACTGGGTCATGCCTTGGAGCAGTCATGCCTGCTCTGTCCCTCCTTCACTGCAGGAGAAGAAGGGGTCACCTGGAATTTGGCCCTGAGATGATGGTTATGGAATGCTACTCAGTTTTGCTGTGAAGGCTGCACTGGGCCATCCTTTTTGTTCTGGAAAATCTTGGCCCTGTGCTGCTGGGAGGTCACCCCACTGCAGCGCCCCTGAGCAGGAATGCCTTTACTTGACTCTTTGTATGAAATGGTTGGACAGACAGACCTTGAGGTTGGAGACACTAGGCTGTAGCTTGCCCTGAGAACCTGTCCCGACCCCACCTCTGCTGTCTCCACCTGCAAGGATTGGGCTCTTTGTAATCAATACCTTTATTAGAGGGTGGCTGTGGAGATGGGCAGAAAAATAAATTACAAGAAACAACATTCACTGAGTGTTTAGTGAATGCCAACCAGTCTTCTGTACACTGTTCCAGTGTTTGGTTTGTAAGGAGCAGCACTGACCACACCCCTCCCAAACTCACCATAGGTTGAACAGGTAATTTGCTCCCATTTTACAGACAAGGAAGCTGAGGCCAAAGCTCAAAGTTGCAGAATTAGGACTGAAACCCAGATTGCCTGAGTTCAGGGATAAAACATTTCTATTCCCCTCGTTTAAGAAAATCGGTTGTGAGAACATTTGTGTGAGAATGTCCTGGATGACGGGATCTCTCCCTCGTTTTTGGACTGTAGCCCTGATAGGCGGTCAGAAGCTGCCTGGCACACCCTTTCTCCCTCCCAGTGGAATTTCCAACTGCAGAAGATGCATAAAGGCAAAGCTTGGCGAAGGGAGTTGGCTGCAGGTCTTTGGAGAAAACACCCACCAAATTTCCAATATTAATCATTTTGAATACCTCTCAGTGAGTAGCAAATAGACCACAAACTCATGCAAAAATGAAAACAAACAACCCTGGCCTTTGTCGTGGCTTTGGCAAGGACCCAAGAGAAGACTTGCCTGGGAGGTCAAGCTGACCCTCTGCCATTGTTGGCCTTCCTTGTGGGCCTCAGAATGTTCTTTGGGAATCATCCTGAGAGGTGAGAGGCCTGGCAGTGCCTGGATTGTAACTGGTAGAGATGTTCGTCAGGGAGCTAGTATCTAGTTGTGGTTGTGTGTCCATTGTGAGTCAGACTCAGTGTGCATCCACTTGTATGTGTGTTGTGTCCTCAGGCCCCACAGAGCCCCTCCCAGTGGGTGGTGTAGCAGGCGTGGCCTGGGCCCCAGCACCACCCTGTGAAGATAGTTCTCCATCCCTCATCAGGTTGTGTGGGGCGAGCTGCATGTCCGAATTTGTGATGTTCTGAGATTTGCAAGAGGCAACACAATGTGCATACATATCACACCATGTGCTGTGGGCTGACCTGTGTCTCACACTCTGCCACTTACCTGTTGAAGCCCTGCACCCCAGTACCCCAGAATGTGAGTGTATTTGGAGGGAAAGCCTTTAAAGAGGTAATTAAGTTAAAATGAGGCTGTTAGGGTGGGCCGTAATCTCAGCTGACTGGTGTCCTTATGGGGAAATTCGGACGCACAGGCACCAGGGATGTGCACACGCAGGACGAGGACAGTGAGAAGGTGGCCGAGTACAAGCTAAGGAGAGAGGCTCAACACCTTAACCTTGGATTCCAGCCTCCAGTACTATGAGAAAATAAATTTCTGTTGGTCAAGCCCATCAGTCTGTGGTATTTTGTCATGGCAGCCCTGGTAGACTAACCTGTTGTATATCCAGGGCAGTGAAACATATTAATTTTCATACTATGAGGGAAACATATTAATTTTCATACTATGAGGGAAAAATAAAATCAATGTCTAGCCTCATGCTAGTTCAAGTCAAGGTTTGAAAGTTACCGTACAATGTTGATCTTGAGAGCTTCTTAGGTCTTGAAATTGTGCCCAAGGGTCTGTATTACCATCATTTCTATTTTGCAGGTGAAAATCCACAGTCAGAGAGGCTAGTAACTTGCCGAAGGTACCTCCTTAGTTTGTGCAAGGGCTGGATTTGAACCTAGGTCGTTGGGCCCCAGGGCTGTGAGTTTACATTACAGCACTGCACCACCTCTTGACGGAGGTTGCCTGGGGTCTCTTAGAGGAGCTCCAGGGTGTAGCCAAGTGAGTCAGCAATTCTACTACATTAAAATGGGACATGAGAAGGATGTCTGGGACACGTGTTCACGTCGGGAGAGCCCTGGCTTTGGCCTCAGTGCTCCAGACTGAGCCCTAGTGCTTGTCCCCCAGGGAGGACTCTGCTAAGCCAGGCTGGTGGGGCTGGGGTGGTAGCTGTGGCCACGAATGGGCTGTCCCTTCTCTGTCCAGCGTCATCAAAGGCTGTCTCTTGGCTGACAAGGTGGGAGCAGCAGGCCACTGTGTTTGCTCTGGACAGAGCCTGGTCGGTCTTTCCACACTGTGCGGGGACAGGCAGGGAGCTACGGCAGGGGAGGCACTGCCGCCTGTTCCCATCTTCCTCAGCAGAGGGAAGACACAGCCCTTGGGTTTAATTTTTTTCATTAAGTCCTTTATTTCTCTGCAAAGGGAGCAAGGCAGAGTCTGCTTTGAACCTAAGCTAGAACCTCCCTTTTTGTAGAGGCTCCTTCTTGTGTATTCAATTGGCTTTTAAAAACAAGTTTCAAGTTTAATTCAAAGAGATACAGGGACCCCAATGTTCATAGCAACACTATTTACAATAGCCAAGACATAACAACCCAAGTGCCCATCAGAGGATGATTGCTTTAAGATGTGGTACACACACACACACACACACACACACACACACACTGGAATATTACTCAGCCATAAAAAGAATGAAATATTGCCATTTGCAGCAACATGGATGGACCTAGAGATTATCATACTAAGTGAGTAAGTCAGACAAAGACAAACATCATATGATATCACGTACATGTGTAATCTAAAAAAATAATACAAATGAATCTATTTATAAAACAGTAACAAACTCACGGACAGAAAACAAACTTACGGTTTCCAAAGAGGAAAAGGATGGTGGGGAGAGGTAAATTAGGAGTTTGAGATTAGCAGATATAAACTACTATATATAGAACACATAAAAAACAAGGTCCTACCTTACAGCACAGGGAACTATAGTCAATATCTAATGGTAATGTATAATAGAAAAGAATCTGAAAAAGAATGTGTGTGTATATATATATAAAAATATATATAACTGAATCACTTCACTGTATGCTTGATACTAACAATATTGTGAATCAACTAGACTTCAATTTAAAAAGAAAATGAAGGAGAGTTAGCCCTTTAGGGGTGAGTGGTTGGGTCCAGGGTTCAGATCGTGCAGCCGGAGAGGCAGGCTTGCAACAGGAACCAGGATCGGGCCTCGCTGGTGCTCCCTTGCATCTGCCCCCCTGGTCTCTTGCCTCCTGGAGGTCTGTAGATAAGAGACACCCTTCCTGGAAGGACAACAGTTGGGGGACTTGATAGATAAGGCAGAGTGGGTGTGCCTGGCAGGCGCAGAATAAAAGGATTACTAAGAGAAGTTAGGAATTGACCTTCCTTGAGGTGGGCCCTCCAGATAAAGATGCTTTTGCAGTTCAGTTGGCAGGAGATAGCATCTCTGTGGCAGAGCCTGTCACCCCTGAGCCTTCTGGATGGATGCTCCCTGATAGGGAAATCAGCAAGCTAAAGATAGGGAGAGCGGGCACGTATCAATGGAGGCCTCTGCCAGGCTTGCTTTGAGATACTTCCTTCCTGTCCACGGGTCCTGGAATCTGTCTCCACTTTGCAGATGCAAAAGCCGAGGCATGGATACACATTGTCTTTCTTTCTTTTTTTTTAAATCCTGGTGGAGAAATCATTGTTTCAATTCCTGGGACATCTCAAAATGCAGACTACTCCTCCTTATGCGATAGTTTAATTGAACACGTACTATAGACCGGGTGCTGTGCGGTTGTCTGGGTGCACAGACGTAAGTAGGACCCCTCTTTTCACTTAGGGCTCTGGTTTCCTGGCAGGGGAGCTTTAGATGAGGAATCAGATGGTTGCAGCAGAAGGTTCAAGTGCTGTGCTGGGGATGTTGGTTGCCCTAAGCACACAGAGGGTCCCACGGTGTGGACTTGGGGTGGCCCGGGAGGGAAGGAGGTAGCCCAGAGCGGAGGTGGGCACGAGTGCTTTAGGCCAGGGCAGGGAGAGAGGAGCGAACAGGTAAGCAGAGACCCAATTCTGGAAACACCATTTTGACTTTGTGTCAAGGGCAGTGGAGAGCTGCTGTGTGCTGAAGTTTAAGCACCGGCATGAGAGAAGGAAGCCGGTGTTTCAGAACCCCTGCTCTTGCTGCTTCACTGAGACTGGACCAGAGCAGGGCTGAAACTGGCAGCCGGTGGCGACGGGGGCCTGACCTGGTTGAGACAGGAGTGGATGGGAGAGACCCAGTGGAGAGAGTGAATCCCCTGAAGGTGTTTGTGAGAAGGTTGGGGCTTTACATGGAATGGAATTAAATGTGCTTAAGCCCATGCACTGTGCTGGGAGATGCTGGTGTGTGTGTGTGTGTGAAGGGGAGATGACCTGATGATTCTGGAGCTGGGGGTCGGGGTGGATCTGGGCTGGAGCCGCAGAGGGGACCGTGTCCCACCACGGTGGCGGGTGAGCAGCTGAGGGCTGGTGAGACGTGTGTCCGGGTTCTGGTGACATTGGCCAAGCTGGGCTCTTCCTGGCAGCTGCCTTGGAAGCTCCTGACCTCCAGCCTTGTCTCTGCCACCCTGCTGAAGCCATGTGTTCCTACACCCAGCGGACATTTCTCTTCTCAAAACCACTCAACAGCGTGAAGGATCATTCTGCAAAACGACATAGCAAATCAGGCTCCTCTTTCCCTCGTTCTACAGTATTTCTTGTTACACTTCACCTTCTAGTCCTTGTAGGACGAAGCAGTAGTGATCCGTGGGGGCCCCGGAGTCCCCTGCCTGGGCCTGACTCCTGGCTTTGGTGGTGACTAACAGCATAACCTCAACTTTTTGGTCCGTGAAATGGGCATGATCGTAGCACTCGTGTATCTGACAGGCTTGTTGTGCTGCCAGAAGGACACACCGGACGTAGAACTTGGAGCACAGCGCCTGCCATGCCTGTGACACTCGCTCTGCTTTCTGGTTTAATGGGTTTTTGATACTTATTTTCCTCCTTCATCCTTAAGCCAATGCCTTGAGACAAGCATAATTAACTCACTGATTTTTTAAAATTTTTTTATTTTTACTTCCTCTGTGTCTTTGAGGATCATCTGGTTCTGCTCTGACCATTTATTCTGTAGACACGAGGGCTGAGGATCACAGCCCCTCTTAGGAGCTTGGACTCAGGTCTCCTGAATTCCAGGCTTGAGTGTTTTTTCTTTCTTATGGGGGCTCTTCTCCATTTTAGTGTCCCGGTTTTACGGAGGAGCAGACTGAGCCTAACAGCCAGGTGACTGGTGGCAGAGCTCTCTTGGGGTGGTCAGAGGAAGAGGGGACCCCTGACCGGTGGGATCCAGGTCTGCCCTGGCTCGCTGCTCCTCTCTTTCTCTTTCTGAATCAGAGTCTCACCTGGCTTGCTCTCCCTTCCCTGTGGAGGTGCCTGCAGTGCATTTTTCAAGTTCTGGGATCCGTCACCACCTCCAGGCAGCCTTCCTGCCCTGCCCCATGTGTCCCTGTGAACTGGAGATGCTGGGAGGTCACAGCTAACCTGGTCGCTGGTTTAGGTGAAAGCTGCCCATACCTAGGAGGTTGTGGTAAAGGGGGTGGGGCGGGTTGGATGTGTCCCCCCAGAAGCCATTTTCAGATCCAAACCTGCAGTACCTGTGAATGTGACCTTGTTTGGAAATAGGGTCTTTGCAGATGTCATCGAGTTAAGATGAGGTCATACTGGAGTAGGATGAGCCCTAAGGCCAGTGGGTGGTGTTTCTGTAAGAGAAAGGACACGTGCACAGGGGCAAAGGCCATGCGAGGATGGAGGCGGGTTAGACTCTGCGTCCATCAGCCAAGAAACACCAAAGACTGCCGGCACACCTGAAGCCAGGAGGAGGCCAGCGAGGATTCTTCCCGGGGGACTTCTGAGGGAGCAGGGCCCTGCTGACACCTTGATTTTGGACTTCCAGCCTCCAGAACCGTGAGAGAATTGGTTTTTGTTGTTTTAAGGCACCTGGTGAATGGTAATTCGTTACAGAAGCTCCAGGAGAGGAACACAGAAGGGAGTCTCGTTCTGTCCCGGGGAGAGGGCTTTCCCAGACTCCACGTACAGCCTGGGACTGGATGTTTATAAATGCCCTTTAATTTGCCTCCACTGACAGGGTCTGGCCTTCCTTCCTTCCTTCCTTCATCTAAATGTCAGAGGATCTGTTGTTATATCTACTGAGAGCTCTTCTTCCCCGTCCTAGCCATCCAAGCCCCCGCCTGTAGTTAGCTTCAGCCAGGTGGTAGCCCCGGCCATCAGCTGTCCCACCTCCTTCTCCTAGTGCAGGCCTTTCTCCTTGGCTTCTGGGCTTCTCTGAACTACCTGAAACCTACCCATCCATCTCAGGGGCAGGCCCCTTCCCGGATTCCTTCGAGGACCCCTCGTGGGCTCCCCACCCCCACCCCGAAGCCCAGCAACCCTCTGAGTCGGGGACCACACCATGGCTCTTGTCCTCGGATTGGCATTTGGTCGTGCAGATGTTCCCACTGGCTTACTGTCAGCACCCTGCAGACACCTTCTCATTTATTCCTCCGAGCAGCTCTGGAAGGGGCTCCTGTTACTACCCCTGCTCTGCACAGGACGGCCAGACGGCGGGAGCCCAGGTCACAGCGCGTCTGCGAGCGCATGGCCTTCACGCCCAGGTCTGCACGGTCCCACAGGCTGCCCCCTGCACCCCGTGCCCCCGGCCCCCACCCTGTGCCCAGCCCCTGCAGGAGGTGGCCCGGGTCCACATTGCTTAGAGAGGTTTCACTCGAGTACTTGGTCTGTCCGGGATTGTCTGTGAGGGATTTAGGATTATCTGGATTAGGTGAGCTCTTGAGAGGGCAGATTGTATCTTTTCCCAGAGTCTCTAGCTACCCCACTACCCGCCGGGCTGCCGTAGAGCAGGGCCCGGTAGCGTAGGTGACCAAAGGCAGGAATCAAAGACAGCACGGGGGTGTGCATGGGAGAGCCCGGCCTCTGGGACCAGCGAAGCTCCAAGACCCAGCTCTGCCCATGACCTTGGGCGACGTGGCTGCCCTCTCGTGCCTTTCTTTCCCCGTGTGTAAAGTGAGGGTGAGAAGGGCATGAACCCCAAAGTAGCTGTGAGGGTTACAGGCGTTACTTTGGGCATTGTGCAGGGAAGGTTCTCAGCCAGTTGTCAGTGTGATGGAAATGGGGGCTCTTGTGAAGCCCAGAAGCATCTGTTGAGGGTTCTTCAGGAGTGGAGAAGGGGAGAGCACTGTCTGGGCCTGTGAACAGTCTTGCAGAATGAGACTTGCAGGCAGGCCGGAGTGTAACGAGGGCCCCTCTTCTAGCAGGCCACTCTGGGCAAAGCCAGGCTGAACGCCATGGTCTTGGTCCTCCAGCTCCCTTCCCCGGGCAGAGAGGGCGGTTGCTCCTGGGCAGCCCTGTGGATTTTTCAGCAGCTGCTGCTGCACCGCGGGGGTTGAGGTGTGGCAGCAAAACTTGGAAGCCCGGGCTCTAGGGGAGAAGGGTTCATGTTTCACACAGGAAGAAGTGGCCCCACCTCTCCCTTGAGCAGTGTTTCACACCAGCCGCAGCTCCTGCCACATTGGTTGAGTCTTCTCTGGGCCCAGGCCTGGGCCCTCTCCCAGCCACCCTGCAGGGAAGGGCATGCCCATTTCACAGATGCGGGTCTGCGGGCACCCAGGCTCACAGGTGCACCCATCCTGCACTTTGCACCCGCCCCCTCTGAGATCAGTGCACCTCCCATGTGCTGTCACGGGGCCAGGGACACACAGGGAGCCTGCAGATGATGGGAAAGAGGCTGCAGTTGGGCAGGGCCAGCCCAGGGACCTGAGTTAACTCCCGGCCTGCCGGTGTCACCACCCGGCTTGGTCAGGTGCTTCCCTGTGGCCTCTGTGGGGCCTGTCACTCTGCCCCCCTCCCCACTGCTTTGCAGGAAATCGCTGGCTGGGCAGGAGGGCAGAGAGCAGGAAGCCCCTTTCCATCTACCAGTCACTCAGAGAGTGCTCGAGGGTTCCAGAGGGATCTGCTGAACCGTGGCCTGAATCAGTTAAGAAAGACTCCTGCCTCGTGCTCTCTCCAGCTTGGGGGTTTGGAGAAGATATCACTGGTTGCTCTCGCCTAAGTGAAATGTGCCCCAGTCCGGTGGCACGTTGGAATCAGCCCTAAAATACAGCTGTGCCAGGGCCCCACCCGCAGAGAGTCTGGTATCCCTGTGCTGTGAGGGACTGGGGCGTCTGTGCTCGCTGAGGCACCCAGGGGCTCCGAGTGTCAGCTGCATCTGGCCATGTACAGGTGTGACCGCTCCATCGCCATGTAGGCACACGTGGTGCATGAAGACCCCAGACAAGTCTTCTGGACGAGGAGACTCGGAAGTGGGAGTCACAACGAGAGCCGGGGTCAGGGAGCGCCCGCCCTGCCCGGCGCTGTGCCGAGGGCATGCGTGCTCTTCCCTCCTCCCCACCACACCCCTCTGGGGAAGGTTCTGAAAACTCCCCGTTTTATGGATGTAAAAACTGAGGTCACAAGGGTGAAATCCACGTCCAAAGGTGCAGGGCTGGTAGGGTTGGAGTTGGGGCTGTCCCGCCTGTGACTTGGATTTGCTGACCTCTAACTCAGCCACCCCCGCCCGGGCTGTCGGCGGCGGGGACAGCTGTTCACAGCAATTGCCTTGTGCTCTGGAAATCCCAACTGGGTCCCACCCTAGAGAAAACGAAAGTGTCCTATGACCTTGAGCACCACGTGTAGAAACTGGTCTCAGTTGCCTTTTGAGAAACACCGAGTGGAGGAAATTCAGTATTTAAATTAAGGCTAAGCATCTGAGCAGAATCTTGTGTTTTAGTAAGATGGACATTTACATAGACCCAGACCGGGGTTTTCTATTCCTCTGTGGGCACTGTGGGTGGGGCAGGGAGGGGAAGCTGACTCTCGGAGCTGAGATGGTCAGATACTGCCGGGTGCTCTGCGGGCCTGGAAGGCTGACTTCGCTGGGACGTGGCCCCGCTGGTGCTCACGTTTTCTGTGCTCTGCTTAGAGGTCACGCTTCTTTGATGCCTCTGGCTTTGATCATTTCTCATGCCCTGAGTTCTGCTTCTGGTGCCCCAGGGTCTTGCTCATGTCTTTTCCATCCATTATTGAAGTTTCACCAATAAAAATCCTCATCGTCAGTATCAGTATTGTGGTCGTTAAAAAAAAATTTTATTGAAGTGTAGTCAGTTTACAATATTGTGTTAAATTTCTGGTGGGATGTTTTTGTCATTTATTGCACAAAGAGTATTGTGAGTCCAGAGAATGGAAACAGATGAGACATCGAAATCAGGAACCACTCTCCCCTTGACCTATCACATTGTTTTTGGATATCGGCTATGCCTGTCCTTACATTAACTTAAAAAAAAATTTTTTTTAAGTAGGGCGGTAATTAAGTTTATTTATTTGTTTGTTTGTTTTTATGAAGGTACTGAGGATGGATCCCAGGACCTTATGCATGCTAAGCATGCGCTCTACCGCTGAGCTATGCCCTCCCCCACATTACCTTGTGATTTGATGGAGGCGTAGGTGTAGGGAACATTTGGTAATCTGACATTATATCATGAGCATTTTCCCATTGTGTTCAAGCACCTTATCAACGATCATTTTGAAAGGGATTCATCAAGTCAATGCATCATGTTCTACCCCAGATCAAACCGAGTCGTTGGCTGTAACCCTTAGGGTGCAGTGAGCAGCTTTGTGCCTGTAACTTTTCTTTTCTTGGAAAATCCTTTGGACAGAATCTCAGCCGAAGAATTACTGAGTCACAAGGCACAGTTTTATGACACTTGACCTGTAAAGCCAAACTAACTCTCAAATAAGGTTGTTGACGTTGCCACCATCAACACGTGGATATGCCCGTTTCACCACAATCTCATCAGCACCGGGTATTATTATAACTCAATAGACACAAAATGGTCTCTCATTAAATTTACACTTTTTTATCCTTAATGAGGCAAATATTTTTTTTCCTTCTGTTTGTTGACCAACTCTCTTGGGGAATGCTGATTTTGGCTGCTCCTCCAGCCACGTTCGTTACTGTCCACGTGGACGCCTTCAAGTTGAACCAGTTGCAAGGCACCCTTGACTTAAAATCAGTGAGCTTCAAAATTGAGCCTTTGTGTGGAGTGCTGATCGGCCCATGGGCTCCTGGGGTAGGGGCCCGGGGATGAAGCCCCTCGCTCCTCACGCACATCGGGGATTTCAGCACGCGATCTGAACTTGCCCTGGTTGTCTTCATCACTTCAGACTTCATACTTGTCCCCCAAACTTGTTTTACGAACAAGGCAGGATTTGTCTTTGGAAAGCTCTGTGACATGTCTTTTAACTATTTTTGGGCTTCCTAGCCCAAAATGTAGAAAAGTCCCTGTGTTTCCTGTTAAGTCGCTTTATTTGTGATGCTGTTGTGTTTCTAGATAGCTTTCTCTGATTTTTCTCTTGCTGCTTCACCACATCCTGTGGGGCTGGGAGGCTCTTCTAGCTCTGCTTGTCTCTCTGCCTGTCTGTCATCGGGTGCCTGGACTCCTTGCCTGGCTCTCCGGCTGGAATCTTCCTCCTTGGGGAGGCTGAGGCCAGTGGGGGAGATGCCAAGATGGATCTTAAAGAGACTTGTTGTTCCTGAGGAAGAGCAAAGTTTATGTCTTTGGATTCATAGGAATGCCTACCTTCCAACTCAAGGAGATAATTGAATGGAAATTGGAATTTCCGTTTAGATGCAGAGAATCTTTGAGTGAAAAGAAACCTCAACGGCCATCTCCGGTCCTTCTCCGGAGCAGGACTTCCCTCCATAGCATTTCTGATGGTGGTGGCACTGTTGCTTGCACTCCTCCCATGCTGGACAGCCTCCATCTTTCTTGTCGGGTAAAATCGACCTCACACAGACCTAATGCTGTTAAAAACGAGAATGTGGGGAAGAACGATAAGTGACTTGCGAGAGGGCTTTATTAGGTAGATCTGGCCATAAACACAGGACACTCCACACAGTATGCATTCAAATCTGACTGTGTGTCAAGGAAGCTCTTGGAGCCTCATTTCACCCACTGGTCACTTGGGGATAACGTAACTGTGTTTCAGGATTAGTGATCACATAGTGGAAAGCCCACCAGTACCAGCACCAAGGAAGCTGGAGATGAGTGGCCGTTACCAGTGATTTCCGTAGGATTGATCTGTGTTTTGATGCTAGGGTTTCCTTCCTTTGTGCTCATTCTTGGGTTGACAGTTGACCTGTGGTCACTCGAGAGTGTTTTCACTTGTGAGAAGTCTTCCTCTTCTTCCATCCTCCCTGACTGGGGAGAAGCCACGTGACGGCTTGGATGGCCCCACGATGTGGGCACATGGAGTCCCCTGCGTGACTTTGAACCAGACCCACTGGAATACCCCTGGGAGCTGTGATTTCTTGACGAAGAAGGGGCTGGTTTCTCCCTCATTGTTCGTTGCCTCTCTCATCCCTGATGTTTATGGACTCAGTCCCTTTTCTGCCCCCACGGTTCCTGGGGTGGTTCCTGGAGGGCCCCCGGGCCTAGCCCCAGCCCAGCTCTGGGGGCAGATCTGGGGGCGGCTGTCCTTCCTTTGGGAAGTGGAGAGGGTGTCACTCTTCCTCTGTCTGGTTTTGGATTCGGACTCTCCACTTGATGTTCCTTTGGCTCCTTGAGCCAGGCTCTGAGGGCAGGGACTTGTGGACTTGGACTTGGGGTGCCAAGGCGCTGGAGTCACCGCCCCCAGACCCACATGTAGGAGCCTTATACGCTCGAGCAGCAGACCTCAGAGGACGCATCCGACGACCCCAGCCTTTGAACTAACTGGTGGGGAGAGTCAGGGTCTCTGGCTGCGCTTCCCCTCCCCCGCCGCTGACCTGCTGTGCGAGTTTAGACAAGAACCTTGGTTCTTGAAGCTTCATTTTTTTTCTTTGGTAAAGTAAGAGGATGAACGTTTGAAGCCTTCGCACTTTCTTAGAGCCCTCAAACCCCTTTGGCACTGCTGAAGTCTGTGTGCAGGCCTTACACAGATAACGTTAAGGTAGAGCTATTAGGGTCAAAAGAGGGTTAGGGTCCCCGTACTGACCCTCCCTCAGCTCTGTCGAGACCCCAGGAGGAGCCTCACAGGGGACTCTTGAAACCCAAGGCATTTATGGGGTGCAGTTGGAAAGGGCAGCGCTTGATGGCTCTTACGTAAGCATGTGACCAATGAGGAAATAATGCCAGCATCACTTTTTAGCGCTAGCTGCGTGCCAGGTGCCTGGTGTCGGGGCTGCTCGGTTCCTCCAGGCACTCCAGCAGGTTTGTATCACAGCTAAGGCCCGGAGCCCTGGGAGACGGGTTCTTCCTAGCCCAGGTGGTACAGGAAGGATGTGGTGGAGTGTCTGTTTCAGCCCCAGTCGCTTGGCAGCAAAGCCTGTGTGACCCAGCTCTGAGCTTTACTGCCTCCCTGCGACTTGTACCTTCAGCCTGACACTCAGCATCCCGCCGGCCCTGGAGGGAGGTTCTCCGACTCATCTCTGCCTCCCACTTTTGATGGCCCCAGCATTCAGCCTTTTAGATGCTCCCGGCTCAGGGATGAGTAACAGGCCAAAGTCATCTGTGTTTTCTAGAATACACTGTCCTACTTAGCAAGTAGCCTCTGTGACGTCACTTATTTCCAAATTTTCCCAAGTGAACTTTATCCCTTTCTCAGTGTCCTCAGGGCTTACTCTTATTTGCACAAATACCAGGCTCTTATTTATTCCCTTTCTTCTGGCGCTCCTGTCTGCTTTCCTGGAGAAGTGAGGACTCTCAGTGGGTCGGACGGGTGCCTGGATCAGGATGGCCCTCAACGTCTGTATGCTTCTTAGGGGAACTGAGGCTGGAGTTTGGGGTTCTCCAGTGATGATTCTGCCCCTGAGGCTACCTCCTCAGTATGGAAGCTCTGGGCACCTCCCAAGTCCCCACCTGCTTGACAGACTAGGCATTCCAAGCAGCTGCCCACAACCTAAGGGATGGGTGATTTCAAGAATCTCGAGTCAGTTCTGTAGCTTAGGTTATCAGCTGTCACCTAGCGCCCTGTTTCATGACCTCGATGGCTTCCTAGCACTGTGAACTAAGTCTCCAAACTGCAGTACTGTGTTCAGGACCTTCCATCACTGCTGCCTCCGCTGGTAGTGGGAACGTCACGGCCCACATTCATGGTGAGGGATGTCATGGTTACGGAAGGGCTCCCCCACCGTGCGTCCTGGGCTGTCACAGCAGCCCCGTGATGCGGGGGGTTATACACTGGGTGTCTGGTGAGCAGTCAGAGCTCAGCTAGCCAGCGCCAATGCCTCATTTCTCTTGCTTCATGTGTTTTCCCCCACTTTCTCACTTCTTTCCAGCTGCTGATCACAGGTCATCTCCTCTAAGAAGTTCTCCAAGTGGCTTACTTGTCGCCTTCATCGTTTCTGTTTCTGGAGAACCGTGGTAAACACTTACATGAATGACATAATTTAACTGATGCCAAATCATTATCTTTCGGCCTTAGGTAAGACTTGTTCAACCCAGAGTGTCTGTTTATAGATCCATCTATCCATCCATCATCACTGAACATTCAACAGAACTCCTTTCCTGTACTGGGTGCCAGGGGAACACAGATGCAGAAAATGAGTCTCTACCCCAAGGACCTGGGACTCATCACACATGAAAACAAGTCCGGGTGTTCAGTACTTCACAAGTTGCCTTCGTTGATTGAGCCTTGAGCCCAGCATCAGCATCCTTGTCAATGAGGCACTCCAAGGAAGCTGTTCCCAACTCGGGGTGATCTGTTTGCTTGTCCTGGTCCTAGAGCCTTCATCCTGGTGGCCCAGGGCCTGGTCATCAATCATGAGAACCTTCTTGCTGTAGGTTGAGCTTCCCGGGAAGCAAATGCTGAGATTGAGGTCGGTGAGTGGGGTGGTTACTGCGGGGTACCTTTGGGATCAACAGCTATGAGGGAGAGGAAATCAAGGTGGGGCAGGGGGAGAAGTTGAGCTGTGACAAGGACTGACAAAAGCCTCAGCCAGCCCCCTGGGAGCCCTGGAGCTAGAATGGCCCTTCAGAATTGTCCAGAATTAAGCTGAGGATTGATTAGCCATCGCTTGTGGGCTCCCTTGGAAGGATTTGTGACCTCGAGCAAGGTAGTATCATCAACCAAGACAGCCTCCAAAGAGGGCTGACAACTAAAGGTCGTCTGCCAGCGCAGCAGGCAGCTGCTTTGGGTGATGGCTGGATGGATAGATGTCTGCTTTGTTCACTGTGTTATCCCCAGTATCCAGCACACAACAGGCCCCCAGTATTTTGGGGGATGGAATTACTTTATGGAGGCAGCATGATTAAGTTACCCAGCAGGAATTTACTATTTTGGCAATTTTTTTTTTTTAGCACTTATTACATGCCAGGCACCGTTGCTGTCCTTATGGAGTTTATAATTTTGGGGTTTGTGGTTGGTGGTGGTTCAACATTGGCTTCCTGGAAGAGGTGACATTCATTCTGGGGGTGTGGCTTCCTGGAAGGTGGGCCCTGACCCAGTAGTGGACCCAGTGTTTCCTTGGTTCCCTAGAAGATGAATTCCTGAGATGGAGAGTGAATGGGCAAGGGATGTTTTCTCAGGGAGGGAGGGGCTCTCCATCCAGCCCACCTGTCGGTGCACCTGTCTGCCATGGGAAATTCCCTGCTAAACTTACGTCCACTGACGTTTGAACTCCCAGTAGGCTGGAACTTCCCCAGGGGTCCCATTGGCCCATTGGCCCAGTGACTTTTGAGTAATTGGAGAGTAGAGGGACCACTCTTTTGAGCTAAGTGGAAACATATTTTCTACTTTGTGAGTCACCAAAATCTGCAGCCCAGCTTATAAGCAACCACGTAGTTACTTTTTTTTCCCTGTATGTAAATCAACTGTCATTACACGTCAGGAAGTAGGGACTGTGAGCAGGGAGGGTGAGATGGAATCGGTGAACTTTAGATCCGAAAGAGACCTAGAAACTGCGCCATCCAGCCTCTTCCTTTGCAAGAGGCCCTGTGTGGGGAAGAGATGCTCAAGGTCACCCAGCAGACTTGGACTTGGAGAGTTTGACTCCCTGAAAAGCATTGGTCAGGACAGCTCTCTGTGTCTTTCCAGCCCACTCACCTCTCCCTGGGGCACCAAGATGTACTGCAAAGCCTGGCATGTGGCAGGTTGTTTTCATCTGCACCAGTCACCCAAGTCATCCGAGAGGCTTTTACCGAAAGCGAGAGCTTTGATGTTCTGGGTGACAAGACCCAAGTGCCGCAGCAGGAAGGGAGGTTTTGGGGTTGGAGAATCGAAAACTATTTACCTTGGGGTTGATTTAATAATTTTACACCCTTGGGGTGGGAGGGGAGGTGGGAGGATATTCATGAGAGAAAGTTAAAATCAAGTGCAGGTACGGAAAGGAGAGTTTGGGGGCAGGAGGCCAGGAGGTGAAATGCTGCCTTGCTTCAGGGAGAGCTGTCCGCTGAGGCTGACCCTCCAGAAGCCTCTTCCTCCCCCAGCCGCCACTGCACCCTCTGTTTTGATGGGAGGATTTGCACGGTACTTTACAGTTTACAAAGCATTTTCACAGATATTATCTTCTTCAGTCCACACACGAGGTGGTGCTGCCAAATGCTGTCTGACCCACGCATTGCAGGGAGCTTGGCTGGGAACCTAGGAACCTCCGACTCCAAACCCCTTTCTCATGGCCCAGGGGTGGGTCCTTCCTCTCCCTTCTGGGGGAAGTGGAGGGTTTAGGAGCCCAGTTTCTAGAGCTGGCCTTCTGCACTGCCCACCAGCCTCTCCCCTGCGGAGAACTTGGCAACCAGATCTTAACACCCTTAAGTGTAATGGGTGATGCTGCTCCTTCTGGGTCTTTCTTTAATCATTCTAGTCCCTCCAACTCCGCAAATAGGAGGACATGCAGTGAGTGACAGCTGGGTACCAGGGAGCAGCGCCGTGCAGCACAGAATGGCTCACACTCAGCAGGCTCACACAGGAACTGGGTCGATCTCTTCTCCTTCCCGTGTATTAAAAAAAAACCCAACAAACTTTTTGAATAAGTAAGCCATTCAAAAGACAGAACACAGGAGGGTTAAAAGACTTTTCAGTGAAGACCCCTACCCATCTTGTCCTCAGACCTGTCTTTCTCCTCGCTGATGACACCGATGGCCCCAGTTTGTTGGGTCTCCTGGAGATCATCTGTGCCTTGTTGAAACTCCTTGAAAAAGAAGATGCGTTTCCATGACTTCATCTGCAGACAAGAGTTGAGCATCAGTGGGGTACCATGCCAGGGCGCTCGTGGTAGGAGAACACAGGACAGGGAGCCTGAGGTCTCAGCCCCTTACAGCTTCAGGTGGCATTGGGACCTCAGCATCTCAGGGCCTGGGGCTGGGCTTCAGGGGCCAGACTGGTCTTGGTGCTGGATGCTTCCCTGGGTTGGGGTGCCTCCCTCCCTTCAGCCTCAGGAAATCCCGGGGCTGCAGCCTGGGCTCAAATAAACAGCTCGCTCACGCTCCGGATTAAGACCCCAGGTAAGAGCCTCCCTCAAGCCTCAGTTTCCTGCAGCACAGAAGGGGAATCAGAGTAGAATTTGCCTGAAGGAGTCTTGAGGGGATCAAATGACTCAAGATACAGACAGCTCTCATAACCCTGCCTGACACAGAGCGAGAGCCAGCCTTGGCTGCAGTGGTCCATGCTGCCTCTGCCCTCCTGCAGGATGCCTTCCCTCATCCAGGGCCCTCCCCCAGGGTGTCCCAGCTCCACCTGACTCGCTGCTGGATGGCAAGGATGCCAAGGATGCCGCCCGCCCAGCCCAGCCCTGGGATGTGGGAATAGAGATAGCCATCCGTCTGTCTTTTTCTTGGCGGGGGAGGTGCTGTTTCAAATTAAATTTCAGTTTTATTCTTTGCAGTGTTCTACACAATAAACCATAGCATTTTTCCATCAGGTGACTGAATTTTGTGAGAAAGGCTTGTATTTTGAGCCTGCGTGGATGGTCTGCACTAGACCTTCAGGCTGGCTACCGCCGACCTGGTCCTCGACTTGTGGTCATCTTTTCCTTGGGTATGATTTCAGACTGGCAGACAAGATTCCAAGAGTGATATAAGAACTCCTGTGCACCCAGATTCACCAGCTGTTAACTAATTCTCCACCCAGCCCCCTGCACGCACGCGTGCGCGCGCATACTTACACACACACACACACACACACACACAATACAGTTTTTTTCCTGAACCATTTCAGAATAAATTGCAGACATAGCTCCTTTATCCCTCAGCGTTCAGCGTGTGTTTCCTAAGGACAGTCTCTTACAGAACCATGGTGTAACGCTCAAAGCCAGGAAACTTAGCGTTGCTCCAGTTGTATTATCTGATCCCAGGCTACACACAGTCCCATCACTTGTCCCAACAATGGCCTTTTGGACTGTTTCCTCCTGTTTGCAGGTCAGCGCTGTGTTTCATGGCCGTGCCTCTTTGGTCTCCCTTTATCCCAGAGCAGATCCTCGGCTGGTCTTGACTTTGACATTTTTGCAGAGTCCTGGCCAGTCGCTTTGCAGAATGTCCACCAGTTTGGGTCAGCGCCTTCATTCTTGAAAGCTCATGCTGTACCCCTTGCTTTGCTGTGTGCCCTATTAATCCTTGGTGGTACCGTGTGGCTGGCCCCCATTTTGTAGGTAAGGAAAGTGAGGCATAGGAAGGTCAGAGGATTGGTCCATGGTCACATTTCTGGGAAGCGGCAGAGTTGGGATTCAAATCCAGGACTGTCAATCTGCCTGCCAGGCAATAGGAATAATGACAGTGATTAGACACTGAGAATAACAAATTCTTAAGCATTTACCCTGAGCCAGACATCGTGCTAAGCATTCCACATCACTGCAGTGGTCCCCATCTCAGTTGGGGAAGGCAGCGGGCTCTTACCAGCCCTGATTTACAGATGATGATCAGAGAGGTTAAGCAGACTTCCCGGGGTGCATAGCTGCTCACTGGTGGGGACTAGCTCCGACCCAGGCAGCCTGTGTTCTGAGTCTGCACATGTTGCCTCTGTGCCCAGGCCTGCTGGATCTCAGAGAGTCCAGGGCAAGCGTGCAAGCCAGACTGGGGCTGTCACTGGCTTTGCTGGCCCTCCAGGAGAGACCCAGGAGTACCTGTGTTTATGTCCCTTGCCGGGGCCTGCTCCCAGGGCCTCCTGGGGGAAGCTCTCCGGTCCTCTGCTCCCGTAGGCACTGCTGTCTACCTGTGTAATCTGTTTGCCATCAGCGGATGGCGTTTTAACAGTTCCCAGGTCAGGTGTCCACACGCAGTCGCTCATTTCGTGGCTGGCTTACTCTCTCCTTCCAAGTGGCTCATGGCCCCTGCTTATGGGGTGGCTGGTCCTGGCTGCCATCAGTGTGCCCAGGTGACCCTTCCACCCAGGCAGCATCCAGGTGGCTTTCAAGGCCAGCTGCCCAGTGACAAGGTGGCCTTGTTGCAGAGGAGCTGGTGATGAATTCCCCGGTGCTATAAGTCACACTGTGTGCATCTTGCCTTCTCGTTGGAGGTAGGAAGATGATACAGCCCTGCATTTCGGGTTGTGGACAGGAGCAGATGCCCTGGAGCGTCTGGAGCTGTGACACACTTGGATGCTGAGGCAGAGCAAGGAAGGTTCTGGCGGAGGGGCCGGTGTCTCCCTCTTTTTTGGACCCTTGGGGTCATGGGTCTGCCTGTCACGGGAACTCAGGCTCCTCATCCATCCGATCACAGCGCGGGGCCCCAGCAGCAATCTCCTGCCATCCCGAGCGGCATGGGGGAGGTACCGTCAGCATCCCTGTGGAAGCTGTGACCCCCTGGTTCAGGTTCAAGTGTAGAGTAACTCCTTCAGCCGCAGAGCAGGTGACTGGACAGAGAGTCAGGCTGGAGGGTCTGGGAGCAGCAGCCCTTCAGGCCCCTTTCAGGCCCAGGCCCCGGGCACATCCTGCCCGTTGGGTCTCCCTCTGCACCTGTCCCTCTCCTGCTAGAGTCGCTGAATTCCTGGGAGGCGCGGCCGTGCGCGTCCCATCCGTGCGCTGAGCCAGTCTCCTCGGTCCCTGGCTTGTCTCTCTGAGACTGCACTGCCTTCTGGGCTCCGTGTGTCGAGGCGGGGCTGTGACCTTCCCACTCCTGCCACCCTGGCCAGCCCAGGACACCCTCCCCACTGCTCTGGCAGTGAGCTTCTGGCTGGGCCAACTCCTGGGGGAAACTAAGAAATTTTAGTTCCTTAATTTCCACGGAACACGGCTCCGTGTGTGCGGTTTAAAACATTAATTAAAAACATTAATCAGTTTGGCTGCCTTGGAAAGAGGTTCTTTTTCTGCAGGGACTGACATCCTGCGTTCCCAAAGGCTCCCGACGAGGAAGTGGGGAGGGGGTGCTTGCAAACCAGCAGCTCAGCCCTGGATCTGCCGGCTGGGGTCAGGCAGTCTCCCTAGCCTGAGCTTCAGTTTCCACATCCGTAAAGTGGGGATAATGGTCGTGCCTGTGCCCTGACCTCCTGGGGTCCTGGCAGGTGCTCAGCGAGGTCTGGGAGGATGTTCTGAGGCAGTGTCCCATACAGAGCGTGCTCATAAATGGGACCGGTGTGTGATGAATTACATTTCTCTGATACCTCGTAGTTGACCGAGCACCTTCTGCATGCACGATCCCATTTACTCCGGGCAGCACACATGGGAGAGGGAGTCAGTGTCACAGTCCACTCCATTTCACAGATAAATAAACTGAGGCTTGAGAGTCAGAGCCAGGCCTGGAGTGGAGTAGCTCTGACTCAGACCTCAGCCTTTAGGTCTGTTTGCATTGGCTTCACTGCTGCCCTTAGCCCCATGCTGAGCCCCCGAAAGTCATTGTGGTAAGACAAGAAGAGGGGAGACCTTGTTCTTTTCCCCCTTATTGGGAGGAGACTAAGAAGTTAGGGCCTGGGCATTTGCTTAAGTATGGGATTAGTGACAGCTGCCATTTCTAAGTGATCATAACACACCAGGCCAGGTGCTCTGCAAAGACTTGCTTTGCACCAAGAATGAACCTTGGGTTTTGGGGGTTTTTTAAAATTTTTTAGGAGAGGTAATTATGTTTATTTATTTATTATTGTTGTTATTATTTTTTAAATGGAGGCACCGGGGATTGAACCCAGGGCCTTGTATATGCCAAGTACAGCACTCTACTACCGAGCTATGCCCTCCCTGCAAGAACAAACATTTCAGATGAGACACTGAGCCTCAGAGGGCTTAAGTGACTGACTCAGGCTCCTAAAAAGGCTTTCTCAGTTATAGAACCGGGCTGCCAACCAGGCAGCCTGACAAGAGCCCACAGTCAACCAGGGAGCGAGGCTGCTGCCTTTCCTGGGTAATGAAGCGAACGCGTTTCGACAATGAGGCAAAAAGTGCTTTCCTGGTCAAAGTGCCTGGGAAGCGTGGGAGGCTGCCCACAGTGGGAGCGTGGATGTGCTGAGGAGGGCGTCTTCCTCCGCGTATGGCCAGTGAAGGGGACCTCTTGGGGGTGGAGTGGAGGGGGATCCGCCCTCTCCCACTGGGACCTGGGGCTCTGAGCGCTGGATGGAATAAACCAGTGCTTGACGGGAGGAGACGGGGACTCTCTGGGGCTTTCAGAGCTGTTGTAGGTCGGTCCATGATGCTAACACGTCCAAGGGGGAAATGTGACAACGGGAGGGCCTGAGAGAGGTGAAGTGTGGCTATGTTTTTCCTGTAGGCGAGAGAAGGAATCGATGGTCGGGCGTCCAAGCTGCCTGGCCTCTGTCCTGGGCTGTGAGAGCGGTCTGTGTGCCTCTCCGGCTCTCCCCAGACCCGAGGGCAGATTCCCCTTCAGGACTTGTCAGCCTGCTTTATCCTGAGTCTGTGCTCACTGAGCCCATCTCCTGGATGATCTGGCTGCCAAGATGCTGGGGGGTTTTGTGGGGGGTGAGAGGGGGGTCTGGAAAGGGAGAGGATTGCCCCGTTGTCAGCGTCACAGTGTGGCTTTCTGTGGATGCCATACCGTCCCTTGAAGGAGAGGAGCGGGCTTGCGTCTGTGGCCACCCAGCTGAGCATTCAGCTCTGCTTCCGGGGATCTTAGGAGGTCCTCCCAGAGCTGGTAAACCGGGGGCGATCCCCGTGTCCCATTCCTCACTCTGCCCCACCCTCTTCATGTGAGCCGCCTCTGTGAGCAGTTAGGATAAGCATCTCTGACGAGGAGACATTTTTGGTTCCCTGAGTAATGCATGATGTCGCCTGGTCACTCGTCACTACGTGACGGTGTCCAGCGCAGATAAAGCTGACAACCAAGTTAATCTGAGGCGGCTTCCGTGGTTCAGATGCTCCCCACCGTCTGTGGAATGGGCTGGGCTGCCAGGGACTGGCCGTTCTTGGAATGAAGTTGTTGGGGATGTTTGTCATTCCCCTCGGCCTGGAATTCCTGGAGTCAGATGCGTGAAAAAGCTTTCGTGGGGAGGGGGACTGTGACGATGGGTGGAGGCTTGGGAGTCAGGAAAACCTGACCATCAACTCCCGCCTGGCTGCTCACATGACTTCTGAAATACAGAGCTGCTGAAACATATCTCAGTGGATCAGATGAATTAATGTGTTCAAATGCCCAACACAGAACTTGACCCCAAGAATTACTCAGTAAAGGTCTGCCTGTTCACACTCCTCCTTTTGCATATGGTGAGCATGCACTTCTTACTTTTTAAACGAAGTGTCTTATTACCAAGTCCATTCATGTAGGCACTGATACCAATAATTCTCTGTCCTTTTCTTGTATGCTTCTAGAATCCTGCTATGCTTGGGATTCACGGGCCTTTCATCTGAAAAAAAATACAGCTCCGTTCAAGACTCCAGAGGGATTTGAAAACTGTCCTTTTCTGAGCTAAAGCTGGAGTAGCGTGGGATTCGGAGGGCCACAGTAAGGGCTTTTCTCCTCTTGAGCCTTATGGAGCCCAAAACGGCCATTGGCATTGGTGACTTCGGGCTGTGGGTTTGACCGCCTGGCCTGGCTTCCTGGGCGTGGGACCGCACCCTGATCCAGAGGACCTGGCTCTCCGCATTTGGTCACCTGGACCTTGTCTCAGGGAGCTCTCCTTCGGTCCTGAGCTGAAGGAGCCCCGCGTCTCCCTGGTGGGCCCCCCACACTTTTCCTCCTGGCAGGAGGTGAGGAGGCGGCAGCTGTCCTGCTGGGACGCGTGGAGCCTGCACTGGGGAGAGGATGGGGATGTTTGGTGTGATTACGTGAGCCGGTCAGCAGGCCTTTGGGGCATCCGGATGTGATCTCTTCCTCTCTCTCCCCGCCTCCTTGCACTGCGCGCTCCAGCTTCCCAGCGCCGGGCTGCTTGGCGCAGAGGGCGAAAGGTTAAAACCGAGGGCTTCAGGAGAAGCCTGGTTTCCCTGGTTTTACTTCTTGCCTCCCTTAGGCTCACCAAGCCTCGGTTTCCTCTTTTGTAAAACCGGGAACGGATGCATGCCTGCCTTGGGGGGGTGTCGTGGGTACTGTATGGGATGGTGGAGGCCGAGAGTTGAGCATGCGGCCTTTCACGGAGGAGGAAGTGCTCCTGAACGGAAGAGATGTTGGTTTTTAAAATTCATTAATTACATCATTTAGAGGTCCTTCCACGCAGCAGGCCGTTGGTGCTGCCTTTCACCGACCTCCAGGTCCGCCTGGGAGCCGGCGTGGGGATCCCCGTCCCAGCCGCGCATGGCCCCCTTGCACCGAGCGGAGTTGATCACTCCCTCCACTGGACTGCGGCCGGCCGGCAGCTTCGGGCCTGCCTTTGTGATGCCGTGTAAATTCCTTTTCCCTCCCCTGCCTGTCGTCGCCCCAGCTGCTGGTGAGTTTGTTTAGAGCAGGGACAGCCTGACACATCCTGACTTGCTGGGGGTGGGCCTCCCGTGGTGGACGCTGAAAAAACTAATGAATAATCAAAAAGGAAGGTGTAGAGAGGAAAAACAAGGGTGGGAACCAAAGGGAGAAAGCTATTGTCTTTTTTTTTTTTTTTTAGTTTTTCTTGAGATGGGAAGGGAGGTAATTAAGTTTGCTGATTTATTTACATTTTTTTTAAGAGGAGGTCCTGGGGATTGAACCCAGGACCTCATGCCTGCTAAGCATGCGCTCCACCACTTTGAGCTTTACCCTCCCCCATTCTTTTCTTTAATTGAAGTAGAGTCGATTTACAATGTTGTGTTAGTTTCTGATGTACAGCATAGTGATTCATTTATACATATATATTTTCCTCTTCGTGTTCTTTTTCATTATAGGTTATTACAAGGTATTGAATATGGTTCCCTGTGCTATATAGTAGGACCTTGTTTATCTATTTTATATATAATAATTTGTATCTGCTAATCCCAAACTCCTAATTTATGCCCCCTTCTTCCCCTTTGGTAACCATAGTTTGTTTTCTGTGTCTCAGAAACGTGAGTCTGTTTCTGTTTTATAAATAAATTCATTTGCATCATTTTTTTTTAGATTCCACGTATAAGTGATATTTGTTTTTCTCTCTAAAGGGAGAAAGTTTTTAAAGATGTAGAGCACAGAATAAGGTTGGTGGCGAGTTTTTTCTTCAACAAGATGTTGAAAAGAATAAGTAACATGATGAAAAAGGAGTCCCGGTACATGTTGGAAGAGGACGCGGGGATGGGAGGCTGGGAGGGGAGGAGTGACCGCTGAGAGGGTGGCGAAGGGAGTCGGGACTGAGAGCCGCCGGGGACTCTGCGGACCTGCTGCTTTCCTCTGGTGCCTCACATCGTTGCAAAGCATGTTTGTATTTCTAATCTGTGCTGTTCAGGAGCCTGTGACCCACAGAGATGGAGAACATGAAGCTTTGCCCTTCAGTCAAGGTGGGGGCACTGACAGAAAGTGGGGACTCCAGATTCACCAGATGTCCGGGAAGCCTGGAGAGGGGAGGGGCCCTGGTCCACCTGGGGAGGCTTCCTGGCAAGGGCACTGCGTCTTGAGACTCTTGAAAGACGGGTGTGAATGAGACCTGCTGGAAGCTGAGCTGGCGAGCACTTCAGAAACCTCTCGGTCCCTGGCCCTGTGTGCTTACATCCCCATTCGTTTTCCTTCCATTATCTAATTGCTCATTCTGGTGTCCGAAGACAGCTGCTGTGAGTCCGGCCTGCAGGCCTTCCTGTGGAAGCGCTGCCTGCCCTTTTGGGGCCTGGAGCACTCAGCCAGTCCTTCAGTTTGGTTCCAGAAGCCCATGCTCTGGGTCCGGGCAATTAGCTTTGGGAGCAGGAGTGTACCCAGACGTGCCACCACCTTTTCTGTGGTCCCCACTCCCTGTCGCACTTGCGGGGCTGGATCTGTGTCCAGGGAAAGGGCAGGTAGGGGTCCAGTCCCCGGGGAGGAGGATCTGAAAGCTGGAAGAACTGTTGATGGAGGGAAGGCTTGGCAGGTCTGCCTGGGGATAACGGGAGAGGAATTTCCCTAAAATTCAGTCGCTGGGAGCAGACGGGGCAGGAGTGGATGCTGGGAATCTGAGGCTCACCGTCCTGAACACGTCTTGTCCTAGGGGCTCTGAGAAAAAAGCCCACACGTTTGTGCCCGTGCATGTGGTTCTTCTGGTTCTAAAGGTATCGCGCTCCCGCTGGGAGCCGTCTGCCTGCATCCCTACCTAGAAATCAGCTCACCTGGGCTGCACGCCAGTAAGCGGGCATCTGCACCTTTCCCGTCCATGAGCCTGGATTGTTTGCGCAACTCCTGCCACGGGGCAGAAGTACTAGTAACCGGGGTTCTCTCCCAGCTCCACTTCCTGCTCCGCCCGACCCTGGGCAAGTCCTTCAGAGCTCTCCAAACTTCTCTTTTCTCGGCTGCGGAACCTGGCCTGAGGAAGTGGTCAGTGTTATTTGCTTCTCTCCCACCTCCTTACCTGTCTCGCCCCTGGCTGCGTTATCCTCTCTCATCCCAGCCCCTTTTTGCACCTACGCACAGGGTTGCCTTCCTCCCTTTGACGCTCACCCTGCTTGTTTGAACTCCTCTTCCGGCCCCTCCTCCCCCTGAGAGCATCTCTTGGCTCCTGCCTGGTACTCCCAAGCCAGCCCTCTCTGGCCGTTGGTGAGAGGGTATCAAGGCACCTGCTCGCCTGCCTGCCTGGACACCAGCCCGTCCTGGTCTTTAGCCACAGGGCATGTGTGTGAAGGTTGCCTCCTTTATTCTACACCCAGCGTATCGGAAGAACTAACTCCCGGCCCACTCGGAACTCTGCCCTTGAAACAGAAACAGATTTTGAAAGCAGCTCTGCTACTGGCCCATTTTACTATTACTGTTTCTTGTGGTTTCATATTGAGGTTTTTGGCTCATTGCATTTGACCTGGAGTTTATTTTTAGTAGTGAAGACAGAGTTCAATTAATGTCAGAACATGAGAGCACAGACAGTGGAGGGATCTGTAAGTCTAGGGGAAAACATGCCTGACTTTGTTTCTCCTGATAACATCTGTCAGAACTGCAGACGCCGAGCTCCCTCAGCGGTGCCCGTCGTGGGCTTTGCCAAGGAGGGGAGTTCGGGCCGCCCCCTGAAAACCAAAGCCTTCCCGGGGCCCTTTCAGTCCAGCTCCTCGAGCAGCTGGCCACACAGATGAGCACCCGCCCACAGTTACCATCATGGTTGATAATGATTATAGTTAATATTAGAGTGAAGGCCAGGCGTTGGAGCCTTCAGTTCTTATTGTGTCCCCAGTGGCTGGCGTTCCGTCTCCGGAAGCAGCATCCGACTTACGCGGACATTAGCCGTCTTCCCGGACCATGAGCATTTTGAAAGCAGGCTGTGGGTCTCGCTGTCTGCAGCCCCAGCCTTCGGCACCATGACAGGCGCACAGGACGTGCTTGCGGGATGTTTTCTGGGGTTGCCTGCCCTGTTGGACACTGGGTTTAGGCTAGAAAGTCAGAAATCACGCCAGGGGTGCTCTGCCTTCAAGGGCTTCCCAGTCTGTTTGGGGATTTGGGGAAACAAAGTAAGCACTGCCGTCTGTGTAGGACTTGACAGTGTGTAAAGTTCTTTCTTGTTCTTCCTTCTTTCCTTTATTCCATGGCTGTTTACTGAGAACCTGCAGTGGGCCCCTGTGCAGGGTGCCTGGAATAAAGACCACCCTTCTTGCTCTGAAGGAAATCTGGAGATGGAGGCTGGCTTTGTGGATCTCCTGTGTTCGTGTCCCCCCCCCCCCCCAAATTCATAGGTTGAAACCCTAATCCCCAATACAGTAGTACCAGGAGGTGGGGCCTTTGGGAGGAGGTTAGGTCATGAGGGTGGAGCCCTCACCATGGGATTAATGCCCTTGTAAAAAGAGACACGGGGCAGGGATGTCGCTCTCTGTTCTCCACTCTGTGAGGACGCAGCCGGGACACAGCCTTCTGCGAACCAGGACCTGAGTCGGCTGCGCCCTGATCTTGGACTTCCAGGCTCCAGAACTGTGAGGAGTACATTTCTGTTGTTTAAGGCACCCAGTCTCTGCTATCTTGTTAGAGCAGCCTGAGCAGACTAGGACACCTGTGTTTCACAGATGAATGAATTGGAGACACAGAGCACCTGCGCGGCTGTGCGCTCGCTGCTGGGTGCCGGGGGGGCTCACAGAAGAGCCTGGACCAGATTCTGCCTCCAGGCTCCTGAACCTGCTCCCGCGCCACCCCCACCTGATCTGCAGGCAGCCGCGTCTGGATGTTCTCTTTGCTGCTCCGCGCCGCTCCATCTGTTTCTCCTCCCTTCCCCTCTCCTCTCTTTTTCTCTGCTGTCTCCCTTTCCCCCTCTCCCAGCTCTGTTTCTTCTGAAGATGAGGATCTTTCTCTCTGCAGTGCCTTCTGGGGGAAGGGTCGTGATAATGGGGCTGTGCTGAGGCTCCTGCCTGGGGGGTGTCTGTCTCACCAAACCCACCTCCCCAGCACTGGCAGGATGTAGCAGTTTCTTCCCTCCCTCCCTGCCCTCTTCCACTTTCCTGCTACGAGCCGGGCGTTGCACCCAGCTATGGGAGACGACAGAGTAGATGAAAAATGTACTGGGGGAGACACAGTGTATTCAAACAACCGTGGTTCACAGTGTTAGGGACTGGATGTTTGGGTGCCCTACCAAACCGCAAATTCAAATGCTGAAGCTCTAACCCCAAGTGTGGGTATACTGGAATTAAGGGAGTAATTAAGGTTAAATGAGGTCATAAGGGTGGGGCCCAGCTCTGATAGGATTAGTGTCTTTTTTGATAAAAAGAGGCCCTGGAGAATTCGCTCTCCTACTCTCTCTACCACGTGAGGACACAACAGGAAGGTGGCTGTCTGCAAGCCAGAGAGCGAGCTCCCACCAGACACCCAGTCAGCTGGATCCTTGATCTCAGGCTTCTGTTTTCTAGAACTGTGAGAACAAATGTCCACTGTGTGAGCCACGAGGCCCCTGGTGTTTTGTTAATGGGGCCCTAGCTAAGACACACAGTGGATGCATGCCTTGAGCCATAGGCTGCAGGGTAGTTTGATGGCCTTGGCCCCAAAGCCACTCTCCTGGTGTTGAGCCAAGGCTGATGCCTTTGAACTGTCACAGCCCCATCTTCAAAACAAGGAGCCTGGAGGGAGTTCTCTTGTCCTGCTCTGTCTGTACCCTGCCACTCAGGGTTTCCCAAAGCTGGGCCCAACTCTTTGTTTTCACGCTTCCTTGCTCAGACGTAATCAGGTATATATTGAACCCCCTGTGGGCACAACATCAAGCTTTCGGAAGCAGAGGCAGCTCTGGACTCCTGGTCTTGCTCTTCGCAATCTGCTGGGCTGCCTCCCTTAGAAGATGCACTCCCCACGATATATGAGACTGTTCATTTTGTTTGTGGTCTGTGCATTCTGTTGGTCAGTCCTGAAGCACTAAGTACTGGGCACTCTAACAGCGCCTGCTAGGCACCCCTGATAAGGTTCTGTCCTTCTGGGAGTCGTAGTGGTGTGTGGGGGGGAGGGGGTTAGCACCTGCATGGTGAAGATACTGCTACCACTACCAGTAATAATAGGAAACGTAGTAACGGCTCAAAGGTGTTATCATTCATGGTGTTCCCAGCACTTTACAGGCATTATCTCCTCCGCTCTTCAGAGCATATGAGGAAGTGGGGATTAACTAACGTGCCCAAGATGGGAACGAAGGCATCTCCCCACGGGATGGGCGTGAAGCACGTACCATTGCTCTGTGCTGTTGCATAATTTGAAGTACTTTTTTTTTTTACACTTGAGGCTGATGTTTAGAAGCTTTTACTAATGAGAGGACCATTTGCTAAATTGATGTAAGTGCCACACATCGCCAGTAACTCCGTCCCGGTGCGTCTCCTCGTGGCGCTTACTGTGGTCCCCAGATGCCTGCTGTTCCCTCCAGGGCCCCTCCCAGCTTGGGCTCCAGGTTTTCTCCAGGGCTCACGCATCCCTTTCTGCTCCCCTGGGGACCCAGGTTTACCAAGTCTGAGATCCAGCAGGTTTATTCTTGGCTTGTCATGGAGTGAACGACAGAGCCCCACATGGCACATAGCTGTCTTCTGGGGAGCGGGTGGCTTTCAGAAGCCCTGAGCTGTCAGTGCCCAGTGCTGCTTTCAGTTATGCCAGGTCTGCTGGGAAGCCCACACTCTGGCTCCCAGCCACGTTCTCTCCAGTTCCGCTACTCTCCCGGAGCTGGTTGTAACGATGCCTTTGTGAAGAAAATACCCATCGTGGGATGCGGGGCAGCCTGAGGATATTTCCCCCCCTCCAAACATGAAACCTTTACAACTCGGATCCACCTGTCCCAGCGTCATTCATATTTGGCCACAAGGATTCAGAAGGGAATTTTTCTGCTGTTGAAGAGTAGAGGCACTCTGGCTTCACGCCCGCGGGAAATCAGCTGGGGGACCTTTAAGAATGTTGAGTTAAGAAAAAGTTTCATCAAAGTAAAAATAAGAGGGGAAAAAAAAAAAAAGAAAAACCAGTCTGAGTGCCACCCTCCCTGAGCTGGCTTCTTCCCTGAGTGTCAGCCCTGCCCTTGCTGGCATGGGAGGGAACTGGGAAAGGGACTGGCCATGGGAGGGAACTGGGAAAGGGACTGGGAAACGGGGGCGGGGCGGGCGGGGGAGGTGGGTGAGGAGCACCACACGGGAAGCAGAAAGGAGACCCGAGCCCAGGTCTCTCTGTTCTGCCACTTGCCAGCCCGGAGCTGGGAGGAAGGCTCTTGGTGCTTCTGAGTCTTGGTTTCCTAGGCTGCAGAGTGGGTTGTTCCCAGGACCAAATGACATGATTGTGGCTCCTCTAAGTCACTGAAGCTGCTCCCCCTGCTAGAAAGTGACACAGGAGTGTGAGATGCGCTCATTGCTACTGGGGCGTCATTGCTTCTAAGCCTTCTTAGCTGACAGAGCAGTGAAGTATGTGCGCGGGTACTGACCCCTGTGTATACACATGTGGATGAATATTTCCATAGATGTCCATCACATCTGTGTTAAGTGAACCATGACTTCATACAGATGTCCCAAGTCTAATCCATCACAACACTCCATACACTTTTGAACAGACTATTTTTTTTTTGAAAAGACTATTTTGGTTGGCAAGAGGAGGTACTGAATGGTGGGTTCTGAAAGTCTACGTGAGCAGAGAGCAGGGAGCTGAGAACACTGGAATTTTCCCTGTGGGCAGTGTGGTCTCGTGAGCAGAAGTCAAGATACATCGGATGCACTTGGACCAGAGACCCAGAACATGTACCGCCCAGAACGCTTGCAGACCAAGACGCTGTCACACTCAACAGGCTTTGAGTGCCCTTCTTGAGGTCTCTTGGCCTTCTGTCTTTTTAGGAAGCCTTCCCTGTTTCCCCTCCCCTCCCATGTCACCCCACTACCTACCATCTCCCCACAGACACTCCTAGAGCCCCCTGGCTTACCCCATCAGAAATGTGCCCACTTTAAAAAAATTCCCTGCCTGTCTGCTGCTCCCAAGTAGACCAAAGCTTTGAGGGAAGCACTGCGTCTTCTAGGCAGTGCCTTCCCCGACCCCCCAAATCAAAACAGGGTTTCATTTTTGGTTTCAGAGTTTGTTGGGGGAATAAAGCAGTGGACAGGACACGTGCCCCCACCTTGTTGGAACCTGCTACGCCCCGGATGGGAATGCAGGAATGCACACACTGTGCAGACTCCCTACCTCATTTCTCTTCTGGCCAGGGGTCTCAGACCCAGTTGTCTCCAGGGCCAGGCAGGCAATGTAAGGACTAGCGTGGGCCTGGGGGGGCAGGCAGCAGGGAGTGGCGGGGAGCTGGAAGGTGAACAGGGCCGCCGGAGAGCCAGGACGTCTGGTGCAGTGTCCGGGCCTGACAGCCCAGCGCGGGCCAGCTTCCTGCCTGATGGCCCAGGGTCTGTGCCTGACTAGTTGTTCATAAGTTTTTTGACTTAACGTCCCTGTGCAGGCACAGTGTAAAGGGGGTGGTGGTCCATCCGTGGCCTCTGACTGTGGTTCTGGAGAGCTGCTGGCCCAGCGTGGCCAGATCTGACTGTTCCAGGGAGGCCGGAAGCTGGGGAGGTGGGAGGGCCTTACCCCTTTCTGTTCGCCACCTGTTCCTCATGTTGTCATGGTAGCAACACCTCTTCCCAGGCAGCAGCACTGGGTCCTGGGAGCAACAGTGGCTTCCAGTTCGCAGGGGTTTTTTGTCCCCCATTCCAGGAACCAGCCTCGTTGGCTGCTCTAGAGGTGACCCCCGAGCCGGGGCTCCCCAAGGCCCCGGGGCTTTTCAGTTCTGGTAACCCTACACCATGGCCCATCCTGAAAAAGGTGTACTTGCTCTGTGCAGCCACCACTTCTCAGACGGACACTTTGGAGTCCCCCTCTTGTCTTTTCAGTAAATGGTTCATTCTTTATCTGAAACTTCACGGGTATGTTTCCTCTGCCCGTGTGGAACCTTGATTAATACGCAAGGTGTATTTCTGGATTTCCTACCCTTGTTTTCTTCGCTCATTTGAGCTCAAAGCAGGTTTCCAGGCTTGTTGCTTGGAGGTCGAGAGTGTCGCCACCCCGCCCCCCAGCTGCAGCCCCTGCCGGGAAGCCCTGCATCTGACGCTCACGGCTTGCCGTCTTCACCCACCTCCTGCTGCCAGCCCACAACCACGGGCCTCTCCCGGGGGGCTCGCCCATGGCCCCTTTCCACAGCCTGTTGCGCATGGACGTGATGCTTCGGGTTTTCCACAATGCACACCAGTCCCCGGGGTAGGTGGGGCTTCTCTGTGTCTGCAGGGGCGTGTGCCCATGCTGGGTGGAAACAGCCTTGTCAAAATAAACCAGGGCCGGGCTGACAGGGGGAAGTGAGGCCGGCCTGAGGAGAAAACGTGGGCTGGGTGCTTTTGGGGGGTTTCCTCGTGCGGGTGCCCTGTGGAAGGCTGCCTCGGCCGTGCTTCCTGACCCTTTGGACCCCCCCCCCCACGGCCCCCACCAGACCCGAGGTTCTCCTGTCCCCTCCTCACGATGAGCCACTCACTGAACAGTGTGCCTCCAAACCAGCCCTCCTGCCATGATCTGCCCCTTTGCTTCCGACAGGATCTCTTGTCTGAACCCACCGCCCTGACCGGGCACGCCAGTCGTGCTTTTGTCACTCCAGTGCTAAAACCTGATGTTTTTCAGGGTGAAGTGTGGTTGATTATAAATCATGGTATTCCCCAGGAAGTCTCACTGATGGCGATGAGAAGGATGCCCAGCTGTACCAAATGCCGGCCTTTGTGTGCTGTGTGGACGTAGCAGGCTGTGTGCGAGTTTGCTGGGGCTGCCAGAGGGGTTACCTCCCTTCTCAAGATTCTAGGGGGGAATCTGCCTTTCCTCTGTCCTTCCTTCCGGTGGTTGCTGGCAACCCTCAGCCTCTCTTAGTTTGTGGCTGCCTCACTCCAGTCTCTGCCGCCATCCTCACGTGGCTTTCTCTTCTGGACATCTGGTCCAAATTCCCTTTTCTTACAAGGATCAGGACCACCCTTATCTGACCTCATCTGAGCTTGATTACTTCCGCCAAGACCCTATTTCCAAATATGGTCACACTCGTCAGCACCGGGGTTCAAACTTCTGCATAACTTTTTGGAGGGCACAGGTCCACCTGCACCAAGGGATGTGAAGAAACTGCTACAACTTCCAATTTTGTTTATTTTACTTCTTTTCTAGAAAATGGCATACGTTTTACAATAATACAGGTGTTTATGTGTATAAATTATACACAAGTACTTGTGCAGATACAGGCGGGGCTGTGCTCAAACGTGACTGATGAGGACATAGTTTAAAAAACAAACCGATCAGGCCACTGCCCTGATTTATGGAGGGGCCCGAGCTCAGCCACTTGGGCTGCTGAAACAGCAGACCTTAGACTGGTGGCTTAAACAACGGGAAATTTATTTTCTCACAGTCCTGGAAGCTGGAAAGTGCAAGATCTGATGAGGGCATTCTTTCTGCTGTGTCCTCACATGGTGGAGGGAGGGAGGGAGGGAGAGAGAATGTTAGCTCTCTGATGTCTCCTTTTATAAGGACACTAATCCTGTGGGATCAAGGCTCCACCCTCATGACCTCATTTGAACTTAATTACCTCCATGAAGGTCCTATCTCCACAGAGTTACATGGGGGACTGGGACGTCAACATATGAAGCTAGGGGAGGACATGGCTCAGTCTATAGCAGGTCCCATCTTCTGGATCTTTTTATACACTAAGATTCCTTTGTCTCTTGTGAATTACTACAAAAACTTAAAGGCTGGTGTGGTAGTTAGAGCCTGACTTAAGTTCTGGGTGCACCTGGTTTTTATCCTGTCTTTTTTTTACCCCTTTATTCTTATTTATTTTATTTTATTGTCAATAGCTGGGTGCCTTGGGCAAGTTAATTGCCCTCGCTGAGCCTCACCTTCCACATCCGTGTCATGGAGATCGTGCCCACCTAGGGGATTGGGAGGGTAAGTGAGGTCCCTGAGGAGGTGCTTCGTAGCCGTTAGCAGTCTTCCCATCTGCCTGTGTCTCACTCTTCCCTGCCCTCCAGCAGCGGCTGCCGGGCCCCTGCCCTAGTCGGGTGAGCGAGCTTAAAGGGGGTCAGTGCTTAGCAGTGGGGGTGGCTCCCAGTGTGTCGGAGGCCTTTCTGGGCCCCGTCTGTCTTTCTCAGCCCTTCTGTTTGTCCCGTTTGCTCTCATTATCAGTAATGTCATCGTTCTGCTGCTGAACTCTCATTTTGTTTTTTATACATGGCTTGTCTTGACTCGGGCCAGCTTGTGCGGCAGAGCTGTGGGTCTAGCCCGCATGTGCACAGCAGGCAATCAACGGCTGGGGATGTGTTGGGTTTGTTGGGTGGGAGAGAAGGGAGGGCTTTGCCTTCCACCTTCTCCCCCTTTGATCATCTCCAAGGAGGCGGGCGGTGGGATGGACGAGCTCTCCAACCTCCCCTCACTGCCCTCTGCCCATTCTGCTGATGGCCCAGGGCACAGCTGGCATTAACCAAGGTCTATGTAAGTGTGGAGAGGGGCCGAGTACTGTGGTCACTGGGAACCCGAGCCTGGGAGTCACATAAACCTGGTAAGTTCATGTCCTAAGCCTGCCCCTCACTGTTAGCAAGGCCTTGGGCAAAATCTTGGTTTTCACTCTTGCAAAATGAAGCTAATGATGGTACCTGTTTTGTCAGGTGGCTGTGGGGAGGAAGTGAGGTAACGCTTGTACACCCCTAGTACCACGGTAGTCCAGACGAGGGGGAGGGACCTGGGCTGGGACGACCACTGCCCTCCACGTGAACTCTGAACTAGGCTTCCAGAGACCAGTGCCGTGCTCATCCCTGCGTGGCCCTGGCCACGTGACTCTCCCTCTGTGGGTTTCTGCTCTGTCACCTCTAAAGGTTAATGATGCTCTTCTCCAGGTTGACTTTATGCCATGAAGTGGGTTGTAAAACACAACCAGAGGTTCATAATTATCATTAACAAGTTTGATGGAGAAACCTCATTACTCCATTTGTATTGTTTTAGACTTTTAGTGAGTTGTCGTTGAAGGCTGGAGCCGAGGCCAGGAGGGGATTGGTACAAGGTCAAGCTTTTGAAGTCCCTCTCAAATAGCAAACCTGCATGGCATCTGGCAGATCTATGGGAGTCTTGTAGGCTTTTTTCTGGTATCTTTAGTGCCCATACCTGCTGTTGACTCCCGCTTGGCCTGGAGCCCTGACCTTGTCCTCAGAAAATGCCTCCATGTCCAGATGCACTGGAGATCCCAGTTCTCCTGACTCCTGCTCATCTCACTGCATCTGCCGCCGCCCATTCCCTTTGCTCCTGGGTTAGGCATTCTGGCAGGTTGTTGTTGGCGAGGGACAGTGTGTCGTCTCCTGCACTGCTGGGTGCTGAGGAATTAATTGGGCCAGCCTCACGGGAGGCAGGTTTGGCAGAGTGTGTGTAGCTGTGACCCAGCCGTCCCACCTCTAATGAATCTGACTTCTAGAAAGCACATTTCAAAAGGTATTCATTTTGCAGCACTGATAAGATAGCAGAGGCTGGAGGTCCGCCTCCCTGATTAACAGTGTCGCACTCAGCAGTCACGGAGAAGGATGAGATGCTGGGACCTTCTGAGGGCTAGACCGCGAGGTGCATGGTGCTGGCTTGTCCCAGGACAGATGGTGTTCACCTTGATGAATGTTGTGTCTGCCAGGTTTCTCCGCCATGAAGACACTATTTCTCCCTCTGTAATTAAGAAGTATCTTATCAGGAGATACTTTGATACTGTATAAATATTACCTTTCTCTTCATGCTTTCACCTAACTAACTTCAGCATCCATTGATGATTCTTGCCTGAAACTGTTATTACTGTTATTGCCAAACAGCTTCTATTTACATCATCACTTCTATTTTTATCAGTTGAAATTCTAACATAAGGAAGAACTTTGCTTTCTTTTCCATTAAAAAAAATCAATTATTTAGATCAGTATGAACTCATAAATTCTTAACTTTATTATATTGGTTACAGTCCATGACTGCAGTTTTTTTCCCCTCAAATTTTCCTAGGCTTGGCCATTGGATGCCCTTCCAGTTGGGTTCTGTGTCCTTTTTGACGTCGCCCCATTGTTTTTTGAGCTCTACCTTCCTCTCTGGCACCACAAGATGTTCCAGGCTCGCGTTGTGCTGTCCCTGCCCCAGCCCTGGAGTCAGCCATCGCTTCTGTGCTGTTCTTGCCAGAAGTGAATTTAATAGTGAGGAAATACCAGACAAACCCAAAGTGAGGGACATTCCGCAAAAGTCACTGGCCAGTGCTCTTCCAAAAGGAAAGACAAAGCAAGGCTGAGGAACGATGCCAGATTAGAGACTGGCAGGGGTGATGACTAAAGGCAGTGAGTGACCCTGGGTTGGATTCTGGATTGGAAAAAGACATCATTGGTACAATTTGGTACGTCTCTGGGTTAAGCAATAGGGTTATATGCATGTGAATTTCTTGATACAACTTAATCATTATAATATGGTTGTATAAGGTAATGGTATTGAGAAATTGCAAGGCTGTAGGACTTCATTATATTTTTAAACTCTTTAGTAAGTGTGGAATTAATTCAAAATGAAAAGCCCAAAAAAATGAAGTACAAACAATTGAGATGAATATATATATGTATGTATATACTAATATGAACAGGTGTCTATAATCAATTAATTGAAGAAGAAACATTGTAGTCCTTTTTGTGCAGAATTGGCCCCACCTTTGTAAAAAGAAGACAGAACAAAATAGCACTGTGCATATTTGCTCATGGGAGAAATTCTGAGAAGGGTATGAACTTCCTGTTAACAGGTATTTCCGGGAAATGTGATTGATTGGAAGATGTGAGAAAGTGGGATCTTTTACTTGGTGATTCTCTTTTTTTTTTTTTTTTTTCTGAAACACAGAACATGTTTTAATTGCAGTGGGAAAGTGATGTGCTGTGTGGTTTGAGCATGTGGTTGTGCCTCTGCACGTGAGCCTTTGGTTTTGATGCCTTCCATCCGACGCAGTTTCTGTTGTGTTTTCCTGTACAGGCAATGCCGTGCAGAAAGTCTCACCTGATGGACTCTCACCTGTGTTTTCCCCTACTGTGCGCTATCTCACTTCTGAGCCTTAACAAAGTCAGCTGGTTGTAGGCACAAAGGGGGCCCGCGGACCATCCTACCCGACAGTGATGCCAGCTGGCCCTTCTTAACCTGCACGCAATGGAGCTCACAATTATTCACTCTCCAACTCTGTAGGGGGACCTTTTCTTCCTAAGCATGTATCCTTTTGTTCCCCCCAGAGGAGCATAAATCAGAAATCTGCCAAGCGACAGTCCTCATGTTCGCTCCTCTGAGGAGCAGTGACTCACTCGTCAAGCGATGCCTGATACCTCGAAACCCTTTCATTTGTGAACCATCATCAGTTTCTCCCAGGAATTTTTAATCATCACTAGGCTTTTGTGGTTCATGTAAAATTTCACTTAGGCAGATTTATTTTTCATGTATAGGTTTGTTTTCCCATCTTAGAGTGGACGCTCCTTGATTTAAAAAGGGAGAAGCAAAGACGAAAATAACGTTTCTTGAGGGCCTAAACTGTGTGTACCGAACTGTTACAAACATCAACTACTGTTACTGCCTCCCATGACAGTTGGCCCTCTATGTTCCCGGGCTCCACATCTGCAGATTCAACCAACCACAGATTAAAAATATTCGGAAAAAAATTCCAGAAAGTTCCAAAAAGCAAAACTTGAATTTGCTGCATGCTGGCAACTATTTACATAGTATTTACATTGTGTGAAGTATTGGAAGTAATCTAAAGATGATTTAAAGGGTACAGGAGGATGTGCATTGGTTATATACAAATACTACACCAGTGTATGTAAGACACTCGAGCATCCAGGGATTTTGGTATCTGTGGGGGTCCTGGAAACATTCCCCTGAGGACCACTAAGGGAGAACCATACATACAAAACTCTCTCCCAATCCATCAGTGTGGAAACTGATCTGCAAAAAACCTGCCTCCCACAGGCATGCTCACTGACTTAGCTCTTGAATGAATGTCCCTCCCTTTGCTCCCCTGTTCCGTACTCTTTCTGGGGTTCATTCTCCAGAATAGGTTGTGTTCTCTTCCTTCTGCTCACTGAGCTGTCCCATCACCTCCTGGAGCCCCTAAATGCCAGCTCCAGTCTCGCCTTCTTAGTCCCTTTGCCTAGTTCTGCCATGGTGTCTCCGATGACTCCCTCAGTAATGATTGTAATGAGGTGACAACAGTACAATGAGAATATTTATAAGTGTCTTTATCGAGCCCTTGCTGTGCTGGGCAAAATGCTGAGCCCTCCCAGGCATTAGGTCATTGCTTCTCCCATCCACCCAGTGAACAGTAGGGGCTCCCTGTGGGCTGGGGGCCTGAAACCCACAGCCAGGTCTGGCTAGCAACCAGAAGCTAAGCTCAGTCCAGAAGCTAAGCTTTCCATTTCAGTGTTCACTTAGGTAGTTGAGCTCCTGCACGGGGTTGGTGCAAGCTAGGGAGCACTGCCAAATTATTTCTCCTACAGAAGTATAGCCATGCACTCCTGGACATTATCAATATATGGTTGAACTAATATTCATAGCATCACCATTTTATCAGGGACATAATCAAGCTCATAACAAAATATCCAATTGTAAGTGACACAGCTTAGGCGTATAAAAAGCATATAAAATGTTAAGTGTCTACTTACTTCATTAACAGAAGCATTTTTTTTTTCAACCAAAGGATATGGGAAAGAAGGGGAAAAATCCAATCTTTCTTTAAAAATAATAATCATCTTCCAAATAAGCCCGCTAAAAAACGTGACAAGACTTTCAGGAACTCTGATTTAAAAATTGTTTTAGCTACAGTCAGAAAAACATCATGTGACAGAGTATCTGTCTTTTAAAATATTTGCTACATTAAAGGCTCTATTCTATTTGTCTTGGGTAAAACACAGGTACCATTACACCAGAAATATTTCACAGTCTCCTTTCGTTTTTTTTCTTTCAGGTCCTCTCTGTCAAATTGCACTGCAGGGCAAACATTAATTGAACTGTAAGGCTTTTTTTGTCTGATGACATTAAAGACATGTAAGTGTTATTAAATGAGCCTTTAACCAGAGCTTTGTGATTTTCTCAAAGTAGATTTATATGTGTGTATACATGTAAATATATAAATACAAATATACATGTATAAAAAACAGCACAACATGAGATTTTGAGAAATACATTGGAAAAATCTCTTAACACTTGTCAGATCTAACAAAAGCAGTGGTTTTGCCCATTCTGATACATCCTTATGTGAATGTGAGCAGAGTGAACAAAAGATACGCAAGCAAATGACCGTACATGTCCCGTCTTCAGTGTTTGAAATAACCGGAGGAGAAAACCACATGGTGACATCCCAATTTTACGTGAACTAAACACAGTATTCTAATATATATTTTGGTGTAAAATATTTTAACATTGGATTAAATTAATGTTTGTATGAATATTAGTATGAAATATTTTTAGGAGAAAAATATACTGAAAATGTACATGTAAATGTGCTGGGTAATTGGCACCCAGTCTTTCTAAATTTCCTGTCAGTAAAGTTCTGGCTGAGGAAATAGATTTAAGAATCATGGCTTGACCCAGTATGATTTCAGGAACATCAGCTGGTACAGATCAGAGCGTTTCCCCAGGCTGCACAGCAAGACTCTCGCTCAGTGTCGGGAGAGATTGGCAGGAACCCGAAATAGAAGTTGCCGTTGGGCGGAGATAGCGCCCGGAGTGGGAGCTCCCTTGGACTTCCTGCTCACCCAGGAGCCACACCGCTGCTGTGCACCTTAACCCGTGTCCCGGCTCCTGTTCCCCCTCCTCGCTGGGAGCTAGAGGCAGCTCAGTGTCACTGAAGGCAGCGGTTGCTTCCACCGCCTCCAAATTGCTGCTTTTATCATATAAACTGTAAAGCGTCTTCATGCTCTGTCCCACCTTTGGTTAATGCCAGGGCGCCCGTCTCCAGACCTTGCCCAAGACCCGCAGCCTGGTGGGCAGCAACGCAACAGCCAGCTCTTCACCAGACTCAGTTTGTACAGATGTAACCTGTGCTCAAGACCTGGGCTTTTGGCGGTGAGTTGTCATCATCAAAAGGCCAGTTCAGGCCTGGTTATCTTCTGACCTCACGAGAGCAGTGTCCTCGGGTCAGCTCTCCGGGACCCACGGCTCGCCGTAGTCAGTGAGCGGGTCTCTGGCATTTAGGAAGGCGCGTCGCCGTCCTTCAGCAAGGACTAATTAATTGTCTCTGATGACCAAGGTTGGCTTTGGAGCGGTCTTGGTTTTCCCTCATCGTTTCACAAGATCGCGTCACTGAGCATCTGTCTACCCGGGGCCAGGCACCGAGCTCGGGGCGAGGGGTGCAGAGCAGCCGGCATGACCCGTCCCGCCTGGAAGGGCCTCACTGCCATAGCTGAGAGCAAGTCCCGGTCCTGCACGGGCTGCTGGTTTATCTGCTCCACTTGCGGCTCCGTCTGCAGTTTGTAGCCCAGCGTCTGGTATAGAGAAGGTGCTTTGTCAAAGTGCGTGGATGCGCATTTTGTGATTTCAGCGCAGGAGTCCCCACCTCTACCATAAAAGCTGGCCAAAGGGCAGGGCTGTGTTTTCTTCCTGCTGTGACCTCTTTGACTCACCTGTGAACTTCCTACCCTCGGCTTATGGCCCAGTACTCCTTACGGTGCAGGCACTTCCTACGTGTAGACAGTGACCCTCGTTGGACTCTAGGTGTCTTGAGGGCAGGTAATTCATGCCTGTTTCCTCCGCTTATATAAATGATGCTTTGTAGACATTGTGGGTACTCAGTCAATGTCTGGGTAAGGTTTGCTTCTGCTTAGCAAGAGAACCTTCTGGGGGGATGTGCTGTGGACTGAATCCTCCCCAAATTCATTTGTTGAAGCATGAACCCCCAAGGTTATCTGCAGGTGGGGCCTTTGGGAGGTGATTAGGTTTGGATGAGGTCATGAGGGTGAGGCCCCCCACGATGGCATTAGTGCCCTTTATAAGAAGAGATGTAGAGAGTTTGATCTCTCTCTCTCTCCCCCTCTACAATATGAGGGGAGAAGGTGGCCATGTGCCACCCAAAAGGAGAGGCCTCAGAAGAAACTAGACCTGCCTACACCTCGATCTTGGATTTGTGTCCACAACTGTGAGAAAATACGTTCCTGTTCAGTCCCCCCAGTCTGTGATATTTTGTTCTGGCAGCCCGAGCCGACTGAGCCGAGGACTGGGGCCACCTTAATGTCACGCAGAGAGGATTGGAGAGAAGCTGGGAGGAAGGCGGCAGGTCAGACGTGTCTTTCATGGCCCCAAAGATCAGAACCAAGATGGGGAAGAGGAAATAACAGGCAGACAGATATCACCCGAATGAAAGGAAACGGAGCCTTGTGGATGAATGAGTTGTCTCACACAGCAGCCAGGGTCTCGTCGCTGGAGATGTCCACGTAGAGCCCACACTGGGACTGAGAGGGATCCAAGCACCGTGCTGTGATGTGACCCTCTGAGATTCTGTGAGCCCGTAAGTAATCGTTACAAACAAGAACCATCTCCTCTCACGTGCAGAACACATTACAACTGCCAAAGCGTGTTCAGGTGTGCAGTTTCATTTGGTTCGTGTAATAGCACCATAGGTGATGCCCAGTACAAGTTTGCCAAATGAGGGGATTTGTAAGGGACCCATTGCCCTGCTGTGGACAACAGAAGGAGCAGAGTGACTACTTGACTCGATAGTCAAGGCCAAGCCTGTCTCCATCCCAGATCTCTGCTGTACCCACCACCCTCCCCGACCTCCTCCAAGTTGGCGCTGATAACACTTTCTCTTAAAATGATCATTTTTCTGTTTATATTTGCTTTTCATCTTAGTAAATTCTTCAGCATCCATATCATATCTCCTTTAATCATCACAATAGCCCTTTGAAACGGGCATGATTATTCTTACTTTGCAGATGAGAAAACTGGTGCTCAGAGAGTGGAGTGACTTCTGCAAGGGCTCCTGTTCCTGCTGGGCATGGCCTTAGGTTTGCGGGCAGTGGGCACCCTCTGAGCAGAGATGAGCCCATCATCCTGGCACTGAGGGGCATGCAGAAAGTTCTTGGCCACAAGCAGAGTTGACGGAGACCCTGTCACAGGTTACAGTTGCAGGTGAATTGAATATCACGAAACAGGAGTCAAACAGTCAGATCACTCTTTCTTGTTCTCATGTCTGATTTCCAGTAATCTCTTTGGCAATTCCTGGTGTGCTCTGTGCTCCTGGGGAAGGCAGTGGAGTTTCTCAGCCCTGGCTACATACCACAGTCACCTCCTGGGAACTTGCAAAGAACCTCAGGATCTGATCCCTGCTCCCCGGCCCCCTAGACTAGGGTTTAATGGGTCTGCAGAAGGATCTGGGCATCAGTGTTTGTAAAAATCTCTTCAGATGGTTGGGAATCACCCAACTGGTGTTGGTGTGGGCAGACTCGTGCATGCAGGTTCAGAGGACATTGTGATGAGGTGTGAAGGCCTTGGTCTGCTTTGTTCCTGGGATCTCTGCTCAGTTCTGTGCTGGCTGCTTTTTGCTTTGCAGAAGTGATTTCATTTCTCCTTCCCTCCAGCTCTCCTGATTTGAGGTCAGGCTCCAATGGGACACCGTGTGACATGACACCATAGCTCCTGCCAAGCTGTGACCTTGGGAAAGCACCTTCAGTTCTCTGGGCCTCTGCCTCCATCTCCTGCGCTGTCACCTGGAAGTGATACTGCTCATTTCCTCACGAGGCTCTTGTGAGCCTTACCTCTGGGGACCATGCCTGGATAGGTCTCTATCTACCCGAATATCTGTATCTGTGTGTCTGTTAGGGGATTATGATGTGTCTTTGTGTCTTTGTGTCTCTAACCTGGTATATCTATTCCAGAAATGTTTACTGAGCACTGCTGGATGCTGGGGAATGGACAAGGGAGAGCCAGTCTCAGCCCCTTGGGGAATTCCATCTTTGAAGGGGATAGTTGATGAGCAAGGAGTTATAAGAATGTGCAGTGGATGCTACGGTGCAGCAGGTCAGGAAGGAGGGCCGTGTAACAGACGGTCCTACTTTGTGCCTGGTCGTTGTGGGGAGACTGCTCCTGTCAGAACTAGCTGTTCTCCTGTGTTCCCTCTGTATTTTACACGTCTGGCGTTCTTGGGCTTAACTGTACTTGCTTATCTGTCCATCCTCGGTATTCATCTGCGCTCATCGCCTTGGGCTTCATTTCTGTGTGTAGTGAGTGTGTTTCACTCATTCATTTGGCTCAGTTCAGTTCAAGCAGTACATCTTGGGAGTCTGTGTTGTATGTGGGGGTCACCCAGATGAAAAGACCTTTACAGAAATCCCCGCGCTCTCCTGGGAGAGACAGGCATGTGAGTGCATGTAGGTTTGGAGCATCATGGCGGCTGTGATGGCTGTTGGTCCTGTGGCAGATGGGGACCCAAGGGGTAGGGGGCCCTTGAAAATGTGTGGCCCTGAGAGCAACATGTCTGTGCCTCTCATTAAGTCCTGGGTTTTAAAGGTGAGGACTTGTGTCTCCCTTGGGTTGAGGTCACTGCCCGACACGTAGTAGGTGCATTTTGAATGCATGGAGAGTAGCTGGACAGACCGAGTATCTTTTCTCTGGGAGTGTGTCCTCATCTCTAAACAGAGGTCAGCTGACGTTTTGATTCTCAGTCAATGGTCACGCTTTGGAGTCCTTTGAAGGCTGCTGAAACAATCCTTCCTCATCAGAGCGACCAAGGAGGTCGCCGTTTTGCGACGTCCTCCGATTCTCATCATTGCTCGAAGCTGACTAATTATGAGCAGGGAAGTGAGGGCCATGAAATGCCCCTGTCTGCACATCTGGCCTCACTGTCAAATCCAGTACTCATTTCTGATAACTCCTTTGGCTTCTGTGAAGCTGCCTGGCCATGCTTGGCTGTGGGCGGTGCTGGTAATGAGCCCAACAGCCAGCACAGGTTGAGGGGTGGGGAGGTGGGGACCCAGTGGGTGAAGATGGGCTTTTCCAGCCCATTTCATGGTCATGAGAAGGCTTTGAGAATGGTTAGTGACGTCTGCTACCACATTCGCTTTCTCTGTTTCCATTGAAAATGAAATTCTGGATGGAGTGAACCCAGCTAAGAAAAGGGAAGGGGGACAGAAAAGCGATGGCAAATGCCACGTGGTTATTTCTAGAGTGCTTTGTACTTTTCAGAGTGTTTCCCCTGAACCGTTTCTCGTCTGGACTCTCAGAGCACTTCAGAAGCCCTTAGCATGTCGGCAGCTGGGATTACAGAAAAGATCGCTGCCTTCAGAAACTTTCCCAGGAACTCGTGGGAATCCACACCTTTCCAGCCGTGTAACCTTGTCAAGTGTAATCTACCACTTTGAGCCTCAGTCTCCTCCCCCAAGAAAGAAAAAAAGGAAGATGGGAATGCTCTCTTTGAGTAACTCTAGATACTGGAACAAACCTCAGTGTCTTGGTAGCTCAGCACAAAAGCAGCCAATTTCTTCCTCACGTCATAGCCCAGGGAGGATGGTCCTGGTCAGTGGGCGGTGTTTCTTTATGCAGGGATTGGAAGACTCTGGTCTCTTCCATGCTGTTGGTCCGCCATCTCTTCAAGGACCGTGAAATCCATCCAGCTGGCGGCGGGTGGGGATGGGGGAAGGTAGAGCCAGCACACCTGCTTCTCATACACCTGGTCCTGGAAGTGGCATGTGGTCACTTCACTTGCATCTGTTGGTGAGAACCAGGCATGTCATCCCTGCCTGGGGGACCACTTACCAGGGGCCGCTCTGCGAGGGGGACTGTAAACTCTTGGTAAGCACTTGTGCCATTAATACCTTCCTTTAGCATTGCATAAGGATAAGTAAGGTTGGGTTGATGAACACACCCTGCCATGGTGTGTACCACAAACTCAGTCCTTCAGTATTCGTGGAATTTTTTTCCCCCTGCTCTTTCCTAATGGAGTGTTGCCTTATAGTATTATTAACTTTTTTTGTCTGTGTATTTGCAGATACTAACAACTACATATAAAATAGATAAACAACAAGTTTCTTCTGTATATACTCAATATCTTGTAGTAACCTGTAATGAAAAAGAGTATGAAAACAAATATATGTATGTATATGTATGACTGAAGCACTGTGCTGTACACCAGAAATTGACACAACATCGTAAACTGACTACACTACAAATAAAAAAAAATTTACCTAAAATCCCAAGACCCAGGGATTTCCACAGACGGCACTTAAATATCCCTCATAGGCATACAGATTCGACCAGGACCATTCCTGTGGTTCCGTAGTTAATTTATCCTTGAAGCATGAGTGGTGGGTATCTGTCTGTGTCCGTAAGGCTAGATCTCCATCACAGGGGAAGTGGCTCACTGTCATCTACCGTAGCTGGATCATGATTGAAGTTAACTCCTCCTTTGCTGATGACTTTTAGATTGTGTTCAGTGTTTTTTTTTTTTACTTGCTGGTACAAAGGATACAGCATGAATTCTCATATACCACACAGCTAGGGTTATAAGGGAGGCAAAGATGAGTTACACCATATTCCGTCCTCAGGACAGTCACGATTCAACAAGCCACACAGGTGACACGGAGCAGTTATCCTGGCCAGACGATGGTGGTTTCCCAAATCAGAGCTTTAGTGCTGTGGAGGTTGGACGTGCAAGGGGTCCTGGTCCAGGTGAGGACCCCAGGCACCTGCTCTTCCTGGGTCAGCAGCTGCCTTCTTGGGTTTCAGAGCCTGGTACAGCGTCAGAAAGGGGACCTCAGAGGTCATCACCCCACCCGCCTGCAGATGGGAAAACAGAGACTCAGAGAGATTGGAGGGCTTGCGAAGGGGGAGCGCAGCTGTCCCCAAATCCTGCTGTCCTCCCCCAGTGCTAAGGCCTCGTGACCCTGTGTCAGGCTGCTCGAGTGCTGTTTTTCCAAATGTCGTGTGTGGACATCTCCTGGGCTGTGTCAGAGGGACCTTCTCAGTGTGTTCCAGGGCAGTGGTGACAGTAGGACGGGTGATGACAGGTGGGTTCACGATACCTCGGAAGTCCTGCTGTCTAGTTCACGATACGGTAAGAATTGTGTTAGCTGCCTCCTCCTTAATTTTTTTAGCATGAGTTGATAGAATCTGGGGACTGACTCCCTCATTTACACTGGCAGCCGTCCTCAGCGGGTTACCTGTCACCTGTCACCTGTCGGACACGAGCTCAGTCTCTGCTGCCCTCGTTTCCCAGTGTCGGGCATGACAGCGCCCGTGCTGAGCTGCGGGTATTCTGGGAGTTCATAGTGATCAAAACTAAGTAGTTTCAGAGTCACTTTTCAGAATCCTGTTGTGCGTGTGCACAGAGATGTTGACTGCAGGGATATTTGTGACAGTGTAAAATCAGAAAAAGCTTCCGTGTCATGGAATGCAGGAGCCATTGAGGGAACCATAGCACGTGCAGAGAATTTGTCATTGGGCCATTGCAACATTACGATGATGGTTAATAATGGCTACATTATGGGAAAGGGTCACATGGTATGCTGATAACGTAAGGAAAGACAAAGGTGCTGTGAAAGGTCAGATAAAACCACCCACAGGTCAGCAGTCATGTCATGAGCAGGTGCTCTATACTGGACACTGGTGCTGGGGGTCAGCAGAGGCTCGCAGGGAAATGGGCAGCCGTCTGTCTGCGCCTGTTTCCCCCGTTAGGCTCCTGGCAGGCGCCGACCGTCTGGCTCTGAGCTGACCCCCTTCACGGCTACGTGTCATGGCGTGCTCATCACTGTGTGTGACGGCATGTTCACTGCTACCTGTGATGGCAGCAGCTTCGCTCTACTTGTGTCGATGTCTTCTCCACTACCTGTCGTGTCCTTCAGTGTGTTCATTGCATCAAGAAGTCACAGAAGAAGAGAGTCTGGCAGAAATGCCAGGGGGAGAGATTCCCCTGAAATGTTCCAGGCAATATCTCCAGTCCAGGTGGCAACAGCAGGCAAATCCTGATATACCAGGGAGTGCCTGCTTGGGAAACCTCAGTTAGCCTCTGACTGGGTCTCCGTCCAGCCGGCTGGGTGGGAGCCCACCTTCTACATCGAAGCCCTGTGGGGCATGATGAATGTGTTACTGAGAGCGTTGTAAGTGAGAGCACTTCATATCTGATGGGCTGGTAGTGGGTGTTGCTGTCTGCAGTCCAGGGGCCTCCCCACCAGCTTAAAATCCCTGGATCGGATAGCAAGGGGAAGGACTGGCTGGGGGAGCAGAGCTGGCGGGCCCTGGAGAAGCTCTTCTTGTTCCTTGACGCTGAGTATGATTCATAATGATTGTAGCAGATGAGGCATGAAGTCCATGGCTCAGGCTACAGTGGATGAAGGCTTTTCCCAGGGAGGCATGCCGAGCCTCCCTGGAGGACCTCGGGAGGACCTCAGCCGTCTGGCTGGCCCGGGCTGCCAGTTTCCAGCAGCGCGGTCGGGGACAAGCAGCCTGTTATCACTGGCGGTGGTTCCCGTCTGCACGAAGGTCAGAGCCCACAGTGCCTGGACCGGCTGGAAGCAGGTGCTGTGTTCAGGATGCTCAAGCTGCATCCAAGACAGAGAGCCTTGAAAAGGGGGTTTAGAGCAGGCTGCAGTTTGTTTTACGTTCATTATTTTTTTTTTATATCTGGAAAACAATGAAAAAAATTGAAAATTGCTGTAATTGCACCGATTTTTTAAATTAATAATATAAGGGAGGGAAAGTAACCTATGCCACCTTGAAACCCACCCCACCTCTTCCTGAGATAATCCCTGTTATCAGTTTGGTAGCTCAATGCCAACCCCGTGCCGTACTGTTCACCCTCTCAGGAAGGAATAAAAACCCTGAACTGTAGGTTTGTTCATTTCTGGGGTGAAATCCTGCCACGGCTGATTTCAGGCAATCGAAGGTTTAAAAACCATTTTGCACAACTCTTGAATATTTTGTGATTGGCTTGCGCAAGCCCCCAGCACACTCCTAAGCTATCACTTTCTTTTTTTTCTTTTTTCTTTTGGGAAATTGGAAGCCTGTTGTGCACACTGACCTGCGTATCATTTACATTTCCTGTGTCACGAACCTCCGCCCAGACCAACACGTGCAGACTTACTTTGTTCCTTTCCCTTATGTAGTGGGGTTTCCATGAAAGTGCACGGTGTTACTTCTGGAAGGTTCTTGGAAGGGCAGAATCACCCCACCAGGAATGGGGAAAGTGACTGCAGCTCTTAGTGTGCAGGGGCGCTGGCCCCTGGGACACTGTCCACACCTCAGACCTGAGTTCCTTAGGGTTTAATTTAGTTTCTGGCCTCTTCTAGACAGGTCATTCTAATAATCTGTAGGCTAATCAAGTCTGGGGATGACACTTCCCTTCACTCCTGCTCATCTGTGGATTCCATCAGATAATCTTTTTCTTCTGGGGAGCCTTTCTTGTTATTCCCCTATTTCCTCAATCTGCCTCCAAGGTGGCAAAATGCCTCTTCTCCAGGATTCCTTAGACCCAGGGCTTCCACCTATGAGTAATCCCTATGTCATTTAATCTTTATAATAATGCACCGAGGTTGGGACTATTAATATCTTCATTTTATGGATGAGGAAACTAGAGCACAGAGAAGTTAAGTGATTTACCCAGGGTCACACAGCTCGTTAGTTGTAGAGCCCAGTTCCCCACCTAGGTGGTTTGGCTCTAAGCTGTACCACCTCCCTCTGCAGCCACCAGGGCGTCCCGCTTGTCAGAGGGAGAACCGTTCTCTGACCCTGGGTGAGCGTCATGAACGTCATTGCCGCAGTTCATTGTTCGTTGCTATTTTTAACTCCTCACAGGGATGTGTGGCTGGTGCACGTGGCAAAGACGATTCCTGTTTCCTAGATGTGTCCCAAGAACCATGATAAAGTCCAAGGTGGCAGTCTCACCCGCTGGAGGAAGAGGACTTAGGCCCCAGGACTCCTCATCCCCAGGCTGGAATATCTTATTCTCCAGGGAGCACCCCTGTCCTGGCCCCGCCCCACCCCACCCTACATGCTGCTGTTCCCACACCGGGTGGACCACAGTGGAGTCCACTCAAGGTATTTGCACAGGCCTGAATTGGAAATGATGATACTTTGTTTAGAATTTCATTTTTGGTCTGTGGATTTTCCATTCATGAGTTCTTATCCTCTTTTGGGCCATTTTCTTTCTTTTATTTTTCCCCAATCTGAGGAAACATAGGGTAGGGAGGGGAAAAAAAAATCTTTCCATATTCCATCCTAGGGAAGCTTGCCAAAGAGTCTGTCCTGTCGGCTGCTGGCTGGAGGGAGGTCCCCACCCCTAGAAGCCACGTCTGCGCCCAGCCTGGGGTGGGGGTGGGGGACTCCACTCAGTGCCGGACATTGACGGCTGCAGACAACCCGACCCTGCCTTGGAATGTGCCTTCGAGAACATAGCATCTTCTTGGCTCCGGAACGCCCCCTCTGCTGGGAAGCGGTGTATTTTCTATTCCCAGTCCTGCCCCACCCTCTTCATTACTTTTAATAACTATGCAGGGAACTCCTTTCCCTCCAGTAAAGATAGTCATCAAATTTTTCAGCTTGGGTCTCGACGTTTTTGTCAAATCCCCAAGAGCCTTGACACAGGCACATGAATCACATTGTAGAGGACTGAAGAGCTCTGGTTCCAGATTAGATGAGACTAAAGTTCAAATATAAAGCTGGACCTTGGACTGGCTGTGTGGCCCCAGGCAAGTTCCTTAACTTCTCTGAGGCTCCTTCAGTTCCATGTCTGCAAAAGGGAGATTCTGGTCACAGCAAGTCCATGTAAGGGAAGCAGGCCCCTCGCCTGGACGCACACAGCAGGCCCAGGGGTGATCGCCTTCCTCATGGCGCTCCCTCTTTGGATGGTGGCCCCACAGAAAGGGTGGGGGAAGCCAGCGTGAGGAGGTGGGCAGAAACGACAGATCAGGTGATGAAGCCATTTCCTGTGAAAGGTATCAGAGAAATCTTTCACCATCTCAGCAGTTTTGCTCTAAGCTGCTGGGGCTAAAAGGCAAGTTCAGAAATCTTACTCTCATTAAAAAAAAAAAATTTAGTAACTTTAATGCTTTTATTTAGTTAATTATTTGGGGGGTAGTAATTGGGCTTATTTATGTATTTATTTATTCTTCTAATGGAGGTACTGGGGATTGAACCCAGGACCTCGTTGCATGCCAAACCCTCCCCCGACTCTCTTCTCTTTAAGGATGGGATTAATGCTTTGGCATCTCTGCAGCCCATGGGTGAGAACCTGTTCCGTGGTGTCAGGATGACTGCTGGCCCAGCCAAAACCCACCGCTTACTTCTGGGCCTCGGGACATTTTAGCTTTGCTGTGCCTTATTGTTTGCACCCAGAAAATGGTCATGAAAATACGGCCCGCCCCACAAAATCCTTGTGTGCCTTGTGTATCTAGACGTGATAATGTGGGAGCAGGCTTAAAGCGGTGCTTGCCGTGCGAGGTGTGGGGTGCCTGCTGGCCGCGGCCGTCACAGCACTTTCCCTCTCTGTGCGCACGTGGGAGCGCGTTTACTTACGTCTGTTTCCCCGCTGGGCTGTGAATGCTTTACAGCCGGGGGCCACGCGTGATCTCTGTGGGGCCTGCAGTGATCTGACCGCTGCGTGCCTTTGCCCTCCTGGGGAGAAGGGGTTCAAACGTGAGCTGAAGAACCCCTGTGCTGGAGTCACCTTGGTGGAGTTTATGGAAAATACTGGCTTCTGGGCCCCGACCCAGAACCACCGAATCAGATGCTGGGTATCAGCTTGGATCCCTATTTGCCCTCTTCTTCCTGGTGTCAGTCCAGCAGAGGCAGCAGGACTGCAGACCCTGTGCAGAGGGGGCTCCCTGCCCACTCTCCTCATGGCCAGTAAAACTAGGAGACTTCCAGGTGAGGACGGGGATTAGTTAACATGGAGCCTTTGCTGGCCTTTCTTCTGGATTTGTGCAGCTTAGAAATGCAGGGGAGACTGCACTTCTTTCTGTGGAACTGCCCCGTCCACACCCACTCTCCCCAGGTGCGGCGCTGGTTGATTCCAGATCTGTGACTCACTGCCGTGTGCTGTCCTCCTCTCCTGGGTGATGGAGAGCATTCAATGGCGGGGACCTGTGTGTGTCCTCAGCCTGCAAGTCCATTCTTGGGCAAGGCAGATATTCTGCTACACTTGCTAAGGCTTTCCATACCTAAGAGGCACCAAAGGGTTCCCCGGCAGGGCCCAGTCTAGCGTCTGGTGCCCCAGGTCGTTGCTGCCCCTCCTCTGTGTCTGTGCTGCAGGGGCAGTGGCACAGGGCTCAGCACAGACCGGAGAGCCTGGGTTCGAATCCTGTCTGGATCGCTTAGCTCAGTAACTTCATATAAGCAACATAAGTATGTGTACCCTCCCTTTTCTCTCTCTGAAACGATGTGGTGAATGGATTTCACAAATGGTCCAGCTTTTCACCTATTCCCCGTCTCTCCAATGCTGGACTCAGTTCTCTGACTTGCTTTGTTAAGTGTTAACAGACACCCTGCAAGGAGAGCTTTGGAAAAGTGTACTCTGCCTTCACCACGGGAAGGACGTCTCCAGGCTCGCCTTATGGTTCCAGGAGAATGAGAGACCCGTGGAACATAACCAGGGTGCTCCAATTCTCCTAGTGGAGACCAGCCCAGACCAGCTGACAACCAGTCAACTCCCAGACAGCTGGGTGAGCCCAGCCAAGACCTTCAGAGCTACCTGCCTGGCCACCCAGGCTCATGGACACTTAGTGCTTATGCTGCTGGCGTTTTTGTTATGCAGCACTTTTTGGTGATAGACAGAATGGGAAAGTGATAAGGACTATTAGATGAGTTGAATTCTACAAGGGCAGGGGTTGCCCGGTACCACGTGCATTGCCTGATACATCAAATCCTTGTTGAATGGTTAAGTGATCTGATAAGGATAAATCAGGTAACACCTCTTGTGAACATGACCGACATACTGCCCGTTCCTGCTACTCAGAGCATCTCTAATGGGCGGGGATCACTGCCATTTCCCAGTTCACTTGGTTTTCTATAGAAGCAGAGGTGCCATTAGTGGTTATACATAGAGCGAGGGAGAGAGGTGGGGGAGGGGGAGAGAGAGAGAGAGAGAGAGAGAGAGAGAGAGAGAGAGAGAGAGAGAGAGAGAGAGAGAGAGAGAGTGAGAGTTGGGCAGTAGAGTAGCTGAGGTCCTGGTTTTAAGAACCTAAAAGGTAAATGTGTCTGTTGATCTGCTGGGTACTTTGGGCCCCAAACCCCGAGGCAAGCCTGTTATATTCCTCAAGGGGAAAATGATTTGACACAGATATCAGTTTAAGAACTTACCAGGGATGAGCTAGAGAAACGGCAGCCCCCGTATGTTGGGCATTTGCTCCCCACCAGGCACTTTTTTGGCCACTCCCATTTGATTCTTACTGCATGACTCCGCAGGGAGGAATTGCCCTTCCCATTTGAAAGATGAAGAAACTCAGCTCAGAGACATCAAGTGAATTACCAGGGGCACACAGCTAAGAAGGCAGCAGCGTGAGCGTTCATAGAAGTCCAGGGCTGCCTTACAGCAGGCTAGTCTCTTTTCAAGCACATCACGTTCTGCAGGGACCTTAGCTGGCACCCAGGCCAAACCCTTCATTGTCTCTAACGGGAAGGGGCCAAGGTCACATGCTGTGACCAGGTTACCTGACACCCTTTCTAGGGCCCTCGGTGTGTTGGGTTGAGATCTCATGGGTCAGCGGGCATCTCGGAAATGCCTTGATCAGTTTCCCGTGAAGGCACTGTCAGTTTCCTGGGCTCCACATCGGCTCCTTTAAATACACGACGTAGAACAGCAGAGCCGCTGCGTGTGTGCCGTTTCCACCCCACCGAGGAGCTGCCTGCCCAGGGAAACCCCATCCTGGCACCGCCTCGCCCGTCCTCCCGCCTGCCAGCTCACAGAGTGAGAGCCGGGCCAGCGCCAGGAAGGTCAGGGGCCTCGGCTCAGGCCAGCGCTGGCTGGGCAGGAGGCAGAGGGAGCAGCGGGCAGAAGCCTTGCTTGGCCAGCCGCCCCGGGCACCTGCCATCCTTGTGTGTTTGCTCAGCGGGTCGGGAGAGGAAGCAGGATGCTTTCCGTTGGGCCCTGGGCGTTCCGGGCCTCGGGGGCCAGCTGCTGGAGCTGGCAACTCCTCTGAGGAGCTGTCTCCTGCTTTCTCTGTATCTCCCTCTCTCAGCTACCTGCCAGGCAGGTAATAATCCCACCAGCACCTGATGTCACCCTGGGGAGACGGCAGGAGGTCCGGGCACCGTGCGTGGAACAAACACTGGCAGGGTGCCCGGGAGCGTGGCATCAGGCACTGTCAGCCCCAAAAAAGAGAGGCCCCCCTCCGGTGGCACCCCAGGCCCCTCCAAATGGCCTGCCTCCCACCACTTCCAGCCCACGTGTGCCACGTCAGCAGGTGTTTGCTGCAGTTCTGGCAAGGACCTCCAGTGACACACTGCCGGCCTTCGCATAGACACTAGGAGCGATTTAAATGCATCCGGAGTTTCAGTGCCGCTCCCTTCCTGGTAGAACCGTGTGAGAGATTGGCTCCGAGGCCACTTCTTAGGACGAGAGGATCCGTGCCCTGATAAAACAGAGCGTTACAGTAAACAATGCATTGAGAGCTTTATGGTTTGCAAAACACTTTCACGTCCACTGGTTCACCTCGGGTCTCCTACACTCTGTGAACGAAGCGTTATTAATAGCCCCATTTTGCAGGTGAGGTAACTGAGGCCACGAGCGCTTAGGTAGCTTGCTCTGTGCCTTACAGGTGGGGTAACATCACCACAGAGACTAGAAGCCAGATCTTCCCTTAAAAAATCCGGACTTCTTTCTAATCACTGTTTAATATTAGCAGACATTGAAGAAGACGTGGGGTTGCTATCCAGGGAGTTTGCACTCAGATAAAATCGAGTAGAGAGAAAGGAATTAACGTTTCCTTGAGCTGCTTTTTGTTTAGGCTCTACCGTGTGCGGTGTTCCATTTGGTCTCTCGAGGCAGGTATTATTTGCCTCCATGTTACAACCAAGGAAGCCGGGGCTCCCAGAGGTGAAATGTCTTTCCCCTAGTTCCACCTACCGTGGACCCCACAGAAGAAGCTGGACCCAGGCCTCTCTGCCTCCAGCGCCTACCCTTCCTCTGCACAGGCCATGCAGCCTCCTGCTGAGACCCCATGTGCAGGACAGGGGGGCGGGGTGCAGGCAGGGGCAGCTCCCAGGGCGGCTGACGCTCTGCTGGTCCTTCCCCAGGAAAAGCTCAAACACCAGCCTTCGCTTTATAGCGTCCCAGCCACCCTCTGGTCCAGCGTCATGGGTCTGTGGTGTGGAGGAGAGGCCTTGTGCATCCGCTGCTCCAGTACCCTGTACCCTCACTTGCCAACTGAGAAGATGCTGGAGAGGGATGGAGCTTGGAGTGGAATCTGAGACCCCTGCCTCCTGGTCTCCCTCTCTGCTTCCTCTGATCACCTGGAGCTCTCCTAAGGGTTGGCTGTTGTGACTCTTGATCGCAAGCTGCTACTCATCATACCCGAAGTTCCGTTTATGCACGAGGGTCCTCAGAGGCAGGCCCCAGGCGTGACTGTGTCTTTGGGGCTGGCCCAACACTGGGGCTGGGGGTCTGTGGCTCCCACTCTGCCTATGTGGCCGAGGGCAAGCTGCCTGTTGTCTCTCTCTTTTTAACTTACTCTTTTATTTTTTTTAAATTGAGAGTGTGGTTGATTTACAATGTTGTACTAGTTTCAGATGCACAGCATAGTGATACAGTGTTTTTACAGCTCCTCCTCCATCAAGTGGCTGTTTCCTTCCCCCCGTTGTGTTCTCCTGCAGCAGTGACAGTGGGTGCTAAGAATGTGCCAGGCTTTCCCGTCCCCCACGGTGGTGATTCCCCTGGGAGCTGGCATGATGCACGATTTTGCTGGAGGTAGGAGGCCTGTGTCGTGGGCTTACCCCCGACCTGCCACTGTGCTGATGGGCTGACCTGCCGGTGACGCTGACAGAGCTGAGGTGTGGGGGTAAGTCAGGTGTCTAAGCTCACCATCCATGATGGAGTCAGGAGGGGAGCCCAGGCATTCTGTCTATAGGTCCCACGTGGGGCCCCGCACTCCTGTGCCCTGCCGTGAGCCTCTGCCCCGTCTTCATCCTGGGGAGACCCTGGGATCCTGCCTCCACAGGCACGCAGTGTGATCGAGTGTCTGGCTCCCAGCGGGTGTGAGTGCACGTTGGGTGAGAGGAGAGATGAGTGAGCGAACGTTCTGAAAAGCAGACAGCCCTTTGGCTTCCCACGGGCACAGCGGCACAGAGAGTGGCTCTGAACTGGCTGCCCCCTGCCGAGGTGCCTCTCCGGGCCCCCTGAGGCCCCCCTGTGCAGTGGCCACACCTGGGCCCTCCTGCTGGCTGCCCCGGGCCGGCAGCCCCTTGCCGTGCTCACCGCAGCCCTCCCTCCGCAGCCTCCCCTTTCCCGCCCTCTGTCCCGCCACGGGCTCCCGCCAAACCAGCCCACAACGGCCTCCTTTTGTTCTCCCATCTCAGTTTCAGGCAGGTCTCCCGCTTGCCTCGCACCCCCCTCTGAGGCCTTGACGGGTGGCCAGCTGAGCTGGCCGAGCGCACGGCCCGGGGCGGGAGCCAGGGCCCTGGCGGCCACTTCCCGCCTCGCTGGCTCCCCGGACCTGGCTATTCTGGGGCCCAGGCACCCAGGGACAAGAAGTGCCCGGATGCTCGCCTGGGCTGGCATGGATGTTCATCCGGGGCTGCCAAAGCCCAGAGTCCTTTCTCAGGCCTCGCCCGACGTGAGGCTCTCAGCACAGCCCACGGCCTCCGGTCCCCACGGAGCAGACCCCTGGGTCCTGAGCTCTCTTGGGGAGGCAGCACGAGGTAGGGGGTGGAGCACAGGCCTTGGCTCCAGACCTGTGTTGAGCGTCTCACTCTGCCGTCACCCGCCCTGTGGGACTTGCGCTCCCTGTGCCTCAGTTTCCCCTTCTGTAAGCGGGAAGAATAGAACGCCTAGTTTACGGACCAAGCGCTGTCGGTTAGCACCTTGGGCCTGGTACGCAGCTGCTGGGTGCGCCGTGCCTGGGTGGTGAGCGTCACTGTAGTTGTTAAGACATCTGAGCACCAGGAAGAGAAGGAGGCCGTGCACAAGCCCAGCCTGGCCTCCGGAGGCCGGGCCTCATCCCCTGCACCACTGGGTGCCTGCCCCGGTCACCCCTGCAGAACATCCATGTGAGAATGAGGGGTTGTCTGTTCTCATTTTGTAATTTTAAAAGTAATACATGGTCACTGTATGGTTTAGGAAACTCAGATAAGCAAAAGGAAAAACTAAAAACCATTTGTAGTTCTCTTGCCCAGATATGTGTAGCCAGGTGCACACACACGCATGGGCTTAGATGATGACGGACTGAGTGTTCGTGTTCCCCCGGATCCCATAGACTGAAGCCCTGCCCTCCGGTGTGATGGTATTTGGAGGTGGGGCCTTTGGGAAGTGATTAGAGTTAGATGCGGTCATGAGGATGGAGCCCTTGTGGTGTGATTAGTGCCCTTACAGAAAGAGAAGGAGAGACTGGTCTCTCTCTCCATGAGAGTACGGGGAGAGGCTATGTGAGGATGCAGGGAGGAGGTGGCTGAGTACAAGCCTGGAAGTGGGTTTCATTAGGAACTAAGTCAGCTGCACCTTGATCTTGGACTTCCAGCCTCTACAACTGTGAGGAACAAATTCCTTTGTCTAAGCCTCCTAGTCTATGGTATCTTGCTACAAAGCGTCCCAAGCATGCTAGTACACGCATGCATGGGAATAGCCAGTTTTGTAGTAATATATAAGACACGTAGTATAGTTCACATACTCACATACGTTCTCGCATATACATGTATTTGGACAAGTATTTGTTCCTGGCTTTTGCCATTTAACAGGTGAATATTTTTCCTGTTAGTATTTAAAGGCCACATGTTTTGTCATATACAGACATACCCATTTCGCAGATGAGACAGTTGACCCACTGAGAAGCAACATAAGTCCCTCAAGTTGACCCAGCTGCTTCGGGCACAGCTGAACCCCAGACACTTGTCCATGAAGGTCTTGGTGGTTCCCCAGGGCAGAGTGAGCAAGACGCTAAGTTCCATGAGAACAGGGACTGTGTCAGCTTCAGTCACCAGTGTCTCTCCAGCACCTCCCACGTGGTGGGGTTATTGAATGAATGCATGAAGTTAAGTCCCCTTCCTTTTTGATCCCATTTCTTGCATTCAGCATGTCTTTCCAGGTGGCCCCCCTCACTGGCTTGTGTGCTCCTTAGGCCAGGACCATGTCGGATTAACTTTGAATCCCTCAGCTCACATCCAAGTCCTGACCCGGAGCAGGTGCTCAGTAAACGCGTATTGGATTGTGGAAGCCGGGATCTCTCCGGATTTGAGGCAGTGTCCTCGCCGCAAAGCTATTCTGAACTCTTTCATCGCACGCAGAGGTCAAGTTCCCCAGACCTATCGAGTTGCCAGTGATCTTCCTACCATCGTTGATCCAGGAGCAACTTGGACATAAGCCCCTGCCTGTCACACCTGGGCTTGGCACACCTGGGCTGTTCCGGAACAGACCTCACGGCTGGGGGTTAAGTGACACCTGGAGCGGTGGTGAGCCCAGGCACCTCCTTTTGGTGAATCTCCCGGGCTGCGTGGCGGGTGGCTGGTAGCTGGCAGCGTTGGGACCCTTGGCACTGCCGCGCTCTTGCGTCCTCTGCCAGCGGGGCCTTTGATCCCCTTGGGGGCCGCCTGCCCAGCCGAGCGCATTGTAGGCAACAAAAGCTGCAAAAAGCAGCACAAATAACATGAAAACGACCCAGGAACTGCCAGAGAGCTCATCACCCTGTTTCCTGGTGGTCGTTATGGGGGTGGGAAGGCGTGGGGAAGCATTTCTGGTCCTCGTGATGGCCTGCACTTTGCACAGCCTCCTGGTGCAGCCGATGCTGCATTAATGAATCTAGCAATCCCGCCTCTCCTCGGAGCGACAGCTTTCTCATGTGTAAAGTGGGTTTAGTAAGACCAAACTCAGCGTTCTTGTGAGGACGAGATGAATCGAGATACACCAGGTGCCTACTGTGTGGTCATCTAATAATAGTAACAACAGTCATCGTAACAGCAGCAGCGAGTACACACTGAGCGTTTATTGTGCGCCGAACACCGTTTCAGTTGCTTTGTGTGTATTAACTCATTTAATCTTCGTAATGACCCTTTGAGGTGGGTCGTACTGTTATCTCCATTGTACAGATGAGAAAAACTAAAGCTCAGAGATGTTAAGTAACTTCCTCAAGGTCACACAGCTCACAGGATGTCAAACCAAAACCCAAAATCAGCAGTCTGGTTGTAGAGCGTGTGTATAACCACCTTGCCATGCATTTCTTCCTCCTTCTCTTAACTATCATGTTTCCCTATTGATTATGATGGTGATGACTACCATGATGATGATGATGGTGGTGGTGGCGGTGACAGTGGTGGGACAGTGGAGGGCATTCCTTTACTTTGCATGGCGACCTGCTTCTTGCTGGAATTTCAAACTCCTTTTCATATCTGATCCTCAGAACAAGGCTGGGAGAAGGAGTGAGTTTTGAGATCTGAGGAAACTGAGCCATAAGGGGTGGCCGAAGACAATGCACCTGTGCTGTTGGAGCTGGGGGAGCAGGTGGGGGAGGGGCTGTCCTGGCCCACTCAGGCTGGAGCCTCTGCTTCCTCATGCTGGGGCCCCAGCAAGGATGTGGGGCTACAGCAGGAGGCAGGTGGAGAGTCACCCCTACTCCTGCTGCCTCCTTGGATGTTGGCCACAGTCAGTACAGTGGTGACCTCAGACCTGCTCATGAACACGGTGGAATCACAGCTCCCCTTCCCTGCGTGTGCGCACTCGTTTATTTCATTCATCCCACGGTGACCGTAGGAAGTCCATATAGTTATCACTGTCGTTGTCCAGACAGTATCGAGGATTTATTGCCCCAGTAATGCCGAGTAACAGACACCAATGGGGTATCAGTGGCTTCTGATAACAAGTGTTTATTGTTCACACATCTGGGTGATTGGCCGAGGGGCTCTGTCAGTCTTGGCTGGGCTCCCCCCCGTGTCTGGGGCTTGGCTGCCGTTGGCCGATCCAGTTCATCCAAGTGTGTCTGGGGTGTCTCGGCTCTGCTGTGTGTCTTTCATCTCCTTCTGGTTCCAGCAGACTAGCCGGGAATGTCCTTCTCCCGGTGAGGGCGGAGGGCAGGGGCGAGACCAGGTCTGCTGAGCAAGGTGTTTTCAAGCTTCTGCTTACCTCTCCTTTGCTACCACACCCTTGGCTGAAGCAAACGACACAGCCAATCCCAGGGTCAGAGTGGGAGGGCCCTGAAGAGGGCAAGGATGCAGCCATGGGGGAACGAATCGGGACCCTTTTTGCAACTGATCACAGAAGACATCATCTCAGGGGACCCCCAGACGTCTCTGGGCTTTGCCGTCATCCTTACTTAAAAATAATTGCACCATTAGAAGGAGATTGGCAGGCATGGGCCCAGGCCCAGTGCCCAGCGCTTCCCTCGCAGGAGTCGGCAGTGTGATTTCCGAGGCTGCACGGGTCTGGGGCGCTCTCTCAATATCGCCTGGCCAAGAAAGGGCTCAGCCCGCACTGGGATGGCGCCTGCCTGTTTCCGGAATGGACGTGACGCTAAAGAGCCCAAGTGCGTGCCCGGGCTCTGCTCAGAGGAGAAACTCGCACCAGGTCTCTGACACGGTGTGTCTTGGGGCTGGAGGCCAGGAGGGGAGAAGCTGCAAGCCTCTTCTTCCAAGGGGTGCGGACCGGCTCTGGTTTCGCAGAGGCTAGAACATAGCAGAGGATTCCCCTGGTAACCCTGGGAGCCTCTGGAAGAGGGTTCCGAAGTGTCCGCGTCATGGGGAGATGAGGCCCTTCTGCCATAAATCAGCCACAGCCTGCAGGTGAGGGCCTCGCCAGTTAAATTTCCAGCCTTGGGGATCGAAGCTGGGCAGGGACTCTGACTTTGAAAACGGCCTCCCAGTCAGTCAGTCCTCACTGGATGGTTGGAGCTCTTTCCCCTCCTGCTCTGCTCTGCTTCCCCGATGGAAGAGCCTCCAGGAGTTAAAATGCCAAATTCAGTCTTTGACCTTAATCCCAGAGTCTCTTCCCTGTGGGGCGCGGCTCTCCACTCGCTGGCCTTGGGCCCCTCCCCACGCTTGTGCTGGCAGCCGAGAAGACACGTCTGAGGGTGGTTGCTGGGTGGCCGGGTTTGGAAGGCTGGGCAGCCATCTGCTTTGCTGGCCCGCCTCCCCTCCTCACCTCTGCTGGGCCGTGAACTTGGTGGTGGTTATCACCTGCATCTCTTTAGCCCCGACTTTGGCCTGATAGACGCTAGTGCAGAGCCTTGAACGAGGGAGACGGAAACAACAGACTCCCCCAACGCCCCAGCCCCCTCTATGCACCTACTCTGTGCCAGACATCAACCCAGATGTTTATTCACTTTTCCCAGTGAACTGAAGGTTTATAAGGAGGATGCCGTTTCATCTGCAAGAATGAGCATTCTCTTCCTCCTGGAAAACTCCTATTCATCCTTCTGTACTTAGCCACAGAGGCCCCTTTTCCATAAGGCTTCCCTTGTCCCCTCACTGGGGTTGCTGCCTCTCCCTTTAGGACCACCATGCCTCCAGGGCTTTGTCTGAGCCTGGGGAGCATTTCCAGCCCTGCTCTGGTTTATCATGTGTGTGAGCCCTTTGGAGGCAGCAACGGCAGCTCCTTTACTTATCTCAGCGTCCCCAGTGCCTGCCACAGCGCCAGGCACACGAGTAGACTTGTGTGTGCAGAGAGGACATGACTGTGTAAGCAGAGATACCCTCACTCAGTTCCACAAAGGCCTGGGCTTCAGACCCCTTGGCTCTGGCTTGGAAGCTGGAATAATGCGCAACGGTCACACCCAGCACCGTCTACGGACAAAGCCTGTTGCTCAGTGCACGCAATTCGACCCTCATTCTTAGCAAATTTGTATCCCAGTGGAAAGAGCCCAGCCTTAGAATTTGGTAGACTCAGATCGAACCCTTTCTCTGCCTTTTCTCAGCTTGTGACTTTGAGTAAGTCACTTCGGCCCTGTGCCTCAGTTTTCCCACCTGTAAAATGAACATGGAAGCATTTGCTTTGCCCGACCTGTTGAAAAGAGTAGAGATGATGTGTTTAAAGCCCTGGTGTGAGCCGAAATTATTATCGTGATCATCTTTTCTCTGAAAAGGAACCCCGTTGTTAGCATCTCTTGAGGGGGACAACAAAAGGGTCTGAGGCAAGGATACAGTTATCTGAGGCTTCCCTGCCTTTGTTTTCTGTCTTGCAGGCGCAGTGCCTTCCTCGGAACACAGCAGTAAGCCCGCCGGCTACTCCAGCCCTGCCTAGATTCCCAGGAAATCGGCAGGAAGAGAACCACCTGCTGCTCGTTGGCCTGCTGTTTCCTGGCAGTAGCTGTGGGAACACCCAGGGGCGGAGGACAAACACATTACACACGGGGACTTCCATCCTCCAGGCGGAAAGATGCCTGCACCTTGCACTTGGTAAGTCTTCCCAGTAGGGGCGTACCTGCTAATTGAGCCTTCTCCGGCTCGCGCTTGTAGGGGGCTCAGGGATGCTGTGGGACCTTTAGGACTGTGCTCCTTCCCCGGATCCTCCCTTTTTCCTCCCTGTCTTTCCTCCTTTGGCACTTACGGGGCTTTTACCCTACAGTGGGCACAATGCTCTGTCCTGGGAATAAGATGATGAGCGACACGTGGTGCAAGAGAAAGACAAGTCAACACGCTTGGGTGGCTCAGTAACCGTCTCCCCAAGATACCCACATCCTAATCCCTGGGACCTGTGACTGGCACCTTCCGTGGCAAAAGGACTTGGCAGACTTGGTTAAGTTAAGGATCTTGAGATGGGAAGACTCTCCTGGATTACCCAGGTGGGCCCAGTGTCCTCACAGGCATCTTTGTGTTTTGTTTTGTTTTGTTTTTTCGACGGAGGTACTGGAGATTGAACCCAGGACCCCATGCATGCTAAGCACGGGCTCTACCACTAAGCTATACCCTCCCCCCAGCATCTTTATAAGAATGAGGCAGAGGGAGATTTGATGACCCAAGAGAAGAAGGCATTGTGACCGTGGAAGCGAGGATTAGAGTGATGCCACCAGGAGGCAGGGAATGCCCGCAGTCTCTAGAAGTGGGAGGGGAAGGGAACATCTTTTTCCTTGGAGCCTCCAGAAGGAACCAGCCCTGCTGACACCATGATTTTAGACCCTGAGTCTGGACCGTTAAGTGTTTGTCCAAGTAAAGGAGTCAGGATTCAAGTGAGGTCCTCTGATTCCCCAAGCCCTTCCTCCTTACACTCTGCCTCCTCCCATGAGCAGCTTGCTGAGGTTGTGAAAGGCAGTTCAGATGCTTACAGGAAAATGGAAGAAATGTGAAATACAAGGGACCTTGCCTATTTATACTAATTAAATGAAGAAACAATTTAAACATCACCATCCATTGCTGTAATGAGGCTGGAGGACAGCAGGTGCACGGACGTGCTGCCCCTGGCAATGGCGAGAATGCTGGGAGTGGGTTTTGTTAGCACAGGGTGCAGAAACAGCCTTGATAGTGTCTGTGTATTTTCATTCTGTTACCTCACCTCTCAGTTTCATCCTAAGGGGATAATTCAAAGGAAGAAAAAAACTATTTTGTGAAAATATCTATTAAATCATGATTTTTTTTTTTTTTTTTTACTTTTGATTATGGAACATTTCAAACGTCCACAGAAATAGAAATAATAGAATGAACAACCCTTTCCCATGGCCTGGCTTTAGCAATTATAAACATTTGCTTTATTTACTTCATTTTTTTCTAATGTATTTTCAGATAAATTATAGGTATTTAATTTCCAGATATTTCAGTGTAACTTTCGTTATGATAGTAAAAAGTTGAAACCAAACTTGATTAAGTGGAAAATGATCAAATAAACTATGATTATCCACTTGGTACAATATTACAAGATCCTCAAAGTGATCATTTTTGAAGTTCTCATTACAGGCTCTTAGAACTCTCTACTTTCCCTTTCTATGACTTACCATGATTTTTAATAATTTAATTGTCTGGCTATTGAGTTAATACCTGTCTTCCATACTCATCTGGTGGGGACAGTGCCCATTTTGGCCACCATTTTGTACTGACTGCCCAGCACAGTGCCTGGCATATAGCAGGTGCAAAATAAAATTGGTCGAATACATGCCAGATGAGCATTTTTAGGTCCTTGAAGTAACGTGCTGAGCGATGCAAGCAAAACACGTAACCTCGTGTGAGCCTGATGTGAAAATGAAAATGCCTGTGCGTACGGATGGCTTCTAGGAGGCAGCTCTGGAATGTCACGTCATGCCAGCATGATGGGCAGTGTGGCTGGGATTCGTCCCTCCTGCTTCCTTTCCTCCGTGTCGTGGCTACGTGGTTGTAACCGTGCGGGAGTCCATCCCTGCCATCACCGAGGCAGCCACTGTCACACGTCCTGCTTGCCTCGTGCCGTCCGGGAGAAGAGGCGCGTCCGCTTGGAGTGGGAAGACTTGGTTTTGAAGCTGTTGCTCTCCTTTCTGCCCCTGCGGGACACTGAGCAATCTCTGAACTTCTGAGAGTTTGGTTCCTTCAAGTTGAAAATGTGATAATGGTACCTGCCCCCCTGCGTTTCTGTAATTAAATGAAAGAACGAATGTCTTGTTGACGGAAGCACTTTTGTAACGTGTTCTAGAGCTAGCTGCTCCCCATCCTTCTCCGCCAGGACACCTGACCCCTGGGAACTCGGGGGGGGGCCCTGATGTTCTGCCCTGATGCCCCCTGGATGGAGAAACAGTGAGTGGTCCCACGGAGGGGCACAGTGCAGCCAGGTGACCATCTGAAAATCCCTGCTGACGGTAAACGGGGAGGGGACAGCTAATTAACTCAAAGTGCTTCCATCTTACTAATTGGTGGGTCCATCAGTCACCCGACAGTATTTCCTGAGTGCCTACTGCAGACGGGTTGTGTATTCATCAGCCCTCGGTGGCTGCTGACCCCACCTGGACTCTGGACTTTTAGGTGGCACTAGAGTCTGGACACCTTGTGCTTAGGGTGGTGATGGAGGATAAGGCCGGTTCGGCCAGTGGATGAAGGGCAGCCTCGTGACTTTATAAGAAGAGCTTTTAGTCCAGGGATCCTGGCTGACTCTTCCCCTCCTTTCTTCCAAAGGATCCTGCCAACATGCTTGAGCCCAGATGAGCTTCCCAGGGCTGCCACCACCAAGTACCACACACTGGGTGGCTTACTTAACAGAATTGTCTTCTCTCACAATTCTGGAGGCCAGTGTCCAAAATCAAGGTGTTGGCAGGATTCTGCTTCCTGAAACCTGTAGGGTGCGGACCCTCCCTTGTCCCGTCCTAGTTTCCGGTGCCACCAGCAACTCTTAGGGTCCTCACTCCAGCCTCACATGGACTTCTTCTCTGTGTGTGTCTGTGAGTCTCTGCATCTCTCTCTCCTTATAAGGACCCTAAGTCATTGGATTTAGGACCCATCGTAATCCAGCAGGGCCTCATCTTCACTTGATTACATCTACAAAGACCGTTTCTCAAAATAAGATCACATAAGATGACATAAGATCACTTTTTGGGGGACGCAGTTCCATCCATAACAGAGCCCAAAGCAAAACCAATTCCTCTAGCTCTTCCTGGCCCCCAGCACGATTCACCCGAGGACCACTGCTTGGCTTGCACAGATGGGACTTATTTTTTCATGGTCTGGACAGCACACCCTCCACCTTTAATTCCACAGCATTCCTGTTGTGCATTTACTCAAACACGCTGTCCGCTTGGCACTGTGTGTTTGCCCCTCCTCTGAGCCGCTGGGAGGCTTTCTTCCTCTTGGCCGTGGTCAGATACCACATCTTCTTTCTGCCTTTGTTCTCTGGACTCTCCCAGCCGCAGGGCTATGAAATGGTAGTCGCTTGGCTGCGTGCTCTTAGAAGATGCCGCGCACCTGCACAAGTTCTTGCCTCTCCTCCCTGCCTCACCTGTCCTTACCTGGCCACCACCAACTCTTCTCCTTTCACAGCACAATTCAGAGAATAATCCACACCAGCTGCCTTGGGGATTCTTTTATAGACCCACACCCCAGCCCGCACCCTCCCTGCTTTTAGTTAATACCCTTCCGCCTCAGGTGAATGCTCTCATGTCTTCCTGGTCATTCCTTGGCTTAGAAAATCCTGGGGGGCACTGGCTGAGCTTCAGGAAATGCTCCATCTGGGCACTGAGAGATGGGTGGACACCCCCGGGGAGAAATGTGGTCCAACAGCAAAGAGCAGGAAGGAGGTGAAATGGTTCGGAGGGCGTCCCGGTGGGGATGTCGTTTCTTTCTCTGCTGGGAATGGGGCCACGGGAAGCTTCTAGGCAGATCTGACGTGTGTTTTACCTGGATCGTTCTAGCTTGCTGGCTGGAAACGGACTGAAAGTGGCGAAGGTGGAAGCAGACGGACCAGTCAGGAGGCCGCTGCAGAGATCCAGGGAGGGGATGATGGCGGCCTGGATGGACGCGTGGCTGCAGAGGAGACTGCGAGAAGTCACCAGGTATGAATATATCCTGAAGGTAGAATTTGCTGGTGGATTGGATCTGGGGTGTCAGATAAAGGGTGATCCTGAGGCTTTGCCCGGATCACCTGGAGAATGAAGTTTCCATTTATTCATACGGGGCATCAGCGAGGGGAGCCAGGCAGTTGGGTTGGTGGGTAGTGGTGGGTTCGTGATGTTCAGTCAGACATTGTTACACGTACAAGTGGAGACATTCAGGAAGCCGCTGGGTACATGAATCTGTGGGGTGAGGGTTAATTTCACAGGTCGGCTTGGCTAGGTACCCAGACCAGGTGGTTAGTCGGACGCCAGTTTAGACATCACTGTGAAGGTGTTGTTTTTTGGATGAGGTTGGCATTTACATCAGTAGGCTCTGAGGGGAGCGGATTACCTTCCATGATGTGCGGGCCTCATCCAATCAGTTGATGGCCACGAGAGGAAAAGACTGAAGGCCCTGAGGAAGTGGAATTCTGCCTTCAGACTTGAGCTGTGATATCTGTTCTTTCTGGGGTCTCCATCCTGCTGGCTGACCCTGCAGAGTTTGCACTTACCAGCGTCCATCTCTGTGTGAGCCAATCCCTTGAAATAATCCGTCTGTCATCGCTCTCTGCCTTGAGAGTATGAGGAGGGCAGGTGTGGGCAGGGGGGAGCGGTCGGTCCATCAGGCCCTCCAACCCAAGTCAAGAGATGCGGACACCGTCTGTGTGTGTCGTGTTCACTGAGCACTTACTGTGTGCTGGGCATCCCCCATTACTGGACGTGATCTCTTCTTAAAACCAGAGCCATCTGTCTCCTTATTTTTTCTGGAAGCTTGGGAAATGATCCTGGCGGGGTCACCTCTATATTTAACTGATGTTTTGCAATTCCCGTGTCCCAGCTCCTCCGGAGTTCTGGGCAGCAGAATGGCACTGGCCGTTCCTTCTCCTGTGTCAGAAACTGATGATTCCAGCATCTTCCTTCCAGATCACTTTAGTTTCCCTAACCTCCAGCCTCTTGAAGTCATTTAGCATCCCTCGACACCCAGGAACCCATTTATTAAAGCCAGGGGAACCTCCTTTCCGGCATGTGTTCATAAAAATAGTTCTGCAATCCCAAGGAACAGGGTCATTTGAACTTGGTGACTTGAAAACTTTCGGGATGAATAATAAAAAGGGCAGGATTGTGGTGATGAATGTCCGGCACCATTTTGTTCCTTGTTTTGTGTGTGTATGTGTGTGTGTGTGTGTGGCAGAATGTTTAACCCATATTTTCCAAGAACTGTGTAGGTGGGTTGCTGGGGACAATTGATTTTTAGGGAAGTATTGTTCCTCTGGATGTGGAAACCATGAAGCAAAGAATAACATTGAGCAAGAGTCCTCCGGATGACCAGGCTGGAGCTAAATATGGTGCCACGTGTTTGGGCCCCTGTGTCCCATGCGCTGTCACTTGTGCCTGAGTTGGAGTTTGCTCTGAACTATGACCCCAGGAGTCTCATTCCTCATTCTTGCCAAATGTCAGATAGATCATCTACTTTCTTTTTTTAATTAATTAATTAATTAATTAATTAATTAATTTCTAATTGACATAGTCAGTTACAATGTGTCAGTTGCTGGTGTACAGCACACTGTCCCAGTCATGCATACACATACGTATATTCATTTTCATATTCTTTTTCATTAAACGTTATTATAAGATATTGAATATAGTTCCCTGTGCTATACAAAAGAAACTTGTGGTTTTTAAAAATCTATTTTTATGTATAGTAGCTAACATTTGCAAATCTCAAACTCCCAAATTTATCCCTTCCCACTCCCTTTCCCCCGGTAACCGTAAGATTGTTTACTATGTCTGCGAGTCTGTTTCTGTTCTGTGGATGAGTTCATAGAGTCCTTTTTTTTTTTTTTTTGTAGATTCCACATGTGACTGATATCATATGGTATTTTTCTGTCTCTTTCTGGCTTACTTCACTTGGAATGACAGAGATCATCCATTTTCCGAGACCATGACTGGTTCTAAATGAGGAGTGCAGCGTGGCAGGTGGAAGGGACACAGGCCTTTGTGTGAGGAATCCCGAGTCCTGATTCCATCCGGCCTCTGGCTTGCTGTGTGACCTTGGGCCAGTTTTCTCACCTCTCTGAGCGGTGTTGAGTCTGGGCTTCATCGTCTCAGAGGGGTGGGACTACAGCCAGCAGAGGGGTTACACGCCCTGAATGAAGGCTCCCCCCACTGCCCGCAGCATCCCACCAGCTGTTGTGCTGTGTGGGACCAGGGCTGCCAAATAAGTGTTTGAACTTTGTAATGACATTTTCTGAATTTTGAATGTAGGCAGTGAGGTCAGAAATATTTTAAACACGCTGTGGGTGAAACCTGTAGCCAGAAAGGGCCCACGGGCGTTCAGTTGGCAGCTCCACACGAATGCGCCGTTCTTCGTGGGTTATCACGGGCTGGGGGCCAGGGGCTCAGGGATGCCCATTTGAGTCTTTTTGGCTTGAAACCAGTACGAGTATTTTCAAGGAACTAGGGGAGCAAAGCCAGACTGGAAGCCAGGTCACGAGATCGCTGTTGCCTAGAGACCTAGAAGGAGCCATGGCCTTCCTTTCCTCGTGGGTAGAAACATCCGCCTGAGGCAGTGGACTCGGTCTGCTGACCTCCTTGGGATTTATCCCCAGATCCAGCCACCAGCCTTGTCTCTGCTTCCATGGATTCTATGGCATTTGGAGCTGGAGCGAATCAAATATTTGAGCATTTTCATGAAGTAGATATTTCAGTGTATTCATTTCTCACTCAACAATATTTCTTATAGCTCTTCCGCGTGTATATGTGCATACCTCACTCTTTTTTTTAAATTGAAGTTTAGTTGTTTTACAATGTTCTGTTCATTTCTGGTGTACAGCATAGTGATTCAGTTATACATACATATGTTCTTTTTCATTATACATTATTACAAGATATTGAATGTAGTTTCCCTGTGCCATACAGTAAGACCTTGTTGTTTATCTATTTTGTATATAGTAGTTTGCATCTGCTAATCCCAAACCCCCAATTTATCCCTCCCCAACCTTTCCCCTAATCATAAGTTTGGTAACCATAAGTTTCTGTGTCTGTGAGTCTCTTTCTGTTTTGTGAATAAGTTCATCTGTATCATTTATTTTTTTAGATTCCACAAATAAGTGATATCACATGATATTTGTCTTTCTCTGTGGCTCCTTTTTAACTGCTACATAGTATTCCATGGTTTTTCCCCCCTAACTATTCCATATTTTTTTAACATTTTTTATTGATTTATAATCATTTTACAATGTTGTGTCAAATTCCAGTGTAGAGCACAATTTTTCAGTTATACATGAACATATATATATTCATTGTCACATTTTTTTCTCTGTGATCTACCATAAGATCTTGTATATATTTCCCTGTGCTATACAGTATAATGTTGTTTATCTATTCTACATTTTGAAATCCCAGTCTACCCCTTCACATCCCCCGCCCCCTTGGCAGCCACAAGTTTGTATTCTATGTCTAGGAGTCTGTTTCTGTTTTGTATTTATGTTTTGTTTGGTTGGTTTTTTTTTTAGATTCCACATATGAGCGATCTCATATGATATTTTTCTTTCTCTTTCTGGCTTACTTGACTTAGAATGACATTCTCCAGGAACATCCATGTTGCTGCAAATGGCATTATGTTGTCGGTTTTTATGGCTGAGTAGTATTCCATTGTATAAATATACCACATCTTTATCCAGTCATCTTTTGATGGACATTTAGGCTGTTTCCATGTCTTGGCTATTGTAAATAATGCTCCTATTCCATATTAATGGACATTTTGTTTTTATCCATTTTCCTTCTTTATTTCTACTTCCCCTGATGTCATGCCATAGAGTTTTCATACCCTCCACTGCACTCCTTCTCTCTCTCCCTTCTTCCTTTTCTCCTTCCCTAGCACCTTTCCATCTCTGGATCCACTCATCGCCCTCCCTACAGATGCCAGGTGTATGGGGGAAAATCCTGAGATCTTGCCTTCAAGAGCTCCAATTCAACGGAAAACTTCAGAAAAAGCCCATTATGGAGATTTCTTAGAAGCAGGTTCTTCAACAGTCTTTTCAGGGGAGCTCTCTTTGGCTTTGTGGAGTCTGAGAATCATTGAGGCAGGTACCAGTCTTCCCAAGGAGGAGTCAGCCTTTGGACCATAACTGTGTCTGCTTCCTGGGACCTTGTAGGACCATCATTGCTGCCCACCCTCCCCTTTTTCCCATCACTAGAGGCTGTGGCTTAAGCAGAAAAACCCCAAGGTCGGCTCTGGAATGATGGCCAGGAGAAGGGGCGAGGTGCTCTCGTGGGCCTGGGTGGGGAGCTTTTTTCTTTGCTGTGGGAGCCAGCAGAGCCTGGAACAAAGGTGCGAATCAGAAGTCAGCCTAAAAGGGATACAGAACCTCAGGTCTTCCTCCATGGAGGAAATTGAGTCAAGATGAATGAAAAGGGAGTGCAGGTGGTGTGTGGATCAGAGACAGATACAGAGAGGGGCGAGCGCCTACAGTCACAGTTCCTGGATTTTCCAAATGGGTTTAAAATGGGTATTTTGTGCTGGGAGCGCGACCCGAGCTCCCCTCTCCTTTCATCCTCTGCACTTTTCGCTGCTTTTTTTGCGAGTATCTTGACAGTCATCACATTAACAGTCCACAGAACATCACTCTCTAGCAAACAGGCTTCTTGGAATGGCAGAATGAGCGTGCACAGTTTAGAGCTTATGCCTCAGAGTCCCACGACCTAATCTGCTCTTGGTTGCCTCGGTCACCTGGACAAGTTGTTTAAACAATGTGTCAGTTTTGTCCTGTGTCAAATGGGGAAAATATCTCTGTCTTCCTTCTGGGGATGTCGGAGAGGGCGCCGTGAGTTATTCCACGTGGAAACACCTAACCTAACCAGGGAATGGCTACCTGGAGCATAGTAAGTGCTCAATAACTATCACACACATGCGCACACGTGCACACACACACACACACACAGCTCGGATGTCTCCTTACCTGAGAGGCCTTTCCTGGTCACTCTGTATAAACAGTACCCCTTCCCCATCTCCCTCTTCTGTTCTTAACTGATTCCTATAACACGAATCACCATCTAACCCACTGTTACTTGTTAATTTGTCTGTTTGTTGACTATCTGCGACTCCCACCCGCTCTGGAACCCCACAGATGCCAAGATACCTGTTCCCTGTATTTAATGCTGTTATCCCTGGAACATGGGTAGATGCCAAGTAATTATGGGTTGAAAGGATGAGTCTCTATTTTAGAGATGACCTCCAGACCCAGGCTAGGCCCAGAGAGGTAAAGTGACTTGGTCAAGATCACCCAGCTACCAGCAATTGATGACCCTGAAATCGTATAAATCTAATGGTTTCAGTTCTAATTTGAACCATTCACATCTCCCTGCCGGTAAAACAAGACACAGGAAATCTAAGCAGAGTGCCTGCCGCGTGATCCCAGGACCCCCCCTCCTCAGCTGTGCCCCCACTTTTCTGAGCAGCACTCGGTCACCAGCACGTGCCTGCTCTCAGGGGAAGGCGCAGTCCTGAGAGGCTTGAGCGGGTGGCGGCCAGGCTGGCGGGCAGGTGTGGTGCCCCTTCCTGGGGGGCCGCCCAGCCCGAGGCAGGGAGCTGGTGTTCCGTGGAGGGCATCGCGTTCCTGGCCCGGTGCCTGTTTCTAGACTCGGTGGAACCTTCGGTGTCTCTCCCAGGGAGGGAGGAGGGGGTTGCAGGGATCTGAAAGGACAGGAAATTGTCTCCGTTTTCTGGACGTCGTCCTAGGTGTCCTCTGGTAGATTTTATTGTTTCCATTTTTTCCAGTGAGGAAACTGAGGTTTGGGAAGGTGGAAATACTGAAGCCGGGATTTGGGTCCACAAATACCGCGCATCCCTGCCCCCTGCTCGGGTGCTACCAGAGTTGGACTCTGAATCGTCAGCGTGTATTGAGCAATCAGCACGGGCTGGGTGCCAAGCCTCTTTTTTTTTTTTTCTTGTTTGCTTGTTATGGTTTTTAAACTGTTTTCTCCAAAGCAGGGGACAGTGCTTGTCAGAGGTACATGGGGGAGGTTACTTCATCTGTTATCTCATGACTCTCTGGATGACGGCAGTGAGCTGTGGGGAAAGAGCCCGAGTGTTGGAGCAACACTGCCCTGAGTTCAGAGATGAGCCCAGCCTCTAAGTTGCTGTGTGATCTGTGTCGAGTAATCAGCCTCTCTGAGCCTCAGTTTCCATATCTGTAAAATGGAGCACAGATTTCCTTGGCAAGGACACTGAGGACTTGAGATATTAAATATGCAATGCCAAGCATGCTGTCTAGGGCACAGCCATCAATGAGTAGTGGCTATTTATTATTATTATTACTATTATTGTATCTTAGCACATAGTGTTGTACGTAAATGTTACTTCTTTCTTTGCCTTATTTAACTTTGTCCCTCCTGGTGCAGATGGAGCCTTATTCATCTCGGCATCCCCACCTCCTGACACAATTCTTGGTACGTGGTTGATGTGCACCGTTGCAGGGCACACGAATGAATGGATGAGGGAACGATTCAGTGGGCCCATGGTTGGTGGAGGCAACTCCAGCCAGATGTTGGGGGCTGTGTTTCCTGGAATTTTATCCCCTCCTGTCGGATTCAGGCCAGGACCACGGCGCAGTTGCTCCATTGTTCCCAGATAGCGCTGCCTATCTCAACGTCTCCGCGGGGCAGCCCTCGGCCACACCCTGCCCTGCTGTCCTATCACCGACCCCACTCGGACCCCACAGGCTCCCTTCCAGCCTGCCCTGAAGACAGCTTTCACGTGGCAGCCCTGGCCCTCACCTCCACCACTGCCCCTCAGTCACAACAGTTGTTGAAGGGCATGTTTCTCTCCCTGGAACTTCACTTTCCACTGTGGACCTAGGACATGCTCAGTCACAATGCTCTGTATTAGCCTGACTCCTCAGAGCTCCACCTGCGTCTTCCTGCTTCCTGTTTCCACCATCCCCTTGTCTGATGGGTGAGTCAGGACTTATCCCTAATCAGCCGCCGAAGAAACTGAGGCTTAAAAAGGCAGGACTGCCAGTAACAGAGCTGATGAGAGAGGGAGAACCCAGGACCACTGCTGGCTCTCCACTCTGTCCACACATAACCAGTGCTTTGGCCACGAGTCCCCTTGCTGGTTGCGTTGGTGTGCTGTGCCTGTCTCTGGTCCAGGAGAGCTTTGAGCGGTGTGTCACCATGTTAATGGCTCAGACATTCTCAATTCTGTTAGCTCAGTGTGGCCTCCCGGCTGCTCTGTGATGTGTCCAGGGTCCAGGCATCCTCGCACCCACCCTGCGGGGGAGGAAACAGAAACCTGGAGGTGACACAGCTCTGGGTGGTGGCACTTTCCCTTCTGCTGGTTTTCCCTTTCCTGCTGAATTTGACTCATAGATCCATTGTTCACAAACAGGGTTTAATATTGGAATCACTGCAGGAATTTAAAAATCTTGCTGCAGGACCCAACCCACTAAGATTCTGACTCAGTCAGTCAGCAGCAGAGTCCGGGCACTGGGGTTATAACACCCCCTGCCCCCGTCCCCAGCGATTTTATTGTGCAGCTGCTTGGAGAACCACTGTCCCTGGTCACCCCTGTTACAGGGACGTTGGGAAGCTAACAAGATTAGCAATTTCCAAACTCTATTTCAGACTAGAGTTCCAGCCCTCCTAAAGCAAACCTTGACGTAACCTGGCTCACCTTTGCTCAGATTCCGGCCACTCATGTTTCAGAAGAACTGGCAGTGCTGAAAGAGGACGCTGTGGGGACAAGGGAGATGCGCAGTCCCAAAGCTGTCGTGCCTTGTGCCCCTGTCGTGCGCCAGCCCTGCGCGAAGAAGCACGTCGTGTGTATTAACTCATCTAACTCACTGTCCACATTCTAGCACTGAGAGGCTGACGTTATATTCCCTTCACAGATGAGAAGACTGTTCACAGAGTGGATAAGCAACTTGCTCAAGCTGGTAGAGGCAGAGCCGGGATTCGAAGACAGAGAGCTGGCTCTGGAGGCCACTGTTTTAACCGTTACACCTGTTGCTTTGCAGGATGGTGTACGGATTCCCACACAGCTGAGAATTTGCTCTCACCAGCTGGTCCTTCACAGTGATGATCTGATCTGTCACTCTGCTGCTCAAGAACCTCAGGGCATCCGCAGGGGAAGGGCCGACTCTAAGTACAGCCGGTGAGCAATGCCCCTTGCAGCCCGGCCGCCAGCAGACCGTTCTTTCACCACCCGTGTTACCCGTGCTGTTAGTACGGTTGGAAGGTTTCCCCAGCTTTCTCTGCCTGGTGAACTTCTACTCTTCAATACCTAGCTCAAGTATCCTCTTCCATTTATGCGGGAGGAGTCAGTGGTGCCTTCCTCTGTTGCCAAAGCTCTTGGTCCCTCCATCCAGGTGGGATGACCTTCTTTACCTTAAGTCCACTTTCTCTCAGCCATGAAGACAAACTTGGCTATCTTCTGTTGCTCAGGGGATTTTTCTGTTTGTAACAGATGCTTTCCTGTAGGGTGCCCCGGGCCCCACTTTGCATAATTGACATTCACTGTGTTTTCTGAGGCTGGGCTGTGGTTTAAGAGGAGTCCTGAGCTCCTGTGGAGATTTGTCTCTCTCCGGCCTTGGGCTGTCTGCATTCTTGAAGCTCTCAGGGCCCAGGAAAAAAAAAAAAAAAGGAAGCCGACTTGTTCTGGGGACAGCCGGGGTGAGGAGAGAGTGGTGTCTTGTTTAGGGTTTAGCTTGATTTCGGAGCTCAGCCGCCATTGGCCAGGCGAGACTGAGGCAGGAGGAATGGTTTCTCGGTGACCAGAGGGAAGTACATCAGTTTGCTCGTGTGCTTCTGTGGGAAGGACAGCGGAGCCTCGCCGAGGGGCAGGAAGGTTCTTTCAGGAGAGCCCCACCCGGCTCTGAAGAGGGTGGGCCCCCGGCGCTCAGCGTGAGGCTGTGCTCCTGCCCGCAGTGAAGAAGACAGGAAAAGTCGAGCTTAAAAGATGCTGGCTGAATTCTTAGCATTTATCCTGCAGAAATACATGCACAGGTGGGGATGATGCGACTAGCGTCTTCATCTCAACGTTGAGATGAAAAACGGCTGATTGATTGATTTCAATCAATTGAAATCAATTGATTTTGGCTGATTGATTGATTTCTCTGTTTATTGACATACAATGACTGGTTTCAATTTTTTAATTTTTATTTTAAAAATTGAGGTATAGTTGATGTAGTTGATTTGTAACATTAGTTTCATTTGTACAACACAGTAATTCAGAATTTTTATGGGTCATACTCCATTTACAGTTATTATAAAATATTGGCTCAATTCCCTGTGCTGTACAATATAGCCTTATAGATTATTATTTTTTTATACACATGATAGTTTGTACCTCATACTCTCCTACCTCTGCCTTCAGTGCCTAGTTTTTAAGCAGACTACTTGGTATGAAAGAAACAGAAGAGTGTGACCCATACTTAGGGAAAAATTTAGTTAATAGGAAACAGAATGGAATTGAGATTTCTGAGCTAAACTCATCTTGCCTGATCAATTAATTTTATTATGGTTATTAATATTATTAAATAGACTTTATTTTTAGAGCAGTTTTAGGTTCACAGAAAAATTAACTGGAAAGTACAGGGAGTTCCCATGTATCTGCTGTCCCCGTATATGCACTAAAATGGTATGTTTGTTGCAACTGACAGATCTGCATTCCCTGACAAATACGTAATGACACCTACCCACCATTGTAGTGTCACATGGCGTATTTTCACTGCCCTAAAAATCCTCTGGCCTTCAGCTATTCATCTCCCGCAGTGAGACACAATTTACAAGCTCCTCGGGTGGGGATTGGTTGATTAAATCTGGTGCCTGCATAGACTGGAATACAGTACAGCTGCTAAAAGGAATGGGTGGCCTTATGAAGTGAAATGGAAGACTCTCCAAGTTATATTAACCACCGTCGGCCTTAACAATGTTGATTTTTGAAAAATGAAGGAGACTATTAGGGCTTAGAACAGCATGTGGAGTGCTAACGGCTTCACTAATGCACAGCTGCCGCTCCCACATCAGCTCCCGGTACTTCCAGCGTCCACGCTTAACACGCTCTGTGGTTTCTGCCTCTCCCAACCTGCAAGTCCCAGAAGACAGACCCCTCTGTGAAGGCAGGATCTGTCCGTTTGCAAGGATGTCGCCTGGCCACGCCCAGATCCATGCACACAATACGCTTCCCATTAGTATCTGTGAATGCAAGAATGATCAACAAAGTGAGGTGTTTTCTGTCTACAATTTCCTTCTGCCTCCTACTCCTCAAACTCCTGGGCTGGAATGAAAGGCCAGACGTCCCGTGTCCCTCTCCTGGGTACTGTCCCTGGCCTTCCCTCCGCTCCCTTGAGTTCCTATGCTCTGCAAGGCTTCTTCTTTATTCCCCAGGCCAGAGACCCAGGGAGATGGGGGAGAGGCTTGACGTGGACCTCTGAGATGGTCACATGCAGCTGACACTGTCATCTGGGCAGATCTGACTTCACTGATTGACTCAATTGTACGAGCCAATCGACCCAGCAGCTGGGACGGGACTCCTGATCTGACAGCCACTGGTGAGTCAGGCCTGATGGGTTTGATTGCACGCTGTGGCCTGGCCGCCTGTGTGACCTTGGCCATGTTACTTGACCATGCTGAATCTCAATTTCCTGATCTGTGAAAGGAGGCTAAAAATGCTTCTCTTGAGGTTGTCGTGAGGATTAAATGCGATCACGCAGGTGGAAGCGCCCCCTGAGAAGGAGGGAGGTGACGGAGCTGATCTGCAGGGAGAGGAGAGGGGCTGCTCTTGTCCTCAGATGCCTCTTGCTTCCCGGGGAAAATGCCCAACTCCAGGTCGGATCGGTTACAGTCTGCCTCCTACGCTTTTATTCAGTGCACTCTCTCTCTTGGCCACCCAGGGCTTTCAGCTTAGGCAAATAAATGATGCTGCTCTGCCAGGCTCTGTGCTCTGCAGCCAGCCATATGTTTGAGCCTGATAGAGATTCTTATCCGGCTGGGTAATGTTACCCAGCAAGGGATGACATTTCTTATCAGAGGCCCTGTGGACTCAGAGATAGGAGCCCTTTCTTTTTACTGGCAGTCATGTGCGGGGCTGGCAGGGAGGGCCGGAGGGGTGGGCCAGGGCCCAGGAGTGGGCAGCTTGGGCGGCTGGGGCATCCCCAGGCCCTTCTCTCTTAAGACAGCCACTCCCAAGAGCCTGCCTCGAGAGAAGTAGGCCCTTTTGAGATGTTTGCATGTGATAGAAGCAGGGCAGGGCCCTGAGAGCGGATGAGGAAGGAAGGAGAGAGAGTGATGCCGCTGGACCAGCTTGGTGAGGCGGGGCCCTTGCATGCGCAGTGTCTTGCCCTCGTGCAGACAGGCAGGTGGCCTCCTGCTGCAGACCCAGGGCCTGGAACACCTGCCCTGGGGCTTTGTGGAGTGGTGGCAGCTGAGGCCCAGGTACCCACCAGAGTCGTGGCTGTGGGAGCGATGAGGTGCTGGGTAACCTCCTTGCACCCCTCCGGAGGCTGATCTGTGTGGACGCAACAGGATGGGTGCCCGCGGGGCTCCAGGGCTCTCGGGCTTCTGCTTGGGAGACACTGGCAGGTGGGAGAGCGGGAAGGGAGTAAGGTCAGGATATTTATTCTTCTACTTCCTCCTCCCTGTTGGGTCCCTGCGTGATACAGGCAAGGTCCACACAGAGGGGCCTGAGTTTGAATCCTGATTCCGGGACGCACTTGCTGTGCATCGGGCGGGTTGTTCACCTCTCTGTGCCTTGGTTTCTTCAACTGTAGTATGGGGGTGACTCCACTTTTCTTGCCGTCTCTCACCCCTTGCCTTTGCATTTCATTGACTTCCATGTCTGTCTTTCACCCTGAGATTCCGGAGTAAGGGGCAGTGGCGGGTCCCGCGGCCAGAGGCCAGAGCTCCCTGCAGACGAAGCTCCAGTGTGGATGGAGGAGGTCGGAGTGACCACACGATTCGGGTGCGGCAGCCTCTGCTGAGGACACATGCTCAGGACTCTTCCCCTCTTGAATTTTTGGGAAGTCCTGCCCTGCTCTCAAGTAATAATCTTGCTCTCATCAGAAAGGGAAGGAGAAGTGGTTCCTCCCTCTCCCTGGAGCCCTTCCCGCCAGCGAGCCCTCTCCGCTTCCTTCCCTCTGGCCACGCTTCCTTCCCTCTCTCCCCCTTCGTGGCGGTCTGTAGTGACAAGTTTCCTTGGGTTTATTTCGCGTCTGTCTTCCTCCACCAAGCTGGGATCCTGCAAGGGCCAGGATTTTGTCTACGGCAGTGGTGACAGTAGAAGCCGGTGCTTCTAACGCACCGCCCGTGTGCCAGGCAGCGTTGTAGTGCTTCGTTTTTGCCAAGCCCCGTCATCCTCAGGAGACCCTCTTGAGGTGTAGATACTGTTGTTGCCTTCATTTTACAGGTGGGGAAACCGAGGCACAGAAAGGTTAAGTAATGCGGCCCAGCTCTCCCATCTAGTAGATGTAAAACCAGGACACAAAGTGCAGTCATTTCTGACCCCTCTGCTGGACCACCTGGTGCTTCCCTGGGGGCACTCAGCGAATAGGCGGTGCGTGAGTCAGAGGGCCACTGTCCCATCTCTCAGGAAAGTCCCCCTCTGCAGTTTCTGCACTGGGTTCAGGGCTGGCAGCAGAGTAAAGAGGAGGGGACCCAGGTCGCCACATGGGGTCCCCCATTCACTAACTGGGTGACTGTTGGTGGATCCCTTAACTTCAGTGAGCCTTGGTGTTCTTAGCTCAGAATGGAAGCAGTGCTGGTCACCTGTGTGATAGGAAAGGAAAATCTGAGAGCGAGCGGGTAGCATGTGCTCAAAAAGTGTCACCTGCCTTGCTCTCTTAGAGGGCTTCTTGTTTTGGGTGAGAGCATGTGACACCCCCTTTTCAGCTGGAAGGGAGGAGACCTTGGCCAGGGTGACAAGGAGAAGGGCTGGGCTTAGGTGTGACAGGACATGGAGGGGCTGGACTTCAGGCATCCTCCCTCCTCACTTCTCCTCTCCCTGTGCCATTACCTGAAGTTGGAGTTTTCACTCACTTCCAGTTACAGGGCCAAGTGTCGGGGGTCTGGCGATCCCCTGCCCAGGCCAGGAGATTGAAGGACCCCAGGAGCATCCTGAATCTCTGGACACTGCAGCGAAGAGCTGCTTTGTCATTAGGAACCTCCGTCTCCCAGTGTCTGTTTCCCCCTTCTCGGGGTCTCTGCAGCGCCTGGGTGACAGCCCCATGTGCCCTAAAGACAGTGGCATTTGGAGTCATAGACACTGAGCTTCACCCGTCAGTAAGTGAAGTCCTTAACCAGTATGCCGAAGCCAGAATGGGCTCTGGTCCTGACTCCATCATTTACCAACAGTGTGGTCACGGATGAGTTTCTTAATGACTTTGTGCCTTGGTTTTCTCATCTGTGAAATGGGATGCTGACGATAGCACCCATCTCTGGTAGACTAAACTACTGGTCCCAGGTCTTCTCTCCTCCATGATAAAATTATTACATGTTGCCTTTGCCATGGCCTCAAGGTGGGTGACTGGACTCCATCACCCTTGGATTAGGGTCTTAGCCAAGTGACATGCTTCAGTCCAGTGGATGTTAGCAACGTAAGCAGAACGGAGGATGGAACTATGAGTGCAGCTGGGCTTACTTTCCTGTGTGCCGTTCATCGTGTGCCTTTGGTACCTTCGGTAGCATTCCATCCACAGAGGATGAGAGGCTTGGAGCAGATTCAGAATTCACACCTATCCTGGAGCCAAGCTCAGACAAACCTTCCCTACATCATCTCACTGCCAGCTGACTAACAGACATGTGAGTGAGAAATAAATACTTATCACTGTATGCTGCTGAGTTTGGGGTGTTTTGTTATGCAGCATTCTTATAGCCATCGCAGACTAATATAACACCTCATAGGATTATTATAGAAATAAGTAATAAAGTGAGTTGATCCCAGTATTATTTTTTTTAATGCTACCATAACAAATGGCCACAAATTCAGTGGCTTAAAACAACACAAATTCATTATCTTACAGTTCCATAGGTTAGAATCCAATGTGGGTCTCACTGGGCTAAAATCAAGGAACACAGGGTTGGTTCCTTCTGGAGGCTCCAGGAGAGAATCTGCTTCCTTGCCTTTTCCAGCTTCTGAAGGCTGCCTGCTTTCCTTGGCTTTTAGCCCCTCCCTCCGTCTTCAGAGCCAGCAACGTGACCTCTCTCTATGTCTTTCTTCCTGAGTCACATCTTTCTCTGGCTCCCTCTTCCATTGTTAAGGACACTGGCTGATTAGGCCCACAGAAACCATGCAGGATAATCTTGCTGTTTAAGGTCAGCATGTTAACCATTTATTTCCATCTGCAGCCTGAATTCCCCTTTGCCTTGTAACCTAACACAGCCACAGATTTCAGCAATTTGGGCACAGGCATCTCCGTGGGGCCGTTATTCTGCAGGTCAGGCATGTAGAACATGGCCTTGCATGCACTAAACACTTGTACACACATGGGTATATTATCAGCCTTAGCTTTCTCGTCTGCGAGATGAGTGGGAGACAGTCCCATCCGATGTCTACATGGGATCCTCAAAAAAATCTCTTTTTCCTGGACATGTTGCCTCTAGGAGACATATTTCACCCCTTGGGCTTGGATGGACAGAAGGCAGTGGGTTTATAGGAAGGGGATGAGGTCAGTTTCCTCGCTGGCTGTGGATGATGACATTGCTACTGATTAGCTGTCTTAACAACCCTCCTTTTCTCCTCACTATCAGTCCGCAGAGGCCCCCAGCACGGGGGACTGGCCGGACGACCAGCAGGGCTGGGATGGGCCAGTCCAGAGCCACCAGCCGGTATCTCCACATGCCCGGCTGGTTCCGTCCTTCGACAGGTCCCTCTGATCTTCCTGCATACAATAGATTGCAGGGAAAAAGAAACTTCCTGGGCCTATTGATACAAATTTGAAGGAAACAGCTGGCTTTGGTTGGGGTGAGGAAACAAAACACAGTGACCGTGAACGTCTCACCAGTCTGCGTTAGTTGAGGAACAGCCGGGTGGCTGTGGGATACACCAGAGGTGCTGGGAAGGTGCGAGTTCCTACACAGGCAAGTTAGAGTCCCGTGTGGAAACAGAGTGGTGTTCACCAGTAGGAGGAGAAGAGCCCAGGTTTGGGGGTTCCTGGGTTTTGGAGGCTCCATCAGTGACTTACTGTGTTAACATGAGGTCAGCGACACCTGCTCTGTCCCCCGGTGTCCTTACAGTGGCAAAGTGGAGTTTGCAGGACTTTACCCCCAGTCAAAAGTAAACGCTATGGTAATGACCAGCACTTAAGATGAAACTAAAAAGAATCATGAAAAGAACTTGACAGGTTTTTGGACATCCCCAAGCTTACACAGGGAAGCGAGGCCAGAGACGTGAAGTATGGTCTGAGGTCACACAGCCAGCTGGGGGTGCAGCCAGGTCCTGGAACTAACCGTGGCTTCCTCCCTCCATTCAAGCAGGCACTCCATGCTGCCATCTTTGTTACTGTCACCTGCTGACCGAAGTAGAGATGGTCTGTTGACCATGTACTCTAGACTTATTCCCCAGTGGCTTTTTGCCACGTGCTTTAGGCACCCCATGGTTTCATGTGACTGGCGCTGACTGCAAGTGTCACTTACTTTGCCGATTCTGTGATTGATGACGGTAAATCCTGACTGTGGGCTGAGGGTGTTGGGCTCAGGTTTGCAGGGCTGACTGATCCAGAGTGGGGAAGATGCAGTATGATCATCACTTTTCTGTGTCAGCTTGGCTAAGCTACAGTCTGTGTGTGTGCGCGCGCGCGTGCGCGCGCGCGTGTGTGTGTACACAGGCAGGAGAAATTGACTCCAATTCTCAACAGGAGAAACAACACGGGGGTACAGAAATGGGAGGGATTCTTGGCAGACATTGCGGACACAGACTACCCCGGGGGGCAAGTTGCTTGTTTAAGTTTGTGACTCCCCGTCTCGACTCTGTTTAACCTCTTGGGTTATCTCTTCTAACGGGGTGAGGCTGAAAGGAGTCCTGGAGCCAGCCTGTCTTGTTCCAAACCCTGCCTCGACCACTGCCTAGCTGTGGGACCCGAGGCAGGTTTCATGTTCTCTCCATGCCTCAGTCTTCATCAGGAAAATGGGATATTAGTACTAGAGTAGAGTGTGGATGAGGATTAAGTGACATCTGTGCGTGCACATCTACCATTGCAGCCTGCAGAGTCGGGTATGTGTGTGAGGGGATGCTTTAAGCTGGGGTCTGGGGTTTAGTCTTTTTTCCCTCCAATAAATAAGTACTGAACACCTGAAAAAAACCACATGCACATGTACGTATGTGTGGATATGCATGCATACATAGGCATATGTATGTATATATGTGTGTCTGTGTGTACATGTATGTATATATGAAAGCCTGTACGTATATGTTTGCACATACACACATATATGTGGTTTTATATCTCTCTATATACGTGTCTAACTTAGTGTGTAACTTGTGAGACTGTTTCCCTGTTGATGCATATGTTTGCAGCCTGCCTTCCCCTGGGCCAAGTCCCAGTGTTTTCCAGAGAATGTTAAAGTTGGACCTGACAGCTGGCGCCCAGCTGGGTCTTGAACTGAGGCCTTCTGAGGCCAAAGCCTGCCTTCTCGACTGCGGGAGTGGTCCCCACGCCCGCCCTTGGGAAGTGTCAGAAGTAGCAGCGGGCCCTGGTGAAATACGGGTTATTCACAGGCCCCGCCCCAGGCCTGCTGACACCAAGAAGCAGACCCAGACTCAGGACAGTTCGCCAGTCGCTCTGGGTGATGTGGGGGGAAACCTGCACTGTGCTGCTTCTGCGCCGGCTGGCCTCCCAGCTGCCTGGTGCTGCCCCCAGCGGTGCCGTCTTCACTTTCCGCTTAAAATGCTTGCCTTTCCCCTCCCAGAAAAACCTACTGCATTCTGCTCACGCACAGCCAGCATCTCAGAGGGGCACGGAGCACAGGGCCGGTCTCATATTTGGATTTGCAGTCTAATTTAGCTCCCACATCGCTGAGAAAGACACGCTATCCTGGCCTCGCCTTTCCCAGCCTGAGCTGAGGCCAGCCTTAGCCCTGGGTGGCCAGACCACCCTGGGCCTCCTTCCCTCTCACAGGGAGCTGACTTCCCCTGAGGTACGTCTTTTGGCTGATGCGACCTCATTGCTTTGTTCGTTCCCTGAGTCTCCCGGCTAAGGAAGAAACAATCACCATTTATTGAGCGTCTAGGCTGCATACAAGCATTGCTCAAATAAGTACCCCGCAGAAAGCTATTACTGTCCTGAAGCGGGGAGATAATAAATAATCCACAAAAGGGCACAGAGCCAGCATCGTGCCCACACAGCCAACCCTGTGCATCTAACAGGAAAGCCCTTTCTTTTGACTGTCCCAGAGGTGAGTTATGTCAGATTTGTTTTCAAGGTCGTAGGTCCTTCTCTTTAATGTATGTGAACAAAATTTTGCAGAGAAAAAAAATTTTTAATGTCAAATGTACCGACTGTCCTTGGGATTACAAACACATTCCAAAAGTCAGGAGCTGCCCGGGCACTGGCCGAGTTGGAAAGTGAATCAGATGGGGAGCCTGGCTGGGACCGGTGACTGGGACTCACGCTCCTCACTGCGTTTTCCTGTTCAGTCTTTCAGTGGTAAACCTGTTTTCTTTGCCGCACCTTGGCATCCATCATGATTTAAATTTCAGGTTGTCAACCATCGTAGAAAGGGGTTCGGCTTTTGGCATTAAGTACCCCTTGTCATGTGTGCAGGGCTGTGCTCGCGTGGAGCGCCGTCCAAACCTGAGCTGGTCTTCGTGGCTGCCCTGAGAGGTCACCCACTGTGCAGCTGAGGAAGACGGAGGCTCCCGTGGTGGAGTCATCCGCCTGGCTCTAAGTCCAAACACTTGACTCTTCAGAGCAACCGAGACTCCTGTGTACTTGACTGTTAGGGGCGAGTGTGTGAAGCGTAATCGAGGCTGCATTCAAATTGCAGGAAAAGATCACTGTTCTTCATGAGCCGGCGGCCCCTCTGCAGATACCGTAGAACCTCTGACCAGTGTGTGCACTGACGTGTTTACGGGACCAGCTTCCCGGGGAAGTGGGAGCTCTCTACCTCGGCTACCTCCATCCTCCAGTGCGTCACCCAGACTCGTGACGGCCTCTTCCCAAGGATGCCCTGGAGAAGTTAACGCATAGCGATTCCTACCAGTCAGACCACTTGGAAGTACCGGACTCCTGCCTGGGCACCCGCTGTCCTTTGTTTCTTATTGCAAAGCACGGAAGTATCTCCTCCGGAAAAATCCACAAATCCAGACAAACAAAAAGAAGCTGAAAATGCTTCTGTTATGACTCACAGGGGACTGATTAAATGAACTAAAGCAAAGGCATGTGTATACACTTGTAATACTGTGGCCGTATACACGTTAGTTTGTAAATGGCTCTTTGACTAAATACGTGATAAATAATCTTCCCACGCCAGCAGGTGCACCTCTGCTCCGACGCCGTTTGATCGTTGGGACGCCCAGCTGCTCTGTCCTTCAGCACCTGGGGCAGCCGCTTGTGCATTCGCCTGTTGCAGTATCATGACCAGGGCTTCAGTGAATGTTCTCCTACTCAAGTCCCTGCTGCTGCACTTTCCTACTTTATTAGGATGTATTCTCATAAAATGGGACGGCTGCAACAGGGGCTGCTTAGGTCATTTAATTTGCCACGTTCCCCTTCAGGAAGTTTGGACAGTTTCTCCTCCTACCACCACGCGTGAGCCCTCCTCGGCAGGACCCTCCTGTCTCGGCAGGACCCTCCTCTCTCCTGGCACAGCCCCAGACTCAAGGCTGTTCCCAGCCCACGCGTCCCTTCTTCAGAGGCCCTCCCTCACCGTGGACTGTGCAACACCTCTGCTGTTCCTCCTTCCAGCCCTTGGTTTCCGTAACGCCCGTCTCAAATCAATTAAGTCATGATTTGTGGTATTTGGAGCTGAGCCTGAGTGGAGCTGATTCCCTCTTACGTCCTGGTGGCCGGCTCGGTGTTTTATAATGGTCAGAAGCAAAGACTCCCATCGGCAAGATCTGGATTCACTGTGACGCTGTCACTTTACTCACCTAAATCTTCACTTTCCCAGCTGAGTTATCACACAGAGATGGCACGGAGATGGTGAGGTTTAAATGAGATATGGTGTGGGAAGGGCGCTGCTCACAGCTTAACGCAGGTAAATGCCCCGCGTTGTTGCCCAGGGTGTGGATAGTGGCTGGTGAGTGCTCACGTGTACCAGGTACTGTTTTAAGTGCTTTACAAAGGGTTGGCAAACTGTGGTTCAGGGGCCAAATCCAGCTCGCCACCTGTTCTGGTACAGCCCAGGAGTTAAGAATGGTGTTTAAGTTTCTGAAAGGTCAAGAAAAAAATCAAAAGAAGAATCATGTTTTGTGATACGTGGAAACTGCATGGAATGGAATTTCGTTGTTCATAAATAAAGTTTTATTGGAAGATAGCATGCTGTTTCTTTTTACGTATTGTTTATGGTGGCTTTTGGGTGACGGTGGAGGAGGTGGGTAGCTGGGACAGAGGTGGCATGGCCCACAAAGCCCAAAATATTTCCTGGGTGGCCCTTTACAGGGAGAGTTTGCTGACTGTTGGGTTACATGTCTGAGCTCATCTAACTCTGCATAGTGCAGGCTGTGGCTGTCACCGCCCCACTGTAGACGTGGGGAAGTGAGGAGCCGACAAGTTAAGAAATGGGCTGAAGTCAGACACAGCTTATAAGTGGTAAAGTGGGGGTTTGGTTGCCAAAGATGGGGCCCTTAATGGTTCCACCATAGGGCAGGTTTCTGGTCTTTACAGGTGAGGGACTTGAGTCTGGGGGAGGTGAAGTCACGCATTCATGAGTGTTTGGATCAGGATTTAGAACTGGGCCCATCAGACCTCAGAGTTCTTGATGTTTCTCTCATAATGGGCTCTTTCCCCCTCTCCAGCCTCCTAGCATCACCTGCCAAACACAGGACCAAACGTGCAGAGGAACTGTGTATGTCCTAAAACTGCAGGTGCCTGAGAGCAGGGAGACGGTACAAGACTGGGTGAGGTGAGGTGCTTTCTCCTTAGTGCTGACTCAGTAAATGTTTGTGGGATGATTGAGTGAGTCTGATGAACAGCTCCTGGACTCTTTAAGAGTTTAGACAGGGATCCTCGGAAAAAGCAGCAAACCCTAGGACCTTCTCATGGGAAGGTGACCTTCCTGGACAGCAGTTATGCTCCCCAGCTGGCATGGGGCGGGGAGGGAGGGACTCCTGAGCCAACAGACACTTCTTCAGTTCAAATTCCACCGAAGTTAAAATTTCATTGCTGTCTTTCTTTTCCGTGCGTCACCACTGGCTCTACTTCTGTCGACTCTGAATATTTGTTTTCTTTAAACAACTTAGTGGAGATAGAATTCACATACCGTGCAATTAATTTATCAGTCTTAGAACTTTTTCACCACCTTAAAAAGGAATCTTGTCCCCTTTAGCTGTCCCTTCCCCATCCCCCTTCCACCCCCAATCCTGAACAACCTGCGGTCCACTCCCTGTTGCTATGGACTCGCCTTTTCTGGCCGTTCCATGTAAGTGGAGCCATACAGCATGTGGTCTTTTGTGACTGGCTTCTTTTACTTGGCACGATGGTTTCAAGGTTCATCCACATTGTCTCCTGTCTGTACTTCATGCCTCTTCATGCCCGGACAGTGTCCCACTGTATGGGTGTATACCGCATTTTATTCATTCATCAGTTGATGGACGTTGGGGTTTTTCCTTTTTGGGGGTGGTATTGTGAATAGTTGTGCTCTGAATGCCCAAGGTTGTGTGTGGATGTATGTTTCCACCTTTCTTGAGTATACACACCTAGGAGTGGGATTGCTGGGTCACGTGGTAACTCTGTGTGTTACCTTTTGGGGAGCTGCCGGACTGTCTTCTGAAGCGCCTGCTAACTGCCTATTCTTGAGCACCATTCGTGCCTCGTCATGAAACAGAACATGATCCCATGTATGTGGATTTTCAGAGCACGCGAAATGAATCAGCGGTGCTAGAAGTCTGCCTACTGCTCGCCTCTGGGTGAGGGAACTGTTTTATGTCTTTAGGGTGTGGTTTAGGGTGTTTGGTATATGGTTCTGACAAATGTCAGAACTCATCAAACTGTTCCTTTAAGATCTGGACATTTCACTGAGTGTTAATTATGCCTAGATTAAAAAAAAACAAAACACAGAGAGAGGGCCTGGGACCAAATGAAAAAAAAAAATACAAAGTACAGCGGGGGGCGGGAGAGGGGAGAAAAATAGTACATAAACCATCTCATGACATGACTTGCGTTACCCACCTTCGCCTGGACAGAGGGCCTGTGCCTGGCAGGCAAGGCCAAGTGTGAAAGGCTCTTAATTGATGTGATTAACTACGTCTCAATAGGGAGCCTCGTTAACATCAGTGGGGAGGAAAGGAGGTTATTTTCCCTTCTCGGGACTAGGGGATGGCTGGAAGCGGGGCGCGGGGGCATGTGGGGGCTGTGTCTTGCAGTGGGGCAGTGGGGGAGGGGGCAGTGGGAGGTCTTATCCCAGGCCATCCTGCTGCATTTCCCTTTGGTATTAAGATACTTTTGGAGGACGGGGATCATTTTCTCAGTTGCTACAAAAAGCTATGCTCCATTTTCATCTATAGAGAGAAGAGCAACCTGAATTTTTTTTTTTTTTTGGTATGTTTTCCAAGGCTGCATCACCCAGCAGTACAGAGGATTTAGACAGAACATGCTTTAATCCTTCCTAAATGCCTTAGTGGCTGATAAATAAACAACAGGAAACAAACAAGAGAAGTGAATGATTTTGTCTCTCCCTCTTAGAATCTGCAAAGAAATATGGATTGACATAAATTCACAGAAGATTAGGATGGGATAGGCATCACTAATTGCCCATGTTAAAAAAATCAGCGTTAGACATTTTTTTGATGCAAAAATTATATCATTTTATTGGTAGGCTAGAAAAAATAATCTATTTGGAGAAAAAAAGCTTAGAAGTATTAACACCACCATCATTTGGGGGAGGATGTGATTACATGTGTTTGTTTTATTTTCTTATTGCTTATCTGTGATTAATTTTTCCCAAAGACCACTTATTGCTTGTGAATTAAATTGTTTAAGGAATTATTTTGGTTTTCTACTGATTGGAGGGATCAGTTTCCTTGGGCTCCCATCTCTCTAGAACAGACCCACCCCTTCACTCCCCACCAGGCTTATAACTTATGAATTTTAAGCAGCACTGCTGAAAGCATTGAACATGAACTTTGGGGTTAGCTGGATCACGGTTCAGTCTTACAGGATGGTGGGCAGTCACAGATCTATTCTGTGTCTTGGTTTCCTCATTAGAAGAATTTGGATCATCTTTTCAGTTGCTGCAAAAACCTCAGGTCCATCTTCATCTGTGGGAAGGAGGAAGCCAACCTGATGGTTCTCTCCCTGGTCAATGGATGTGACCCACACATGGGAAACCCCAAGCACAGTACTTGGTCCCTCTTATCAGTTCACGCCTTCTCCACCAACCCCCTTTCAGCCTGGTATCTTCCTGGTACCTTGCAAACTAGCAATTGATCATTCGAGTCCAGATGACTTCTGATGACTAGGCGACACCCCTAATCATTGCAGACGCTTACATACACCTGCAAATAATGAAATCATGTTGGGGGTGTGTGTGTGTGTGTGCGTGCGTGCACACAGGCATGTGAGCAGCACTTGTGCGTGTGGCTCGACATACAACAGACCTCCGTCCCCGTGAGTGAGCTCAGACTGCTCGCTGCTGGAGCTCATATTGGTCACCAAGCAAAGGTAGGACCAGCTGTGGCAGACTGCAGACACAGATGCAGGCATGGGCGGCAGGAGTGTGAGCACCGCGTCTTCCAGGCCTGGGGGAGGGGCTCCGCTGAGGGCGAGCCGGAGTTTTGCAAAGTCTGTTTACACTGGTGGGACATGCGGGGCAGACGTGGGCAGAAGCGATGTGCACACGTGCAAAACCGGAGCCGCTGCGCCATTGTCTCTGTTTCCTTCTTGTCTTCGGTCACCTTTATAACTGTCCTTCTCCCTCCAGAATTGCCTCCCCCAGCTCCTTTTTTCGGCTCCTTTTTGTGACAGTGGTTTTCAAATTTCATTCTGCAAGTGATCACCTGGGAATCTTGCTAAAATGCAGATTCCTGGGCCCCTCCACCTGATTTTTTGATTCAGTGGCTCGGTGGGTTGGGTCGGTGGGGATGCCTGGAAAACGGCATTTTCAACCAAACACCTCAGATGGGTCCTTTTGACCAGGAGGGTACTCTAAGGAGAGGGCCTGGGACCAATCAGTGTTTCAGGAGCCCACAAACAAGCTAGAAAACTAACAGGTAAGATATTAGTCTCAAAATACGAACACGAAGCTGTAAAACTGAAATGGTGATAAAAGCACTTCTGTTAACTTTTTAGCAGTTTGTCAAGTGCAGCTCAACTTTTGCAGTTACGTGCGAATTATTTTTTTTAGTGGCACCTGGGTGGGTTTCATCTATTCGATATGCGTACGCTAGTCCTACGAAAGCCATGAAAATCTCCACCCCCGTGGACCCTGCTCTCAGAGGTGTAGCCCGAGCTGATTCCTTGTTTCTCGCATTTTTGATCTGGAGGGCCCCTTCGAGGCGTTCTGCAAAGCTCAGGTTTTCCCACCAGGGAGACCGAGGCCTAGAGGGAGAATGACCCCCCAAGGTCACACAGTAGGCTCCCTGAGGCATCCGGACCAGAGCCGCGTTCACCGCCCACGTGCCTGTGTGTGAGTGCCTGGGCTTACGACATCCCCCCCCCCCGTGGCCCCTCCCTCGTCTCTCTTTGACCATCTCTCTTTCATTCTGGCTTCTCTTCCCTTTGGTCTTGTCTGCAGGCCAGTCTGACACCCAGTCCTGAGCCCAGAGGGGAGGGCAGGGAGGGAGTGAGGGTCTCAGGGTGGAAACTGCTAACAACAGGCATTGCATGTGGCAAAGCCCGTCTTCCACTTAATCCCCAGCTGGGGAGGGCGGGCTGCCTCCCTTCCCTGGGCTGAGGCCTGAAGAGCTGGCATACTTCTCTGTAGCTCCGTGTCGTGCACAGTGGGGGCCCCAGGGTAAAGCTGACATGGCCCTCAGGGAGCTTCCTTTTAGCCACTCATCCAGTCAGCCTGCAGATAGCTGCCGGGCCCCCGGCTCTGCCCCGGCGCCGGAGCACGGCCGATGTGGCACTCAGATCCTAGTTGGAGCGAGATGGCAGATCCACATACACGTGAGACATTTCAGAGAGGGCCAGGGCTAGGAAGAAAACAAAGAAGGCAACGAGAAGGGGAGCGAGGTGCAGGGCACGCCCGTGGCAGGGTGGCACCTAGTCCCGTGCTCGATGGCCTCTCCCCACGCACAGGCCGGCAGTGGCGTCGGCAGTGGTCCTCGCCTGGGAGACTAAGGGATGAACCGGAAAGCCGATGATCTCCGGGTTTTGCGGCCTGTGGCTTCTCTGAGCGTCATTGTCCTTGTAGGAAGGTGCTCAGGTTAACGTCATATCTAGCGTGACTGGCTACTGGTTCTGGGCTAGAAGCGGCTTCACGTGCTTCACATGCCTTTTCTCCCTCAGTTGTCACAGTCTTGCAGCGGGGTCGGTGGTACCATGAGTATCAGGCCAGTTTGCAGAAGAGGAAACCGAGGCGCAGGAAGATAAGAAGCTTGCTGACAACCACGGGGCTAAGGCGTGGGGCCAGGACGCTCTCCCAGACAGCTGGCCTCTGGAACCCTCGTGCGTACCCACTGTGCCTCAAGGCCTCTGGGGTGGCTCCCTTGCTCTCCTGGGGGCTGTCAGGAGTCACTGTGCCGTTGAGGGGAGAGCCTGGGCCGTGGGGCCAGGTCCATGCCTTACTGTCCAGGTCCATGCACCTCAACCACTTTGAGCCTCAGATCTCTCATTTCTAAACTGGGACTAAGGGTTCCTCCCTCAAAGGGGTTGTTAAAAGGGCCCATGGAAATGGCAGTATTTTAAGGTGCTTGGCACTTAGTAAACGGTTTTTAAGCATTTTAAAATAAGGTGATGTCCTTAGGCCATGCTTTTTTTTTCCTGACTCTTTGCCTTTTGGAGATTAGGATTCCAGTGCCTTACTCACTGTGACTAGTTCTGGCCAGTGGTAGTGAGCAGAGAAAGGCAGTTTCTGGCCCTTCCATGAAAAGCCCTCTCTCTCCTGCCCTGGTGCCCAGCAGCGCCCCGGGCGGGGGCTGCCCTGTCCGCCTGGCCTGGGTGGTGCTGGCACGGGTGGCCGTCTCTGGTTGACTGTGATGGACATGTCACCTGAATGAGCGTTGAAGCTTCACCATTTTAAGCGCCTGATATTTGGGGATGCTCATTAGTGCACCAAACTATCGCTGCCCCTGACCGATAGAATCCACAAGGCAAAGAGATTTGACCTGTCACCCTGGATTATTGGGGGCTGCCAGCAGCCCCAAGTGGCAGCAGATTCTTGAGGTCCCAACTGGGGTCCTGGGGAGAGTGTGCTGCGATGGGTTGGTGATGTCAGCCATGCTGGCAGAAGGGACGTGGAAGCTCCGGGACCCTGTGCCTCCCTCCCTGCTGTGGCGCTGGAGGACGTTCCCAACTGGGTTTTTCCTCTAGTCCTCCCTGAGGGCTGGCCCCAGACCCCTCTCCCTGGGGACCTGGCTCTCATCGACTGCCTGGCTCTCTGCAGTCTCACCCTCTCTTGCCCTGCGCTGGGTCCTCTGCCTGACTTTCAGGTCCTCAAAATTCTGTCTCTCACACACCCTCCCAGGACTCCCAGAGGTTTTCTTTCCCTTCCGGGCTCCAGGGGCTCCTTGCCGACCACTGGCATGCAGTCCCCACTCCCCAGCCCAGCCATCTCCCCCTGGTTGCTCCCGCCCCTTCCACACTCCCCTCCCTCATGGCCGGCCTTCACATCCGGGTTCTCAGAGGACTTCCCTTGGCAGCCCACAGTGACCTGCTCTCCTGCACCTGGACCATACGGTGCCCACACGCCATCCATCTTCCCCTGTCTTCTTTTGTTATCTTTCACTCCGTTCCTCCACGGTTATCTCGCATTCCTCATGTCAAAGCCTTGACTCCCTACCTAGGTTCGACACTCAAAGAATGGCCTTGGTGTTGCAATTCCTCATCACAGTGTCTTGGCGATAGCAGGCACTTGAGAAATAAGGTCTTAACATATTGGTTGGATGGGTGGTGCAGGGCTAGGGAGCAGAAGGGGAAAGCCGGAGCAAAGTCATCTGAGGATCTCTCCCTCTCTTCACTGTGCAGTCCTTCCTACGTCTCCCATCTCCCACGCCAGACTTGCCTTCCATGGCCGGCCCAGTCCAAGTGTTTCTGTCCATTCCCCAAAATGCTAAGCTTTGAATCAAAGGGTCACCATTGAAGCAGCCCTGCTCAAGCCATCACTGTTACAGACTCTGGGACCGGAAAAGCACAGGATGTCTGGGTGGACTGAGAACAGGCAGCCAACCAGCTCCTGGAGGCAGGGGGACGCTTCGCAGGGACACTGATGTTTAAGCTGAGCTGGGAGGGAAGCTGGAAATCAGCCTGACAGAGGGCAGAGCAGTGCTCAGAGGACGCCCCAATCTGCATAGGAGTCTGAGGGCTGGAGAGATGAGTCAGGGGTGAGCAGGAGACACCAGGGAGGTTAAAAAAATTTCTAAAGAATACCTGGAACCCCAGAGCCATCATCTACCATCAGCTGTCATCTGATTTTTACCCTCTCCGTCCCTCAGATGTGTGCAGACGTTTTATGTTTTGTGGAGACACATCTCAGCAGACGCGGGACTTTTAAATTGCAGTTTTTCTTGCAAACATTCCCATTGTTATTCCTCTGTGTTTCCTTCTTTCCTGGGAAGCCTTAGGCTGCCGCTCCTCCTGCCCCGACCCCAACTTTCCGGGGATCCCATCTGCCCACTGCGCTCTTCAGGACTGCCTCTGTGAAACCATCTCTTTATATGCAGAAAATACTTTTACAAAGTTTCAGTCTCATGAACAGACAGATCTCATAAGAAGAGAAGAGGGTCTGTGTACTCAGGGAGAAGTCCACGTTCCCTGGAAATCAAGGAATCTCACTGTGACGGTGGCGACCCACTCCCTAGTTTAGTTTTGTTTAACTAAAAGTTAAAACAAAAGGTTTGGGAACTTATCCTAAGAATGCTTGGGGAGCCTGGCACACACTGCCGTTGCTAGTGGCAGCATAGATTGTTCTTTTGGGAAAGCTCTTTGTCAGGAGTTATTAAAGCATCGCTTTGACCTCATGTCCCTTATTTGGAGAATGTGTTTCAAAGACATGTTCCAGGAGGAGAGAAGGCGGTGGTGTGCAGGCAGGGGTTTTTTAGAGCCGGGCATATTTAGGGACAAAATTAGAAACAAAATAGTGCCCAGGGACACATGGTACCTCTGAATCTTTCCCGGGGATCTGAGAGAATCATGGTGGAGAAGAGGAGGCCACCTTCAGGACAGTGGTGACAACCTGCAATGTGACAGTCGCGCACAGCAGTGTGTCCTTCCCGGGATGACAAGAAGTGACAGAGAAAGAGGTCAGGTCCTCACTGGAGAGATGAAGATTTTGCCTACTTGGGGTAATAGGAGCATGACAGTTTTCTCTTCTGTTTTCTCGTCTCTCCTCTTTTTGGGAACCTGCCTCATCTGGTTAAAAGCTGATTCATTGCCACAGAAGAAAAGAAAAAGAAATATATGCAGGCCTACCTGGGAGACACTGTGGGTTGGGTTCCAGACCACCACAATAATTCGGGTATTACGATAAAGCAAGTCACAGGAATTTTTTGGTTTCCAAAAACTGCATATTAAAATTATGTTTGTACTGTAGTCTATTAAGTGTGCGGGTAGGAAGTATTATGTCTAAAAAAAAGTATATGCCTTCATTAAAAAATACTTTATTGCTAAACAAAGCCAAAACAACGGCAAGTAGCATCAAAGATCACTGATCACAGATCACCGTAATATAAAAATACGGAACAAGTTTGAAATGTTGCAAGAATTAGCAAAATGTGGCACAGAGACATGAAGTGAGCGAATGCTGTTGGAAAAATGGTGCCAAGAGACTTGCCCCACGTAGCATTGCCACAAGCCTTCCATTTGTAGAATACGTAATATCTGTGAAGCTGGGTAAAGTGATCCCAATAGGATGAGGTGTGCCTTGCCTGTATGTGGGTTTGGAGGGTCCATGTGCTCCGGGCGTCACATAAGGGCAGCGTGAGATGCCCACTGCTCTCTCGGGTGTGTGGTCAGGACAGCACAGTCAGGCCGGGGTAAGGAGTGAGCGCCACGCCAGGTGTGACGACCTTGGGTACCTTACCCAGCGAGCCGAGCTGATGCACCGTCAGCACAGGGCCTGGTTCAAGCAGGGATCCCATGAAGGACACTATCCTTCCTCCCATGTGTATCCGACAGTTACATCATTGGGCATTTTGTCCTTGTCGTGTCATGTCTCATTTAAACCACGTCATGAAGGTGTCAGATGGGTAATATGACAATCCCCATTTCACAGATGGGAACACTGAGTCCTCAGTGGCCATCCAGGAAGGCTCTGCTGCATTCTGAATTCAGACTCTGCACCCATCTCCTTGGATGCTTGTGTGACAACTCTGCAAAGCCATTCTGCGTATCTGCTTTCCACAGTGGGAAACTGAGGCTGTGTTAGGTTATTTCCTGAAGGGCCCAGAGCCAGGAATAATCATGGGAACATTGCTACTTGGCTATCTGACTCCAAATCTGGTTGTGTTTTTTTGTCTTTTGAATTTTATTGTGAAAACTTCCTCCGTTCAGGGCACATCTTCTGCACTGGTCTCTGCAAGACCCCTCTCTTTCTTCTTCTGTTCTTACTCGTTCTCTTGGCCTTCACTCCATACAGTCATCCTTCCGGGGTGTTCGCTGTAGGCCCCACGTGGTACCTACTCTATTGTCCTGATGGGTATCTGTTTTTCATCTTGATAAACAGAATTCTGTTACAGATCTGCCTCTGCTTCTGTGTTTGTTTTTCTTTTACTCAAAACTGTCTGTTTTTTAGCTCCAGTCTTGGTCTGTGTGTACCTAGCTCCTGTAAGGGGCTGCACCGACCCTCCCCTTGCCAGAAGTCCTGGCTTGGTTACTGTCTTCATCCTCTGCCAATGGACATCACGGGAGCCCAGCCAGGGTCCGTGGTGACCACCCCCATCGGCACCGCGTGGACTGTGGGAGATTTGCTCTGCTGCAGATCCAGGGATGGGGGGTGAGTCATTGCCCCACTCATTCGTCATTTCACAAGTACTGCCAGATTCTTTTCCAAATGACTGTACCTGTTTGTAATTCCACCGGCGGTGCTCAGGGTTTCCGTTTCCCACGTCCTCCCGGCACCCGGTATCACCGGAGGTGTCAGAAAGGATGCATCTGAGCTCGGGCGCAGCAGGGCCCCGGACGCTCTTCTCTGAGATGCCCGTTTCTGCTGCAGTCGTCACCTTATCATAGCAGCGTTTCCAGCAGGTTAAGGTCGGGCAGGAAAGGGGGTCTTTCATGCTGCACCTCTCCATCTTCTATGAGGGAAGAGGATTTCCCCCGAAACCCCCGGTCGGCTTCCCCGTACGTCTCATTGGCTGGATGGGGCCAGATGCCCTCCTCAGCCAGTCTCTGATGGGATTGCCTCTCCGTGGATGTGGCAGCCTGCCCAGGACCTAGACGGAACTGGGAGAGTCTGCAGGAGGACAGTTACTCCGCCCCCCGTGGAGTCTTCCACGCCAGATCTCTAATTTTGCCAATTTGGGGAGTGCATACCACCTCTTCCTTACAAGGGTCCCCCCACCCCCAGTCTGTGTAATTAACCATTTGTGGAGAATTTCAGAAGCACGTGTCTTTTGCTTTTGGGGTGAGAACTGTGCAACTCATTTCGAAATCCGCCGTTCTTCCTGCCAGGTGGACATCAGACCTGGTCCCGCCCCACGGCTGCCCCAGCTTAGGTTTCGGTGCAGGCTTCCCCCAGGAGAGGTCAAGATGGAGATTCAAGGGCAGAGCGCCAGAACTCCTGCCTGTGCTACGATTCCAGGCAGCCAGCTGAGGACAGGTGGAGAACACCTGTCGAGGACCAGTAGCATTTCAGGCGGCAGCTTCCCCCTTATCAGCCACGTGCGTGCATTTCTGCCTAACCAAAGAAATTAACTTCTGACAATTAACTTCTGTAACTCATTGAGCACTACTCGGTGCCCCACAGCCCGGTAAGCATCTTATTTATATGATCTGCTAACACCTACCCCTGACAGCCTGGTGAGAGCATTCCTGTGTGATGGTTAAAGCACAGGCTCCAGTCAGACCACCTGTGGAAACCCAGTGCTGACATTTATCAGCTGTGTGACCTTGGGTGAGTTACTTAGCCTTTCTGTGCCTCAACTTTCTCATCTGTACACCAAGCTTAACAGTGGTGTGTTGCGAGTGCACAACGAGTTGATAAAGTGCTTAGAACAACACTGGCTTAACGTATATGCATGGTTCACGCTTGATAAATACTAGTTGTGGCTGTTGCCGTTTTAAAAAATGAAGAAACCAGAGGCTCAGAGAGATCCACTTACCCGACATCAGACAGCAAGGAGTAACAGGGACACGACTTGACCCAAGAGTTTCTGACTCGAAAGCTGGCCTCTTACCATCCAGTTCTGCGTCATCAGTAGCAGCTCCGTGACTCAAGAGAACACGGCCATTATTCTCCGTATCAGTGGAATAAATTTTCAGCTGAAGACCGAGTGATACTTTTGTAAAGAAATAGCCTCCAGCTACCAACCACAAAGACGTAGCGCACCGTTTCCAGCACCGGTAGATGTGTGGGTCACTTCTGAAGGTGGCTGGACACTGGAGCATGAGAGACAGCGTGTACCCAGGGGACAGCAAGGGGACCGCATTTAATTCCTGATTTCAGCACCAGCCTCCTCGTCTTTAAAATCGGGTTTCTATTACAGCTCCTCCCAGTGAGGATGTAGGAAGTGCCTTGTAAACTGAGCTCAGTCAGTGCTGCTGATTCCAGAATTAGGGTTTTCCACGTTACCTTATGTTTTGTTCCCACTTACACATTCGTACAAAGTATAGGTGTTTTGACCCCCACCTCCATTTTAGTCCCTGGAAATCTCTGGAAACCAGGGCTTAAGAATCTTCTGGAAGAGATTTTTTTCCTTGCCCAAATGGGCTGGAGTCAGGAGCGCTGGGGTTTTTAGAGCTGGGGGATCTGTAGAGTCTGTTGGAGCGGGGGGAGCAAATAAACAAAGGAGTTCTCTGCCTCACAGGACGTCCTCTCATCAATTTCTCCCCATTTCTGAGCATTTTCAGACACAGGCCAGCTGGGTGTGTGGGACCAAGCGCTCAGCCTGAAGGAAGGGTTGCAGGCTACCCGGGGTCCTTTAAGCAAAAAAGATGACTTAATGGCCTGAATTCCCTGGGAGGAGTTTTAAACCTAATGCTGTGTAACAAGAGACTCAACTGTCTTTTATTTTTTCAATTTGAATGTCCCTCCCTCCCCTTTCCATCTCTGCTTCCTTCTCTCTTTCCTTCCCTCCCTCCTCTCTTGTCTCCCTTCCCTCCTCCCTCCCTTCCTTCCTAGGAATACATTCACGCCACTGAAAATTCAGAAGGTCCAGAAAGATGTTCAATAAAAGTAATTTGTCTCCCTCAATTTCCACTTCCCCGGCCAACAGATCTTCCTTCTGGGAGGCAGTCCGTGTCAGCAGAGTTTTGTCTGTTGTTCTAGAGGTGGTCTATGCATGTATAAGAAAATCCTCTCGTATGTGTGTGTGTGTGTGTGTGTGTGTGTGTGTACAGTGTTTCCGTTTGTACCGTGTGAGGCTCCATGACCTGTTGTACTGTCCCATCCTCCTGAGGCCTCCGCTCCCATTTGTTTGTCACCGACTGCACCATTGCCCTCTCTGCACACAGGGCCTGTTTCTGGGGAACCTGTGATGGCCTGGGGACCCCAAGGTGGTCCAGCCCAGTCAGTGGAGAATCCCTTGGTTTTAGGAGGCTCCGGGCTCTACCTTGATTTCCCCCTTGCAGGCAGGAAGCAGGAGGGCGGAACGGCCGTCCAGGAAGAGTCCAAAAGTGGTCCACACCGCAGGCGGCCCTCTGGGGAGCCCGCTTCTCCCCTTTCAGGGGCAGCTTTAAGGACACTTTCTCTTGACCTGGGTCACCTGGTGCAGAATCACACACCTGAGAGATGGCCGAGGCCATCGTTTCTCAAATCGGAGCCACGGCTAAACCTCCAGGAGACCTTGTTAAATGCAGATTCTGGATCAGTCGCTGTGTGTGGGGCTGAGGTTCGGTGCTAAGGGTGAGTCCCAGGCGATGCTCATGCTGCCGGTCCACGACTGGCCCATTCTGAGCAGCAAGGAAGCAGCTGGTGCCCCTTCCCACCCTGCCTCCTGCTGCGCGTGGCACTGGGCCCCGCCCACGGGGCGCTGAGTCGCTCACACACGGATTCGGGCTCCGTCACCTGCCAGCTGTTTAACGTACATTGTCACAGTTGGTCTTTCGCACCATCCAGTGTGCAAGTATCATCCTTTTTGGGTTTTTTTTAAGATGAGAAAACTACTTCTCAGAAATGTTAGCAATTCGGCAGAAGTCACACAGCTAGTAAGGGACAAAGACGAGAGTCCTGGTGGTGAAGGTCATTTCCAGTCACTGCAGGCCCCCCACGAGCCCACAGAGGGACGTGGTCCTCCTGGAATGGGTCGGGTCTGCCCTTAATGAACAGGTTTGGATGCTGAGAGAGTCATTTTCTCTTCCCTCCCCCTCTTTATCTCTGAGATTTTAACCGTGACTTCTTAGGAGCCTGGGAAGCCCTTGACAGAAGGGCTAGGCCCAGAGGTAACCCTGACCCAGAAAGAAGTGACTAGAAGACACATGAATCTGGAAGAAAGGAGCCTCGGACCCCTAGAGTGCCCCCAGGTTCCCCCCAATACAGGAGAACGGCCCCCTCCCTTGCCACCCCCTCTCCCAAAACACATAATACATTTTACTGGTAATCTGGTTACTGCTCAGCTACCTTCATTCAATGTGGTTTTGACAGAATAGTTGGTCTGGAAATTTTATTTTCAATTAAACTTCCTCGTTGAACTGCCTTGGTTTTGAAAGGATCCCATTAGGATGGCTAATGATACAGCAGTTGCTACAAGGAGATATTTGCACTCTGTTTCAGCTGCTCGGTAATTCGCATCGAATGCTTTTCTCTTTTCCTCCCTGGAGCTGTGCACGACCGTCTTCCTCTCACACTGCAGGCTTCTCATGAGTTATTTTTGGAATTCCAAATCAAAACAGCAATTTTGGCAGAGGCCGTTTCTAGGCGAGCAGAGTAAACCATATGTACGGATAAAAACAGCCAAAGAGTTGGTGCCTTTTAAAAGTAGCAAAACCGTCTCCCTCCGTGAAGGTTAAATTTGGGGGAACGGCAGACTGTCCCTGGTACTCTCATATTCCTTTGTGAATTCTGAAGTCAAAGACAGTTGAGATTCCTCTAAAGTTACCAAAGATTTGTCCACTTGCAAAGCATTTTCGAGGTCATTTTGTTTCAAGAATGGTGGGCCTTGGCAGAATTTTCTGGTGACTGTATCGGCCGCTGAATCTCCCATGAAACACAGACATCACTTTATTTCCCCACTCTGCGCAGCTTCCTTCTTTCACCAGAGCACGGGTGACGTGTCTGATTGCACGTCCCAAGCAGGTACCGCCTCCTCCTCACCCATTAGAGCATAAGCTCCTCGTGGGCATCCGCTTATTTTCATCTTGTTTTGTTCTTGGCACACAGTAGGTGCTCAAACAGTTGAACAAATAGAGGAAGGAATTAGTAACATCCTATTTCTATTTTTCTCTTTAAAAAATCAATCATTTATTATGTAAATTGTAACTGAATGTTAGTAACCTTGGGGGGAAATAACTTTTCAAATAAGGCTCATGTCCTTTTTTGATCACAACTCACAATTCTTGTTTCCTTTTCATCTCTGCTTAGGTTCTCACTTTGGAACACATCCTTGCAGACTTTTTCAGTGCATTTACACACATACACGCGTACACACACATGGTACTGTCTTTGTAGACCTTGGATAAACAGATTATTTCTCAGCTTGCCTTCTCCCACTCAGCAGTGTATCAGTGTCAGCTGCCGTGTTTTTTGTAACTGCTACATGGTTTTATTGCATCACGTGGCTATAACAACCTTTTATTTGGGCCAAATGAATACATCCTTTATCTGCTTTCATGCTCGTGATAGTTCAGGATCCCTTTTCACGAACGTGTTGACAAACTGACCGTGTCCACTGCTGTCTTTCGGTAGCTACAGCACATTTCATGAAAATCAGCCAAGTGCCTTGGAGATTGTGCCAAGCCGGTAGACAGAGTCATGTGAAATGCGAAGGATTGCCAGAGGGACCTGAGTTTCCTCGTCCACAGAAGCGCGGGAAGTGCAGTCGGCCCTGGGAAGCCCACGGGTCTAAACAGGGAGCGATGTTAGAGCCGGTGCCGGCTCTGCTCATAACTGGCTAGACTTCTTTGGACAGGCCGTTTCCTCTCCTTGAACCTTATTTTTCTCATCTGCACACTGGGCTCAGTGAAGCTGTTTCAGCTCTTAAAGTCTGAATAAAGTCGGGTCTGCACAGCGCCACCAGGATTGAACCACAGAATGTATTCGCTGACCCTCCACTTTGTGTCAGAATGAGAAAGGGGCGATTTTAAAATATATTTAAATTTTGATGTTCATTTTAATGACTTAAATGTATTTTATTATACTTTAATTAAAATATATTTTAAAATAGAGATTTGGCCCAGGGCTCTTAGCCAAACTGATGTCACAAATAGTCCATGATTGGTCAGGAATGTATTGCCTTTGGATCATCATCTCTTATTACTTTATTATCCAATTAAAGTGTATATATTTTTTCCCTTTGCTTTATGTGGTCTTTTCATCCTTAAACAGGGCAATGTGGTGCTGAGGAAAAGGGTCATGGACCTGAGTTCTGTCTCCAGGCTTGTCTAGTTCCAGCTATGTGTTCTTAGACAAGTTCCGAACCTTCTCTGAGTTTCCATTTATTAACATTATGATGTCAAATTAGGCAAGTATCAACTTTCAAGAAAAAAAAACAACTAAAAATCACACTCTCATGTGAATGTTTCATCTGGCATTTCTGAGCCTTGTCACCTGCGGCTAGATCATCTCGTGAATTGACGAGGCATCTTAAGAGACCACCAAAACCCATGAAATTGTCTCGTTTCACATGAGAATTGTGCAGCTGCCTGGGCCCCTGGTGACACACCAAGCCTTTCAGTGGGTTCTGAAGGAGGCCCAGAGAAGGTTCTGTGCTGTCATGATTCATTGGTAGAGTTTCCCGGAGCCCCAAGGCTGGGTGGATCATGTATTCCCCTGCTTTGAGATGTAGGACCACAAGGGTCACAGGGGATGAATCACACGCCGGTGAGTTTCCCTGGGGGTCACAGTAAGGCTTTCCCACGTGGGGTGAGAGTTCTGGCCTCTTGTCTTGGCATTATACATTGGTCTGGAGAGAGCAGGGGTTCTGCAGGTGAAAGGTTGGCAAGGGGGATGGGTGTGAAAGCATGAGTGGGCGCCCAGCCCACAAGTTCTCTGTGGGGTTGGTTTTCCTGTTCCTAACATGGTTTTGCACCCCTACCGTGAGCTGTTTCTGAACATCCCTGGGGCCGAGTGTTCCTTGATTGAGCAGATCTGTACAGGAATGGGGCCAATCTGGTGCTCTCCCCCTGCGAGCTCCTGGGGCAGGTGACTTTATCCCTCCCAGCCTCTGCTTCCTGCTCTGCTGGGTCTTCTCTGAGAAGAACGAAGACTCTGCAGTAGGTGCTCCACTCACGTTACCGGACTTCCTCTTTCCTTTTCTTAAACAGAAGAACATCATTTTATAGGCTCTGAATCTGTAATTGAGCTTCCAAAAGCCTACTGTAAATATTTTCTACATGAACCACAATAAAACAAAAAGCTCAATGAATGGAGAGAGCAACACTGACATGGTACCTATCTTAAATTAGTCGGGAGGAAAAGAAGAATGGTGAGTGATTTCCACTTACCAACTCTCACTCACAGCAAATTTTTCAGCAGCTGCCCTCTGCCTGGACCCTGCAACCCCATTTCAATAAAGTCCTTGCCAGTCTGGTTTGTTGTGTCTGCGTTGTCGCAGATAAATGCAGAACAAGTCCTATTGTCTCTCCTTAATTTGATCCTCCTTCAACTGATCGACAATGTTGTAATTCACAACCTGGAAACTTTTAAGAAGTGAGTCAACCTGACCTATGATTCACAGTTACTTGATTTGAAATGCCTGATGTTGTGGGGGTAGGGTGGGAGGGAGAGTCAGAAATAAACTCCCTGCCCCTGAGATTCAGCTCAAGTGAAGCCGCATCGGTGATTGGGGGGGTGGGGGAGTGATTATCATCTTGTGGTTTGCAAGGATGCTTCCTGCCCTCTGGGGGCTGCACTGTGTTGGGGTCACTTAGGGTGACCACAGGCTCAAGGTTGCTGAAGGAGTCCCCGTTTATGCCTGTTATTCCAGCCTTTTATGTGTGTCTTTCTACTAGCAGAAGGGATATAGGGTTCTGGGGAGACCAGACTGGGAGCTCTTGAAGGTCAGGGCTTTTATGTTATTCATCAGTGCATCCACAGTGCCTGGCCGCTAGTAAGCAGTAAATAAAGGCTTGCTGGGTGGGTGAATGAGTGGATAGATTCTTTCCTTCCTCTCTGGGTCTCTGAACTGCTGTTTCCCATTTGTCTTCATAAATGATAGTCGCCAAGGGTGACCCTACCAACTCAGTAGTGTCTTGATTAAGCTGGATCTTCAGACGGTGAATTGCTTTGGTGGCATGTCGGCAACCCCTGCCATGTAGCTCTGTCACTCTGAGTTCCCGAAATGAGTTACAGTTTATCAGAAACTAAGAACAGCGGCTTCCATGCAGAAAGCTCCTAAGAAATGCTGGTGGAGGTGGAGGTGGTGCTACTGTAATTAGCTGTCTGGCTCCACATCTGTTTTTGTCTTTCTTCTCCTTGTTAGGGGATTCATAGGCCTTTTTTTAAAAAAATAATAATAATAATATCAGAATATTGGAAAAAGAGTTAAAAAAGCTAACCGTACTCTCCCGACCCTTGGTACCATAATAGCAATTATCATTACCAATGTGCTATAAACCATCGGTGGTGTTTCAGGGTTTTTTTTTTTTTTCCCATAGTGCCTATTTTAAGGAGCTTTCCATTTTTCTTCCATTTACCTTTTTTTGGGCAAGTATTGTTGATGATATTCCAGAACCTTTTCAACCACTACTTTTTATTTACTTTCGTCCACGTGGTCGTTGGTGATGAACTGGAGGTTGCTCACTTTTCTCCCTTCTGTAAATGGTGTTTCCTTCTACCCTGTCTTCCGCCTCAAGAGAATCTCAGAAGGGTAATCACTGGGTCAAAAGCTATTAATGTTACTAAAAATCTATTTATATCTATATTTAAATTAGTAGGCTATTTGTTAGAGAAATTTTAGGTTTACAAAAAATTGAGTAGACACTACAGAGAGCTCCCATATACTAGCCACCCCCCAGCAACCCATACTGATGTTATTAGTGTGGTCCATTTGTTACAATTTATGGATCAACACTGATGTATTGTGATTACCTAAAGACTATAGTTTACATTTGGGGCCTTGTGTAGTTTCGGGTTTGTGACAAATGCATGACTTTATGCATCCACCATGACAGTTTCACACAGAATATTTTCACTGCCCTAGAAATCCCCTGTGCTTCACCTACTTGTTCATCTCTCCCTCCATCCTCCCAGACCCATGGCAACCACTGATCTTTTACTTTCTCTGTAGTTTTGCTTTTTCCAGAATGTCACATTGTTAGAATTATCAGGCTTGTAGCCTCTTTTGATTGGCTCATTTCACTTAGTAGCATGCATTTAAGGCTCTTCCATGCCTTTTCATGGCTTGATAGCTCATTTCTTTTTAGTGCTGAATAATTTCCATTGTCTGGCAGTACTGCAGTTTATTTATCAGTTCACCTACTGAAGGACATCTTTGTTGCTTCCAGATTTTGACAATTAGGAATAAAGCTGCTGGGAACGTTCATGGGCTGGTTTTTGAGTGGACATAAATTTTCAACTCATTTGGGTGGCCACCAAGGAGCGCCACTGCTGGGTCACACGGTGAGACTAGTTTCGCTTTGTAAGAAACTGCCAAAGCTTTATATTTCAAACATCTATTCAGTGCTTTTTAAGCTATCATACCACGAACACGGTTCAGCCTCAAAATAATCCCTGGGTTGGAAGTGATGAGCTTCGCCTTCTGGTTAATGTCATGAAGTTTTATTCTTGAAGGGCACTTTGATGGTCTTCAGCCCTCTAAAGCGTCCTGAGAGCAACATCTGCCTGTGGTGTCACTGTACCTCACAGCCTCCAGGGCACAGTGCATGTAAGAGGTGCTCAATTCATGTTCATTAATCACCACATTAAGAGGTGCTCAATTCATGTTCATTACATACTGACCTCTGTGGAAGGAGAAACCGCCTCCTTGCACGTATAAGAACGTGGAGACCCACAAAGGAAAAGCCAGGTGCTTCTGGCCAAATAGCTCTTTCCTAATGGCAGGACCGAAGCTAGCTCTTGTGCTTTGTGGATTGGCGGACCCATATTTTGAGGGACCAAGCTCTGGATCACTAATTTAAGCAAAGCAAACTCAAGATTCATGAATTCATACCTACTATTATAATGACCACCCTCTCCTCACTTTCAAGCCTACCCACTACCATGCCACCCAGAGATGCCTGAAGCGGTGTGTTCGTCTGGGTTCCATACCTTGTGGCTACAAAGACCCGCAGCATACAAAAGCAACAACAACAATAATTATCGTGACAGTAATAAAAATACACAAGACTTACTGATTGCTTAGTATTCTCAGGCTTTTTACATATATTATTTCATGTCACTCTCACAGCCACTCTCTGGTTAGGTACGATTATCAGTTACAATTTAGAGATAAGAAGATTGAGGCTATGGGAGTTTGGGTAGCTTGCCCATGACCCCACAACTCTTAGTGGAAAGCCAAGTGTGCATCTATCCAAGTCTTGACCCCACTCAACAACGTACCATGCCACGGTTAAGAGCATGAGATTTAGAATCAGATGGACCTGGGTTAGGATTCTGGGGCCACCATTTCGCCAGCCATGTGACCTTGACCTTGTGACTTCTAGCTGCAATGGGCCCATCTATAAAATGGGGATAACAGTACCTACCTATGGCAAATGCTTTCTCTTGTCTCCTCAGTAGCCAGTGCCTCCGCGCTGCAAAGAACCTTCATAGGTTCAGGCGGCAGGGAGGAGGCCCCAGTTCTCAGAAAAGACAGGCCCTAAACCCAGCCTTACGGAATGAGTCAAGATCGGTTTAAGCCAGAAGTGGCAGTGGCAAGCATGTTACCTAGTTTTGGCAGGGGAAGCAAGCTAGGGAGAGGTTCTCCTTCCAAATGAAGAGACAGAGCCTCCACGAGGGAAGCTCATTCTTATCTTTTCTTCCAGCCTGGATCTTGGACACGATACCTGGAGGCGCAGCAGCCATCTTGCAAGCATGAGATGACAAAGCAACAGACTAAAACGGTGGAGATGAAAAGATAGGAAGAGTCTGGATCTTTGACGGCATTGTTTAGTGGTTCCACTAGCTCAAGAGAGATGACGAATTCCAGACTTTTTGTTACTGAAACAATTCCTATTTGTTTATGCCACTCCAAGTGGAGTTGTCTTTTATTTGCAGCTGACAGCCTTTCTGATAGATATGCAGATGTCCACCAAAGCACAGTATTGGGCAGCTTAGTATGGGAGTAAAGAGCCCAGATTCTAGAGCCAGAATTCCCGGGTTCTAATCCCAGCTCTGCCACTAACTAGCCTTGTGACCTGAGCCAGCAACCTGGCTTCTCTGTGACTCACTGTCCTTGTCTATAAAATGCTCTCTAAGTGTGTGTTGAGTATCATATGAAGGACAATAGAAGTCCGTACCTCGTAGAATTGTGAGGAACATTAAATGACTCAGTGTTTTATAAAATAATTAGAACATTGCCTGGCACATCATAAATGGCTATATATATGTTTGCCAACAGAAAAATTAAAAGCAAACAAGCCACTGTCATAGCCTTGGGTTTACAGCTTGATCTGACCATCAGGCCACTTGTGGTGAGCAGAACCTTGAGCCTGTCACCACCCAGACTCATGGAGCATGAAACTGCCCCTAAAGTCTGTCTCAAACCAGCAACGGTGGTGGTTTCCTTTTGACAGAAAAGGCTCCTCAGAGAACACTGACTTGTGAAGAAGGAGGGGCTGTGACCACCAAGTCGTGTCATGGAGTGAGTGACCAAAATACCCAGACATGCCCATGCAAATGGGCGTGGGTCTCTCCGGATGGCCCTTTTAGAAGACTCTAGACATTTTTGAACTCATTTTTGAAAGGGTCTTTCCAGCCAGTGCCTTATTCTGCTGAATCTCCCCACATCTTTCCTGCCAGCGGTTGGGAGGGTGGAGGTGGGCAGGCAGAGGTGATGTCGGCCGTCCAGGCCCTTTCGCGCAGAGGGGTCCAACCCCCTGGCCAGTGCGTGAGGGCTCTGCCTTCACATGGCGCTCTCCCACGTTCTTCTCCCTGTATTGCCACCCTCTGCAGAGATTGGATTTGAATTGGGACAATGACTAAGCATTTTCTGGAAACGCATCCTGTTTGTGAGGTGTAAGAATCCACTGGTCGACGTGTCCGTTACCAAATCCTGCAGACTCTGCCTTCAGAGTACGTGGTCATCCCACTCCTCTGACTCTCTGCCAATGACAGTCCAGACCAAGCCGCCACCACCTTCTGCCTGCTCCTAACTGGCCTTCCTGTTTCTACCTTACCCCTCCTTCTCCCTCCGCAGCCAGGGGGATCCTTTAAAAGGCTAAACCAAATCATGATGCTTATCTGCTCAAAACTCTCCCACAGTGTCACATCTCACTTGGGATAAAATCCAAAGCTCCCAGTGTGCCTTACAGCCCCCTCCCTGCCACATTCCCCCTTGTTCACTCTACTCTGCATACTGGCCTTCTTGCTGTTGGCCAGACATACCTGAGCACAGGCTGGCCTCAGGGCCTTTGCATGGCATGTTCCCCTTTCCTGGAACACTCTTTCCCCTGTATACCTGCCTGGCCCATTTCCTGATTTCATTTAAGTGTCTGCTCGGACGTTAGCATCCATAGAGGTCTTCTCTGACCACCTCCCCAACACAAGCTCCCCCCATACCTCATTTTCTGTCAGTATCCGTAAGTCTTAGGACTTGCTGACATTATCACAGATTTGGTGTCTTTTCACGTTGCCAATCAGAATGTCAGCCCTGTGAGGAAAGAGGGATTGTTTTGTCCATTCCAGCATCCACAGAACCCAGAACACTCTATAGTTGGTGCCCAGTAAATATTAATTAGATAAAGTCTGTCCAGTTAGAAATAAAGTATTTCTGACAAAGTTGTAAGCCTGATGTCTCTTGTGAACCTGCTCAGTTGGCCCTGATTCTACTTCCCAGAAAGCTCCGGATATGTTCTGAACAGCGGAAGCAACACTGGACCAGTGTTCCAACATCCCAAAGCGAATACTTTGAAAGCAAACTCGCAGGTGACTGGATGATTCCTCCTGCATTTGTTTTAAAATCCTCCTCACCGCATTGAGTTCTTTTTTCTCCCTTCCTTTGCTCCTGGGTCCCAGACAGACCATCCCACATATGGTGTCTTTGTATCCATCAGACTAGTGCTGTCAACTTTCAAACTCATGGTTTGAAAACAAACTAGCGCCATTCCTTGACACCCTACCCATTGAAAGGTGGGATTTGTGTCATTTCCTTGAGTCTCAGTGATGGCTTCAAGCAGCAGGGTCACAGCTGGTCGTGCAGCATCCTTCAAGTTTCCTTGGCATAGTCATTCCAGGGAAGCACGGGGACTGCCTTGCTGGAGAAGCTGCGGGTAGGTGCGCTGCTCTGTGGTCCCAGCTGAGCTCCCGGCCAGCACCCAGGTTTGGCCGACAGCCATGCAAACTGTCATTGTGGATGTTCAGACCATCTACACTTTCAAATGACCACAGCCTGATACCTGACTACAAGGGCATGGGAACCCCAAGTGAGAACCACCCCGCCAAGCCCTTCCCAAACTCCTGATCAAACACTCATGAGTAACATGCAACGGTCCTTGTTTTTGAGCCCAAGTTTTGTAGTAATTTGTTCTCAGCTATAGTAACCAGAACTCCATGTTCTTTCTCCGACGTCTTAGGCAATCATAAGCAAAATTTTCTTAAACATTCTGGGCATTCGATATCCCATAGGTAAGTTAGGAGTGACAACTTATATTTCTGTGGTTGTTTACAGCAAAAAGCAAGATTTGTTTTAAACCTAGCATGGTTCCCAACAATACTGTATTTCCTCAAATCTAAGATGCCATCAGTTATATAACTCATGATTAACTTATGCACCACGAAGAAAGAAACAAATGCCTCCAACTAAACTACTGAATGCCACTGGCTGTAAGAGCCATACCTATTTTGGAGATGTTGAAATTTGAAAAAATGTATATCTTAGGATCTTTGGTTTAAAGAGTCAATAACACAAACACCTAGTTAAGCCCAGACCCAGAACAAGATCCCCTAAAATCTGAGATTATGAGGAATCAGAGGAGAGCTTAAAGGAAATGTGCCTTTGTGTGAAAGTCTGTAATCAGCCATCACATTCTATATGATCGAACACAAAGATTAACAGAGAGAGCCTTGTGGTCCAGGCCCAAAGTGCCTTCCTCGGGCAGCTGTCAAATGGTTGGAATTCAAATAACATCACATCACAGTTATTTAGCAGAAATGTATTTTGCAAGAGGGATGAAGACAGAACCCTAAATCTGGCTGCGAGCAGACAAGTGCTTTTTAGTGGAAACTCATCTCTTGTAACTGTAATAGACCAAGCCCCATTTCTCTTTGATTTTGAAGTCTTTTCTTTTTTAGGACGTTAACTAGTGGTTCCTTGAAAGATGTCAGCCAGTGAGCAGAAGGGGTCTGAGCAGTGGGAAGGACAGCAGAGGAGACCCAGGCCACATCAGGTAGAGCAGAAAGACGGTGCAGCAGGTGCCAGCTGGCTGGAGTCTAAGCCTTTCCATACAGTGCCCCATGCAGTCAGTGCAGCTGCCCAGAGTGTGACTGTGTTGGCCCTCACTAGAAAGGTGAGCCCCCTTCAGGACAAGAGAGGTTAAGTCTCTTGCTCAAAGTCACACAGCTTTCTGAGGTCAACTGAGTCCATCAGACAACAGAGCCCGGGTTCTTGCCCACAGTGCTGCGCTGATCAGAATGTTTGCAAAGATGTGAAAATGAGATCCTGGGAGACTCCACGAAGCCCAGGACCCTCAGCCCGGCTGTCTTTCCAGCCTTACCTTAGCAGGAAGTTCCTTTTAACACCTTCCTTTCCTTTGCCAACATGAGTTTTCCATCAGTGAGGCTCCTGTCTCCTCACCTTCCTGGTGAAAATCAAAGCGTCTTTCCAGGCCCAGCTGGGAAGGAGCACGGAACCCTTGTTCCCATGGGGTGAGTCCTGGCTGCCCTCGGACCCCAGTGCGTGGTCTCCAGGGCAGCTGGGCAGCCCTCCTGGTGTTGGGGGTTTTTGCTGGTCACTCCTATGAGGCTGGAAGTTTCCTGAGGCTCTGGAGTTAGGCTGAGTTTGTATCCCACCTTTATGACTTACAGCTTGTGTTCTTGGGCACTTTTTTTTAGCTTTCCCAGGCTTTAATGTTCTTATCTACACAATGGGAATAACCTGAGTGTCCATTTCCCAGGGTCATCCTGAAAATTAAGCATGTTTGGTTAAATCCCATGGTAAGGGCTCTGCATTGTTTGTTATTACGTGAGAGGCACTTGGTAAGTATCTGTATGCATCAGCTGTCCTGGGAGGTGGGTGCTTTTGCCATCAGCCCCATTTTACAGATGAGGAAACTGAGGTGAAGTCATTTGCTCACAGCCCCACAGCTGGAATGTGACCAAACAGGGCTCTATTCTTATCTTTTGAACTCCCCTCTCTTGATGGAATCCCACTGGAAAACTTCTGTGGCCTGAATTCTGAAGGTTTGTCAAATACCAACCTCTTCAGGCATGCTTTAATTAAGGTCTTAATTTTCCACTCATTTTTGTCTAGGGGATCTTTACCCTGATTTGTAGAAAAATGATGCTGCAATCAGCTTTCTCTTGGGAAAATGTTCTTTTTTACACACTAACGTCTGTGCCGATGACGGGCTCCTCTACCCCCTGGTTCTTACAGGTGGAAGATTGTCAGCACCACAATTGCCCGTTCGTATTAGGAAGCAAAAACAGGGACCAGATTATCAGCCTTGAAAAGCTCCAGTAAACAAGTAAAATTCAGATCCCACCTTACTTCCTGATCCAAAGGCTGTCAGGGCCACAGCCACCATTTACCTTGAATGACGTGGCCGGTTGGGTTTCTTTCTGGTTGACTGTCTTGCCAAGCTCATGGGAACCCTCTAAAATGGCAGGCAAAGGAAAAAGCAGGCATTTCTGATAAGCTGCTTCGTTTTTTTCCTCAAGAGCTGTTAGTTAAACTCCCTAAACACAATAAATCTTAGATTCTATTGGCCGGAGGACATTCTGAGTCAACAGAGCAAAAGCCATCGCCAAGTCAGGCGCGCAGCCCACGCCCCTTGAGAGATTAGGTCTCCGAAGAGTGGAGAGTGGGGGTACCCCCTCTTGGCAGCGTGGCGGCCCCTCCTGCCTAAGTGTGGACCTGGTGGAAGTCAAGGGGCTCAGAGGGGGCTCCCTAACTGACACATTGTCCCAGCTCACCACGCAGACGGGGCAGCGAGTGCGGGGCTGGGACCGGCCGTCATGTCCTTGGCTGGCAGTCAGCCTTCACTTTCAGCAGCAGTAGAGGGGTCTCACCTGTGGTGGAGAAGGACACCAGGGCAGAAATGATTGAAGACTGACTCTGTGTCCAGCACTGAGAGAGTTCCTTCCAAGAGTTGGGGGTTTTCTCTGTATCTGCTCTTGCTAACTTCTCATTTATCTCCGTCATCCTCAGAGATGTTCTGTGTGACTTCAATCCTTTGAAAGATATTAAGATAGTTTATGGCTCTGTTTTCGGGAATGTTACACGTGCTTGAACACGTACCCTCCGGGTTTGGGGTGGAGTGTTCCGCAGATAACAATTGTGCAAGGCCCGGTTCTCTGCCTAGTAGGGAAGTCTACACTCTGCATGGTGCTCAGGGGAGGGGCCAGGGCGACCCTCCGTGTGGGTGAGAAGACACAGCCAGCCTCTGACCCCGGGGTGCAGACCCTATGCTGACTTGTCCTCCACGTGGCCAGATGAGAAGGAAAGGCCAAGAGCTCTAACCAGCCCTCTGAGGCTGAGACGGAATGTCTAGGGACTTGGTGGAGGGAGAGAAATTTCCCCGTGGACAGGAGGAGAAAAACTGTGCAGTAAAACCCTCGCTCTCCCCAGCTGCTCTCTCTCATGGGTCCAGCAAACACGTATCAGAGACGCCCTCTTCCTAGCTGCTGTTCCAGGTGCTGGGGTACAAGATTCAGCATTGCCCCCGCCCTCCCCAGATCCGCAGGCCATGAAGGATGAGTAAACTGCAGCCATGCCTAGCAGGGCAGTGGTCATCGCTGAAAAAGGATGTGTATGACGGAACAGAGTCATTCTTGCTTTGTTTCCCCCCTCCCATCAGTTATGCACATCTGCAGACAAAACCCAAGGGTTTCCATGGGGGCAACGTGGTGCTAGATGTAACCCTATTAGAAACCTTTAGGAAATTATTTCATGAAGGACAAGGAACTCGTGAGTTCCTAGGGCCTGGTCATACCAGGACCAGAGAGCTGTAGAACTTTTCTTTTCTTTCTTTTTTTGGTGCCATGGACCCTTTTGACAAATTGGGGCAGCTGTGGATGCCTTTTCAGAATAATGCTTTTTAAATGCATGTAATTGAACACTCAGGCTTACAAAGGAAAGTGATTCTGTTGAAACACAGTTCTATGCCTGGACCTCCCTCCTTGGAATCCCTGGAAAGAGGGGGACCTGGACTCACAGAGAGTGAGGTGACTCTTTTTGGGAGCTGAAGAGAAGCCTGAGGTTCAGAGTAGACCCATGCCGTACACTGGGAGATGGCAGAGGCTGTGCATGCCAGGAGACCAGACACCAGTTATGGAGGAACTACTGGCAGCCGCTTGGCTTATATACCCCATCCTTTTCACCACCGTAGGACCCGGAGATCCGCACTTTATTCACGAGACGACAGACGCTGAGCATGGTTAATCCAAGGTCACCCAGCTCCAGCTAGAAGTGGTAGAACTAAGATCTGACTCCACAAAATCCCGAATTCTGAGATTTTAGTTTCCACTGACACATGACGCCTACAGCACGGAGGCCACGGGTGCACCTCCTGGGATCAGCCTGCCTGGGTTCAAATCCCTGCTCCACTATCGAACAGCTCAGTGATCCGAGGTTAAGGTCTCGACCCTCAGGCTCCTCATCTGTAAACTGGCATGAATTTATCACCTTCTTCAAGGACTTTTCTTGTGAATTTAAGAAATAGTATTTAAAGCTACCAAACCCACGTGCTTGACATATGCATACTCTGTGAATGTTTGTACTGTGATCGTTATCAGCCCAGCAGGACAGGGAGGACGTTGGGGGTCCCTAGTGTGCGATCGTTCCTCTGTTTACTCCTCCGACTGTCCCAACTGGCAGGCGTTCATGAGCTTGTTTTTCTGGTACGAAGGTTGCCCTGGTGTTCCGGAGTGACCGGCAGCGCTGAGATGATTATACAACTGTACGTGCCAGGCCAAGTGGAGCGCTGGCCCTGGCAGCCTGCTGAGCCAGTGTCACTGTGGAGAGAGGCACTGCCCTTCAGCCCCGCGTTCTTGCTCTGGAAAAGCCTGACCTTTATTCAGAGTTGTCTTCCAGTCCCCCCAGGCTCCTTCACCCACTCCTCCCCTGGCACGAACTTTGTCTTCTCATCTGGAGAGATAACGGGGACTCTGGTCTCCCCCCAGACAGATGTTTGCCTTCATCCCTTTCTCTGTCCTAACTAATGCTCTGTCTGCCAGGGGTGTTCCTCAGACGCTAGAAGGGTAGAGCAAGGACACGGAGGTGGTGACGGACAAGGGCTGTCGCATCAAACATCCTGGGTTGAACCCTGACTGTGGGCTCAGTGCAGTACAGAGCAGTTGTGCTGCCCTTAAGCTTCCTTGCTGGCATAACACAAACTATTACACATCCGTATATAATACATAGAATAATTTTTCATCAGGTTGTGAGGATTAAATGGTGAAATAAGATAACCCATGAAAACACCACAAGCACTCAGTGCTAATCATTATTAATCATTACTCATGACTGCTCTCATTATTAGCTGCCATGGGAAGCCCGGGGTGTAGCCTCAGTCAAGACTTTGTCTGTGGTCTCTTTCTACTTTGTAAGTAAATTCATTTGTGTCATTTTTTTTTTTAGATTCCAGATATGTGATATCATATGATATTTGTCTTTCTCTGTCTGACTTACTTCACTTCGTATGATCATCTCTAGGTCCATCCATATTGCTGCAAATGGCATTATCTCATTCTTTTTGTAAATAATGCTGTAATGGACATTGGGGTGCATGTGTCTTTTTGAATTGGAATTTCCCTGGATATATGCCCAAGACTGGGATTGCTGGATCATTTGATTACTAGAGGGGGAAGTGGGGTATAAATTAGGAGTTTGAGATTAGCAGACACAAACTACTATGTACAGAATAGATAAACAGCAAGGTCCTGCTGCATAGCACAGGGAACTATATTCAGTAATAACCTGTAAAGAGAAAGAATGTATATATATGTATAACTGAATCACTATGCTGTACACCAGAAACTAACACAACATTGTACACAACTGTACTTCAGTAAAAGAAAATTAAAAAAAAAACACAAAAACACAAACAAACAAAAAACTTTACTGAGGTGCTGGCCTTTGTCTAATGGTCATGTAAGAGTAGATGGCCCCTAGGAATCCCCAGCTTCCTGAACCTCAGCCCTGCCCCTAGGCAGGGGTCTCAGGCCTTCCTCTGGCCAGCCCAGCCCACCTCCGCAGTGTCTTTGGTAACTTTTGCACAGCCCGGTAAATCCCTGGCTGTCCGCGCAGCCTGCCCTCCCCTCTCTGGGACCTTGTTCTTTCTGCTTCTTGCCGCCCAGGGTGCTCTATCTCCAAGGGTTGAAGAGCTGTTTATTCCAAATGCCCCTCCACTGAGCCTTTCCCACTGGCCCTGTCTGGAACAATAGACATATTTTTCAATTTAAAAAACCTCTCTCTCTTTTTTATCCTTCTCACCTTGTGCGTTTTAGTTACGTGCTGCACGTACCTTAAGGAAAAGCTCTTACCCCCTACAATGACTAAGCAGCTTAGAAAATGGAAAGAACATGACTTCTCTTTGCACCTCAGTCCTTTCATCTGGAAAATGGGGAGAACCTACTGTGAAAAACCAACTATCTCAAGGGTTGTTGTTAGGTTTAAAAGAGGTTCTGGACATAAATATGTCACATCACCAGGTTTTGCACATTTTAAAGGATCAGTGAATGAATGACTGAATGAATGAAAGAATGAATGAAAGCCTTTACTGTCCTACCTGCAGTTGCCAAAGGCAGACAGCCTTTTGCCACAGTGGCCCTAGGAATTCTATACCAGTGGCTTGCAGACTTAGGTTCTGGGTTAGACCCCCAGGTTGGCCACTTATGCAACTGTGATCAAGGCATGAGTTGAACCTTCCTGTATTGCAGTGGCGTCATCCAGGACAGAGGTCAGCAGACTGTGACCTGGGGACTGCATGCAGCCACTGCTGCTTTTGGACAGCCCACAAACTAAGAATCGTCATTTCATTTTAAAATGCTTTTTATGTTTAAAATTTTACACTTCTGGACGTACATTTTAAAAGAGATGTAAGTTAAATGTAAACATGTTTACATTTTTTGAATTTAAGAACTCAGGAAAAGAATACCATTTCATAACATGTGGAAATTATAGGAAATCTAGACTTTGGTGTCTATAAAAATAAAGTTTTATTGACACACAGCCATGCTCATTCATTTGAGCATCATCTACACAGCTACAGGCGATGTGTGCTGAGTTTTCGCTCTGTAACAGCACAGTTGAGTAGTTGTGACAGGCCCACAAAATCAAAAATATTTGCTACCTGGCCCTTTACCAGAAAACTCTGCTGACTCCTGGTCTATGAAACAGGAGGAGCGGTGTATACCTACCCCATTGTGCGTTTTTGAAATGTTGATTAAAAACTAGCATCAAGTGAGAACTCAAGAAAAGTCCATTCTTCTGCTCTCTTTCCCTTCCTGTCTTAACTCCCTTCCGCAGAGAGCTCCTTTATTTCAGGATCCAAGCCACATAAAACCATGAAAGGAGGATGGCCAGCTGGCTCGAGCACAGTGCCCTGGGCAGCGGCCTTCAGACAACAGGGCTGTGTTCATCTGCTGCGTACTCCTGCTCCTGGGCTCCCCCAGGCCCAGGTCTGTGAGGCCTCGTGGGAGGGGCTGGGATCCGGAGCCCCTTGTGAGCTCTGGGATGTCCGCGTCCCAGACGTAGACGAGGCAGCCCTGCACGGGATGCCCCAGAGAGCAGCTCCTCTTGGATTTCTTAGAGGTTGGTGGTTTCCACTGAATCATGGCTTGCTTTGGACATTGAAATGGGGGCCAGTGCTGCACCAGCGGCCGCAGTTTAGCTCGGCGCAGGATGACAGCTTGGCAGAGTCAGCCTCTGGGCTAGAATTAGGGGTCCTCATTCTGATACGAGGGATGGCACTGGAGCTGTGAAAAGAACTGAGACTTGGGATCTGGTCTGGAATCCCAGCTCTCCCCCCCCCCCACCCCACAAGCTCTGGGATGCTCTCTTTCTGCACCTCAACTGGAAAGTGGGGGTAATGGTTTCTCCTGGGGAGGGGTATAGACCGGGTTCCCCATCCTGTAAGCTCGGGAGAAGGGTTTGGTCTTTTGCTGCACTGAAGCCCCGTGGTAAGAACACAGCAAACCCCTGTTAGAGGAAGAAGACACAGGCGTACCTGGTTTTATCGTGCTTTGTGGATATTGCAATTGTACAAATTGAAGGTTTGCGGCAACCGTGCGTTGTCAGTGGTTAGCCTTTTTTAGCAATAAAGTATGTTTTAATCAAGTTTTATGCACTGTTTTTTAGGCATAATGTTATTGCACACTTAATAGATGACAGTGTAGTATAAGCATAACTTTTAAATGCGCTGGGAAACCGAAAAACTTCACAGGAGTTGCTTCATTGCCGTGGTCTGAAACTGAACCCACATTATCTTCCATCTCCTGAATCTCCATTTATCGAGATATCTCCTGTAAAATATATGGAGTGCCTGCCACACTAACAATTCTCATTCAATAGCTATACTGTTGTGTTTGCTCTAAACCAGGAATCAGCAAACTATGGCCCACACTCTTAAGTCTGGCCCGTCACTTGACTTTATAAATAAAGTTTTATTGGAACACAGCTATGCCACTCATTTGAATATTGCCTGCCACAGTGATGGAGTTGAGTAGTTGTGAGAGCAATGTGTGGCCTGCAGAGCCTCAAATATGTACTATCTGGCTTATCACCAATCTTTGTGGCTCCTGCTCTGAATGTAAAGGGCACCCTGTCCATGGGTGAGCACAGATTTGATTTTCCCCTGGTTGCAGGTGTGTGTGCAGTTTCCAGTGGAAACCAGCAGTTAGCTTGAGGCACGTATTCTCCCTGCCCTCTCTAAGATGTTTAGTTTTCCTTTGACGATCTCATTCTACCACACTATTCCGGCCTGGTCAGAACGGGCTTTTCTGTGCTTCCCGCTGTCAGATATAAGACGGTATGACTTTCATTTCAGTGTAAAAAGAAACTCAAGCCCCTTGTCAATTGCCAGTATGTTCAGTAGGGACAGGCCTTGTATCCTGCAGCAAGTCCAGGCTCAGGGGACCACGCAGGAGATGAGTCAAGATAAAAAGGATGACCCGCTAGGTATATCTGACCACAACTGACCACGTGGTCCAGATGGACAGGATGCTGATAGGGGGCAGGCATCCACGCCGTCTGGGGCCCAGAGTGCCTCAGTTTCTGACTCACTCTCCCATTTTTAGAAATGGAATGACCTAGGACACTGTAGTTAACCTCCCTTAGCCTCAACTTTCCAATCTATACAATGGCAACAGTGATACTTTCAAGTCACTGTTGTGGAAAGTCAATAAGCTAATGTATCAGGTGCCTGAACACATAGTAACTAGTCAGCTATTCAATATAATAAACCATTCATTTATCAGTTTGGGAGACAGACATCCAAAGATCTGTTACATGTGGTCATTCCCTTTGATAATCAGGACCCACAGTTAGGAGGCTCTCGGGGCCCTGGTTTTATGAGGGGGTGGAGGGGGGCTTCCTGGATTTAGTAGCATTTATCAAGTACCTGCAGTCTTCATTGGCAGGATGTCCGGTCCCCTGTACCAGCTGAGCAATGCGTGCCACGCCATTCTTCTGCTCCCATTTTTTTTCACAGTCAGCAGTTCTTTTTCTTCCTTTCCCTCCAGAAGGACAGGACAACAAGTTCCCAGATTCCCAACCCCAATGAGAGGACAAGGATGGAGGTGGTGGGGTGTGGTCCACTTGTGGTCCTGAGCCTTGGCCCCTCTGTGTTTCCAGGGCTGTGACTGAGACCCTCTCATCCTGGGAAGCAGAGTGGCAGGAGGCCCCTGGGTTTAGAGCATCACAAAGAACAGCTCTGGGAGCTCCGGAAACCAGGGGGAACAGGGCACTTTCAAAGTAAGCAGGTGGGGTGGTGCCTCTGCGATCAACAAGCTCGGTGCAGGGCACAGGATGGGGAGGGGGGAATGGAAAAGCAGCTGCTAAGGGAAACAGAGCTTCTCAAATCACCCTCGTCCCCTCCTCACCGCACCATCAGTGCTTCGACAAAACCTGCCCTTCCGCAGGTGGCCCCTCCACCCTGGGTGGGGATCGCTGTGTGCAGATTGAAGGCAGACACGCCATGTTCTAGCTGTGTGACTTCGGGCAGGTTGCTGAGCACTCAGCATCTCATTTCCATTTTCTTTCAAATGGTGATGGTGACAACTAACCAGTAGGTAGGGTTTTATATTAGGGATGATACGGTTCCTGGCACACAGTAGGTGCTCAGTGTGAAAATAGTTTCTACGGAGCTCCTCTTCACCAGCCAGCCCCTTCTCTGGAAAGGTTTCCTTTGTGATCAGCAAGCCAGCAGCACCTAATTTCCTACTGGAAATTCCCTACAAAAACCCTTGTGGGTATTATCTCTACTGCCATCTGCCCAGACCTCCAATCCCCAGCGATCAGAGGCCACAGTGGGCAGGGACTGTGTTGTGCCTTCCTTCTCTGTTATCCAGCAGGAGCCAGCTGCTGCCCCTCCTATGAATTTCTGCAGAATAATTACTTGCTAACTTTTGTGAACAGTTACTGGCTAGAAAGCAATTGTGTCTACCCTTGTCCCATTCATTTCACAAAACGTAACCCACTTTGCCCTTATAACATCCCCCTGAGAGAGCCATTATCCCATTTTACAGACGAGGCATCTGAAGCTCTGAGATGAAGTGGCTTGCTCAGGGTCATCCAGATAATCAGTGGGGAGTTGGTCACCCACTGGGGACACTTCACTCAAACTCCTCCTCTTCAATCATTGCATATGGCGCCACCCAGTCCACTCGCTCACGCTTCCCGGATGGATGACGCAGAACCGTGAGCTCTTCCTAGGCTTTCCAGGGAAGGATGCTTCCGAAGCCACTTTGGAACTGAGGGTGTGTAGGAGCCCGCTAGGTCTACACTGGGCAGGAGAGGCCTTTCGAGGATCCAGCTAACGTGTTACATCTCTCCTTCTGCGGAGTGAAGAGACAGAGCACGAGGGAGCCACTGCCCAGGGTCACCATGAGCAGGTTTCAATAAGAAGTGTCCTCCCTTCCTGCCTAACCCCCCTCAGGTCATGCCTTCCTCCTTCTGGAAGCCATCCCTGACCATCTGCCCACCCTTCCTAACGGATTCACTGTTGACTTTGCAGCTTCCTCTGAACTCACGTGTATGTTTAAATATAATGTTAATTACTTTTTTCTTGTTTCCCAAGTAATTTATAATCACTACAGAAAATTTGAATCAGTGAAAATAACCAAATACTAGTAATCATCCTATTCAAATATAATCAGTTTGCATTTTGATGTATAATCTTACAGGACATTTTCCTCATGTAGACGGGTATATATACACACCAAAAACATACTGTTTTCTAATTTGCTCTTTTAGTTAAAAATATGTCATAAGCATCGCTTTCTGTAATTAAATAGTCCTCTCCAAAAAACTTTGCTAATGGCTTCTCACTGTTTTTCATGCCCACTGTCGTGTTATGTGTGTGCTAGTTTTGCTTCCTCAATTATATTGTAAGCTCCTTAATTATCCATTTTCCCCAGCTTGGTGCCCTCCCCAGGACCGGTTTGTTCATGGATTGATGGCAGTATGGGCGTATGGAAAGTACGTGGAGTTTGAAGAAGACAGACCTGGCTGTAAGTGCTAAGCCTGCAAATTCCTCAAAATTTTCTCCCTCTTTTCCTTCCTTCTTTCTTTCCTTCCTTCCTTCCTCGCTCCCTCCCTCCCATCCCTCCTTCCTCTCTTCTATCCTTCCTATAACAAGTGCTTTGTTAAATGTTTTAAATATTTACGCAAATATGCATTTATTTAAATATCACATGAGTGCCTCCTCTGAATTAGATCCTTCGCTTGGTCTTTGGCACGCGTAGTATTGTACATCGTAATATACCGGATCCCTGCTGCCCTGGAGTACGCATTCAGTGGGGGAGGCGAACTCAAATTAAATCAACAGGTGAAAAAGAAAGAAGTCACTAAATCGTGTTTAAATACACCAGGAGTAAACACAGGGCTAGGAGAGACAATAAAGGGGAACGCATTGAGATGGGGGCCCAGTGAAGCCCTCTCCCCAGAGGTGAGCGTTCAGCCAAGACCTGCAGGAGCAGCCGCAGGCAATAGGGGAGATGCTCAGACAGAGGCCCTGAGATGGGAAACGCTTTGACATCTGTGAGAATCTGGACAAGGCCAGAGCGGCCCTGGGTAATGAGGAGGGAGCACGATGCGTGTTGGGCGGCCGGTGGTGGGGGTTCGCCAGCGGCCAGGTGATGCTGGGTTTGCAGGCTCCAGTGGGGAGACCGGTTTTACTCTAGGAGCAGAGGACAGTCACCAAGGGATTTTATGTGAGTAACGTGCATTTTAAGGTCACCCTGGCTGCTGCGTGGAGATTGATCTCTGGTTGGGGAGGGAATTGACAAAGCCTCTGGGACCTGGGAACACAAGAAGATAACTTTCATTTTGGAGCACTGAAGCAGCCACGAGGCCAAGGACCCTGGCAAAAAGCGGCAGATTAAAAAAGAGGAAATAACGGAGAGCCGGGGATTCCAGGAAGAACTCTCAAGTATGTCCCTTCCCTGCTTCCCAAATTCCTTTCCGGCCTGCAGTGATCGTAACTCAGAATCACACGGAGCTGGAGCCAGTCGGGAACTCAGGTGCGATTTGAGTCAGTCTGGCTGCCTGTCTTCCTCACCACTCACTCTCTCGTTGCCCCCACGTCTGGCCGCTGTGCTGAACATCCAGAGGCCCCCGCGCTCAGCGCTGCTCATCCTTCTCTTTCCTAGCTGGATTCTCCTCTCTTGTTCTTGGCACCTTTTAATGTGCCTCACAGTTGTCTTGAGTTGGTTCCCCCGATCCCACTGGGAAGGCAGCTCCAGGAGGGCAGGGGTTGTCATCTTAGCCCCTGCCTGGAACAGCACCTGTGACGTGGAAGGCACCCAGGAAATATTTGTAGAATAAATACCAAGGACAGCCTGCATGGAAAATAAACCTTTATCTAAAGCGTAAACCTTTTGGTCTTTGAGATATATATTCCATATATATATATATATATATATCTCACTTTATACACATATCATGTGTGTAACACACACGTATATATGATATATGTAGAAAGTAATGAGATACATGTGTTTTATATATTAATATATGCCTAAAACTTTCAATATATGCTTATATATATATAGCATATATATCAAGATAGACATAAAGTATGTGTGTACATATGTCATTTGTCTCTCTCAAAGACCAAAATATACTTTATATATATAGCCAAGATGCCATAATTTTTGCAAAGGAGGACACTTTCTGGTTTCCCCGGCTGCCCGTCAGGATGCACTCAGGCAGCAACTGTGCAGTAAATGGGACAATTTTAGCCTCTGGTTTTCCAGAGCAGAGAGCGCATCATAGCCAGAAGGTTTCTGCCTATGTCTGCTCCTCCAGAGCGGCGGGCCGGTCACAGGTGGGGTGCATCAGACTATGAAAACGCCAGTGGCCGTGACTCCCTGCCGGCCGTGTGCCAACCTCCTTCAGGCCCCCTCCCGCGGGAGCTGGAAGGGGTGTGCCTCTCTGAGACAGTGAAAAGCTGGTGAACTCCCCAGTAGCTCCTCCCTGTCTCCGTGCAGTCTGGCTCCGTCCCACTTACCACTTCACCATGACCACCTCCCCTTCCCCTCCTCCCCTCGCTCTAGACTCACTGGCTTCTTCATGTCCCCAGAGGCGCCATCTCCTGCCCACCCAGCTCCGTCTCCAGCTCAGGGCATTGGCAGCCGCTCACCCACCTGTGTTGCTCCCTATCCTCCACAGACCTGGGCGCCCCCACGGGACACGCCCAAGTCCTAGCCCACGGCAACTGTGAACGTGACTTTATTTGGAAACAGGGTCTTTGGAGCTGTAATCTAGTTCAGCTGAGGTCAGACTGGATTGGGGTGGGCTCTAACCCATGACTGGTGTCCTTGGAAGAAAGATGCAGACACGTAAGGGAAAAGGCCATGTGAAGACGGAAGGAAAGGTTGGAATGATGCTTCTATAAGCCGCAGAAGGCTGAAGACTGCTGGCAGCCCAGCAGCCTCTTAGAACAATCAAGGAAGGATCTTACCCCACGGGTTTCAGAGGCTCATAGCCCTGCCGTGCCCTTGGCTTCAGACATCTGGCCTCCAGGGCTAGGAGAGGATACACTTCTGTTGTCTTAAGCCCCTCAGGGCTGTGGTCCTCTGTTACAGCGCCCTGGGGAGCTCCCACACAGCCCTTTCATCCTGGCTTCTCATCCTAAATGCCACCTCCTTGAAGGGCTTTGCTGGACTCCCAATCACAACCCTAGTTAGACACTTGTAACACCTTTTACTTCTTCTCTCTACCTGGTGCTTATTACCACGTGTGGTTCTCTTCTAGAAGCCGCCCTTAATGGAATGTCTGTGGTCTGCAGTGTCCAGGTGGTTCACAGTCTGTCCCGGTCTCTAGCAGACTGCCCGCGCGCAGGAATGCCTGGCAGTCCAGGGAGGAGCTTCTGCACATACAGATGTTTAAAAAGAATGAAATCCATCTGTGTCATACGATCCTCAGTCACAAAGTCGCCCTGGGTGTTCCCCCTGGAAATCCTCAGTGCACAATTATTCAAATCGAGCTGCTCAACCAATGTCACCCATCAGTGGCAGTAGACACAAGAGAGATGTGAGAACCTTTGAGAACTTTCCAAGCCAGGGTCCATTCTTACTGTGTAGCCTGAGTGTTTTCCTGCTAAGAGCATGAACCAGAAATGAGTTTTACCAACTGTTTAGCAAGACCTTAAATAGAAAAGAAACTCCAGAAATGTAAGTTCTCTCACACCTACATCCTCCTCAGCTTCCTGGGTCATGATGAATGGTGACCCTATTTTGGACCTCTCGAAATTCTGCTGTTTGCCCTCCTTGGGGTTTTAGATGGAGAGATGTCTGTTAGGCACTTTTAAGTCCATTTATTTATTTACTGATTTCCCAGCACATATAAAAGTTATGTTTACACTATACTGTAGTCTATCAAGTGTGCAAGAGCATTATATTGAAAAAAAAATGCACATTCCTTAATCAAAAATACTTTGCTGCCAAAAAAATGAAATGCCCAAACAGCTGCAATGGTAACGTCAAAAGTCATTGATCACAGATCACGTGACAAAGATAATAATGATAAGGAAGTTTGAAACATAGCAAGAACTACCAAACTGTGACACAGAGACATGAAGGAAACAAGTGCTGTTGGAAAAATGGCGCCCACAGACGGTTAAGTCCTTTTAGAACTGGCCTCTCCCTGAGACTGATCTGTCATGTGATGTGTAGGTTTGGCCTCTGATGGATTCAGAATGGCCCTTACTGAGCACCTACTATGCACCAGCTTTCCCACTAGGCAGTTTTACACTCTGTAGCTTCCTTTTTATTTCATCTGTCCCAGAAATCCCATTTCAGAGACATTGTACTGATGAGAGCACCGAAACTCAGAGAGGTTAAGTCATTTGCCTAAGGTCACACAGCCACTAAGCGGTAGAGCCCTTTTTAAACAACTAGGTCTGCCTGACTTTAAAAGTAGGGTTTTTTTTTTTTTAAGCTAAATTTTACAGCTGAAAAAAGCAACCCTAACCAGACGTTGCCGTCTTAGGAGCAAGAGGCTTTGTTTTATAAGGATCGGGCTCTGCCAGAGGCTGCTGGGTCAGTGGGTATCCAGGTAGTTGCTGAGAGGGGTTTTGACTGTCGGATTTGTGGACCCAGGACCCTTGGCGTGTGCTCAGGACCCTCCTCAGACCTGGCAGGCACTCCGGCCAGGGCTCATCTGGCCCTGGGTTTGCACCTTCTGACTCTGGGACAGCATCAGGCTTGCTAAGTCTCTGCTCCAGCCTCAGTTTCCCCAACCATAAAATTAGGACTCAGATTCAATGATCTTGATGCTGCTCTCCTGCCCTGAGAATCCTGGATTTTAGCATCCTGAGGGTACCACTCCCGACTCCTCCATACCCTCAAACGCAGGCCTTCCAGTGTTATGTAGAGCCCTCAGCCTACACCGAACTTCCGAAGCATCTGTGCCGGTCTCTTCTGCCAGAGGCCCCACTCTCACCATCTCTCCTCGTCCCCTCAGCTCACATCCTCTCCTCTCCTGGAGTCAGCCCTGCTGGGGGCCCTGGGGTAAGTGTCTTAACTTCCCTGTGCTCCCATGTCAGTTCTGAAATGATCTCAGAGGACTGTAAAACCACCTCGTTGGCTCACTGTGAGGATTACATGAAATGAAACAATAACCACTGTTGACTTTTTAAGGGCTTTAAACTACACTAAACTTTAATCTTGACTCAGAAGTGCAGACTCTGGAGCCGGGCAGAGGTGTTCAAGTCTTGGCTGCACCTCTTACCCTCTTACCAGCCGTGTGGAGGTTGGATGAGTTGCTTTACTTCTCTGTGCCTCAGTTTCCTCTTTTGTAAGGTGGGGACAGGACCAGCCTACCTGTCAGCTTGTTCTGAGGGTTCAGCGAGTTCATATTTGTAAAGCACATAACAGCGTGGAGCACGTAGCAAGCTCTGTAAGAGTTAGCGATTGTTCTCAGGTCATCTAATTCTCAAACCAGCCTAATGCAGGGGGACCTGTTACTATCCTCATTGTATAGTTGGGGAAGATCAGTAACTTGGCCCCGAACCTATGCAGGCTGGCAGGGTCTTAATCCTTAGCTATACTGACTGGCAGAAATGAGGGTGGTCCACACTTGGAGTTTAAAGGTCTGCCATAGCCTTCTTGAAATTCTCAATCATTTTATCTTTGAATCTGTGCTTTTTAAGTGAAGTCCTGCTCCCATCACCTTCTCACCTCCCCAGATGGGTTCCTGACTGCCCCCTCCCCTGCCCTCGCCATACCCAGCAGCTGCCCTCTGCTCCTGGTGGGGACCTGGGCACAGGCACTGGGAGGGACAGGGTCACTGGGCAGAGCTGTGGGCATCTGGAAAGGGCTGCGCTCACCCTGCAAGTCTCCCCTACCCGAGGGAGCACGACATTAACTAGCAAATTAAAAAAGTCAGAACAGATCAAGACAGAGATCCTGGAATACAGCAAAAAACTTTTCTTCTTCCTCTTTGAACAAGAGGCCTCATGTTTTCATCTTGCACTAGGTGGGCCTTGCATCATGCAGCTGGTCTTGAGCACTGAGCAAGTCATGGGTGGAAATGAAATGGTAGTTTTTTCCGCTTCCAAACACGAGAACAACAGCAAACGCTTATTCCAGGCTCAGTAATTCAGGGCAGCATGTTCCGACTTTTGATCCCCAGCTAGAGACAAAGTTTCTGATGAAGGGCCCAAAGATGACGTTTTGCCACGTCCCACAAAGATGGTGTCCCAAAGCTTCCTTAGTCCCTAGTATGATTTGCATCCAAAACGTGTGCTGTTTCCCAACCAGCAGCCCTGTTTGGTAGCAGGTCATAGGGAGATCTTACATTTCCCTTCTTCTGTTGCTATAATCCTCAACGCAGAGAGTTCTCTTTCAAAGACCCCGTGGGCAGTTACTTGATGCAGATGTGGGCATCTCTGTGGCTCGCAAGGCTGGACCCCAGGCCAGCGAGGTCTGGAAGGTGAACCACACAGGCTGGGCAGGGCCGCCAGGGAGGCCCTGCCATCAGTCTTGGGCCCTCAGGACTCCGGGGAGAAGACTCAGGCTGCAGCGCTAGAAGGGGGAGGAACCTCAGAGCTACGGGCAGGAGAGCTCCTGGTCTGCTCTGTCTCACGTCTAATAGATGAGGATCCCTGGGTGCAGAGAGAGTAGCAGCTCCAGGCAGTTCCGGGGCCACTGCAGATCGGCATCCAGGGAGACCTCGGAGGAGGGTGGGACAGCCCATGCGCTCTGCAGGGAGCAACGTCTCCGAGCTCCGGGTGCGGGCCGCCGCATCCACTGTATCATGAGGATGGAACAGTCCAGAAAGAGAGAAGGATGCAGGTAGATCCCGCTTGGGGAGGCCAGTAAGGAGGAAACTTGGCTTGGGGTTGGATGGGAGTCTGGGGGACAGCTGGGCCTCAGCCAGTTTCCTTACCTCGGATACTGCCTTGTCTTCAAAAGCCCGCTGCCTGAGCAGCTGGGCCAGTCTCATTGCCGCAGCTGCCTCGGGCGTCTCTGAAACCCTGGGTGTAGCTGTGTGGGCTGTGGACTCACTGAGGCATCCGGGCATCTTTACTGTTAGTAAGCCTGTTCTCACCACTCCCCCAAAGGTACCCTTTCCGATGCTCTGCAGCTCCTGAGAACAGCGTCTTCGTCCAGCAAAGCACCCCTTTTCTGTTTCTCTGTCCACAGGAGAAAGAGGCAGGAGAGTGGGGGGCTGGGCACAGAGGACTTAGCCTGTGGTTCCTGTTGGTGAGTCTTGGCACATCTCAGACAGGGTTCCTGGCTTGTTACGGTCAGAGCAGCACATGGAACTCCCAACATATAGGTGAATAATTTACATGCTTTTTACTTGCTTTTACCATTTTCTCGTAGTAGTTGACATTTACTGAGTTCTGTCTATACACTTGGCCCCCTTAATGAGCATTTGCCACACAAAGTCCCTTTCTAATCTTTTGTGTTGAGATACCATTTATATACAGAAACATGCAAAGATCGTTAAGTACAGATTTTGGTAAGTTTTGGCAAATGTATACCCACATGTCCCCATCACTCCAGAACAGGAATATAGGACATTCCCATCACCCCAGAACACTTCCTGTGCCTCTTCCCATTCACCCGGCTACTGCACCCTCACATGAAGGCAGCCACTGCTCTGATTTCTGTCACCACCAATTCGTTCCCCTCTTCTAGAACTTACAAATGGGAGTTTTGCTTTTTTATGTCTGTCTGCTTCCACTCTTGTAGTGTTTACAGCATTCATCCAGCTCCACAGGTAGCCGTTCCTTTTCATTGCTGTCTAATATTCCACTGTCTGGATAGTCTGCACTCTTGTTTATCCTTTTATCTACTGGTGGATATTTGGGTTGTTTCCAGCTTTCGGCGATTATGAATAAGCCTGCTAAGCGCTTTCATGTGTAAGCATGAAATGTCTTGGGGAAATACCTAGGAGTGGAATTGTTAGGTCATATGCTAAGTGTATCTTCAACTTGCTAAGCAGCCGCCAAACTGTTTTTCTAAGTGGTCGTGTATGAGCGTTCCAATCGCTCCACATCCTCACCAGCACTTGCTAGTGACAGCCTTTTCCATTTTGGCCCTTCTGGTGGGTGTGAAATGGCACCTCTTGGTTGTAGTTTGCATTTCCCCGATGACTAATGACATGGCGCACCTTTTCTTGGGGCTGTCGTATATGTCTGCTGTTGTGAAGTGTGTGTTTGAGCCTTTCCCGCATTTGGGGACGGGGCTTGTTTGTCTTATTGTGTTGCAGGAGTTCTTAACGTATTCTAGATACAAGTCCTTTGTCAGCTCTATGTGCTACAAGTATCTTCTTCCAGTCTGTGTCTATACTATGCCTTTTAATCCTCCCAGAAGCCCTAGGAATTATCTCCATTTTGTTTTGGAGAGGCAAAAACTGAAATACAGAGAGGCTAAGTGAAATGCCCAAAGTCACACATCTACTCAGGAGCAGAGTGGGAACTTACCCACTTGTGTGTGACTCAGAACCCTGACATCCAGAAAATAACAGGGAGCATTGCTCCACACACGAAGCCTTGTATCGCCCTGGCAGTCTGGGTGCGCGGTCCTCAAGCCGGTGCCCAGGCTGGGTTATTTCAGTTCACACTCGCTCCGTCTGCCTCGCACATACCAGACCATCCTGGGAAGTGGCCGGCTCCCAGAACCCGGTTGGGAGCACCGTCTTCTCAGGAGCATGCCACGGGGCTTTGAGCAGCTCCGATGAAAGACGAACTGCGGGTATTTTTACGGGCCTCTGAGGAGGCTGGCAGGATTGCCTCGTGCCAGAAATAACAACGAGGGGACCCAGGCAAGCTCGCCGCCAGCCCTGCTCTGGGAGGCATCTGGAAGATGCGAGCCGGGAGGCGGGAAGGGAAGGGGGCTTGGGGGGTGGGAGGGCGGGGCTGGGATATTTGTCCACAGCTGTCTCCAGGGAGGGCTGCTGGGTGGCCCCAGGGACTCTGAGCAGGGGAAGGGGCCCCTGTGGCAGTCAGAGCAAAAGGCTGGGAAGCTTGTGAGGGTGGGAACCAACCACAGCCACTCCAGTCAGCAACATGCAAGTCAGAATAGCGAGCCTTCACTGAGGACCCCTGTGTGCCACGCGCCGTCTGCCTTTCATCCTCATTAGGAGCCAGATATGGTGCAGGTGCTTCGCACTTACTGGCTTAATACTCATAGTAACCCCATGAGATAAGTATTATTAAAATGCCCACAGGAGGAAACTGAGGTTCAGAGAGGTTAAGTAATTTGCCTAACGTCACATCGTTTGTAAGTGGTTGAGGTTGGAATAGAGGTTTAGCTAATTCTAAAGCCCAGTCACTTAAATGCTCTGCTGCCTTTCTGTTCACAAACTTGTGTCAAATTCCTATTTGTGTCAAGCACTACACATGGTGTCTTGATCAGGTGGCTGTGATGGTGAGCCAGACCTGTCCCTGTCTTTGGGCAGTGTGGTGGGTTGATGGTGGCCCCCAAAAGACGTGTCCAGAACCTGTGAGTGTGAGCTCATTTGGAAAAGGGGGTTTTGCAGATGTGATTAAGTTAAAGATCTTGAGATCATCCTGGATTCCCTGGGTGTCCCTTCATCCAATGACAAGTGTCCTTGCAAGAGACAGAAGGGAAGACAGAAAAGGAGGAGGCCACGGGAGGACAGAGGCAGACTGGACTTGTACAGCCACAAGGCCAAGAGTGCCAGAGGCCTCCAGATGCTGTGAGAGGCTTAAAGGGTGCGTGGCTCTAATGCCTTCTGCTCATCAGACCTGAGTCACGAGGTCCAGCCCAGACCCTGGAGGGGGTTACACAAGGCCTTGGATCCTGGGAGGCACGGTTACTGGGAGTCATCTTAGAGGCTGCCGCCCACAGTTCCAGAAGGCGGGCAGGAATCCCACCGTCTGTTTCTCTGGCTCTCCCGAGTCTTCTGGCTCCAGGTTGCACGCGGACCGTGTGTGGGCTCTTGAGCTAGAGTACTTACACACGTGGCGTCCCGTGGTGGCATTTAACCCTCGCATGGACGTGGCAAGGGGGTGTCTTCTTACCCCCATTTGACAGAAGGGGTAACTGAGGCTCAGAGGACGAAGGGCACACAGTAGCATATTAGAGTAAACCAGCGGTTCCGGGCTTTGGCTGCATCAAAATCCCACAAAGAGGGTTTCTGGGCACCATACACAGAATTTTTGACTTAGCAGGTCTGGCACGGGGTTGGAGAATTTGCATTTCAAACAATTTCCCAGGTGAAGTGGATGCTGCAGGTTTGTGGACCACACTTAGAACCACTGGAGAGTCAGTCTTGCAGGGACAGGGGGTCCTTAATGTGTTAGCGGGTTAACGAATCAAATGTATTTCTTGCTCAAGTGGCAGTCCTATTGGGGTTAGCTGGCTCTCCTCCATCCATGCACCATTTGGAGCATGTGGTCCCCCAGAGTCACCGTGGAAGGAAAAAGAGGGGAAGAGGGTCTCGTGGGAGGTTTTAAAGGGCAAGTCCTGCAAGTGGCATTCCTGCCTTTTGCTCACACCCTATTGGCCAAAACTTAGTCACATGGCCCCAAACAACTACAAAGGAGGCTGGGAAATGTAGTCTTTCGCCGGAGGAGGCGATGGTGTCCTGAGCACAGAGCTGGCCAGATCCAGGCTAGGACTTGATCTCAGGTGCTTTCCCCTTCCATCTCTTGCTTTGTTCCTGATTCAGGTGCTTTCAGTGGGTTTGCTCGTATCAGCCAGAGACTGAAAAGGGACTTGAAAAAAGAGAAGAGAAAAGAGACCTTTCTTGGGTCCATCAGCCCATTATCTTGCCAGCAGCCTTCAACCTTTTAGAGGCCCAGGTGCTCAGCTTAACAGGTGCCAAGTACTTTGAAAGCTTGTAGCATTTATGGAGGGGTTTCTCGCACGAGTTTCACTTCCACCACCTTAAGCGATGCAGGGCTGTTCTCTCTAGCACTGGAGGAGCCCCGCAGCTACTGCTTCTTCAAGGCCTAAAGCCTGGACTCAGGGCCACCAAAAGCTCCAAGTGGAAAACATGCGGCTCCTGCCATTCCTCGCCCCTCTGCGCCAGACTGCCCCAGACGCAGCTGCCTCCGACATCTGCAGTTTCCAGCTTTCAGGCCTTTGTACACACTGACATCTGCCTGAATTCCCTCTCTTGCCTCCAGACGCAACTCAAGTGCCACCAGCTCCATGAAGCCTCCATCAATTAGTCAAATGAACATTCCACTCGCCCTCGTTTGGAGCAGAGGCGGAGACCGGCCTCTTTGTCTCTGCCTGTGGTCCAGCGCCTGTCACGCTGTGTAGACTCTAAAGGCCTCTGCCTGTCTCTCCTTGTAGAATGTGGGGTGCCCAAGAGCACAGCCCGTGTGGCATCCTTTACCGGCCTTTTCATTACCTGCGGGATTGGGTTCAGAAGTCTTCCTGGGAAGTGCAGAACCCTCCCAGGAGCAATTGGTTAGAATCCCAGCTCTGCTGCTTGGGCGAGCTCGGGCAAATTCTCAGCGTCACTTTATTATATACAGTTGGGCTAATCACATGCATATTCAGTGAAAGAACGCACCTAAAGCCCTTTGAACAGTGCCAAGTGCATGGGAAACAGTCAGGAAATGCCAACCATCTTTCTGTTACCATCATTACTCTTGTTAGGACTTCCCCACCTTCACGCACACGCCGGCCGCACCAGCCTAACTCCTGCGCTGACAGTTGGTGATTTTACATGCCCCTTTGCTTTTGCACTCGATTTTTTCCCCATGTCTCACCTGTTCATTTAACATAGTTTTTGCTGAGCTCACAACTACTTCCTCTGTAGACTCATCTTCTTCAGCCCTTCCTGGCCTGTTCCATTGCATTTACGAAGGTCTACTGACTTTTCTGTACCTCAGCGACTAGCGTGAAAGCAGGACAAAATGCCCTCTCCCCACTGAATGTAACTACTCTGAATCCAGTTCCTAATGTCATAGGTGGCATACAGTAGGAGCTTAATAAATGTCTGTTGAATGAATACATGGATGTCCTTCATCTCCAAATCTGGCCCCAATGCCTAGTACATCGTAAATGCCCACTCAGGACTCTGTTCCTCTTGCAGGAAACCAGATCACTCTGGGTTCATGTCACTGAAGGTTCCTGGTTGGGGGAGGGCCACTTGTAATCAGCCCATCTGGATTTTGCCTTTTTCTGAATCAGAAAGCTTTCCCTGGTTCTGCTTGATCAAGTTTAAAATGACCAGCGGGGCACTCCTCTGAAAAGTGCAAGAGGACGCCATTGGCACTGGTGTTCCTTGGACCATCCCTAGAGTCCTCAGAGATTTCCCAACTGTCATGGTTGCTGACCCACTTCAGAGTGTCTGTCTCATGGTCTCCTGGAACCCAGTGCCTAGATCAGTGCCTGGCAATCCAGGAGGGCATGAGAGAGGAAGAGAAAGGGGGAAAGGAAGGAAGGAGGGAAAGAAGGAGGGGCCCCTTCCCCTATGGCTAACTTCTTAGAGATGATTTGGAGTCAAAATGCTCGCCCCACTGGTCTGATGGTGTGGATGGCAATATTTGGCCAAAACAGTCCCTCAGGCCCTCTTGTACAAGTTTTATTTCTCTGGCAGTTGAGGTCCAGTCTTGCTTTGCAAGGCCACTCTGGAACTTAATCTGCCCCCTTTCTAATCTCACCTTCTGTAATGGCTTGACCAAGGTTCACTGGCAGGGTGGGAAGTCTGCTCTTCCCCAAGGTGGTCCAGGGCAGACCTTTTTGTGCTGGAGGTGGGCTTACAGCAGAAGATGGTGCAGACTGGCTTCCATCCCATATGGCCTCCTTACAGGGACACGTGGGCTATTGCCTGTTTACAGCGTGGGGAAACCACATATGGCTTTATGGACATCTTTCTTTTGTTTCTAATACTATTTATAGACTGTTGTTCCGATGCTGCCCCAACTTTTACTTCTTCTTATCAAGGGTCATTGATTTTCTGGGTATCCACTTTTCTTCCCCTCTACGAAGCCAAGATAATATTAATTAAGATTTCAATGTGTGTCAGAGACTTTCCTTGGTACTTCCACACCTGTTGCTTCATTTATTCTTTACAAGAATCCTGCAAGGTAGATATTCTTAGCTCCAGTTGCAGGTGAAGGAATCGTGGCTCAGAGATTTTAATTTCACAGAGCTAGTAAGCGTCTTCTTATTCTATATATGATCTGCCTGCCCCTTTAATGGCCCTGCCTTGGGTCTGCTTGCAGGCTCTTTTTCAGGCTATTTTGACATTTGGCGTCTTCAACATCACACATTACATGCCTAGACCGCTGTTCTTCTATTTCATGGTCTCCTGTAATAAATGCTTCTGAAAGTGGGCTTGAGAGCTAATTTGTTTGTAGTTATTATTTCCTGAAAGGGAAAGAAAATGTCCACTTACGTTTCTCTTCTTTTCTCTTTCCAGACCCCGAGGGGCCGAGTCTCCGTGGCTCTTTTGGAGCAGATGTAACCAAGAAATCAATAGAGCTGTTAGATTAATCCATGGCAACCATAATGTCACTGCATCTCCTGCCCCGTGATGTTGACAGAGATGTCAGAGCCAGGAGGAGGGGAAGTACTTAAAAGAATGAACGGGGGCCTCTGCAGTGAAAGGGGGAATTAAAACCCCACGGAGCCTCACTTAGCGGACTGGAAATTGCAGGTGGCTGCCTCCGGCATAATCAGGTCTTCCTTCAGAGGATGCAGCGGCTTGGCATCGGGCTTAGCGGGAGCATTGGGAGGTCCTTCGGGAAGATGAAATCAGCAGCAGTGGAGCAGCAGCCTGAGCTGAAATCTCTTGTCTTTAGGTACCAGGTGCTCAGCATCACCAGAGGTGGGGTGGGGGTGGGCAGAGCTCTTGTGGTGTCCTGCTTCCCACTGGCCTTTGAAAATTATGATGATTATTATGAATAATACTCCCCGACACAAGAGAGAGGGCATCCCTTATGAATACAGGGTTTGCTTCGTGGAAGCACCCAGAGTATGTTTGAAGGGTGAATTTTGGTCCAGTCTACAGAGCACATCCAGTTAGTGGACAACTGTGTATTGAGTGCCTTCTAGGTGCCAGGTGCTGCTCTCGGTGCAGGGGATAGTGACTAGGAACTCTGCAGCAGATAAAATACAGAAAATCCCCGCCTCAGGGAGCTCATAATCTAGTGGGGACTAAGAAGTGACCTAAGCGATTCGCTTGCATTTCCTCTCTCCTACAGAGGTGGGCAGCCTACAGGAGTGCTACCCCTGCCAGAATTTCCCTCTCCCTGGGGGGAGGGGGGGTGTTACTAGCGTCCAGTAGGTAGAGCCAGGGATGCTACCAAACATCCTGCCTTGCACAGGACAGCTCTGCCACAAAGACTCATCCAGCCTGCAATGCCAGCAGCGTCAAGGTGGAGAGAGAAAGGGCTGCTCAGCCAGTGTCTGTGTTTCCCAGCTTCCCACACGGCTGGGTGTGGCCACGTGGCTGGTTCTCGCCAATGGCATGTGACCAGGGGTGCTGTGCCCACACCCAGGTGCAAGGGCTTTTAATAAGCCAGTGTGCCCTTTTCTGCTTCCTCAGGCTGGATGAAGAGAACAACAATGTCCCGGGTGACAGTGGAATGACCTGGGGCCCTAAGTCGCCATCTGGGGAGAGCTGTCTGCCCATCAGAGATGCTGTCCTTGGACTGACATGGGAATAAGAAATAAAACTCTGTGGTGTTTTAACCCTTATGCATTCCTGGATCTCTCTGTTACAATTTAATCTCCCCTAACTGCTGTAGTCACTAGGTCTCGTCCATGGTTCTCCAGTGATCAGAGTGGCCAACATTTATTGAACACACTATTATTTAAAGACACTAAGGTCTTTAAATATAAGATCCCATTCAACCCTACAAAGCCCTACAAAGTTGGCACTATTATTATCCTTGTTTTACAGATAGAGGAACGAATGTTCAAGGAGGTGAGCAGGGCGGGGAATACCATATGCAGGTTTTATGCCAGATTCTGGTCTCAGCCACTTGGAGCAAGTTCCTTTCTGCATCCTTAGTGTCTCCTCTTTGGGGCATCATCATCTCTCCATGGGGTCACTGCCACTGCTCTCTCTTTGGTCCCTCTGCCTCCATTTTGGATACTGCAGATAGACTGACTTTTTAAAACCCAAATCTAAACCTGCTTCTTTCCTGCCTGGCTTCCTTCAGTGACTTTCCATTGCCCGCAGGATAAAGTGCACACTCCTCGCCAGGGCAGGACAGTCCCCCTCTGACCTACCCCACCTTCTACGGCCTTCGTCGTCTCTTGCTCCTTCTCCGTTTGGCCGTGCACCTCGGGCTTCGACAGCTGTGCAAAAGGATAGGATTATTCTTTTTCCCAAAATTATTCTTGTTCTGCAGAGGGAATCACAGTTAAAGTAACAAGCTCCCCCCTGTGTATTCTCAAGAGTTCAAGCAAGGATTGTTTGACCATCTCCTGGGAACACCGTTGAAAGGATTCTTATATTGGGGTGGGAGACTCATTCCAACCAAACATTACTACGGTTTTTCAGAATACAGCTAATTGCATAATGTAAAGTGAGCCCAGTTTTTCGAGCTTCGTTCAGCTCTCAGATTCTATTTGTTTTATTAAAGACCGTATTGACGTTGGAAGAGTGATTTGGCAGTATCACACGACAGCAACCTTACTCCTAACTATACTCCCCAGAGGACTCTCATGTGCAAAGGAGAAATGTAGTGTTTGTAACAGAAAAAATTGCTAAGCTAAGTGTCCATCCACAGGAGAATGGGCAAAGTAAACTCATCCAAAAAGGGTGATGGAGGAGTGAAAATAAACGGACGAGAACTTCTTCTGGTAAGTACAGATGAGTCTCAAAAACATAATGTTAAGCATAAAAAGCAGTTCGGAGAAGGGTAGGGTATGGTATGATGTCATACATAACGTTATATATTGTGCCCATCAGTGTCCCAGCAGGAAACAAAACGTATGCTTGGAATTGTAAAGAGAAGGAAAGGAAGGAACCGCTGGTAGGGGTGGCAGCCGTGGCGTTTCATGGCCACAAATTCCTCCCCCCTAGTGTGTGTTCTCCCTTTGCTGCTCCTTCCATCCAGATGTGGAATTATTTTTCCACCCCTTTTAATCTGAGCTGGCTTTGTGACTTGTTTGGATGAACAGGTTGTGGCAAAAGTAACTTGGAGTGAGTTCCAGGGGGCTTGGAGTGTCCGCCTTCACCCTTTTGGAATGCTTCTGATTTCATGTAAAGAAGCCTGCACTCATCTCCTGCAGGCCTCAGGGGGAGACAGACCCAACCACCAGCCAACACCAACCACCAGATACACGAGCGAGGCCATCCAGGACCAGCCGGCCCCTAACTGACCAGCAATTGGCTACAAATGTATGCGTGAGTCCAGTCATCACGATTTTGAGCAGAAGGACTTTGTAGCTGAGCCCCACTCAAATTACCAACCCACAGAATTATGAACAAAAAATGGGTTAATGTTTCAAGCCGATGAGTTTTAGAGTGGTTGGTTACAAGTCTACAATTAACCTAGAAGAGTTAAGGAGCCAAGGAGAGGTGCTGTGGCCTTCAGGACCAAGTAAGCTGGGAGTTTCTGAGGTGGGCAGCAGGGTTCCAGGAACCCAGTGGAGGCTGTGGCCTCAGCAGGGAGGCTGCCAGATAGAACCCCAGAACGGCAGAGCTGGAGTGGGTGAAGTGCTCCAATCTCTCCCTCTTCCTCCCTCCCGCGTCTTTCTAAGCCCTCCTGTTGTTACAGAAGACAGGTTCATGTGCCCGCGGCACCACGGGGCCAAACAAACTGAAACATCGGAGTTTGCTGCAGAGAAAGGTGTATTGCGGGGCCGAGCAAGGAGGACAGGGTGGCTCCAGCCCAAGAAAACCCTGAGTTCCCTGGAGGGTTTCAGCGAAGCATATTAAAAGCCAGGTGAGGGAGCGGTGGGTCTCAGGGTACGTGATCAGCTGGTGCACGATCCTCTGATTGGTTGATGTGGAGGTAAACGGGAGGTCAGCGCTATCAACCCCTAGGCGCCAGGAGGTCAGGGGGCCATGTGTGCTGGATCATCAAGTAGTTAATTTCTTCCCTTGGGTGGTGGTTTTTAGCATCTGAAAAACTCAGGAAATATACAGGAGATAACTATTGTCTGGGTCCTTCCGAGAGGAGCTCCAGCCCAGGAGATGGGGGAGAGGTCTGACCCTGGAAGGCCCCACAGGGTCCTGCGCGGTTACACTGTAGGCTGAGCCCCACCAGAAACCAGAAAGCCAGGGAGACCGCGAGATGCCGTTCTTCTGGTGGCTCAGCTTGCTCCGGCACAGAGAATGGATCTGGGTGGAGCTGGGGGCAGACGGAGAATAACCAGGACGTGTGTTGTTCCTGAAGGGCAGACGGTAAGCACGGTTCAGAGCACGAGACACTGGAAATCAGGATAGATGTTCTCTCTGGGGAGAGAGGGATTTCTCCCTTAAATAGGGCGGTGGGTGCGTTCGTGTGTGTGTGTGTTTCCATACATGCGCCACATGGGAGGGAAGGAAGGAGTTTTTAGGTGGGTTTACTGCACCTGCCCCTCCACCGCGTTTCTTCACAGTTAAGTCTGTACAACCATCCATGAGAGACTGGGGGTAAGTCACCTCTCCTTCGCAGAGAGGAGGGTCAGATGCCGAGGAGTTTTCCCAGGCCCCATCACTTGGCACAAGGGCTGGTGAGTTACAGACTTATTACGTGTGTTCACCTCTAGCTCCTCTGTCTGTAGGAAGGACCCTTCCTGGTGTCCTGGCAGGTGCCAAAGTTTTGCCCAAATCTCCCTGTCTGTTAGTTCCTCCCTCCCTTCCTCCCTTCTTTTCTTTTCAGTGGAAAGATGGAGGAAGAGATAAAATGATTCCAGAATCGTATTTGCCTAAAAGGCACGTTTAAGATAAAATAGGGTGTGTGAGGCGTGCGTTTGTTAAAATCAGCCCCACAGCACCTGGTCTAGGTGGGAGCCGGGATGTACGGTGGTTGATAGGAATGTTTTTCAAATTCAGCTGTGTAGCCGGGGCAATCATTCCTGCCTCCTAGGTGGAAGTGATTTAAAATTTTCCTCTTTATTGGCATCTTAAGACAAACGGGCACTTTTGTTTCCATGGAGAACCCACTCTTCCCTCTAAGGTAAATTGCCTAATTGCCTCCCATTCCTCCCGTATTTCTCTCTTCCTCTCTTTCCTCCTCTTTCTCCCTTTCCTCCTCTTTCTCCTTCATTTACTCCTGTTTCTTTCCCGAGCTTCCTGCAGCTTCCAGTGGCCGGGCGAAACGGTAGCCTTTGTTCTCACCGCAGGGAAGGGCAATGCCAGCCCCTCCCCGATGTGCCTGTAGAGAGGTTCTCGGTCTCCTCTCCTCTGGGGGATGAGAAGTCTCACCCTAGGTCGTTGGACTGTAATCTTCCTAAGAGTTTGTTCTGCAAAGAGCTCAGAACAGGGGAGCAAGTCCGGCCCTCGGCCCCGGGCGCTGTGGCCTGGTCTCGGTTTGCCAGGCATCTCAGTTCATCTCTCAGTTTCTTCACTTGCAAAGTGAGAATGGCTCTCGCAAGAGCCGTCATGAGGAAATGCTGGAGAGGGTGGTGAACAGAGTCCTTCCTGTAGGGCAGCCAGGTCTCTCAGCTGATACCTCTGCCTTTCGGTCCTGGCATTTATTTATTAAGAGCCCTCAAAGGAGGTGGGGGGACACCTCAAGGCGAGCCCTGAGAGGCCCGATGAGAGCTGAGGCCGGGCCATGGGCTTGGGCAGGCGGGGCGGGTGCGGGACTCTGGGGCTATGTTGTACTTTCCATCTGGGAGTTTCAGAAATGCCGGTAACCGTCAAGAGTGGTGTCTGGGTGTCTGGAACAAAAGAGGAAGATGAAGCCAATCTCAGAGTGTGTGTCTGTTGCCTGTGAGGTGCTCTAAATGTGTGCCTCTAAGTGTGTGTGTATAGTGTGAAGGTGGGTCTGTGTCACACATGCGCACGCCTACGTGTGTGTGTGTTAGTGTCACATCAGTGAGCGTATATTCTGAAGATGAGTCTGTATACACACGGGAGTCTGTCTGCATGTGTGCACACGTATAGCATGGAGGTGGGTCTGTGTGCACATGAGCGTGCCTCCGTGTGCGCCTGGCAATGGTGCGTGTGTGCGTGCGCTCCCTCCTCACGGGTGGAGGGACAGGCATTTTGAACAACAGCCACCTACTTATTTCGCATCCGGCCAGAGGCTCCAGTTTCAGAGTATGAATCCTTAACACATGATCAGAATATTCAGATGTTCAGTTCTGAGTGCGTTAGGCTGGTCTGGGAGGCTTGGTGCCCTAAACAGAAGCCCCTCTGTCCCTACACTGCCTGCGTGGAATTGAGGTCTTTGCCTGAGGGCAGATTTGTGTCCCTGTGGCCTCCTTCTGCTCTGAGGTGGGACTTGGTGGCAGGGATTTCAGCTCAGGTGTTTATGCATTTCCAGACTTTGATTTGCGTCAGGGTATTGCCGTGTGTAACTGCACATACGTGTGTGCTTGGCTCCAGCTAAATGTGTGATGATGCGTCTCTCCATTTATCCTTCCTCCTCCCCTCCCTCCCATGCCTACTGTGCATCTGCTCTTTGCCATGCCCTGTTCCGTGGGCTAAAGATACAAAGGTGATTTAGATTCGCCCCTGTCTGTTAGAAACACCCAGTGTGTTTAGGGAGGAAGATAAGCAAGTTCCAGGAGCAGAACACAGCCATGGAGCCCACAGGGCATTCTGGGGACAGAGGGGGGCCCCTAGTCTCTAGAGGCCCCATGAAAGCCTTCTACACAGTCTATACAGTGATGCTTGATCTAAATCTTAAAAGTCAAGGAATCTGCCAGCTTTGTAAGAATAGCTGCTGTTTTCACAGGAGATGGTACTTTTGGGCACAAGACAGACTCACTGAGTCACTTCTGGAGGATTCTATGAGGTCATAGAGTCTTTGTTAAAAATCACTGGGCTGCAAGACAGCAAGCAATGCAGGGCAAGCAAGGATTAGGAGACGTACCCCCTCTGCCTCCTCTATTTGCCAGTTTAGACTCTCACAGGAGGAAGGACTGAGTGTGGAGAAGGGAATGAAGACTTACTGAGCACCTACTGTCTGTCAGTTGCCTTTAAAAGCGGTCTCATCTAATCCCCCATTGTACAGCTGGGGAGACTGAGGCTCAGCTCTGAGCCCAGGCACAGAGCAGGATTTTGAATCACCATCTCTATGGCTCAATTCCCAAGCCTGTGTCTCTGTGTCTCTTTCCAACAAACCCCATTGTTTACAAGAATCTTCTATAGAGAACATAGCATTGTGGCCAATGGACTTCTCGAGGACCCTAAGCTTGGAATTCAATGTAAAGTCACTACGATGCCAAAACAAAAAGAAAGAAAAAGAGCCGATGCCTGCCCCTTTTGAAAAAATAGTGTGCCTTAGTGGGACGGACTATTAATATACATTGTCATGACATCAGTACGGCAGGCTCTTTCTTTTGGAGAGCCAGGATGTTGCTAATTTACATACTGCTTTGCATTCATTTGCATTCACTCTCCATATGCAAAATCAAATGCAGCTAATTAGTGCAACCTTGTTACAATGAGAAGCAGGCCCAGCCTTCTGTGCCAGGGCATATGGAGCCCAGAACAGGGACCCAAACCACCCAAAGCTAGTCACAACTTGGGTCAGACACACTGGAGATTTGAGAGGGAGATGCACACCCTGAATGAAAAATAAGATGGCTGAGTATCATTATTTTTCAAATATTGTCCCTTTGAAATAAGTATTGCAGAGAGAGAGGGTGAGGGGGGAGAGAGAGAGAGAGATCAAAGGATGTGGCAAGAATGCAAGAACTCTGCTTTAGGCAGGATTTTGTTGGAGGAAGCACAGAATTTAGAGCCCAAAGCCCTCAAGTGAAGTCAGCACTGGAGTTCGGCTTTGCCAATTACAAGCCGTGGGACCTTGCACTTCATGGACTTGTAAGGATTGAAATGGGGAAAAAATGGATGAGTATGTATTTTGCAAATGTTAAGGCACAATATAGACGTGAGAGCTCTGGGCCAGCCACACTGTGATGGAAGGCAGCACCAGGGCCAGTCGGGGGCTGGGGGCTCACAGCCTTGCAGGGGCCAGACCCCAGAGACGATGGGAACTATATCCACGTCTACATCTGCGTCTACATCTCTATCATCTTCATCTCTGTCAGCTAGCATTTAATGAGCACATAATATGGACCAGGCACTGTGCTAAGTACATCACAATCATTATTTCATTTAATGGTTCCCATGAACACCCTGAGAGGGATGCATTAGGATGACCCCATCTTACAGATACCACCTTAGAAAAAACATGCTTGCCAAATGATGACAACCCTCTCCCCTGAGCAGTGATACTGACGTTCCCGATTTACACTGCCCCCGCCCACCCCACTCCACCCCGACTTTTCCAGCCTCCATGCAGACTATGGTCTTCCTACTAAATTACTTCTTCTCTCATTTCTGCCTAGTTGGGATCATTTTGATTTGGTCTTGGCTTTTATTATTTGTCATCTGAGGACCCTTGTTTTCTCACGTGGTCATTTTGATTAGACTTGAGTATTTCAGCTCCATAGTCACATTTTAATACTTAGGATGATCCATTCTGCAGAAAGCATCTCCCATCCACCAAGGCAGATTATGCTATTGTTCACAAATAATATTCACTGCATCTCATGGAGGTGGGATGATGCCCCATGAGTACACAGCCTGGCCACGCAGGGCTTTGCTCTGGCCAGTGGCATGTGAGCGGAAGTGATGTGTGTTGCTACCAGGCAGAAGATGGCATGTGGTTTGTTGTATCTTTCTGTCCCTTCTGACTCGATGCCACACTATGTTCTAGATGGACTCTTCTCCATAGCTGGATCCTGGAATGGCGGCGAGGTCGAGCTGGTGGTGGGCAAGTCATGTGAATAAGAAATAAATCTCTACTGTTGTAAGCCTTCGGGATTTGGAAGATTATTTGGTCCTGTAGAATAACAGCCTATCCTGATAGAAACGTTTGGAATTGAATAGTCTGAGATGAACTCTCACAGGATGGTCTTCCTCCTAAATTCTGGAGGGACATCTTAGTGTTCCTACGAACTGACTGGAGTGACTACTGTAGACAGTTGGACACTTACCCAATGATATTGTCATTACTCAAAATATTTTGTGCTTCCGTTTTGAAAACTGCTTTGAAATGTTAAGTGTTCCTACTACTGAGAACAACTAGTTCTTTACAGGCATTGCCTTACTTAATCTTGACAACAGTCCTTGTGAGTTAGATTCTCCTAATTTCCATTTTTCAGATAAGAGAAACAGGATCTCAGAGATGCTCGGTGATAATTCAAGATCACACAGCTAAGAGAAGAGGCAAGATTTATGTCTGCTTCCTCTCAGGCACGAACTCTAATGTCATTATTTTCTACTCATATTTTCCCCGCCAAAATGGATAGTAACCAGCTGAGTCACACACCTTACTCATCAGAGATGACTCCAAATATTTTGGCCACATATGAAAAATCAAAATAATTACTAAGTACTGAAAATTACATTCGACTTGATATTAAAAGATGTGGGGTCAGTTTGTAGCTGCTTCTTATAAACGACCTTATTGTTTGACCTTGGGCTAGATTTTTTTTTCCCCCTCTCTACAGCCTGGTATCTTCATCTGTAAAATGGAGCATTTTGCTTCAGACCACATGGTTCATGGATCTGGGGCGCATCAACTCCCTGAAAATGTATGCAAAACATTTTACGTGTATTTTTTTTCTGGGTGGAGGGTCCATAATATTCATGAGGTCCTGGAAAAGTGACCCCCACAAAAGGTGAGGAACACTAATTTTCTCATCCATTGAGTATACCTTATCCCTCTTCCCCAGAAGAAGTGGGCATAGAGCAAGGAGAATTCAGTCTGACTGCATCACAGTGGAGTTGTATAGGGGGAGCGTCAGATTTATCAAAGAATTACTGGAAGGCGAACTGTATCATTTCATTAAAATTAACCATTCAGAAATGTTTCTGTCCCACATTCCTGTGGCTCCTTGCTGCTTACTCTGCACAGAAGCTGTTCTTTTGTCTCCCTGGCCAGGGACTGTGTCATTAGCTGTGGCTATTGGTCATTTCCTGTCTCGCTCAGCCAAATAATCATGTTATTTTGACTGGGAAGAGAATGGGTCCAGAGCTGTGAACGTAGTCTCACAGTAACTGGCAGATGCCTTTCCTGGAATGTGGGAGGAAAGAAAACAGGGTGGGGAAATAGCACTTACTGAGTCTCTACATGAACCAGACTCTTCGTTGGCAATTCATTCATTGATTTACTCATGCAAGTCTGTTTGCAACCAATGCTTATTGGGTACCTCGCATACCGTAGCCATGGTCTAGGTTCCGGGGATAGAGCAGTAAACAATCAGACAAAACCAGCCCCTACATTCCAGGAATTTATGTTCTGGTGGGAGAGAGAAACTACATTAGTGAAAAAAAAATTTGTAAAAAATATGTATGTTTCACATATGCTACTTCCAGACAGGATGGCAAGACGTCCTGTCCTGAGCCAAATGATCCTGAGGCTAACTCCATCCTGATGGAGATCTGCGTTTATGGAGAGAAGGCTGACTCCCTTACTCTCTTGGCACCCAGTTTGAAAAGTCTGGGGCCATTATTTATTCAAATCCTTCTTCTGTCCCCTTCTATCTTTTACTTCTTCTTGATTCTAATTCCACGCATTTTGGATCATGCTTGATGTTATCTGATATGTCTCTGAGCTTCTGTTTATTTTTCTTCAATATTTTAAATCTCTGTTGTTTGGACTGGGTAGTTTCTAATGAGCTATCTTCCTAGTACACAGTCACTGATTGCTTTCTTCATTCTTTATCTGCTCCTTCATTAATACCTTATTTTGAAAATTTTGTCTGATAATTACAACCTCCTTTCCCAGGCAATGTCATTTTCCAGTGCCTGATTTTTTTTTTCCTGCAATAAATTCCTCTTGTCTGTTTCCTTGCATGTATAGTAAGTTTTGGTTGAAGAGTGGACATTGTACATAATAAATACATAATAGTCAATCTGTGTTATGTTGTGGTCTTCTGAGGATGATTGGATTTTTGTTATAGTAAGAACGTGAACCTGCCTAGATTCAAAGGTATATAGCACTTGGTCTGTTTGCTCTATTCTTATGGCTTTCCACTGCTGATTTTGCAGCCTGGCTCTCTAGGGGTCTCCCAGGGGCCTGCACAACTTGGTTATTTGCCGAGAATTGGGGCAGCAATGGGGCTCACGTTTTCAGTGGTTATTTTCTTCCAGGGTTCCCCCCTCCATACTTCCTAGTTTGTCTGCTAACCTCAGGTTCTGTCTTCAGATACTTCAAGCTCATAAGACTTCAGTTTTCTGCTCCCCAAGCTGTGCAAAATTGGGAATGTGTGGAATTAAAAAACAAAACCAAACCCCCAGAAAATGCACAGATCTCACCCACTGCAGCCCTACCTTTAAAGAGCAGGCTTCCAAACCCCCAGAAAATGCACAGATCTCACCCACTGCAGCCCTACCTTTAAAGAGCAGGCTTCCTTCTGATCTCTGCGCGCTCTTTCCCGGCCCCTCTGCGTCTCTTCTATACATGCAGAGTTTGCTGTCAGCCAGGGATTTCGTCAGTATTTGCATCTCACTACTTCTGTGGTTCTCTCATTCACAGAAATTGCTCTTTACATTTTCACCTGCTTTCCTAGCCCTTTTCTATCCTGATGTCTGGCCCCTGGGGCCACTGAGGCTTTGGGTTTTCACAGCTGTGGCCATGGGGCTGTGGCGCACCCTCAGGTCAGAAAGCCGCACGTTCCCAATTCTTCTCCCTTAGTTGTGTGTGTGTGTCCGTCCCCACCCTCCCCAAAGTAAACTCTCCTCTGGCTTCTGCTTTTGGATGCTTTCCAGGGTCTTTAGATGGTTTTTTTCTTTTAATCCAGTTTTTATAATAGTCCTCTGCAGGAAGACTCATACGATCATTTCATTCCTGTGCCATTGCTTCTAATTAGATTTGACTCTGGGGAAAATTTAAGATGCGCAGGGTGGGGTGAAGTGTTTGTCAGCTTCAGGTATCTTGCTAAGCTGAGTCCGTTCTTTGGACTTTGGTCTCATTTCGTCTCTCTTAGTTCTGTGTAAGTGGTAGAGGCTTTGTCCCCGAGAAATTGTCCACTCTGGAGGTTAGGGCTCTACATGCAATCGAGCTGGATGTTGACCAGGAAGCAGTGGTGACCGGCATCCTTGCCTGCAAGGGGAAGTCAGTCTTACTGGGGTGATGTGCAGACGAGCCTGGAGGGACTTTGGATAATCCAGTGCTGAGTAACTGCCGCTGACCAGTGTGCCACAGAAGTCCAGGTGTCATTTGCTCTGCAAATCGTTGATTTAGAGAAGTAAGACTGACCATAATGGAAAGTACCTGTATGCTTTCTTTTGAAAAACCCAAGTTTATTCAACCCTGCCACTCTCCTCTTTCGAATCTATAATTGGCCTGTTTTGTTTCTGTCTGCCCGGTCCCCATCCTTCCTTCTGGTCCAACATCCCAGTTTTTCCTTGGGAGACGGTCCCTGATGCATCCATGTGAGTGGTGATTGAGTGGGGTGGACGTATATTCAGGCTAATTAGAATATTCTGTCCTCTGACTACGATGATTAGTTAAAGGATGTAATATAATCCAAGTTGGTCCACTGAGGTTCATCCCATAGACTTTTGATAGAAACTTAGGGAAACAGAAGTTCTTTATTTGGAATTGAATGAGAAGGTAGGATATAATCTTCATTAATTTTCCACCACTAATGACTGCAGATAAAAATAAAAGCCATGTGGATCTGGCTGTTTGTTCTTTTAATTCTATTTCCAGAGCGATGGAGGCCACCTTGACATTTCTTGGGAAGAGTCTGCTTCAGGGAAACCAACAAAAGCAAAATTAGACTTCAGAGATGAGATGAGGTGTTTATTTGGGCTCCTGGAAGCAGATATGCCTGACATTTTTAATACCTAAAGTTTGTGCCTAAACTTTTTAGTTACTTGAGTCCATAAATTCCTTTCATGCCTACGTGAATTTGAGTTGAATTTCTGTCACTTATCTCCCAAGGAGCCCTGTCTGAATAATAATAATTCATTATCTCTTCAGACTCTGCAAGATAAGATTAGAATTTATGGGCTTCATGACTGCAGTGGGTTAAACAGTGTCCCCTTAAAATTCACGTCCACCTGGAATCTCAGAATGTAACCTTATTTTGAAATAGGGTCTTTGCAGATGTACTTGGTTGAGGTTTGAGACAAGATCATGCTGGATTAGAGTGGGCCTTAAACCCCATGGCTGCTGTCCCTATGGGAAGAGGTGTGAGTACACAGGGACACAGAGCAGAAGGGGATGTGAGGAGGGAAGCAGAGATTGGAATGATGCATCTATTAAGCCAAGGAAGTGAGCCAGAACTGCCTGGAGCCACCAGAGTTTGGAAGACGCAAGGAAGGACCCTCCACTAGACCCTCCAAAGAGAGCATGGCCCTGCCAGCACCTCGATTTCAGACTTCTGGCCTTCAGGCTGTGCTAGTATATATTTCCGTTATATTAAGTCACTCAATTTGTGATCATTTGCTGTGACAACCCTAGGAAATTAATGCAACGATCCAGCTCCTGCTGACTTGTCCAGCCTCACTGTAGAGGCAATAGAGCACAGTGGATAATAGCACAGACCCTGAACTGGCTTTCTGGATTCTAATTTTGGCTTTTTCACTTTCACCTTTCTGATCTACATTTTCTAAGGGAGCTGATGATGGTAATAATTCGGTTCTTAAGGTTGTTGTGAGAATAAATTGAGTCTGTATTAAAAGGCATTGAAAGCAGTGTTTGGCACACACGATCCCTCAGTAAATGATGGCTATTGTTGTTATTATTATTAGTAGTAGTAGTAGTAGTAGTATTAGTATTAATTTACATCAACATCACCGCTGTCTCCTGCTGCATCCCCACAAGTGCTGCCTAATCTGACTTTAGGACTCTATTTGTAGTTCCTTAAGTCACACTTGGGCCAGGAGGGTTCAAGGAACTTCTTGCCCGTGATCAACCAGCTCCCGTGTGTCAGATTCGGCATTCAAATCCTGGTTTGCCTGCATCCATGTCAGGTCCTATGGGTCATTCCAGAGCAGAAGTAGTGAAAGGCATAGAAAGACACCCTCTGGCTCCCTCTCTTTCCCCTTCTCCATTCTTCTGGCTCTGTCAAGCCTTTTCATACTGTTCAGTCACCCAATGTGGTCTTGGGTGATGGTGTGCACTCTCAAAGGGCTTGCGACTTTTTCTGAGGTCACCTGGGGTTTTCTTTCTGAGGATAAGAGGCTCCTCTTCCTGTCTCTGAAATCATTAAATAGCTCTTTTGTGTGCGTGTGTGTGTGGGTGGGTGGACTTAAAAATCTCATTGCTCTCACTTGTGATATTTGCAATCAGTAAAGACATCCCCTAAAAGCACTTTTATATACGCTCAGGAAGAGACAGACTGGGAAGGACGCCTTGTAAACCTGCAGCAGATATTCCTGATAAAAGCGCGCCGGAAACATGCTCTTATCTACCTCAGGGTTCTGCAAACTTTGCTATCGAAATCTTGTATTGATTTTGTCTTGGTCTCTGTCAACACAGTTACCCCTTGGGTCAATTCATCCTGATTATCTGTCTCCGGATAGTTTGGAACAAAGAAATGACTTTCTGATGTTTCCACCCAAGAAGTTTTCTTTGTGTTAAGGTAATATTTTTGATATTTTGTCAAAACCCCAGAGAGGGGCTACCAGTATATTTTGTGTGTACACACACACACACACACACACACACATATACACACACAGAGACATACATATAAACTATGCTGACCTATCTATGTATGCTGATACCTATATTTACCTATCTGTAGATAAATAACAGCATATATAAGATATATATAGACATAGATATATGCACACATATAGAAATATATCATATAAATATATATTGAATACAGTATATGTTAAATATATATTTATCGTATTAAAATATCTGAGTATCATATGTATATATAAAATTCCCCATCCTTCTTATCACACAGTGTTTTCCTTAATTCCTCTCTTCTGCCTTTCTCTCTCCTCTGTGTCTCTATTTCTCTCCACCTGTCTCCATGGCTCTTGCAGGCCCTTTGGTTTACCCATTTCTCCCATCTGCATTTCTCCATTTCTTCCTCAGCCCTCTTTATTTCACAATAAAACTGCCATTGACCGTCAAGAGAAAGTAGTTTTTTCCCCTAAGCCTAGGGAAAGTTGCCAATCCCATCAGTTTTCTCTCTCTCCTAAGTTGTTCTGTGTGCATCGAGAAGTCGTTTTTAATTTTTCTCTCCTCCTGCCCAGTGTCCATCCTGTTACATTAAGTTTTATTTCATAAGACCCTAGAGCAGGGCCAGCAAACATTTTCTGTAAAGGACCAGAGAGTGCTTAGTTTAGACTTTGCCAGTCATATGGTCTCTGTCACAGTTACCGGTCTTGCCATTGTTGTGTGCAAGACAGTGTGCAAACAGACAGGGTACCCGTGTTCCAATAAAACTTTATTTACAAAGATTGTTTGCCAACCCCTGTTCTAAACACGATGCCTGTTGGGAGATGGGCACCTCTTGATGCATTTCTGATTTTCTTCCTTGCTCTCACCCTTTTGCTGTGGTTCCCCAGAATCCCCCAGGGAGAGCGGAGCCAGGATTGAAATGAACTGCCTGAGCCCCAGCTTATGCTTATTCCCATTTCATCCCATTTTTCTGAAGAATACAATTGTGATCTTCTGGGACAGGGAGTGAAGTCATCCTCCCTTTCCAAAGCCCTTAGTGGTTTCCCGTGGCCCACTTGAGAAGCAGTCATTCCCTAAGGCGGCCATCCAAGTCCACCAAAGCAGAATCCAGCTTCCCTCTTCAGGTGTCTGGTCCATTGAGCTTTACCTAAAATTTCTGCTACATCCGTCCATATTTGCTCACTCCCTCCCCTCCAAACGTCTCGGGTGCATTTCCATGGCTGTTCCTGACTCTGCGTGGCTCCCCTCAATGGAACTTCTTTTTATTTTCCTACCCGCTTATCTGTCTTTCTCTTTCCCAGTGTCTACATATCAATCCAGGAGAAGATGCTAACGGGCCCCGTTGAGTCACACAACCATCCCTGGGCAACTCGTTACTGGCAGGAGGTTGGTTTCTGTGATGGGACTCCTTGTATTCACTCCTGAGCCTGGGGATTGCAGTGTGCTACTCTGACTGTCGTTCTACAAGGACCATTTGCATCGGAGGAGGGGCAAGGTCCTCCAAGGTTGCAGAGGTATTGGGCGGACAAAAGCAGCGTATATCCACTGCACAGATGCCTATAAATGTTCTTAAGAAATAGCTTTGATTGTGCCACTTCCTTGCTGCAAGAAACAAAAGGGATCGATGCTTCAGCGTGGTGACTGAGGCCTGAGGTCACGAGGCCCCAGTGTTGTGGATGTGGGATGACCCTGGAGGAGTTGGTTGGGTCACTGAGTACTTGAAGACAAGCTCGTTGTACTCCTGAGCGCTGTCTTTAGATGACTGTGAAACCAGAGTTTCCCAAAAGCGTCAGTCATGTTCCATCTTCCTTCCTATTTGCTTCTGATATTTTCTCTTCCAAAAAGAGACATGATCTCTTTTCTCTCACTCCACCTGAACCCACAGGGAAGAAGTGCCTCATTCAAGATGCATTCTGATCACCTTCTAAAATTTTTCTCCATGCCTCTCTGCTTGAATCTTCATAGCATCCAATTTATGTAGATCTTTATTTTATGCACTGTATCCTCTCCTCTAGGGTAACATGTTGAGCAAAAGGGCTTCCTTTTTCTGATATATTTCTGTGTCCTCTCTTATTTGTAGATTGTTCCTTTCACAAAGAAGGCACGATTAATTGCTGGATTGAATTGAATTGAACTGAATTGGGCACACCCCTGTCCCTAACTTCTACAATCTGCATCGTTCATATGTTATTTGCATTTGTCAACGTCTCTGGTTAATTACTTATTTAGGCATACTCGTCTAAGTTGTATTACCATTGTCTAAGTCATCAAAAGATACGTTCAATGGGCTAAACGTTGATCATGTGCCCACTGTGTGCCAGGCACTGCGTTAAGTGCTACGGCTGCAACAGAGAACGTGACAAGCCTGGTTGCTGCCTCCATAGAACTTAGAGTCTAGAGTCGTATAATAAAATGTGTGCTTCTGGAACCAGGTGCTGAGTGCTAAGTTGGGAGAGGCATGGAGGCACTGCCAGTGTAAGTGGGTTGTGGGGAAGGGTCATTTCATCCAGATGTGTAAGATGAATGACTTAACAAAGGAACGAGTGAAAAATAGCCATTTCCGTTCTTGGTTTGACCAGGTGTCCCCTTTCCCAGCTTATGCTAAACACACAGGCCTAAGCCCCTCTTTTATTCTTCTGGGTTTCCATGGTTCTCTCTTTTCTCCTTTCTCAGTGCACTTAACGCCTTATATTGAAATCTTCTCTTTAAAGTCTGGCTTATATATGGAAAACAGATTGTATCTTACTCAACAGGTCTGTCTCTGAGTGTCTAGCACTATGCTTGGCACACGGTGCCTAAGAAGTGCATGTTGGATGCCCTGGGTTGGCTTGGGGGAAACGAGGTTTATCTGAAAGGTGCACAGACGGTGGTCGCCTTGTAGCCTGGATAAAGCACTCAGAGAGTTCATGATGGCTCCTTGTTACAGGGGCGAAGGAGCTGGGGGACAGGGGCAAAGGCTGATGTTCTGATGTGGTTTGAAGCAAGATAATCTCCCAGCTTCAAACAGGGAAGCACATGACGCTCTGTGCAAGAACCAGAGGACTGGGGACCTTGACTTATAGCTGCTGCTTGAGAGATGCAGTTATTATCTTCCACCAGGAGGTTACTGGAAAGTACACCTCCCTCCCAGTTCCTAAAAGCCAGGGCCATGACCTTGTCTGGGCCTCTGTCTTGTTTTGAAGAAGTCTGTGCTTTGGCACGTGCATCTGTTTTCCTTCTTCAGAAACAAAAATAGACCCAGTCCTTGAGTAAGCTGTGTTCTCTGGCAGGGGAGGGGTGCTGAAGTGGCATCAGCAGAAGTTGAAAATGGACACTGAACCAGCCGATGCCCTTGGTCACCATGAGGGACACCGCATGCAGAGGGAAGGGGGAGAAGAGGGAGGCATGCTGGTTACCTGCTGGCATCAATAACGTGAGAACTACCAAGTGTTATCATGGTTCACATTCCACATTCATTATGGCCTGACTATGTGCCAGGAACTGTGTTGGTCACTTTACATGGACAGTCTCATTTGTTCCAGAAAACCACCTCACGTGGTAGGGGCTACCAGCATCCCCGTTTTGCTGACAGCTAACCAAGGCATGGAACAGGTGAGCATAGTTCCTCTGCAAGCAGCATGCAGGTGGCGAGTGGGGCCCATGTAATCCTCCCAACAGCTCCATGAAGTAGGTCGCAGTGTCATCCCTCTTACACTGGCTATCCCGGAGGTAACTGAGACCCTAAGAGGTGAAGTCACTCACTCAGGGTCAAGCAGTGGACGGAGGTGGAACTGGAACCCTTGTTTACTTGTCTTAGAAACCCACTGAATCACTCACTTTACTTCACAGCACAAATCTGCCTCCTCTCCCAGCTGTGTGTGCGCAGGCAACCAGGGGCTTGGGGGGTGTCTGAGGTCTGAAGAGGGACCAGGATGTCTGAAGTTCAGAGACCTGAAGTTTTTCAATAAAAACAATAGAGCTCATTAACAGTGTGTCTCCTATATGCCGGGACTTCACCCAGATTATGGTAAATCCTCGCAGCTCCTTTACGATATGATAGCCATGACCTCGGTTTTACAACTTAGGAAACTGAGACTCTGGAAGGCTAAATCACTTACCAAATGTTTCTGAGCTACTCAGTGGTGAAACGGAGCTTTGAATCTGGCTCTAGGTGGTCCCTAAGCCAGTGTGAGCTCTATCATGAGAACTTTCCCCTGGTTTTCAAGTCTACACATGTTACCCCCATTTGATATGAAAAACCACACGGCAGAAATCTCTAGGATGATTAAAGTACATCCAGAAGGGTTAGATCTTTTATGGCAGTCGAAACAGTGAGCCGCATTAAGTGCTTGTGGTCAAGGCTATTACCTAGAGTATCGTTCTTGAAGGGCTGGCTTCACGTGGACGCAGCCAAGGATGTCACACAGGGCCCCATGCTCAGAAGAGTCCCATGCTTGGTGTAATGTTCCGCCACTGCTGTCTTGGAATTCTCAATGATTTTATCTTTGCTCTTGAGTTCTGTGAGTGAAGTCTGGAGCACAATGGAACATGTAAGTGATCAGAAGAGACAGGTACAATATCCCACCTGTGGTTTAGCGCCACCCCACTCACACCGTGTTTGTCACGCCTGTGATTCTGGTGGACCAACGATGCATGGGAGTTTGGCGTGACTCAAATCCAGTACCAGGTGTGTGTGTTACGGAAGCCGTCACTGCCACTGGCTGTTGGTATCATGTGTGTATTTTGAGAAGGTGAAACAAAAATAATTGAGTTCGTTTTGTGTAGTGTTTCCACTATCCTGGTGAGAATGAAATATGCATACACGTTTGAGATATAAAATACAGATTGTCTGATTTTGGTGACTCTGCACGAGTCAAATGCTCTCATATTTGCATTTAAATCTGAGATTGTACAATATAAAGATAAATGGTAAAATTCATGCTAATCCTTCAAAATTTTAATTATGCTTTACTTAAAATGACACTAAATAGCAAATAAAAACCACTGTGACAAGTTGAGGGAAAGACTGCGGCAGAAAGGAATAACTTTATATTTTAGTACTTTTCCTGACATCCCCCCCCCCCGCTTTTCCAACAAGGGGCCTCACATTTTCATTATGTAGTCTATCCTGGTTTCTTGTGAAAACAGCAAACTGAGGCTCAGAGAGGGCAGCGTTTTGCCCTAGGTCCAGGAGGTGGCAGTCACCAGGGTGCCCACATGTGAGTTCCCTGCCCTGCTCTAGGTGGCTGGATGGGGCAAGAGGAAGCACTGGGCATGTAGATGGGGGCATTTCTGTTCCAAGGCCCCACTGTGTGGACCAATTCAGCCAAGGGTAGGGAGATGGGAAATAGGCAGAAACTTAGACTCTTACTTCTCCAACATCTGTCTAGACAAACTTATCTCTAGACTAACTTGAAGAGTGGTGAGGACTGGTTGACGAAACTTAGAAAAATATACCTCTTTAAGTTAGCCCAGCTCAAATGCACTTCCTCCCTAAATCCTTACCTGATCTTACTTGAGAAAGCTGAATATAGAGAATTCAAGTATATCCTTCAGGGTCCCCCACTTAGTCTTGGATTCACATCTATCCACTATGCTATGTTGTTTCAGTTTCTCAAGCAGGCCTTTCTTTCTCCTGTCTCAGGAACTTTGCACATGCTGTGACCTAGACCAATTCTTTACCACACACTCAAGCCGGCCTCACAAGTCTGCCTCCTCCTGATCCTTCAGTCCTCAACTTCAGTGGTCCCCTGCTTGAGGAGCCCTTCCTCCACCTCCCGTTTTCAGGTTGCCGTGGCTTTTCTCTCCTGAAACACTTTGCTCTTTTTCCTTCACAGTGTCTGTCACAACTTTTAATTCTATATTAATTCCTTCATTTGTTGTTTACTATCTCCTTCCCTCTATAAACTCTAACAAGAACAGAGACAATGATGGCTTCATAACTAAACCATTACCTGATATGTGTCAATGGGTGCACAATAAATCTTCTTGGGGTGGGGGAGGGGGTTGGGATTAAATAAATTAAAGGGAAGTTGTGAATAAAGGAGAGATGGAAGAGAGAGCTGAAGGATGTAGAAATGCTTTTTCTCCCCGTGGACTTTGGTGTTGGAGGCATGCTTGGTTGACATTCAGAAGCTCTGTGAGCAAGGTACCCAGGCACATCAGTGAGGCCATTGTGCGCCCTGTGGCTTGGCCATCTCTGCAGTCACAGTCTCCCAAGGAGGCTGCTGGGCTGGAAAGGGGGGGTCTCTGGTGATCACGCCCTTCCTGCGTGTGCAGCTGGAGCTCATCGCAGGTCTGGCAGGTGGAGCGGCCGGCAGCGTTTTTCTTGCCTGGACACTGACAGTATTCTGACTTCAAAGCTGGAACACACTGACCGGGAACACTGTGACCTTTGGCACAATCCCTTCCCTTTCCCTCCCCTGCTCCTGAGCGGGGAGGAGGCAGCCTAGCTCCCTGGCCCTCGCCCTTGCCTGCCTGGAGGGCAGGTTTCCCTGAGGTCCAGAGACTGGGGGAAAGGGGAGGCAAAGGAGAGCCTGCGGCAGCTGCCGTTCAAACATCAGGGGAGCCAGATTGGATTCCAGCGTATTTGGAATTTGGTATTTTGGTATTTTAGTAAATTGTGTGTTGTCTTGAGAGTTTTTCTCTCCCTGGGCTCCAGCTCTGAGGGGGATTGGCTCATGGGAGTAGCTGCCTAGATTCTGGAAAAATTAAAGAGTGGGGCCACCTCCCACCTACCAGTCCTTGTCATCCAGTTCCTCAAGTGCCATCTGGTAATGGGTGAGTCGAATTGGATCTGATTAGCCGACAGTTATTAAGGGCTCATTTAACATCAGTTTTCTCATCTTTGAAGTGGAGATAATAGAAATTTCCTAGGACCATTATGAAGACTGAAGCTAATATGCATCAAATGCCTAGTACAGTGCCTGGCATGAGGCAGCAGGCTGTCAATAAATAATAACTCCCTCACCATCATCAGTTATCATAGTTACCCTGGGCTACCTTGCCATTCTGGGAAACAGGTAACCTTATTGACATAACCACTTCTCAGCTGAGGAAACTGAGGCTGGGAGGTTATCAGATGACTCTTCCACTGTCACATTGCTAATACATGTTAAAATGGAGTCATACATCCAGGTCTGTCTCACTCCATCTTTGGGTTCTCTCTCGCGCTCTCTTTATTCATTTGGCCTTGGCTTACTTCCCTGAGCAATGGAAGTAGAATATGGCTTATGTTACTGACATCTGCAGAAGGCTTATTATCCTCACTGTCACCATTACTATCAAAAACAGAGAGACAACTGCCAACATTTGCAGAGGATTTGGTAGTTTATGAGACACTCTCACCTACATTGTCTTTTTTGGAATCCACAATCCTGCTTTTGCAAATGGAAAAAAATCTAGAAAGTATTGAGACAATGACTTCATGGGGAGACATCCCTCAGGGTTAAAGCCTTATATGCATGTGCCACAGGGAGTGATTAGCTAGTTTCTGGGACATATACTTATGTGACCTGCTTTAATCTCAACTCTGCCATTTATGGGCTATGTGACCTTGACCTTCTGTGTCTGTTTCTTCATCTACAAAATGGGGATAGTTAAAACAATGTGAGACAAAGTATACAAACCATGATCACAGGGCTTGGCACACGTGAGAACCTGACAAATAGTAGACATTATTGTTAGGCTGAGAAATACCCATGTTCTTTTCTTAGACTTCTATTTTTGTAGCAGCTGGGTAAACTCAGACTTAAAAATATTAAGTTGGAGAATACCAAGGAAACCTATGAGCACTGGCGGATTTGGGCAGGAACCCCCAGTGTCCTAGGATAACCAGAAATAGCAGTGACAAAGGGTGGGGCTTTGGTTCAGGACCAAGGACAGCTCCAACACACTCCCTGCCCCCTCAGTGGGGGCACTCTATGCTTGTAGAGCATATGGAAGAAGTCTCCTACCTCAGGGCCTCCCTGTTTGGTGTTTCCACAATCTCCCAGTCTCTCTGCATTTATTTGCCTGTGCCATTCCTCCCATCTGAAATGCTTCACCTTCCTCTCCTGTCTTGAAATATTTTTTTTCTTTAATGAAACTTGGCAGAGGCCACTGAAGCTCTCTTTGTGGCCCTCCCCATCACATATCCAGAGGTGACCACTGTTCTAAGGCTGTTGGGCCGCCTTCCATATCTTCCTCCTTTCACCACTGGTTCCCTTCCACTCACCTGAGTCCTCCACCTTTTTTTTTAAGAACCAGGGCCAAGCCCCTACTCCTCCAGTTCATGATGACCTTGCACTCCATTTTGGAGGGTTGTCTACCTTTCTCATTTATCATCTTCATCATTTATCAAACATGCGCTGAAGAGCCCCTACGTGGAGGTACCACTTTTCAATTTGCTGGAGTTGCAAAACTGAGTTCCACATGGCCCCTGCCTCTGAGAGCCCACAGAATGTGGCTTGTGGCTTCATGTGACCCGACAATGAGAAAGAATGCTCGTTGGGAGACAAGTGTGCCACAACTCCCATACAGGAATAAGATCTCACACAAACCCTGGCGGCCTTGAGACAGGCAGACTGGAGGCTGCATGAAAAGAGGAAGGAAGGTAAAAGTTCCTGCGACATGTCAGGCCTTGTGCGGGGCAACGTAAATATATCATCCCATTTAATGTTCCCACAAACCAGGGAAATGAGCGTTACTAGCTTCCTTTAGTAAATACAAAGTCAAGGCTTGGAAAGCCACCAAACCTGGCCAGAAATGCAATTCATATCTGAGGTAGGGCTTTCTCGTGTCAATGTCTGTGTTGAGCTGGCTCCCTCTTTATGCTGTGAACAACTTGAGATGGAGACTGAAGTGAATTCATCTTTGGTTCCTAGAGTCAGGGCTGTCCCTTAGCAGGCATTTTATTCATGAGACTTTGTACTGTGATTGATCTCTGGGGTACAAAGGAAACAAGGACACAGGGACCCTGACCTCGAGGAGGTTACCATCTAGACAAGAGGGCAGGAAAGTAGTGTATAAATGCCTATCACACACAGGATTCTGACTCTCACTGAGAGATGGGATTATATTTTCTTTGTTGGTCTTACTCTTAAAAACACCAGGCCAAGGCACCTGGGGACATGGCACTCACCGGGGACCTGTGCATTACAGTCAGGCCAGCTCTCTTCCCCCAAGATCTGACACACCTAGCTTCTCCATCTGCCCTTTCTCTGTCACCCTGCTGACTTTGGGCTCAAGCTTCCCACATAGGTTCTCTGCTCTCTCATCTCCCTTCGGTGTCTCTCGCTACCTTGATGAAAATCTTCTGCTTCAACCTATGACAGCCTAGCTGCTGAATCAAATCCCACTCCCTGGTTCTCCTTACTTCCACCATTCATTACCTCCAAGGTCAGGAAGAGGTGGCTTCAGATGTAAGCTACAACCTAATGACCCTTCCAGAACCCATACCTTCTCCAAAACAGAGTCTGGGGCAGGGGCACTTAAGCTCTGGGTGGCATAAACCACCTGGGCAGATTGGTGAAATGTATGACTCCTCCTCAAAAAAAACTAGTTATACTGAGATACAGTTATCAGTCACTAGGGAGAGAGATAGCTAGAGATACAAGTAACTGTATTTGCTTATCTTTGCTAAGCATCAAACATCATATTCAAACAACAGACATCTATTTTCTCACAATTTCTGTGGGCGTCTTCTGGTTTAGGATCCTCGTGAGGCTTCGATCCAGTGTTGGCCAGGGCTGGGTCATCTTAAAGTCGGCTGGGGATGGATTTGCTTCCCAAGCTCATGTATGTGGTGGTTAGCAGGATCTGATTTCTCATGGGAGGTTGAACTGAGGGCCTTAGTTCCTCACTGATTGTCGGCCAGAGGCCATGGTGGCTGCCTTCATCAGACTGAGTAAGAGAGAGGGAATGGGACTAAGATGGTAGGCACCATCTTTCACAACCTCATCTTGTCCATGACATACCCTCCCTCTCGCCATACTCTGCTGGTTAGAAGCAGGTTGCTAGTTTCAGCTTACACTCATGGGAGAGGGCTACACAGGGCACGAATACCAGGAGGTGAGATCAGACAGGACCATCTCAGAAGCCTGGCCATACAAGAACAATATGCACTTATTTACGAAGGCATTAAATAAGATTTAAGAGGTCCAATAACTAAGGTAACTTTGAAGTAGACATGGGTACAGGCACAACTCAGAAATATTGCCGGTTCTGTTCCAGACAACTGCAATAAAACAAATAACACAATAAAATGAGTCACAAAAATTTTTTGTTTCCCAATGCATATAAAAGTTAGACCGTATTACAGTCTACTTAGTATGCAATAGTATTATGTCTGAAAAACCAACGTACAGACCTTAATTAAAAAATAGTTTTATTACTAAAAAAAAAATGCTAGCTGTCATCTGACAACTCAGGATTGCCACAAAACTTCAATATGTAAAAAATGCAATATCTGTGCAGTGGCAATAAAATGAGATATGCCTGTTCCTGCAACAGCTGACATAAGCTATGAAATTATCTGTGATCTCTGTGCACTATAAACTCACAGACACTGTTAATACACTGGGGTTTGTTGCTTCCAATTCAAAAGTGATGAAAATGCTAGATTTCAATTAGAGGTGAGTGAAAATATAGCTGTATTTTTTTCCTCATCCAAATTCACAGATGCCTCAGACATATGTTCCCTGATCCTTGTAGGATCCATAGACCTAAGTTCAGAACCCTTGCTCAAGAGATGAAAGGCAAACAAAAATGGCTTATTGGTTGATTACAGATGATGTGGACCACTCGATCTAAGTAATTCAGCCTGTTTGGAGCTTAAGTTGTCCCAAGGGGGTTTACAATGTGGCCAGAAGCTAGTGGGGTCACTGCTGTCTCTGTTCTGGTTCTCAGCCTTGAATATTTGTAAAATCAATTTTTTGGTATATATCCAAAGATGACCAGGAATTAAGATTGGACTTATATTAACCAGATTCAGAAGAGGCTGATGTATAATGCATATTTTACTCAATCACTAAGGCATTTAATCATTCAAACAGTCTTCCATTCTTTTAGCACTTGTTACTAAGCACACACTTACTGGCCACTGCAGTTTTCCAGGTGCAGAGATATATGCTAGGGCCCGTGGCCTCCAAACAGTGGTTAAAGACATAATTCATGACCTCCAGAGGCTCATGCCTGCTCACAGTGGCCCTTGACTTCCCTTTTCACCAGATGCATGCATGACCACCATGCCATTTACTCTATGGAGAACCGTTCTCTTTTCCAACCATTCCTGCTCTAGCCCACTTCCACCTAGAAACTTCTGCAATCTCAGAAGAAGAGGAAGCTGCTGCCCTGGCTTGCTTCTTTCCATGAAAGAATGGCTTCTCTGGCTGATGAGCTGGGATCAGGGCCCCTGCCTGCCATGGACATGCTTCCCTCTCTCAGAGACACACGTGTTCTCTCGGCTCCTAGCTTTGCCATACGGTCAGCCCACTGGAGCAGGCCTCCCTGGAGCCAGGGTGGTGGAGGGACTGGAGGGATGAGGGAGTGGGGTGGGGAGGGAGGAAAGCCTGAAGATTTATAGCTACAACTGGGTGAGTGAGCCCATCAGAAGAGGATGGAACAGGAAGGCTCTTCTGGACTCAGTTCTAAGCCATGTTCTCGAATCTATAGTTACCACCATAGGCAAACAGTCCATCCCAACCTAACTCCCAGATCTGCGGCTCAGCTGGAGGGGAGAGGGGTTTAATTATCACCGAACATTTTACATCCTCCCAGGGCCACACCCAGGGTGACACATAATTCAAAATGCCCTGGCTGCACTCTTACTTTTTTCTTCTGTGCAAGAATGTCACTGTTCTGGCCATAATTCATTTCAATGCATCTTCATGTGACAGAAGTTTACTAAGGACCTAGTGTGTGCCAAGCAGTGGGCAAGCATGCTGGGGATTAGGTGAGAGTAAGAGGAGTTCCTGCTCTCATAGGGCTTACGTTCTGGAGGAGAGAGAGAACAGACAGGTAAGCCAAGATACAGACAAGACCCCGGAAGTGCTTTACGAGAAATAGACAGCAGGCTGGAGGGAGAGCCACTCGGGGATACCCACGTTTGACAGGAGGTCAGGGAAGGCTTCTCTTTGAAGGAGGCATTGGACCGAGACCCGCACAGGTGAAGCTTGTCCAGAGGACACGTCAGGCAGAATTGCGTGGGCTCTGACGCGTGGCATCTCTAAAGAAAGAAGTCTGCCTGTTTTTACTTCATGGTATTCAACAAAAAAATACAAGGGATGTGACATGTTCGATAGACAAATGGTATAAATGAATATGTAACTACAAAAATAAGGTTTCTTTCTGAGTGTATGCCGTAATCATTTTGCCCACCACGCTGTGAAGACAAATCTCTTCTTTTCGAGCCCCTGTCAGAGAATGCAGAATAATTCCAGAGACTTGAGTAGCTCCCAGCCGCAGCCCCTGTCTTTCTAGAACCGAGCTGGATAACTCCCGTCTTGGCCTTTCATTCTAGACTCTCCAGACCCCTTCTCTATGTTGATCCACTTTATCTTCGATGGATACACTTGGACTTTTAAACAATCTGCTCATGTGGCTATTCCTTCATGCAAAGAGATTTCTGTAAAGCTCTGACCTATCTTTTTGTCCTTGCCGAGAGCCTTCACCTTTGAGGGGCTCTGAAATGTTATGAATAGCCACCATTCTGTAGGGCTTTTATTAGCATTCTTTTTTTTTTTTTTTCCCTCTGGTTGTTTGTAAGTTTCCACCCAGGGGCCCAGCTGTGCCAGAATTTCCTTCTCTCGCTGCCTGCCTCTCACAACTGCTTAGTCAGACCACACTCCGTCCAGCTGGCAGGTCTTTCTGCCTCCCTCTCCTCTGGGTTCCCTTTGGCCTCCAGTGCTAAAGGAGGAGCTCAGAAAGAAGATGTAAAAAGGGGGCTTTCTGGTGGGCATCAGTGACTCAGCAGCAGAATCACTGTGCAGACAGGCTGAGACAGGCCCTTCTCACCATCTGGTGAGTCATGACTGTGGCTGCGTGGATGGCCACCAGGACAGATAATGTGTCAGCCTCTCTGTTAACTCTGTGTGGCCCCGGACACCAAAATAGCCTACGGAGCCCTCCCCAACCTCGGCCCATTGGAAGCAAGTGACCCAAATCTCAAGAAATTTCAACCAACAAGGAGGGTGGTACGGCCCTACTCTCTGGAAGGTCAAGCTGAAGGTTCACTGTTGCCCCAGAGATACTCGTGATAGCTTCGCCTTCCCGACCAGCAACCTCTTCCTGCTTTAAGTCCAGGCTTTTCACAGACCTAAATGCTCTATTTTTTCATCTGAATACATTCTCCTTGTTAAGGTCCCATTTCATTTGTCAGGAAAACAATGCAGAGCCAAGGAGGGGCACTGCCTACAAGGCAAAGAGTGTTAACAGCTTCTGTGAATGAGGCACCTGCTCCCTAAGGCACCCATCAGGGGAGCAGGTACCTTTACTTCTTCTGCCTTCTAACACGGTGTCGCTCGCTCTGGGACACAGACCCTGAGACTGAGGCTCAGGGAGTTTCAGCAATCTCCCCTGGTTCTCACGGGTAGGAAAGGGTAAAGCTGAGTTTAGAATACGGTGACCATATCATTTATCATCCAGACCAGGGCGCTTTTGAGAGTGAGACGGGGGACTGTCAGGAATTTCACCAGGCAACACATACAAAGATGGAAGATCCCAGCAGGTCGGGCTAGATGCATGCCTGAGTTTTGAGCTCGTCTTTTTGGCTCCAAAATCCAGCTTTCCCCACTCATCCTGTTGATTCTCAGGAAGGTAACAAGAGAAATTTGAATTCAGCTCCCCCTTCCTTTTGTAAAATTTGTGCTTGCTGCTTCCTTCGCATCCCTTCCCATCCCAGGACACCTCTGTGCTTTTCGGAAGCCCCACGGGTGATTCTGACGTGCTGCTGGGCAGGGGACTCACCTGCATGGCACCTGGTGCTATGGCCTCTGGGAACACGGAATCACCCTTGTTCAACGCTGTATCTGCGTGGCTGACATAGAGGCATTCAGTAGCTGCTTAATACGAGGTTGTTCAATGAGTGAATGAAATTCCATACAGAGGCAATCAATGTCATTGTGTGTTTGGGGGGTATACATTAGTTCAAGATGTCTGACGTAGGAAAAAAAAAAAGGGGTAAACAGTGGGTGTGTTTGCCAGGCTAAGCTTCCATTTCATCCTTAAAGCAGAGCCAGCAGAGGTTCTGAGTAGGAAAGCAGCATGATTTGGTTTGCATTTTGGAAAGAACACTCCCGTGGTTGTGTTCCAGGTTAAGCCTGTAAGAAACTGGACACTGGAGGTATTTAAAACATGTTTTCAAAAGGGCCACTGACTGCCCAGCAGAATATAACCTTTTACACACTTGAGGACGCTCCAAGCTGGGGCTAGCACCAGCCCCACACAGCGTCAGCGTCCGGACACACCCTCCGCGCCATAGGCGGTCACCCCAGAGGGGCACCTGAGAGCCGCTCTCTTGGGGGAAGTGCTCCCCACTGGTTGTTCACTGGCTTCTCCCTCAGTTGGCAGGAGTTCTGCCCTGCGGGTGGCTGGGTGGGCGGCAGGCACCCACCCAGATTCAGGGAAGTGAGGAACAGTTTCTGTGGCCAGAGTGGATCCCTTCGTGGGGAACTTTCCTCTCGTCTTCTGTGTTCCGTGATCTCCGGCCGCTGGAGGGCCTGTGGTTCCTACTGCTCTTCCAGGCGGCCCAGGCGACTTTGCTGTTTGAAAAGCTCTGCCTTGGGGCTACCCGCAAAACTCTGCCCTGTCTGGCTAGCAGGCCACCGGGTCGCGGACATGAAAGACCCCGTTCACGCTTACGGCGACTGGGATGCTCTCTCTGTAAACCTGGTGATGCGGAGGCCAGCTCTTCCCAGTTCTGTGATGAACGATGGGTTCCTGGTGTTGAGCCTCTACCTGGCTTCCTCCCAGGGACAGGCGTCGTCTGAGGCAGTCTTGAAGCAGCCTGAGGTGGGGGTGTCCAGGCCCAGCGCTCAAGGTGCCCTGACACGTGCTCCTCCCTCTCCGGCCAAAGCCTGTGTCCTGCATCCACCCTTGTTCCCCAGGTACCCAGATCCTGTCCTCTCTTCTAGAGCCATCCATTTCCCTGAAATCTTCTCCTGCCACCCCAGTCCTCACCTCATCCCCCTTGCTGAATTCTGACCCACGCACAGTTTTTGCCTTTCTACCTCCATTCCCCAAGCATTTACGCGCCAGTTGCCAGGCTTCTCCCTAAGCATTTTGCAGGAGTCTGATCATTTAATCCTTAAGATTTGTCAGCACTTACTGGCTAACTTTGGCTTGTATTTCTTGAGCCAGAATGAGTCATGCACACCCCGGCAACAAGAAGGGCTGGGGACTCTGGGATCTGGCTACCTGGTTTCCACCTGGGAGGTGGCATTGGGAAAGGGGGCGGGGAGAGGCTCTAAAGTCATCAATCAATAGTGCTCGTCCCACGGCTACCATTGACATCCCCATTTGGTGGATTAGGGAACCGAGTCACCTGGAAGAGAAGTAACTTGCTCAAGAACAAGTGATGGAGATACGGTTCAAATTCCAGGCAGATGACTTCTGCGTCTGTTCTTGTAATGACCAGTCTCCCTCACTGGGAGAGGGAGAAGCAGGTGGATTCGTGCTAGAGTGAGAGGTGGGAGGGTTCAAATGGTGGTCAGTTGTCTTGCGGAGAGAGTGGAATCAAGGAAAACTCCAGGATTTGGCCTGAAATGGGACACACTGGAAATATAAATACTAATGTCCATTTTTTGAAGGACTTCCGTGAGCAACTCTCTTTGTATATTGGTTCTAATTCTGATAACAAGTGGGTATCACTCTCTTCCATTAAAAGATGAAAAAAATCAAGGCTCCCAGAGGTTGTGTGATGTGTCCAAAGTCACGAGGATGGTAAATAAAGATGACAGCTGGGCATGAACTGGGTCTGTGTGGCTGCAAAGTTGAATTGATGACTTCACAATTCTCCGCACTGCCTTCTTCAGAGGAAAAACGGGAACAGGAGGCACTGGCCGGCTTCTGTGAATTGCGTGTTGTTGAGATTCCTGTCCTTCTTCGACCCAGATTTGTAAACAGAGACTTTGCAAGCCAAAGTACACATGGGCAGATGCAGAGAGGCAATCCAAGCAGGAGAAAGTCGCATGTGTCCTGGTGGTGTGAGTCTGCCTGCAGCATGTGTCCCCATGGGCCCCCGCCGTCTGGGCCCCTGCCGTCTGGGCCCGGCGGTCTGCAGATGGCCGCAGAGTGGCTGCAGCCTGGGCGGTCCAGCGGGAGGGGCTGCTGAAGGGGCAGCGTGGCCAGCTGACAGAGCTTCCCTTGCTTCTTCTAGGCTTCTTGCTGAGCCTTTTAAAGGGACGAAGGAAAACAAGAAAACGTACCTGTCATAGGAACCAGAAGGTCCCACTTTAATAACTGCTATCATTTCCTCATTCATTTCAAATCATTGGTCGAGGCCCTGCTGTGTGACAGGGTCTGTCCTAAGTACTGGGGATGCAGCAAGAGTTCAGACAGAATCCTTGCTCTCAGGGAGCTTGCAGTTTAGCGAATGGAGACAGACAATTGGAAAGGTGCGTATAAATGTATGACATGTGCTGTAAAAGGCAGTGACACAGGCTAGAGGGAGAAGGACCAGAGAGGCTGGGGAAGTGCTCTTTTTAGCAGGGAGGGTCAGGAAGACCATGTTGAGGATGCACCATTTGGGCAGAGAGCAGAACAAAGCCAAGGAGTAGGCTGGGCTGACTTCTGGAGCTGGGGTGGACTCTGGCAAAGGAAACAGTGAGTTCAAATAACCTGGAGAAGGAGGCAGGACCCGGGCTGTCTGGGGTGAGCCGAGAGCATGATGCCTGAGGATGGCCTGGAGGCCGAGGGGTGGGAACACGTGAAGGAGCAAGGTGTGGAGGGCAGAAAAGAGGAGATGTACCATTCACATAAAGGCGTCACATTTGAAAAGACGTAAGATCTTTTTCTGGGTGATATAAGAATTTGGGACATAAGATCAGTTAGTGGAAATCATTGGAGGATGATTTCAGTTCCATAAAAAGGTACATTAAATAATGCCCAAAGCAGCAGCTCTGGAGATAAGGGAGAAATCTGAATGCATTCATTTAAATGTTTATTGAGAATCTCTGTGCTCAACAAATATGTGTGTGGGATTCAATGTTTCGTTTGAATCATTATTACAGTGAAATCCATCCATTGCTATAGATTGATACGTCTCGGGCTTCGGTCCATCATAGATCCTCCCCACAGAGTCAGTCAGTCAGGGCTGCCGTGACAGAGTGCCGGGTGCGGGGGGCTTACACAGCAGAGTTATCTTCTCACAGTTCTCGAGAATAGAAGTCAGAGATGAAGGTCTCGGCAATTTGGTTTCTCCTGAGGCCTCTGTCTTCTCTCGTAAGTGCCACCTTCTCCCGTGTCTTCACGCGGTCTTCCCTCTGTGTGGGGGTCCTCATTTCTTCTTCTAAGTACAGTGGCCCTAGTGGACTGGAGCCCACCCTAGTGACCCCATTTTAACTCAGCTACCTCTTTAAAGACTCTATTTCTGGAGGTGGTCATGTTCAGAGGTACTTGGAGTTAGGACTTCAACATATGAATCTTGGAGGGACACAGTTCAGCCCATAACGTCCCCCTTTCCTCACACTTCCTTCTTTCCTGAAGAAACTGAGCTGTTCGTTCTGAGTTTTGCAGGTTGCTCCCCTGCGGTTTGCTTTGTTTTTCTGTAAATGGCACTTAGGCACTTGACTGGACTCGGGGCTGATATCCAGGCAAGAAGACGACGTTAGGTGGTGGTGTGGCGAGTGGTGCCTTATTGTCTCCCTTTCTGTCACGTACCAAACAATTTCAACAAGAAACTTAGTAAGTGAGAGCGATGCTGTGCCTTGAGCATTTTGGTAACCGCTGTTTGTATGAATGGCCTTGAGACATCAGATGTGGAGGTACTTCTGAATCAAAACACGATTCAGATACATCCAACATCACTTCAGCAGTAAGCTTTTTATGGCATTTTCTTTTTTGCAGGTATCATTAAATCTCCATATGAGATGAGACTGTAGGCTGGACCAGAATCCTTCACTGATCTGTCATGTGACAGTTCAGAAATTTGATGGAATGGCAGCTGGGTGGGGAGTAAATGTTCCAAGTCACTCAGATCTGGGTCTGAACGCTGGTCCATTCCAGGGCACTGAATTGCTTGATTGTTGCTATGTAACAAATCACCCTAATACTTAGTGACTTCAAGACACAACCACTTTTCTGACTCAGACGTCTATGGGTTGGCTGACTTAGTCTACGCTTATCTAAGGGGAAGGGGTAGGGAAGTCCATTCCATCTCTAAGGAGAATTGTAAAGTTTCCTGGCACAGATAAGGGCAGAAAAAAAGGGATGAAGAATTGGAACCAATAATTCAATCTGTAACAGGGATTAAGAGAAATAACATATGCAAAGTGCCCAGGGCTTTCCGGGCATACTGTCTGTGCCTTGTAAATTCTGGCTATTGATATTACTGTTATTATTAATATTCATCAGTCTTCAGTTTTCAAATCATGGCTGAAAATTGAATGTAGAGGTCCACTCTTTGGAAAGTTCTTACAGACATCCTCAGTGATGGGTGTCACTTACCACTAGCACTGTGACAACAGGTGTAGGGGTCATGAGTGCCAGCAGCCTGCCAGTTGATGGAACAGTTTGTTCTCCAAGCTGGGTGGCTGTTTGTTCTAGAGGAGGCCCCTGGATGGGCTCGTCACTTCCAGATCAGGTGCTGCTCAAAACCAGGGAAATATTCCCAGTAGCCCAAGTTCTGCAGGGATGGAGAACTCAGACCCTAATTTGAAAGAAGCAATGAATTGCATGATTGGAGCTCAAACACCTGGACATTCTCAATTAATGAGAGTGTGTTTTTGGCACATCTTAAGGGGAAGAGGCAAATGAAGAGGAAACAAATTGGTCTTAGAGATGTATTTTAAAAAGTGATAGTTTCCTTGCAACGTATGTCCTGGGCTCAGCCGGATTTCACTGGAACTTTTTCACTAGTGGTTCCCCTATGTTGTCTGCAGACTGTTTGCACCAGAATCTACTGGGGTGTTAGAGAGACATACACTTTCTGATTTGGGAGGCTGAGAGGGGACACTCTGTTTTGTTCTGTTTTTAATTGAAGTATAGTCAGTTTACAATGTTGTGTCAATTTCTGGTGTACAGCATAACGTTTCAATCTTACACGTACATACATATATTCCTTTCCACATTCTTTTTCATTGTAGGTTACTAGAAGATATTGACTATTGTTCCCTGTGCTGTACAGTAGGAACTTGTTTATCTATTTTAAAATAGTGTATGTGACCAGCAGCCTGATGAATGGGGCACTGGTGTCCCCATTTGTACGTTCACATCTGTTTCCACTATTGTGTGGAAGCTTGAGTTCCCGCTTAGTTGATGAGAAATGGAGAGATCTGGATTCTGAGCTCTGAAAGAGCATAAGACCGTGTCTTATTCATCCTTGCCTCCGGGGCTAGGCGCCCTGGAGGGATATGATGTCGAATCTAGCATTTATGGGGACTTCATTGTACAGGATGGGAGACAAAGGCCCAGAAAGGCTAAGTGACTCACCCAGCGGAGTCCGGCGGGGTCCGGCCCTTCCAAGCTTCTTCTTGGAAAGGGAGCTCCTGTGTATGAAACACCTCTGACATGTTAGGCCTTGTGCTATGTGATTTAAATGTGTTATTTCACTTTCTTCTTTATGAAATCAAAACTTGTGAAATTAGCATGATTAGCTCCACTTTAGAGATGAGAAAATGCACCGAACGTTACACAGCTCAGAAAGGGAGGAAGTGGGAGTCCAGCCGAGGTTTGCAGGGTGGATGTAGTGATTGAAAGGAGCATAAGGAGGCCTCCTGGGCTCTGGATGATGCTGGTTCTGGACCTGGATGTGGGTCACTTGGGAGAAGGGGTTCAGGGTGTGAAAATTCATCGCTGCACATTTAGGCTTCGTACACCCTTTTATGTCATTTCTCTTTAATGACAAGATAGGAAAAAAACCAATCCAGGTGTGTCTGGGTTGCAAACTCATGCTCTTCTGTTGTGCCGTCTGCCTCCCCACATGAGAGCTTGGCTTCTGACCAGTCAACTCATGAGGGTATTTCCATGTGAAGGCACATAGTGTGTAAAAGGAGGATCTGAGCTGGAAACAGGGTCTTTTTTTTTTTTTTTTTTTCCTTGACCAATATTCCTTTCTTCTATATCAGCCACCTCTGGGGAGGTCCCAGAAGATGAGTGTGACTTTTCCTGGGATTACCAAATCACAGGGCCAGTGTGTCCTCTCAGAGCTCATTTTATGCATGACTAAGGAGCTTTCATTACTGCTGACATCTACGTCTCTATGCCCCTAATTCCAGGGTTTTCTTTATATATATATATAAAAGCTTTATTCATGTATAACTGACATATTAAAAACTGCATATATTTAAAGTATGTAGTTTGATAAATTTTGCATAGATACATCCATCCATGTACACATCTCTACAACCAAGATAAGGAAGATAATGAGGATCTGTCACCCCAAATTTTTCTCATGTCCCTTTATAATCTTCCTCTAGCCCCTCCCTGGGTGCCCCCTCCATCCCCACTAATCCCTATGGCAACCAACGATCTGCTTTCTGTTGCTGTCCATTAGTTTTCATCTACTAGAATTTTCTATGAATGGAGTTAATCATGATACGCTCATTTGTGAGCGTGACTTATTTCGACCAGGATAATTCTTTTGAGATTCATCCATATTGTAACATATATAAATCGTCTGTTCCTTTTTATGGCTCTGTGGTATTCCATTGGATGGAATCACAGTTTGTGTACCCATTTACTTGTTGACGCACATATGGGCTGTTTCCAACATTTTGTTATCTCAGACAAAGCTGCTACGAACATCCTTGTACAGGTCTTTTCTGGACATATGCTTTCAGTTTTCTTGTGAAAATACCTAGGAGTGGAAGGGCTGGGTCACAGAGCAGTTATATGTGTAACTTTTTGAAAAGCTGCCAAATTGTTTTCCAAAGTGTTTGTACCATGTTATGTTTCCACCAGCCTGGAGAAGAGTTCTGGTTCCTCTGCATCCTTGCGAATCCTTGCTAGGGTCAGTCTTTTTCATTTTAGCTATCCTAGTAAGTGTGCAGTGCAGACTTCCAAAGTTGTCTCTCTGTGAAGCTCTCTTCTGTCTGGCTCTGGGTTCTGGGAGCTCTCGCTACATGTTCTACTGGACTCCCAGCCTCATTTCTTCACCTCACCCAGTCTGCTGGGCTCTGACCGAGTTCCTTCTCCCTGTGCTGAAGCCAAGGAACTTTCTCCAGGCAGTAAGTTGGGGCGATTGCACGGATCAACTGTCTAGAACCCAGGTCTTTTTTTTTCTTGGCCAATATTCTTTATTTCCACACCATCTCTCAGGTATCATACCCATTGCCTGATGTCCAGTGTTTTGAAAACCACTGTTTCATTGTCTGCTTTTTGCTTATTTCAGGTGGAAAAGCAAATTCTATCCCTGTTACTTCTATTTGGCTGGAAGTGGAAGTCTCCTACCCCAGGGTTTTCAGTTCTCTCTGGCCCTCTGCAGAAGTGACTCTTCCCTTTCATACAGAGGTGTCGATGACTTACAATAGCTTAAAGTATTACTGTTTTGGGGCACTTTGTATATAGGAGAGTTCACAGTTTTACATCAAAATGCTGGTACTAGAAGGATGAGATTTAGGCATCTGCCTGTGGGTATGGGAGAGTTATTCTGTTCTCCCAAGAATATCTCCCCAATCTGGGTTATGCCAAAACAAAACATAAACCAATGAAGAATAAACAAAAAATGAGAAGCAGCTCATGAATTTAATACAGTCAACTGACATTGATGACTCAGTAAACCTTTCTTGGGTACCACTTTTTGCCAGGTGCATTATTAGTCAGTGAGGACCTAAGTAGGACTGTCGTCAGTGAGTTTGTATTCTACTGAGTAAAGATACTCATGAACAAGTAATTATACTACATTTTAAGAAGTATAGGATTTGTGTAGGTGTCAGGGTGGTTCCCAGGAGTGACAGCTGGAAAATCCGCTCCACGTAGGCATTCAGACTCTGATTGATGGCATCTATGCCACCTGCATCCCCTGACTTCCAAAATCATCTGATCAACTATCCAAGTCACTTGGAAGCAAAAAGTCTGGAGGAAAGCATCCAAGGAAGGTTCTTAGGGGCCAGATCAGGAAGTGGGGCATATCCTATTTGCTCAGTTCCTATTGGCTAGAAGTTAGTCACATGACCTCAACCAACTGCAAAGAAAACTGGGAAATGTAGTCCGTCTGTGCACCCAGGGAGATGAGGAAACAGATTTTAGGGAAACTGCTAGCAAAGTCTGTCATTTTAAGGATTCCTCTAATATTAGTTTATAAAATATACTTTTTTTTCTAAGCTATTTGTTATGGTGACTCTTACTCAGCATTTGATAAGGGGCTGAGGTTGTCATGTGCCTTTGAAATTGACTTATGGCCTTTCTGCAATCAGAGGCCACACAAGTGGAGTGTGGAGTGGTGTCCAGCTGGGCTGCAGAGGGAGGCGTGTGGGGCACATCGCTTCCTCTCTTTTGTAACTCTCTGAAATTAGCAGCTTCTGACAAAGAAACAAAAGACCCCTTAGAGGTGGCCTTGAAGCCAAAGGAGTGGTAAAATCAGACCCCAGAGAGACAGCAGTCCCCAGATAAGCTCCACTCTTCAGTGTGACACAAGAACAATGTCTATTTTGTTATTCCAAACCCCCTGACTTTAGGTCACTCTTAGGTCTTGTCTAACTGGCAATGTTATAGAGGGACTTTGCATCAGACGATCCCAGGTTTGGATCCCAGCTCCTCGGTTGCTCAGCTTGTGAGTTTTACTAGGTTACTTAACCTCTCTGTGCCTTGGTAACCTTTCCTGTAAAATGAAGCTAACAAAATACTGCTCAGCAACTTGTAGCAAAGAGTGAATGAGTTTACACTTGTAAAGCACTTGCTACAGTGCCTGGCCCATATTCAGCGCTCACTTTGTGACTGTAGTTGCTGTTAGTAAAGTGGGAATCATAATCCCGGCCTCACAGAGTTGTTGTGAGGGTCTGTGGGAGGGTATCATGGAGCCTGACCAAGAGCAGGCACTCAGTAAGTGGTTGGGACTCTCATGGTAGCCTCACCGACCATTTACTTCGATAAGAACAGGAGGTTTAAGATGCCACAGGGGACACTCAGAAGGTAGGACCCCCAAATGGTGCTCACACATGGTAGGTAGGTGGCTGCGTCGTGGCGATGAGCAGAGAGGAGGGCCCGTTGTTTAATACTGAAAGGAAGGGATGAATTCAAGTGTCCTTTGGTGGGATCGATGCTGCTGGGGATTTGGGTGGAGTGAGCTTTGGACAGAGGAGGTCGGTGTTTTGATAGGAATGAAGGAGGAACACATTCAAAGACTGAGGGATAATGATTGTCTCTGTGTGTGTGTGTATGTGTGCATACAAAATCAAGCAAGTATTATGACGCTTATATGGTGTGTCCGCCCTTGGACTAGACCCCCTGAAGAAGACAGAGACAAACATCATCGAATGGAGAACTGGCCCACAGCCACGCAATCTCTCCCAGCACTCGGCATATTAACATTTCTGAGGCATTTTCCCATACATTCTTCTTTTGAATTTTCTGTAGTCCCAAGGTTTGGTTATTAGCATCTCCATTTTACATACAAGGAAATAGAGGCTTGGAGATGCAAGATGTGAGATGAGCAATAATTAGGCGGTCAGTTAATACGGAGATCAGAGCTCATGCAAGTGAGACATGGGCCACTGTGCCGGTCCGACCCCTTCATGAGGTCCAAAGAAGTGAGATGACTTGCTCCAGGTCAGCACAGACAGAGGTGGAGTGTTGGCCCAAACCCAGGTCTCTTGAGTCAAAGTAAACAGCTTTTCATTTATCTCACCCATCATTCAAAACATCTCTAGGGGGCTGCCTCCTTCTGGAAGACTCCCTGACCGTCTTCATAGCTCAGAAAAGTTCAGCACTTCTGTACCACTGAAGCATCCTCCAAGCTCTTACTGTCATCCTTATTACCCTCTATTGCCACATATTTCCCCTTCCCATTAGGCGATGAGGGCAGTGACAGTCTTCTATCAACGCATTCTAGTATCCTCCGCAGTGCCCAGGAACTGCCGGTGCCTAACAGATGCCATGTAAATGAATGATTCAATGAATCCATGAGCGAACAGCCTAGGTCATATAGATCTCGTGGAAAGAGAGATTTGGGCTTGGCTTTGAAGCGTGGGTCAGAGCCAGAGAGGCAGAGAAGAAGGCAAGAACCTGCCCAGTGGAGACCATTTCAGGAGCAAAGACAGGAGGCTGCATGCAGGTCCTTTTGTCGGTGACTTGGAGGAAGCCTTGGTTGCAATAGTTTGCATCTTAGAAAGCAGTTTGAAATAAGGCTGGAGATGGGAGCAGGGAACCAAAATGTAGTCCCTTTGGGTCCCAGGCTTGTCAGATAGCCTTGACACTGTTCCTTTGGCATCTGGGGCTGCTGTTAATTAAGGCTTCCTCTTTGACCTGGAAGTTGCCATGCTGATTCATTCCCCAGTCACTGCCAGTCTGGATTCCCCTCCGCAGTACTGTTCTAGAAACCTCGCTCCCCTCAAGGCAGACACTTCAGCTGTCATTAGATGCTTATTAAGGGGAGTGAGTCAGGGTGGTGGCTTAAGACACAGTTTCCACCCTTCTCCACATCCCCTTCCTCTCCTCTCCCCGCCATACTATTTTAAGCACACAAACTCACAAGGCTTTGTGGGGACTGGAAAGGACCTGGGTTCTGAGCTTCTAGACCTCCCCCCAGATCTGTTTTACAGTTCACTTGCTGTGTGACCTTGAACAGAGAGCTATTCCACTCTGGGCTTCAGTATCCTCAACATAATGCAGGAGTGTTGGAAGGATTGAATGGGGTTAAGCATAAAGGGCTTTGTGTAGGATTGGGGGTAAGTAGGTGTGCAGGAAGTTCCCAGGGTGCCTGTGGTTTGACATTCATGTGCCCTGATTTGCCCCATTTTTGGATGCTGTCGACAGGGCCATTTTGCTGTGGGTCCCCGGCGGGATCCCGGGAAGCCCTTCTCTCCATCCTTCCAGGGTGGATGTTGTGGATCGCCCTTGCAAAATTCCATTCTGTGGTTCTCTAGGGTGGGAGGGACATAGTTCAGCAGCTCCCAAAACAGGAAGCTTCCCAGCTTCCTGGTCAGCCACCAGACCCTGGGGCTGGCAGGGCCATGTGAGCTGGTTTCTGCTTTGTGGATTTCACCGAGTTGTCCAGACACTGAGCCTCACATCTTTCTTCATATTGACTCTTTAGTGACATGAACAGGCACAGGAGCAGGTACCCCTGACCTGAAGGTCCCTATTCAAAGTCGGTGGGGCTCTTTCTGGAATTCGCTTTTGCTTTCTGACTTGGAGATGCGCTTTTGGACTCTGCTGAAGGACTCATCCGTCCAGCCTCCTGACTCTTGTGTGGAGTGCCTGCTTTATGTTAATGGGCACACAGGCAAAATCCTTCTCCGTAGGCAGAAAGAACCACTCACTCTCACTTTCCAAAAAAATAGCTCTAAGGGAGGGAGCCGAAGCACTGAAATGAGAGTCATAAAACTTGCATTCCCAGCCCCACGACTCACTGGTTCTGTAATCCTGGGCAAATCACTTAACCTCTCTGAGCCACTGGCGGTCCTATTAGAAAGGGTGGGGCTGATGCTAATTGCCCTGGTTCCCTCCTCCCCCGACTCCCCATTTACTGTGAGAATCAAATGAGATAATGTCTGTGAAAGTGCTCTGTAGACCAGAGCTGTTATTATTTGAAGACGACCTGTTATTATTAAGAACTGGTTCTCCTGACTCTTCCAGCTCCCCCACCCCCCATCCCTGGCACTGGCTTGAGGCTGAGGCTCTGGGAGGTATACTTAAGGGCCAGAGATAGACAAATTCTGCTCCACTTACCAAGGGAGTCTTCTGAACGGCTCTGCTTTAAGCCTGGGGCACCAAAGAAGGCAGATAAAGGAGTGTGACACCAAAATCTTTCTTGGTTTGGCTTTTTAACCTCCTAGTGGGAACTACCAGGTTAAGCTCCACACAGACTCCAGAAAGGAAACGTCGTTCACCCAGATACTCTGGAGATGCATTCAGAGTGGATACGCTTGGTGGGCGGAGCTCCTAAGAGTTTTCCCATCCCAGCCACTTCTGTGTCCCATTGCTGCACTCTTGCTGAGGTCCCTGAAGTCTCTGCCTCCAGATTGGCCCCCTCAATCCACTCAGGTATCCAAATGAGCTCTCTGAGTGCCAGTCTCTTCATATCACTTCTTGGCTGGAACCCTGCCCTCAGGGTGAAGGCTGATTGTATTTACAGGGTCCACTGCTGGACTTCCCAGCCTTACCATGACCTCTCCCTCCCTCTGGCTTAACCCTTAAGTAATTCTGCTCATCCAGTACCTCATTCTCTGTTCCCACCTCCTCTTCCTGTAATGCTCAGCTTAGATTTCACACATGGAAGAAGCTTTCCTTCACCCCCTTGACAAAGCGGGGGACCTGCTCTGCACTCCCATAGCATCTTTCCTTTTCCCTCTAGTAGCCTCCCCCCCATTGACTACTGTCACATGTTAGGGTCTGTCTTCTCCACAAAGCTGGAAGCTCCATTAGGTCAGGCTCCACCACTGTCGTGGTCATGCATTATGGTCATGGCACCTAGTCCAGGGCCCAGCAGTGAATGAATGAATGAAGTATGTGAGTATGTTCCAGACTCCGTCTCTGGAAGCCAGGGAGCTCAAAGGTCTTCATGGATAACGCAGATGGGCTCATTTTAGAGAAGAATTAATACATTATTGAACAAAGTATGCAAAGTTTAACATTAAGTGAAGGAATACTCTTCAGCCCGTCTGTTTTCTTCTAAAAGCCATGCTTTTCATCACTATACCTGACTGCAGGGGTGTGGGTAGTAGAAAAATCTAGGTTTGAATTCCCAGGACTTACCATTTGTGTTTGGTGAAGTAAGTTAATTTCTCTCCCTGCACTGAGTTCCTTATCAGGGTGCCTGTGAATTACACAACGTGATGTTTGCAAAGTGCCTGGTTGTCAGCAGGTTCCCAACTTTAATTGCAAGTTGGTAAGTCAGAGACAGATTTGATTTATTTTATGTTTTGGTCTAATATCTATTTTCTTTTTTCATTGAGGGAGAGAGAGTTTAGATGTTCAAAATTCAGGCAATCCTAAAATGAGGACTGATTACTTCCTTCCATAACTTCCCTGAAGAGTCGGGGGAAGCCAACATGAAATTGAGCTGCTTACATTTTGGGCAACTTATCATTTCTTGAGACAAGGTTAATTAATATGTCCTTTGACAATTAAGTTTGTGGGCAAGTGCTTTTACACATTCAGCAGAATCCTACTGCCCTGTGTTCCTACTTACTCAAGACCATTAGGGAAAGTCTACTCAGGGTGCCAAAGGCACCTCCCCAGCCATCTGAAGACAGTCATCCTGACTCCACTCTGCCTCTGGGGTCTCACTTCTCTGGGTAGTTGACTACCAGTCAGTCCTGATACTTTTCTCATGGAATGGGGCTTAAAGCCTCATTATCCACCCAACTGCTAGCCTAGAACCAGCCCAAGTGCTGCTATACATCCTTAACAATAATAGCTAAGAGAAAGACTTAGCAATGAGGGTGTTCACTGCAGGATTGATTCCTTTTGTGAAAAGCTCAGTGTAACCACTTAAATAAGCCATGATGGTGGACTGGTTGAATAGATTACAGAGTATTCACAGTCCATATGAGCAAACACTAAATAGCCATCAAGAATGACTAGAGGGATAAATGTTTATTGACCTAGAAATATGGTCATAATATGCACTGGCAAATGTGAAACGCAGGTAGTAAAACAGAATGTAATGTATGATCCCCAACTTTGAACAATAATATGTCTGTACGCGTGGAAAGAAATCTGAAGTATGTAAAGGGTAAAGGTGTTTATCTCTTGGGTCATGAGATTATGGGGATTTTCTTCTTGTTCTAAATTTTCTGTTGGGGGAGGAAGTATAGTTTAGTGGTTATGAAAATGGACTTCAGAATTGGGCAGACCTGGTTTTAGTCATTTGCTGCCACTTGAGAGATTGGTTACCTTAGTCTTGTAATTGTAAAATCAGGGGGCTCATTGTGCCTCCTCTTAGGGTTGTGGCTCTGTTTCTGGAGTGCTTGCCACGCACCAGGACCTCGGCTCAGCATCTCACTTGTGTGTTCCTCATCCTGAGCTCCATTCCACCACCGAGGAAACGGAGGCTTAGGGAGACTACGAAGCTTGCTCTGATGCCACATAAAGGGGTTGGTGACTTTCTCCATTCTTGGCCCCTGAGTCCCTTCAGTGTTGCTAAAGTTCAAATTTGTTCTCCTGTCATCCACATCTCCCTGCTGACTCATTCTGGACCAACTTTGACTAAAAGCCCCCCAAACATTTTCATACTGGTCATGTCTCCACTATCCTCTAGTTGTGTTTTATCTTTTTTTTTGGACGTGAGTGAACTTATTATTGGAGCAGACAGGTGGATGAGAAGCCTGAGCATTCAAATCACACCATTATCGATGAGGAAGTCCAAGAATAAGCCTTGTACTTTGGTTGTGAGAAGTTGCTGATCACACCTACTCTACACCCCTGAGCCCCAGGGGTGTTAAAATGCATGAGCTTTGCATTTTCCTTCTCAACTCATCTGGAAAGAGTGACTTCTGGCCTGAGAGTGAGTGAGTGGGGAGGACTGGTCCAGCAACGATGTCACTGGCCAGGGGCTCTGAGCTGGAGCCGAGGGACCGCGGTTGTTACTGCCAAGCATATTACAAGAGCAGGAGCTTGGAAGCCTAGCAGATGATCTGAGTTCTAATTCCTGCTCCATCACCGTGTGGCTCTCAGCAGATTCCTGAATTCTCTGATCTTTATTTTCTTACCCTCAAAACGCAGCCGATAGTACATACGTTGGGGTGGTTTTAGGAGGATTGAAATGAAAGCATGTAAGTGAAAGGCTCAGCCCAGTGCGGGGACCACTTTTAGTTAGCATCTTCTCTTTCCTGTGAGCCCCGCATCCCCTCCTGAGTGATCCGGCAAAGGTTGAAAGACAAGGGAATCTGTGCCCCCTGGGGCTCCCTGACTGGGGTGGGCAAAACAGAACAGAATATCAGAGCTGCTGGGGAGAAAACAAGCCTCTGAGGTCCAATTGGACCAAACCCACCTTTATCCTCATTTGACCAATTTATTATTATTTTCTTTAATTTCAAAATTGATATGTGTTTGTGGCAGAAAAAAATCAAAACATGCAGGAGAATCTGGAGTAAACGACAATTCATTTGGTCACCATCCAACCCCACTGGTGTCTCCGTAGATAACCACAGTGAGAAGTCTCCTATGTACCCGTCCAGACATTGTAACAGGGGTGTGAAACGTGCACACTCAGATGTACAGGCTTCCTCGCCAGCACCACGAAGGTCCTGTGACCTGAGTGTTCACCGCACTTGCATGAGGAGGGTAAAACGTTGGCAGAGGGAGGAATGCTTCCTCCCATCTCCGTTGTTTCTCCGCAGCTTTTCTGTCTGGGTGATGGTCAGGGAGTCCAGGTGCCTACTGAGTTTGGAAGCGGCTGAGACGTCTCCTGACCTCCTAGCTTTCCTGCCTGGCCACCCCTTCTAGCTCTAGTCCTTGGGCCTCTGGTTCGGAGGAGATTACCCTAGACCAGACTGACCTCCTCTTCAGGACTTGGTCCCTCTGGCTAGAGTGCGCCTTCCCCATCCAAGAGGAAACGGGGCAGGCCCCGGCAGAAATACATGTCCGGATGACACACTGCTTGAGTCAAAGGTACTTGTGAAATGACCCACATTATTTTAAAACATATACATGCTGTCTCCAGAGGAAGAAGGCAGTTGCTTCTGCTTTCTCTTTTTCTTTTGAGGGTGGGGAGAAGTCCTTCAGAGATGCTGTTGGACCCTGGGCTTTAGAATGGTTAATATCTCAGGAGTGATATTGGTGTGAATGTTCCTTTCGGATACTCACTTTTGGGGAATATTATTAATTGGGCTCAATCCAAATAGTCTGGGGTTGCTGGGGGTACAACAAAAGCTACATGGATTTTCATTTGACAATTTCTCCTCTACCTACTTCCCCTACGACATTTACTGGATAATATGATTCTAACTAAAGGCAGGGATACAGTGCCTTGTACTCAGTAGGAACCAAATTGCTATAGGTTGACTTATTTCAATTGTCTGTATCCTTGCTGACCACTTACTTATTCATTTGCTTAGTAATCAAAATGTACTGAGGTGATTCTATTCGCCAAACACTATGCTCTGTGCTGTGAATCAACGTGGACACAGAAGCAGCTGCCATTGGTTGTCCCTTGATCTATAGCAGGGATGACTTTCAGCAAAGGGGGTATTTGAAAAGGGTTTCAAACTTGGAATAGGAGTTCGCCAGGCAAATGTGGGAGATGGGCATTTCATAGAGGAGAAGCACCATTAACCATTAACCAACATAGGAAATACAGGATGAGGGGGCAAGATTGCAGGGATGAAAGAAAGTCATGGCCTGGACTGAATGACTGGCTCAAGTTGTCCTATCTGCACAAAGTCCCAAATCTTCATTAGAGAAAAATCTCCTTTTGCTTTGTCTAATTGATTCTCATCGAGCCACTGATTTATGCAACAAAGATTTATTCAACAACTGCTAAGTGTTTTGCACCGTGTTGGGTGCTGGGATATAATGCTGACAGTTTCTTTTTGGCCATTTTCCTAAAGGCTCAGTAAACAGTATTGATGTTTAAGTAGGCAGCGATCACCATTATCTTCAGCCCATGACAAAGTGTCTTCTGATTTAGGGCATCTGTTGTGAGGGTGGCGCTAGGCCTTCTGGTCTGGACAACGCAAGGGGGAATTTGACACGCTCCTTTATTGCCTTCTCAAAATACAAATCTAGATATCACTGTGATTGTTTTATCTATTAACATCATGTTAATGTGAGCAAACCCTGTCTCATAATAGATAACTTATGTGAGTGCCTGAATAAAAGTCACCACTTGGTTTAGCCCTTTTTACCCCACAAGGGAGAAACGACTTGGTCACACAGTGAGTTTTATAGACTGTAAGGGAGAAACATGGTGGCTGGTGTCCAGGCCACACTACATCCTGATGCCTCCATAAATAAAATGTCTGTGTCATACAGTCAGTCCATAACCAAAACAACAACGGGGATCTGCTCTGAAGTCAGTGTTATTGCAATCGGATCTCCTGACCCCCCACCTCCGCTGGCTTTGGAGATTAAAGGGCAACCAGCTCAATTCTGAACATCCTGCCTTTGGTCTCACTCAGCTTGGCTACCTGGTGCCTTGCCCACCTGTCAGTCTCCCAAATAGAAACTCCTAACCTCATTCTAGAGCCTTCTTTGAACAGCCCTTTCACTGAGTGTCTTTTTGGTCGACAAAAACCACGCGCCCAGATGGGCAATTAGGGATTAAGGGCAACAGTGGTGTGGGATTTATCTCAGCTAATTGCTGTCCTGTGTGAAAGATTGCGTCACCCGTGACAGCTGGCCTGAACAGTCATCGCTCTCGAGCAGTCCGTTTTTGCCTTCTGCGTTGGGGGGACTTCCAAGGCTATTTTGACGGGTGCGTCCTACTGAGTGGTAAATCTGAAAGGGTACTGTGGACCCCTCATCAGTGTTGTGAAAATTAAATTGGGTAAAGCTGTCAAGTTCTTGCCACCTCTCTCTTCACCGTAAGCAGTTGATTCAGGTCAGGGATTTTTATTTTCTAGAACTTGGGTATCCCTGACCCTCACACGCAGCACCCGGCGTGCAACCCCTTTTATTCTCTGTTACTGATGGCACGTAGCCTGGGATGCCCTCCTTTTTTTCTGGACCGGTTTTAGAGGTGGAAAGGAGGATGATGTGATTTGTATGTAGTTATTCAGAAGGCTCTGTCAACCGTTAGTTCTTTGCTGGCTGGGCCTCTGAGCTCTGGAACATACTGCAAGGTCTCAATGGACTTTTTGGGGTACACTGAATTATATTCTCATCTATACACGTGGGACAAAGATTGCTACCTCGACCATTTAAGCCAAGGTGGAAGGGGTCCGTGGGCAGGGAGCAGGACAGAGAACTAGATGTCCTTTTGTGTTGCTCTCAGAGTTCTTTGGAAGTAAGGAATTGTAGCAGTTTTTAAGTTTTTTGGGGGGTGGGGTGGGGAGGGAGGACCCATTTTGCCAAGTACGGACCCAAAGAAGGAGGAAGTTAATTTACATTCTTGCTTTCTTCTAAGGGCAAAAAAAATCCACCGGCATGTTCCCAGGGGCTCATTTTCCATCTCTGCTGGGCTCGTCACAGTGTATTGTGAGCCCGCACAAAGGCCTGGGGCAGGAATGCTGCTGCCAGCTCACCTTTCGTGTCCCTGCCTTTCTTTATACGCAATGTGCCGGCTCTGCCTCTGCTCTTATGACGGTGTGTTTATAGTGGCTGCGGCTTGCTGGGCCACACAGGGAAGCTGCAGGGGGTGTCCAAGTTCACATGTCCCGCATTCCAGGGCGAATGTTTTTGACATTGAGCAATAGAAGGGTTCTGCCAGGTTTGGGTCTGTCCGATTGGAATGTAACAGAAAAGGAAAGTCCCGGAGTGATTCAGCTCCTCACCTCCCCACAACCTCTTCTTGGTTTTTTAACAATTCCTTTTAATTCTCCGATGACAGACTCAGCCCAGGACTCTGAGCGGCCCCGCAGCACTTGTCGGTGCTGATAAGTGCAACTTCCCAAGAGATAGGAATGCAAATCAGAATATTTTGTTGAGTCATGTGTACTTTGCAGCTCTTTCCCCAACATTGCATCAGACCCATAATTGGCAGCTCCCAGGACTCTGCTGGATGACACTGAATGTCCAGGAAAAGCTCAGTCCATTTCTCGAAAAAATGTACTCTCACTCTCTCCATCTGCCTGGTTGTAATATCCTGTTCTTAAGAAAGCCGAACCCCTGGGGGGAGCGGAGGCACAACCAGTTTTGTAGATAAGTTGGGAAAATATGGCTCTTGGTCTTTCCCACCCACTCTGGTCTCTTAGCAACAGGACAGCTGATGGTATCCACCAGGGGGGAAAAAAAGCACAGAACATGTGGGGGAGCCTGTCTGAATTCTTGCCTGTGGCCTGATTTATTTAAACCTTCCTGCATTCTTGGGTGTGGAGACCCAGGAGTCACGCCCTGAGAGCATTCCCCTGCCCTTCTCGTGACCTCTGCAAATGAGCAGAGGAAAATCTCAGATGGGGATGGACATTCTTCCTTTGCAAGAATCTGCTTTATCTGGGGCAACCTTTTCCTTTGATTTGGGGAGTCACCATTTGAAAACATGAGCACATTTATAGAGGGAGGTGGCTGCGGTGAGGCTTTGGAAAGAGCACGGGGGTCTGATGCCCCTGGTCCTCCCTCCCTGTGGGACTCCAGGAGGGAAATCTCTGTGCTCTCTCTCACCTCCACCCAGGGTTGGTTTTCTCATCCACCAAGCAAGGGCATTGAATTGGATGTTCTGTAAGGTACCTTTCAGTACTGAGTATGTGTGTTTGTGTGTGTGTGTGTGTGTGTGTGTGTGCGCGCGCGCATTTACATGAACTTTATATTATCTCACGTATCCATCTGATTTTCTCTTCCTCTTGAACTTTAGAGTTATTAACTGGTAGAGCAAGGATGTGAGGCCAGTCTGGTCAAGTCTGAAGCCCATATTCTTAACCACTGCCCTGTGCTTAGGATAGGCACACAGGGGTGCCAGGTGGTTGGTATTTTATGTTATATCTGGGGATCTTTGTATCTACACCTGTGACTCCGTGGGAGCAGAACTGGGATGTTGTAGAGGGTTTAGGCTTTAACAGAGGGATCTGGGTTCACATTCTCGCTCCGCCTCTTCATCATTGTATGGTCTCAGGATGCTCGACTGGGACATGAGAATAACCAGTCCTGTGTGATCATGTTGTTCCGAGGATCAGGCAAAATGATGTTTGTGAAACACCTGGCACAGTGCCTGCTGCAGGGAAAGTGCCCAGTGAAAAGGGGATCAAGATGGGGATATTGACTGATTAGAGATTCCTTAATTATCCTGTAACCCCAACGTGTTTCATGGCACACAGGAGACAACGGAGCCAAAGAGATGTCTCACACACACACACACACACACACACATCCCAAAGAGTGATGAATTTTATGACTTCATGTTGCTGGAACTTTTTGGTAGGGCTCTGCATTTTAGGGCACTAAATCATAGCTCAGATAACCAATATGATTTGCTGTGGTTGGCTGTTTCTTACACAGCTTGAATGTTCTTCAATCATTTTCAAAATATGAACAGTTGCTTTTCAGACCTCTTTTATTTTTGCCCGTGTATCGTCAGGGCGTTTCTCTCCTGTCTCACTCTCTCTCTTTCCTTTTATTGAGCCCTGCACCAGTTTTACATTAATTAATTATTTCAACCACGCTCACAGCAACTCTGCCACATAGGTTTTGTTATTCCCATTTCACAGCTGAGGGTCTTGAGGCTCAGAAAGTGTGAGTCATCTAAGACCACTGCTAAGACCACAACTCTTAAGTGGCAGAGAAAAAAATCTAAACTCAGATCCCTCTAACTATTGAAATGGAGGTGGGAGGGCCAGAGAGATCAATCCATCTTTGGCCTCGTTGCTTCTTGAGCTTGTTCTTTTGGGGAAAAAAAAGTCATTTACTCCCTTATTAATACCAGGGAACTCTGAGCACTCACTGTGTTCCTGGCTGTGCTGAATCCATTATACATTATCTTATTTAATGCTACGAACAGTCCTGAAGGGTGAATACTAATTACTAGACCTAAATATCAGAGGAGGTGATTACTGAGGTACAGGTAGATTCAGTAAGACCAAGCAGCCCAGGCTGTAATTGGCATAAGTGGGGATTTAACTTAAGTAGTCTGACTCCAGAATAAACTCTTCTCAGAAGCTCGTCTATTGATTTTATTATTGTCCATGAGGGCACGTGGTCTCCATTACTCTTGGGAGCATTATTGTGGCTTTTCTGTAACTTAACTTCTGCTCCTTTTGGCGATGCCCATCACCAACCTCTTCTCATCTCTGAGGACAGACAGTGCACATGGAGGGTATGGGAGCTGTAGAACAACAGACTAAGAGAGCTTTGCCATTGAAAGATTTCTTTAAGAGGTCGTCAAGTTCAATGGCTTCCAACCATGGGGCATGACCTGTTTAGTGGGTTGTCAAATCAATATAGTAGTCATGGTCAGTATTCCAAAAGTGAAATGAATAGAATAGAAAACATAGAATGGATTGCGCTTAGAGTGAAGTAGTGTCGAGAAACAGTTGAGTTAGTGATCTTCTGATCTATGTGTGTGTGTGTGTTCTAGATCACTGTGGAAAATACATTCCTTATTGAGGGTCGTGTTTGTCAAACTGAAAAACATTGGTTTCATCCAGTGGTTTTCAAATTTTGTTCCAAGGAGGCCTCAGATACCTTAAGGGATATTGAGGTGGGAGAAGTTGAGTAGGAAGACCTTCAAGAGTGTCCCCTCTTCCAGCTAAAGTAGTCCCATATTTATCTATTTTTCATGTTAGATTTCATATAATAGTCCATCTTGTAAAAAAGGACTCTACTGAAAAAATAATTAAAGAGCCACTGATTAACCATTGGAATTGTGTTGGATTGAATGTTGATTCATTCTTGTGTGACTTCGTGTGGTCACCAAGGACCAGCTGTGTGCCCAGCAGTGTAAAGACTGCCATTGAATATATGGCAATAGAAAATGTAATTACCCCTGTCCTTAACTTGTTCTTAGAACCAATTTGATAAAAACTTTTGTTTACACCAGATATGGTAAGGGAATACATGATGATGTGGTTGATTGTTCTTTAAAAAGATAGACAAAGCTTTGTTACAGGGATGGATATGGAAGGATCAAAGCTGGCTGAAGCCAACAGAAATGAAATTAAATGCAATCCAAAGGAAAGTCTAATTCAAAAAGATACATGCACCCCAATGTTCATAGCAGCACTATTTACAATAACCAAGACATGGAAACAACTTAAATGTCCATTGACAGATGACTGGATAAAGATATTGTGGTATATTTATGCAATAGAATACTACATGGCCATAAAAAAGAATGAAATAATGCCGTTTGCAGCAACACGGATGGACCTAGAGCTTGTCATTTGAAGTGAAGTAAGCCAGAAAGACAAAGAAAAATACCATATGATATCACTCATATGTGGAATCTAAAAAAAGAAAAAGAAAAAAAAGAGGACACTAATGAACTCATCTACAGAACAGAAACAGACTCACAGAGGCATAGTAAACAATCTTATGGTTCCCAGGGAAAAGGGGTGGGAAGGAGTAAATTTGGGAGTTTGTGATTTACAAATGTTAGCTACTATATATAGAAATAGATTAAAAAAAAACAAATTTCTTCTGTATAGCACAGGGAACTATATTCAATATCTTGTAATAACCTTTAATGAAGAAGAATATGAAAATAAATCTAGGTGTGTATATGCATGATTGGGGCATTGGGCTGTACGCCAGAAATTGACACGCTGGAACTGCCTGTACAGCAATTTTAAAGAAATGTAGGCAGAAGTTACAGAGTGCCTCTAGAGGACACACTCTTCTGCACTTCTGCTGTCACCATGATAACAGAATCCCAGCTGGCCCACTGGTCCCAGAGGAGGATGCGAAAAGTGTGGAGCAGAGCCCCGCCCCCCCACCACCCTGCAGCAGGCAGCAGAGCCTTTCTGTTCATACGTGAGAAATTAACGCTCACTGGTATATGCTCCTGAGGCTTTTGATGTTAATTTTTACCCAGCAATAGGCGACCAGAATACTTCTGAGATTAAAATTAGAATCAAGGCGGGCTGCATCAGGGAAGCAGACTTCCACTGCATTTCAGGAGGGCTCTCTCTGCCAAGGAAAAGAACAGTCCCAGAGTGAAACAGAGTTAAATTAGGAGTCTCCTATCCATGGGATAGTCCACCACCAGGAAGCTGCGCATGGTCTTCTCAGTTGGAGTGGGGATCAGGCTTTCGTTTCAGGACGACTAAAATGCTAAGCAGTTTGGGGAATGATTGGCAGATCGTTTCATCCGTGTTTCAGCAGAGAGGGAGGACAAGCAGGGAGGGGTAAGCAGTGTGTGTGCAGAGAAGGAGTAGGTTAGGAACAACGGTGCCGCGGGGAGCTTCGAATGCCCTACCAAGGTGTTGATCTTTGATCCAAACCTTGTGCGTTTGTTGTTCAGCCCGGAGCCCCTCCTCCTTCCATCCAAGTTCTACTCATTCCCAAAGATCCAGCTCAAGTCCAGCTTTCCCTGTGGGCAGTTTCCCTGACCTTTCCAGCCTGCGGGGACCAGCTCATCCCTGAACTCTTGACCTTGGCTGCAGTTCAAATGCTGTCTTAGCTTTTTCCTTGACTTTTTCCAGTCTGAGATGGATGATTTCCCACATGCTCATGTAGCGTTTCCTCAAGTTAAAGAACTTGCCGCTCTGCACTGTGGTCTTGTATCTCTCCTTAAAACCATGTGCTGGATGAAGGCAAGGATCAGGCTCATTCATGCTGGTGTCCCCTCTTTCTGCCACAGTGCCTGGCACACTCCAGGGCCTCAGGAAGTACTTCTTGGATGAAAGGATGCAGGTTTCTTCTGTCTTTCTGACAAACTAAACTCCTGAAAGGCAGTTGGTATTTATGTTCCCATAGTGCTCCAAGGCCTGTGCATTTATTCATTCAACGAATATTTGATGTATGAGACTTGCCCTGACTTACCAAGCCCTGTGTCACCTGGCTCCTACCCATCTCTTTGACATCACCTTGTGTAACTCTCCTCCTCACTCATTTACCTGCTCATACGGGACTTTTTTTTTTTTTTTAAGTTCTTTTTGCCCTTAAAGCTCCTTCCCACCTCAGGGCTTTCAGTCTTTCTGGCTGCAATCTCTATCCCTTCATCTTCAGTGACCTCCCCTTTCTTGTCATTTAGATGACTACCTCCTTCCAGAATCCTGTCCTGAGTACCCAATCCATGGCACCACCCATGTCTCTCCAGCACACCCTTCAACCCCAGTTTTCTGCATGACATTTACTTTTTGATAACTTCCTTCCGTCCTTCTTTCCTTCCTTCCTTCTGTTCTTTATTAGCTTGCTTATTGATTGATTGATTGATTGTCCCTCTCAGCTAGAATGTAGGCTTCATGGTATCTGGTACTTTTTTAGTCTTATTGCTCTGTCTCTAGTATCTGATAAGTATGTGTTGAATGAATAAATGGATGAACGAATGAATGAATATGGGTGCAGGATTCAGCTGTGTGTCGCAAATATAGTGGGAAAAGGACAGTTTAGGTTCTTGCCTTCAAGCATTATTTTACAATTTTGCTGAAGAATGATTGATGTGTACAGGGTACAGCAGAAAAGCAAAAGAAAGCCAATAAACAGCAAATACAAAACAAAAGGCTGGCATATATGTAGTTCACTGAGGTACTTAAGCCTCAGCTTCCTGTGTGAGATGAGGATAATAACACCTCGTTGGCAGGGCTGTCACAGGATTGAATGAGATGAAGGGCGGACAGCACCCAGCATCACGCCTGGTGTGCAGCAGGTGCACCGTGAATGGTGTTCTCCACCGTCACCTTCTGACATGTCAAATAAAATGCGTTGAGAAGCTTGTATTTGTCTACCCACATGACCCGCTCCAGAGAATTAGATCACATTCCAAGTATGGCTCCTATGCTTAAATCCAGTAATGAAAATGTTTCTGTCCCAGGTCGCTCCACAGTGTTGACAGTGGGGGTGGAACTGATCATAGTTCATTTGCGAGCCATGAACTTTGATTCTTTGAAAGCCTCTGGGTAACCGGGAGATCTCGTTAGCTGCTGCTCTGGCACAGCATGGTGGGGAGCTATGTTATAATTGGCCGCAAGCCCCTGAACCAGCAGGAAGAGGCAGGAGATGCTGTAGGCAGGGCTGATCTGCGGAGGGGCAGCTGATGACTGCTGGCGTTACCTGAAATGCCATCATGGGAGGGTTAGTCCTTCAGCTTAAATCATCGCTGGATTAAAAACAACGACCTCCGCAATTTCAGCAGTCACTTGTGTGTTAGTGAGAGTTTGCTAAACTGTTCCACTCTGGACCCGTACATAGAGCTCATTCAGTTCTCACATCCAAAACAGTTGTGGTTCGGAGCACTCAGGGCTAGAGTCACTTTGAGTCCCTGTCTTGTGAGAGTTCTTTCGGGAGACTGGGTGGCTGAGTGTCAGATGAGTCAAGTCCCATCGAATCCCTGGAGCAGGGGCACGTTTGGCCAGGAGAGGGGCGAGGGCACAGACAGTTACACAACAGCGCTCCCAAAGTTAGCTCATGTCCGTTTCTGATCTGCCTTCCCCTCCCCGCTCCGCCCACACAGATGTGCCCTTTAAATATTTATTTGCCCACTTTGCGTGTGGCGGACTTGAGCCCTTTGAAGGTGTTTACTAATTAGATCAGGCTGGGAAGTTAGGCAACTTCGGATATATTTATCCTGTGTGGGGTAGTCCCCGGGCACAAGACCCCTGAACAGCCTCAGGGAGGTCAGCTGTGGCTTCTCTGCTCACTTGCTTTATTGGAGGAAGTCCTGATTATTGCCCAATTAAGCTGAATGGCACTGGCTCTCTTTCTGTCATTAGCTCCTGACCCAATTTCGAGACAGACATCAGAGAGGCTGGAGCCAGAAGGCTAAACCCTGGTAGCAAGCAGGGCTATAGATCAGTTGCATGCTGGGCTCAGTTTGACACAGTCCATGTGAAATTCTGACGCAGTGGTGCTAGCATCCGGGGCCTCAGGTACTGATCTTGGCTTGAAGGGACAAGGGCTGCTGCAGTGTTTCAGGATCAGTAGACCCACAGGCCACTGGCCTCAGATAATTTAAAATAATATTTGCTCCAGGAGAATCTGAGCTCATGCATGAGTGGATGTGTCTGAGTGGGTGTGAGCAGGGCAGGTGTGTGTATGTTTGGGTGTATAGACCCAGATGAAGGAGCTTTTGGAAGACGTGGAGCATAAACTGAGGGGGAGTTCTGTGGTTCAGGCTCGTTTGATTCCCTCCAGCCACTTTGGCTACTGTCACTGTTCCGACAGACCGGAAGAGAGGAACTGCTGACGATGGCACATGGGATGCCTGTCTGTGGTCTCAGGGGATCCCCTTAGAGATTCTTGCCTCCAACGTCTTAGTTGGTTTCAATGGTAAGGCCAAGCACTTCTCATTTCTAGATCAGTGGCATGAAGCTACTGAGCGTGCCTAAAAACATGCTGGGAAGGATGCCTGTAGCCTGTGGCAGAGATGCTAAGAGTCCACGGGCTTTTCTTTCCATGGTCCTCCTCTGTCTTTGCAGACCCCTGGGCACATGTCTGCCATGGTGCATAATTCAGTCTCTTGGTATATTTACCAGGAGCCTGGGAGCACCGTAACCTTGTAACCTTAGCACCTCACTGTGTTTCTGGGTCAGCAACGAGTATCAGATGAACCAAACAGACACACCTCACAGGGAGCTTTAGGCTTCGTCTTAATGTTCCAGAGAACAAAATGGAGGGCAGACGGCCCCAGTTAGCACTGGATGGAAGGTCTTGGGGGTGGCAGTGGGGTGAAGGGCAGGCCAGCTCCATCTGTCCCTGGGAGATATGATGTTCCATTTGTGGCGAATGGATTCCCTTTTTATCCTTGTGCCACCATCAGGTTGGCCTCCAGTGTTATTCTGCGTCTTCATTCAACTCTTTGCCCCAAATATGGACAAACTTCCTTCTCGTGTTTCTGTCATTTGGGAGCAGGCCCTAGTAGTTGGAGCTTCCAGAGCTGGACTACTTGAACCTCAATCCCATCCCCTTTACCATCTTAATGGTAAAGTTGAGGTGATATAATTGTTATTTCTAAAGGTTGCTCTGAGGATTACATGAGGTTTAAGCAGAGACCTTATGAGAGTATCTAGCTAAAGACAGATGCTCAGGAATGTCAGTTACTCCTTCCTGCAACCCAAGGATGCTCCTTCCCATCTCACACTTGGCTGTGGGGAGGATTGGATAATGGATACAAAGCACCTTCCTCTGTAAATCTGTTCTGGGGAGCCAGTATCAATGGCTCCCCAGAACAGACAGAAAGTAGAAAAGATCTGACAACCTCCTAAGGAACTGCACAGAGAAAATGACCCAGACTTCAGCACTGAGAACACCTCGACATCTTCCTTCCATGACTAGTTCACTCTCAAAGGTTACTGGTCTCGAAGACTTTTGACTGTTTCAGAGACAAAAGATTCAAGACAGAAGTCTCTCTTTTTGATGCATACTTTCTAAGAGACACACCTTTTTCCCTGGAGATGGACAGAAGGAAGGATGGTGCCCTCTTCGGAAAAGACCTTCTCTCTTATGCTCGGGGCTTTAGAGTTAACCTAACTTCAGATATCCCAAATCTTAAGGCACAACCATCACTGTGGCAGTAATTATACACCAAGCTATGCCAATACCATTGTGCCACAGGGTTTTATTATATTTGTCACATATGCACTTATGGATATATGACTATTTCAACGTGTTATATTTTTGAACAAAAATGCAATACTTCTCCAACTGTTATTTTAAAATCTTTTTTCTCTACTTAAAAATATACCATAAACTTCCTGCCAGATCAATACTACCTTGAATGGCTGCTGAATATCACATAGTACAAATGCATCACAATGTTCTTAACAAATCTCTGTTTGCAGCAAGACCATCGTGGCTAAATTAAGGGGATGGAGAATGGTCACATGAAGGGCATTTTAGATGTTAGTCATGGAAGTACATTTATATTTTTAGAAATTGGGGGATTTATAAGCAACATCACCTAAATCTTTATTTCAAGTTGATAGATTGTGGATTAGTAGAATTTTTAAAATAAATTTGTCCTGGCTTTATTTGCTTTGAAAAAAAAATCCCTGTTTGTAGATACGTTGATTGTTTCTAGTGATCCCCCTTATAAATGACACCACAATGAACTTCCTTATACATTTAGTTTTACACCTGATTGTTAGTATAGAATAAATCACCACTGATGGCATTTCTGGTTTAAAGGGCATGCACTTCTTGAGGCTTTTGATAAATACTGCCTAGTTGTCCTTTAAAAAGACTTTACCAGGTTCTTCCCCAAATGGTAAGGATAACTGAGGCACACACGAGAAACAATAGAAGGCAAAGAGAAGAATCTGATGGGGACAGACTTCCCTGGAGGCTTCGGCTCCCCAGAGGGCTGAGGGAAGCAACGTCTCGGCGTGTTTTGACCCACCCCCTGTGCATCAGATGCTGTTCCATACCGGGCAGCGCCCATCTGTGAGTTTCTACATCCCAATGACACTGGATTTCGGTTTCAGAATGAAGCCATTTTTCCTGGGGAGCAAGGCTAGGAGGTGGTGTTGGTAGGGAACTGGAGAAAAGGCACAGGTGAAGAGGTGTCAGGCTTATGGCTTCTAGTGGGGTGGAGCCAGCTGTTTGGGGCTTAAAACTCAAGCACGTTTTTCAGGTGAAAATTTCCAAGTCACTAGAAAGTTCTGGCGGAGGCTAACTCTGGATCATTTCCCACCTGTCAGCAGAACTCAGTGAGTCTGAATGACTCACAATGAAGAAACATAACTTGTCGGGGCCTCCCAGGACCTGGTAGACACAGACAGGAATCTGGACAACCTTTCTGTTGAAACTTTATTAGTGAGGTGACGGCAACAGCTGGTCTTTGTGAAGGCAACTGTGGCTCCCCACCTTTGTGCTTCACTGTGTCTTGTAAAGCTTTTATGAAATCTCTGTCATCCCCTTGGTAAATCCTGTGTCATGAGGAAGGATGCTGAGCATAAGGAATCCACCATCTATGACTGCTCCTAGGTTTCTGATCCTTCCAGGGAACTTAGCATTTTTTGGCTCTTGCCAAGAAACCAAGTTGCTGAAGCTATGGGACTTTTTCCCAGTGGGAAGATCTTGTTTGATGAGCGTGACTGTAGCTTTATGTCGTTCCGGGCCTTGTTGGCTTGGGGAGGACTCCCTAACATCTGCTGGAGTTTGACGAGTGAATGATGCAGAGAGGAACAAGAGATGGAGAAGGTGGGTGTTTACTGACCTCATGCAGACTTGTTAAAATATGCCAACTACACATATGAAGTCTCTACATTAAAAAACAAAATTACTAACTCTCAGGAGAGAAAATGATTGTCATTCACTGCTAATCCTCCTAGGTAAGCGGAAGAACGTCCCTACTTACAGCAAAGAGAAAAGTTTAGCAGACATTCAGCCGTGGGTTCTTACTGTGGTACAGCCCCATCATATATTTCCTGAGGCATCTACCAATGAGCCTTCTAGGATTGCATTTTTCTCTTTATTTCTCTTTCTCTTCACCTCCTCTCTTCTTTTTCCATATTGTACAATAGGGAAAAAAAAACCATGGGGTTTAGAATCAGTTTACCTAGAGACAAGTGGTAAGGTGACTGAGCCTCAGTTTTACATCAGCAAAGTGGGTATAAGACCTGCTTCTCGGAGGAGTATAGCTCAGCGGTAGAGTACATACTTAACGTGCACATGGTCTTGGGTTCAATCCTCAGTCCCTCCACTTAGAAAAAAAAACAAATAAATAAACTGAATTATCTACCCACTTGAAAAAAACAATTTAAAAAATAATAAAAAATAAGACCAGCTTTTCTGTGTTTGTTTATTCACCACAGGTAAATTGAATATCAACTACCCACTTAACAAAAATGTGAAACATGAGCCCTAAGGTCTAGCACATGTTAGCTTTTATATTTTTTACTTTCTTTTCTCTTAAAATTCTGCTTCTCCTTTCTACTCCTGACTCAGTCTCTGGACTTCCAGAGACCTGTATAGATGTCTTTTGCTCTGCTGGTAGAATTATGGGTTCTTGAATTTGGAGGTTATTTGAAGATTTTTCTCCCCTTCTGTTCCTGGTGTAAACTACTGCTCAGGAAATAATCCTGGAATTAGAACAAGCCTCTCTTCCTTTCATGATGTCTTTTTCATTGCTTCCAAGCTTTCCATAACTTTTCTGTTTCTACCCACATCATCTAGACTGCTATTGCAGAAGGATCCTAATTGGTATCCTCAACTTTTTTTCTCTTTCCTTGCCAACACAACCCATACATAACAGTCATTCATTCACTCACTTAGTAAACATACATCAAATGAATACCGATACTTCCGAGCACTGTACTTGGTGTTGGACGTGTCCTTCCTAATTCCGATACTTCCCTCACGTTCCCTTTGCTTTCAATATAAACATCAAGCTCCTTTACCTAGGATTCAAAATCCCTGCATCCACCTATCTCAACTTGCTTTTTAATTCTCTCACTGCATATTGTTACCTACTCTCAACTCTGCCTTCACATGTACCATTCTCCCTTCCACGTGTGCTGTCTCATCTCTATTTCACGTGTTCAAACCTAATGTCCAGTGGAGAGTTTAGATGTTAAGTATTTTGTGAAACTCTCCTGAGTATCCTTCCTTGGGACCTTTGTCACTTAACATCTCAACCAATTTAATTCAAATTGCTGATTACCTTTTCAAGCATTTAAGAAGTCAATGAGATTCCAAGTGCACGAATCAAAACAGGAACAACTTGGCTTACACATTCTTGCATCCTCCACAGGATCTAACAACACAGTGTCTTGCTCAACAAACACTTGATTGTTTGAGCCATATAATAAAATGCACACATTGGGAATAATGCATGGTGAATGATCCAAGTAATTTATCGCTTCCCTCTCATTTTTGGGGTTGATGTCAGATGCTAACTTGGCTCAAACTCTTATCAACAGTGCCTTCTTCTCCAACTTGGTTGCCATGGATTCTTCATTCCTCTTCCATCAAAGTCTTCTTGCTATGGAAATACAGGGTTACCTGGTCTAGCCAGGAGATCATGGTGTCAGGTAGTAGAAAGAGCTGTAGCTTTGAATAGATATTTAGATCTGGGTTATAATTCTAACCATAAACTGGGTAACCCTGGAAATGTTTTTTTTTTTTTTTTTTTTTTGCCTCTCTGAGTCTCAAGTCCCTCTTCTGTGAAATAGAATTAATAAAAACCATTGCAGGGCTGTTGTGAAAACCAAGTGTGATAATATATATATATATAGGACTCACTATCTTGCTCAGTTCACGCTAGGAGCTTATTAAGTTATAGATAATATTGATATTGACCATGAATGCTCGAGTGCTCCGCATCTTCCGGGACACTTCGGAAGAACCACTGGATTTATAAGGATGCATCCTGACCTCATGTGTGGTGGGCTCTCTTAGACTTTCATTTAGGGAGCTGTCCAGCATCCAAGCTCCTCCTTGGTTGGTACAGAATCTCTTGTTTGTAGTCTTGTTGGAGAGTAGTGGCCTCCACCTACCACAGATGTCAAAGAAGAGAGACTCACTACTCACCCCTAGGCCACCAGAGCTGAGCAAATGTCCAGGGCTTGGCCCGTTGGATGCATCGGCGACCTTGCTTCTCAGGTTTGGGATTCAGCCTGTATGACTATAGCTTCTGAGATTTCTTAATTTATTTTTTGATTTTAATTTTTTAGTGGAAGTACTGGGGATTGAACCCAGGACCTCGCATATGCTAAGCACACACTCTACCATTGAGCTCTACCCCAATCCCACTAGCTTCTGAGATTTTGAAGCTAAATGCTCACTTAGTATTCACCCACAACTAGAGCAACTTTGATGCTGGTTTTCAGCTGCATTCTTCCTTTTTCCTTATTATAAGATCACTGTAAAGCTTCCTTTTCTTTGATCACTCCTCTGCTAGGGTCTTGTTCACTAAGCCTTTTGTCCTGTGAGTCTCTGATAAACTCCCAATAAATCACAACCTGTCCCCTCTTTCCCGTTTTTCCTCTATTTGTTACTTGAAACTCATCACTGACAGTGACATACCAGGCATCTCAGGCACTTCATTCAGTGACAAAGAATCGTGGTGCATTCAGCCTGATCTTTGACCCCATCCCTGTGATGGGTTCTTCTGCTGCCATTGTCTTTGATGGTCTTTGCAGCTGGGCTTCCATTGTTTACTTTCTGGGAATCCTGAAAATAGAGACGATGTTGAGTTGCTCTCTAAGTGAGCCACTGGCTTTCCGATCGCCTCCCTTCTGTCTTTGCAGGTTGGAACTTCTCACCTTAAATTGTTGCCATGTTCCTGTCTTTCTTGCCTTTAGAAGGATGGCTCAGCCAATGAAATTCTGATGCCTTTTCTTTCAACACCTGAACTTGTTATCAGGAGATATGAGTTCTCATCTAAACTTTATTGTCGATACTCTTTATGTAAGCCAGTCCACCTCTTTGTTCTTCCGCCCGCACACCTATAAATGAGGCTAAGTAGCCACAAGGGTCAGTTTGAGGAGGAAATAAAATGATCGTCATGCTGGGATCTTTGCAAAGCAAGACTGATGTGGTGATAATCACCACATGGTGCTATGAACATTTTTTTTTTTTACAATAACAATGATAATAAAACCAATGGTGAGATGATTAGGAAGAGATTGAGTGGCTTTTGGGGTTTCGTTATTACCCAGTGAGAAGAACTATGCATTAAATGACAGTGGGGGGCTGAAGGCTTGGAGTCAAGCTACCGTTTTTCTTAATCAAGTAGTGACCTCTTCTGGGGAAAGAAAGAGGCAAGCAGGGCCTTAGCACTGGGGGACTCACAAAACATCTGCACCAAGGAAAGCGATGACAGAGTAGGTGATCCCCAGGGGGAGAGTCTCTCAGGGTGGCTGTCAGCTCCGGGCAACCAAGTAAAAAACAACACTGAATGAACTGAAGCTGAAAATCATTTGCCCAGTAGCCTGGGAGAGCTCAGTTAGAGGGAGCTACTGAAAGCTTGTGAACCTGTTCCATGCACTGTGGTGAGGCCACTGGTCATGCAAACTGCCCAGGTCCAGGACCCCAACCCCAAGGTTCAGATGGGGAATGTATTTTTCTGCATTCTTAACTAGAAAAGAAAAGAAATACTATTTCCAACATAGAAAGTAAGGTTCAGAAAATATAGGAGTCTAGAAGAGTTTTTGTTCAGTGGTCCTTCTTTTGGGGGCAGGAGAGAGGCAAGCTCCTACTGCAGTCTTGCCAATTGGACTGGGAGTAATGAAAATCATTAAATATAAAATATATATATTATATATTTTACTCCATGAAATGCCAGCATATTCATTTGTTACTTTAGGCTTTTGCAAGGAGGAAGAGGGAAAGCCTCCAGGAAGCGAACTTGGTGACTCCAGCCACCACTACATTCTCTTTTTTGTGTGCCGAAAGGACTGAAGCTATGTTAGATGGACAAGTAGTACATCAGACGTGGTCTGTATTGGGCAGTGCTGCATGGCACATCCCTGAGGTCATGGCTTCTTCTTAGACTCGTGGGTGGCAAGGTGCGGGGTTGATGGAAATCATACTGCTCTCTCCCTTGCTGAATGAGCTTGGAAGAACTGACTCAGAGAGAGGAAGGAACTCACCCAAGTCCAGAAATATAGGAGCAGGGTTCATATTACAACTGGGTCTTCTGACCATCTTTGCCTTCTCATTAGCAGTCACTCATCTTCCACCTCCTTCCAACACCCCCTGCAAACTAAATCAACTAGTAATACCAACATACTAGATTGATTCATAATATGGTAGCTGCAAATTGTTAAGCAGATACTGCATGATAGCCTCTGTTCATTCATTTATTCAGCAAATAATTTTTGACTACAATGTGCTAGACACTGGGGAATACAGTGGTAAGCAAAACAACGATAAACCCAGCCATTGTAAAAATCTCATCTACAAAGATTAAACTGCAACCGTGCAATCTCTGAAGACAAAGGATCTGATGGTATAAGAAGCTACAATGGAAGGGTGGGGTTTTGTCCAGGGAGAGCTTCTCTAAGGAAGTGGCCATTGTACTCATGTAGTTGCTCAAGCCTAACGTCTCTGAGTCATCCTTGCCCCCCTTCATTTTCTGGCACTCCACATCCTATCCACCAGCAAATCTGGTTGGCTCTGCCTCTAAGATGTGTGTAGAATCTACTTGTCTCCCCACCTCTGTTGCCATCCACCTTCACTCAGATGTCCCCAGTGTCTTGCCTGTATTGTTGGGACATGGTCTCTCTGCTTCCTCTCTTGCCTCCGTATGGTTAGATATGTTTGGACAATTCTGGGTCATCAATGTGCTTAAGTTGTGTCCAGCAGGACTTCTCAGAGGCTTTCATATGCTAACCAACATGGTAAACCATAAAGAGGAACGTAGCACACAGCATCTTAGATGTAGCTGACCACAGAAATTTTTTCTTACAGAGCATCTCACACAGCTGCTGCTCCATGGAAGGCATTCTGAAGAACTCAGAGAACGTCAATGAGGATATATTATGGAAAGTATTTATTATCCCACGTGAGGACATGATGGGAAATGGAGCCCCTCATGACAGTTTTGCTGACCTGGAAGTCAGGTTGACTGAGTTTTAGCCACAATTAGCGTCTCCTGAGCTGTGTCACGTTGGGCAAAAGTCGTTTAGTTTTTCTGAGCTTGGTTTCCTCATCTGTGAAATACCAATAATAATTCCTGTCCTACTTTGCCAGGCTGTTGAGAGAATCACATGAGATCATGGACGTTAGAGAAGGAACACCATTTTCCCCGATTTAACCACCAAAACAAAATGCAGTACCGCTACTGTGCTACTGACGCCTGGAAAAACATGATTTCCGGTTACACCATCTCTGCCCTTTATCATAATCAATGAGCAATGAATTAACATTTAGTTTATTTGTTTGAGCAACTGGGAGTAAAACCCAGGGAGTTGCTGGCTGTTGGCTAGAAGTCAAACAAAACAAAGAATTAGTTAGAGTTAAGGCTGTGGACAGTGCCAATCTGTGGCAGGCATGGAAGCAGGCAAGAAAAGCCAGTTGCCTGGACAGAAAGAAAGAAAAGAGCAGGGGTTGGGTAAAAAAAGCCTAGGGAGATAAGAAAATCTGAAAATACAACACTGTAGAGACTATAAAACTGCAGTGATGCTGACAAAGAATGAATTATCACCTTCGCTACTGGTGGTGACATGGTTCCCCACACAGAGTCACTGAATGGTGTTGGGTGTGGTAATTCAGCGAGGATCAGAGAGGCAGCGTGCAGACTCTAAGCTGGCAGAGTTCTGTGAGTCTTTGTGAAATGCCCGTTCAGAGCCCTTGGTTCATGCCAGGACAGCAAGTTCTGCTGATGTCCCCTTTCAGATCCTAAACACTGCCAGGTTCTCTTTTTCTCAGAAGGCTTTGGCTATGATTGACTAGTGACCTTAGGCTCAGGAATCCCCCAGACTAATTCACACTCATCTTGATGTATTTGTGGGACAACCCTGATGATGGTGATGACAGTGATGTTGATAGTATTAAAAATGACAGAAACCATAGCATCCATATGGCAGCTTAGAAAGGCTGTCATATCCAACCCCCTCAAAATATGCCATGAGGTCAGTATTGCTGTCTCCATTAAACTGCAAGGAGAACCCAAAGTCCAGCACTTTACCAAAGGTCACATGGCCAGAGAGAGGCAAAGCTGGCATGGAACTAGATCTTTTGTCCCTTCATCCTTTTATGCTTGTCTTACATGGTGTTGCTTTTCTGGCCACCTCCCAAGAGGGGAAGCAAGCTCTCTGGACACCAATTCTGGAAAAAAAAAAACTTGCTGGATTGATTCTCCCACACCTGAGATGAGTCCATTTGGATACAAAGTTTTGTGTTTTGAGGTCTTTCATGAGGCAGGATAATCTGATCTGACAGCAAAATTGAGTTGTCATCAAACCTCTAAGTAAATGCTCATCATTGTATTTGCTTGGGGAGGCATCATGTAGCCGTTAAAAACTATCCAGGTTTCCCTTTCAAATCTGGCACTTATTAGCTGTATGACCAATATGTTTGTGTCTCAATTTTCCATCTGTAAAGTGGGGTTTATAATATTATCTACCCTGGGGAGATTATTGTGAAGGTTACATGAATATACGTAAAGCACTTGAAACTGTACCAGCATATGTTAGCCACATTGTCAGGCACACTTGGGTTTCATACTCTTTGTTTCCCTTGTACTTCATTGTCATTGTTCTTCCTAGAACTCATCGACCTGAATGGTAGTTATATGTCCCAGTAGACTGAGAGATCTTGCGGGGCAGGATGCAAATTTTACTCACTACCGCATCTCTTGTCCCTGGTACATAGAAACTCCCTAAGAACTTTTGTTGATTGAATGGGCAAATGAATAAACACACAAATAGCTGTGTAACATAGTCAATTAAAAAGAATCAGACAAAACATTTTTCATCACTTGTTTCCTGATGTGTGAATACTCAATTTCTTCTGACATAATAAAAAAGCAAGCAAGTAGGTATCTTCTTAAAATCTTCGCCTTTCTTCATTCATACTTGGACCAATGGGTCTTAAACTGCTGAGAGAGACAGAGCCAGGGCTCACTGGCCAAATACTCTGCAGTCAATTACTTGTGTCATCTGGAATGTGCCCTGATTAGGTATTGATCCATGAGGACAAAGACTATGCTTTGTTCTCTCTTATATCCCCAACACCTAAGAGCTTGTCTGCCATTCAGTAAGCACTCAGTCAGCATTTACCATATGAATATGTAAATAGCCAGGGGCTCTTTTATTTTTGTTTTGTGCCCATTCATCAGGAAGTTTAATTCCAAAGTGATTTGTCTACCTACCTCGAAACCTTAAGTTTGAGGCATCAGTGTCCCAGGCAAGAACTCAATAGAATTAAAAGGTTTCTGTTGGCACAAAACACTTACCAGGATTACGAAGCAAACAGGAGAAACAGAACAAAATGATAAGAATAACTTGTGTTGTTTTCCTGTGGGATTTTCTGAGGTCTTTCAAGGCATATCCACTGACTAGTGAAATAGATTTGCTGGAGGAAAGAGAGTAGGAAGGAAAATGGACACATTATCATGGAACTTTGTTTCTTGTGGGTTTTGTGGCTCTAGCTGACGAGGATTCTACCCAGTGTTAGCTAAACATTACTCTTTTAGGATGACTTACAGTCGGGTAGATAGGCCAATGGCATTCGCTGGAAACATGGGTAGACTGAGGCCTGGGAATTTTGTTTAAGTGAAGTGACCTGGCTTTTCTCAGAAATGAGGGTTTGTTAAGTAGTGTAATCCGAAGGCAGCGCGACCAAGGGGGAACGAGCACGTCCTTGGCCCAACTCCAGACCTACTGAATCAGAGTCTCTGGAGGTGGGCCCCAGCAGTTCGGGTGACAGAGGCCTCCCAGTGTGTCCCGATGCACTCTCTAGAGCATACAGACTACGCTCTATGGTTGTGCTTTAAGGGAAGAAAAGACTTAGAGCATTGTGGGCACCAGATGTGCTTACTCTTGAGAAGGTGTTTTTCCAGGAGGCGCTATTGTTTGGGCTTGTAGACTGCACCTAAGGGAAGAGAGCAGAAGGAGGGGCTTTTCAGAGAGAGGATTTGATGGGAAGAGATGGTGGGGAGAGGTGGCATCACAGCCACCTTCCAAGAATATGATGTGTCTGAAGGACAGGTGTCACATATCCAAAGGCTCAGGCAATGCCGTGTGTCACTAAGGCTGACATCAAGCGACTTGGCCAAGGCCATGTAGTGAGTGACAAGTGATGGACTCAAACCCAGGCTCCTGACCCCTTACAGAGTAGATTACAGCTGCATTTTCCCCCTAGAGTATGCTAAGTCATTAAAGTTTCAGAGATTCCCTCAGAATCATGAGAGATCCTCAGTAACAATTACAACCTTCTCCTGACAAGGTAACGTTAGAATGAGGGGAAGGATCAAAAAGACGGAAGGTGGTCCCAGGAGGGAGGAAAGATGAACGGAGTGATTCTGAGAGGGGCAGAAAGGAGATAGGGATGATTTCAAGGTACTCTTCCAGAAACCCATGTCTGTCTCCATATCTTAGTCACCATTTGTTGGACTGTAAGTGCTCTAGTGCGTTACTAGCCATACTGCTAGCACACATGGCCTTGAGATGAATCCTTGGCTTTGCCAGTGTCCCAGCAGTTTTATTTCCCCTGAGACTGATTCCCCTTTCTATATAACAAGGATCATCAGAGTGCCAGCCTCATGGGATTTGAGGGAAGTTTTAAGAGAGATAATTATATAAAACCTTTAGCAGGTTGCCTGGCTTATAGTAGATGCTCATTAAACATACACTGTTGTTATAATCTTGTCCAAGGCTGGCTCATGGGAGAGCAAGACAACCAGGGCTGTACAGGGAAGCCTCAGTGAGAGACGATGGTCATTGGGCTGTTACCTGCCACTCAGATCCCCCATTGTTTGTCTGTTGTCCCCTCTTGTCTTTACTTCCCCTTCCCCCTCCCTCCCCCTAAGACCCTTACTCCAGCACAACTACAGTCTTTCAGAAGGAACCCGTTCAACACAGTTCTCAGAGAAGAGTGTGGGGCAAAGATGGTCTGCAAGGATTTTCAAGGGAGTTGGAGTTGTTTTGGGATCACTGTGGGTTAAGGGCCATGGTGAAGCCTGGAGGAAAAAACCTTGGAAGTTGTGACCTTGGCAACACTCCTCCACCCCATTTCTGCTATTGGCAGAAAATGAAAATGCCCCCAGAGATGCTTAGAAAGGAACAGAAATCACCTATGTGGCATGGGCAGAAGGAAGTGTGTGTGTCAAAGCTAGGAAGGGGCTGCCCCCTTTACAAAAGAGTGTGGAGAGATTTAAGTGAATGCGTTCACTTTAGCGCTGGGTATTTCTTAACGTCAGCTCCTGGAGCTAATTCTCTGATGCTGTCATCTCCCACACCTCCATCTCAGTCCACACTTGTCTCTCCTTGAGTCTGCACAGATACCCGTCCCTGCAAAAAAGAAGCTCCTCTAAGAGCCCAGAGCAGAGCCTCAGTGTTTTTATATTTTCATAATTTCCCACATAAAAGAATCACTAGGGAGTGTATCTATCAGTGCTGATGCATAAGAAAGAACCCTCTCTTCCCCAGATCTCAGAGCTTATAGTAACTAAAATTTATTTTCCATTTATTTTACAGGATGTCTGTAGTCAGCAGGGGGTTCTGCTGCAGGCTGTGTGTGGATGATGGGTCAGTTCCATAGATTTTCTTGGTCTGTGCATTGGGAAAAATCACCCCAAGGTGCAACGGGCTCTTCTGGCAGAAGACAGGAGTCCAAGCAACCAACCTCAGGTATGCAGTCACCTTAGACTTTTGTGGGGATGTGGCTCACAGTCCACTAGCCAAAGAAATTCAGTGGGTCAAATCTAACAATAGACTAGGGAAATTCACCAGCCTTTTAGGGAGGCATGGCAAGGGTGTGGATGGACAAACATTTTACAGAAGATTGAACTGTAATCAAATCATCAGAGGGATTTTCTCAGCATGCAAATTCCAGGGCTCTTCTCCAGCTATTTTGATTTTACAGGTTAGAGTCAGTACCAACAGGGATAGTATTAATGATAATAAAAACAATGGCTGACATGATTGCTTGACTTTGATAAGCCTGACACTGTGTTAAGTACTTAAATGCATGATGTCATTTAGTTTAATTCTACAACCACCCTCTGTGATTTAGGAATCGTTAGGATCTCCATTTTATAGGTGAAGAAACAGAAGATTCCCCTGATCACACAGCTAGTGAATGGTGGAGCAGAGATACAGGCCTGTGGAGCAGAACTTCTGAGCCCTAAGCCCTTTTCAGTTTCTCGAATATGCCCATCTTTCTCCTGCCTCAGGACCTTTGCACTGCCTTTCATCTCAGCCTGAATAACATTTCCTACCATTTGCTCACTTTGTGTCTCAAGTTTTAAGTGGAAACATCCTCTTCTCAGAGGGGCTCCCTGACCTTGGCCTCTGACTGACCCACTTTGTGGGTCTCCTAGATTTTCTCAGCTTTTTCTGACCTTGTGTGCTGTGGCAACTTTCTCGATGGACAGCCCAGCCTCTTGAGTATCAGCTGGCCTCCAAACACCTCAGGCTGTCTCAGGGAAGACTGGAGACAGGAAGGAGCCAGCAGATAAATGCCTCTCCCTTTCTTCTTCTGAATGAGCTCTCCAAGGCACGGTTTTCCCAGATGGCCCTACTATCTGAGCCATTGGCTATATTTTCCTGCAGAGCTGGTGCCAGCTTGGTAAACACCACCTGGCATCTGCTTTCTCTCATTCCTTGCCTTGCCTCCCTTTTTCCTTTCCTCTTGCTGCCCTGGACGGCATCTCCCAATAAAGCCTTTGCAAGTAAGCTTTGCTGTGGGCTCCGCTGTCCTGGAAACCCAGCCTAAGGGACCACTGCTGTCCCTCTACATCTGACTCCCCTTTTCCTCTCTTGTACCCTATACTTCTCTCTCACAGCTTTCCTCGTGCAACTGGTAATCATATAGTATATACATTTGTGTGATGATCTGTTTAAGAATACTCTCTCCTTCCTCTGTACGTTCCACAAGGCAAAGATTATGTAGTGGTTTTTTGTTTGTTTGTTTTTACCACTGTGTTCTCTGCACTTAGCTCATGCCCAGCACATAGCAGTTGACCAGCAAATAATAAATGAACGTCCGTGTCTGGGCTGGAGTCCTTGCTTTGTCTCTGTTGCCTTTGGTAGGTTGCTAAAGGTCTCTAAACTTCATTTTCCTTCCTTTTTTGGAAAAATGAGATTGGGTATCTACTTCAGGGGTTCTGAGACCTAAATGTGGTGATTAACTCAAATGTTCAATAATGGATAATAATTGCTGATATTATTATTTGAGACCAGCAGCCAGCCATCTTTTTCTGTAAAGGGCCAGAGAGCAAACATTTTAGGCTTTGCGGGACAAATGGTCTCCATCACAAAGATTCAACTCCACCATTGTGGTGTGACAATATCTAAACAAGTGGGCTTGGCTGTGTTCCAATACAATTGTCTTTACAAAACAGGTGACAGGCCAGGTTGGACCTCGGGCTGTGGTTTGCCAGCTTCTGTACTAGTCTGAGCAGTGTGTATCTAAAAGTTTGTAGGAAGCCAGACCAATAGGTTATTGCAAATGTTCTAGAACTTTCTAAGCAAAGCTTACCCCTTCATTTCTTTCCAGCGTTAAAGGCATGCAGTATTTTCCTGGCAGTGACAGTGTACTTTCAGGGAAATCTGTCTCCTCGGAGTTTGTGTTTGTTGACAATGTTTCTCTAGCAAGCGTGAGTGGGGGGAGCCCTCCCTCATATTTTCCCCCTCACTCCTTTTTCCCCAGTAGTGGCATACCTTCTCCAGCCACCTCCAGAGCCAGGGTGTGGTGCAAAACCTTGGGATTTGGGAGACTGTCTCCCAAGTGGAAACTTAGTTATCTGGTAAATCTATTTAGAACAAGTGGTTTCCTTGAAAAGATATTAAAGAGATGGCCTAGTATTTTTTTTTCAATTTGATCAAGTCTTGAGAGGAGGGCAGTTTGTACAGAAATAAGAGGGTCAAGAGAACAAGACAAGTCTGCTTTAGAGAGGACATGAGTAGTATTTTAGGGCTTCCTATGTGGCAGGTAAGTGGTGGGGGAAGCAGGACACCACGGTTGATGGTTCTTCCAGAGCTACATGGAATGTGGGTCCCCTAGGAAACTGGAGATGCTGTTAGCAGCAGAAAGGGGAAGGGCTGGTAGGGATTAAAAATTGCAGCTGGTGTGGGTGCGTGTGAGCTGGCTGCCCCACCTTAGCCCTGTGAGCATCAGCTTGCTTCTCTTGTGCTAATGCAAATGCTGTGAAGACTGCCTTGTCCATCACCTGGTACAAAATGGATGCTCTAGATTTTCACGTTTCTCTACTGGAAGTATATATAACACATGACACTCCACAAATCCTAGGAAGGTTTAATCTCATCTAGCTGATCACATGCTTGCTAGACTCTGCTGCACATCAGCTTTTGATATCACCGAGGACCCATGCTCTGCACATCTTTCTATTCTTTCATCCTTAGAGTTTTGGCAATGACTCTTCTCATGGTTGCAATATGTCTGCCTCAGCCTCAAGTGTCATGTCTTCTCAAGACATTCTCAGACAAGAAAGAAGGGAGCAGGTGGCAAAAAGGGCTCCTTCTTATGTACTTCTCTTTATATTATGGAGGGAAATCTTTCCAAGAAGGTGTTCTATGAACTTCCTTCCATACCATTGACCAGAAGTCTGTCACAAGTCCAGCCCCAAACCAATATCTGCTCATGGGAATGCAGTAACCATGACTTGCCGAGAAGAGACATGACTCCCTGACTGGGGCTGGAGCAAGGAAAGGGTCTTGGCCATGGGGTAGGTGATACCATGGGGTAGTTGGCACTTTTCTTTCCTTCTCATGGCTAGAGAACATGTCTGTTTTCTTCACGATTCCTAACCCAGTGCCTGACTTTAAACAGGCACTCAGTATATATTTGTTGAGGAATGAATAGAGTAATGAATGAATAAATTATGACTAGCTTGTCCTTTTTTCTCATTTATCCCTCTGGGTTCCTCATTTCTCTGGGTCTGGTGCAGGCAGTCCTGGAGCTATTATTTCTGTTTGAACTTGAGTCTTCCTAAATTTGGTAACACGGTAAGAAATGAATATGACCTCTCACCCTGTCCATTTTCAGCCTTTGGTGTGAGTTGATCATTATGGTCAAGGAGAGGACAGGTTGGGGGATGCTGGTGGTGCACTCAAGGTGCACAGGTATGATCAACACCATTCTCAGCAAATTGGAGAATCAAGATAATTTGTTCCGTTTCATCTTCTCTCTGGGCAGTTTCCTCTGGCTTTTCAGACTCCTCTATTAGAATGTCAATGAAATAACAGAGATTTGCAGAAAATATTAAAGAGAAATACTTTGAAATACACTAAGCACCTTGGAAGCATTTGTTATCAAGCATTTAATGAACTAATTGTAAACGTCTTCTACTTAGCTCATAGCTCAAAATGTCTAAACACCCTTTCTAGGTATCCCTGTGTTAATCCAGTTTGAATGAAGCACTAGGAAATATTTTGTTAAAATAGATGATTAACCTGGATTATTCATGATTTCAGTCTTGTTTACGCCCATTGTTGGGCCAAAATGAAGACTTTCACACTTAATTCCAGAGTATCCTTGGGCAGGAGATAGAATGACAGAGTGGTTATCTAATTGGGGTTGAATTTGATCCCTCTCACTAACCAGCTATGACACACTAGGCAAGTTGCTTGATATCTCCAAGCCTCATTTTTCTCATTTGCAAAATGGGGCAACAATTGAGGGTGTTTCTGGCCCCGTATCTGCAATAAAGTAAGAGGGCAATAAATACTATCTGTAGTTGCTCTTGCCGACAAGTTATGGTCTTCAGTCTGCCATTGAAATGAGAACATCTACAGAGACAGCTGTAGTTGTCATATTTGAAAAACAGATCATGCCATTTGGGAAACCGCAATGTCAATCCAGTAATTGTGAGAAAGAGAATACATGTGTGTTCTTGGCATGGTGCAGGGAACTGGAATGGTATTCAGAACCTGATGGGGCCTTTCAGGTTGCTGAAAATGGCTCTGACCAGTGAACTAAGGGTGGCTAAAACATACCCATGGAATTGATGTCTATTTGTTTGTCTGAAATGAGGTTCTTTGGGTTGAAATGACTAATCGTGTCGCTCAAAATGGTCATTTCAGATTGCCTGAGCAGTTGGGTGTGAAAGATGGGGTTATGTAACCCACGGCCGCATGGAGGACATAGAAGACCAGGAGCTGGACAGTGCTAGTTTTAATCACGTGTCCACCAACACACAATCACTTCAGCAAGTCACCTCACCATTCTGGGACTCCTAATCTCTAAAGTGAGAATTTAATACCCACCCATATAGTTTAGCTGGTTATTGCAGGGTAAAGATGAAATGATTTTGTTGTGGTAATTATTATGGTCATTGACTGTGATCGGAGAGGACAGTTCCTTGGGTCTGGGAGTATGAGAACTAATGTCCTTCCCTGATTAGTTCTTTCTAACTTTCTGGATAAAATTCAAACCAAGTGTTAAGAGGGGATATTAAAAAACAAAATCTCTGACTTGATCACCTGGAAGTCTGAATGGATGAAGGTGGAAGTCTGGGTCCTCTGAGAGGCACACACTAAGACAGGATGAGACACCCAAGAGATTTGCTGGAGGAAACACCTGTGAAGGAAGAGAAGGAGGAAGTAGGGGCGGCAGGAAGATTCTTCAGAATGCTTCAGACCTGCGAAAGGAGAGGAAGAAGGAAAGAGAATTGGGTAGAAAGAGCCTCAGGCCGGAGTGCACTTCTAAAACCTAGTGTTTGTCTAGGCTAGTGGGAGGCCTTGAGCCAGAACTGCCCACGGGAGCAGTGCCCCGTCCTGCAGAAACAGATGGAGGCTCATCCCCATCCCATCCTTAGTCATTGGCAGGGAGCAGCCTGTGAGAGGTGTGGCCTTGGCATGAGCACAGTGGTGGATCTAGTATCCACTAGCAACTGGGGATCTAGGATCTAGTAATGGGGGCGTTCAGCCGACTCTGCTTCCCCTCACAGAGGACCTGAGAAATACATTTTAATGGCTACCCACCAGATTGTCAGAGGTTTTCTCTTGGAAACACAGATCTTAAGGAGTTTGAAAAACAAACCAAAACATTTGTGATAGTGTACGTTTTGCACCCCAAATCAACGTTCCATTCTGTCCCATGACTTTCACTTCCCCCTCCGTTTCAGCTAGACCAATCATGTTGAAAACCCCACCCAGGTTTGTAGAGTTCCTCATTTGACAATTAAAAAAAATCCATATGCGAATAAGGGGCAAGAGCTTCCTTTGTTTTATCTTGTCAATGAATTATGATTTACTCTTTTGGATTTCACATTTTTCCACCTCTTTACACATCCATTACTCCTTTAGATGGGAAAAGCATCGGGGTCAGTTTGTTCCTTTGACTCCAAGCCTGACCAGAATGGACTCAGTTATCTGAAGAGTTTGGACAAGAAGCTGATCATTCAAAAGGATGTATGATAAGAGGGAAGACTTCTAAGGAGGCAATTCACAGATGACGAGAGGGAGGCACTGGAAGTGTCTGTAAGGTTTGCAAAACATACAGCATTCTTGGAATATGTCATCATCATGGGGGTGCTGCTTGGGGACTGCACTAGGACTTGGCTTTCTAGAGTCACAGAAAATGGTTGTTTATTAGATGTTTGAATAGTAGATGCATTCGTTCAGCAGAAAATAGCTTATTTTTCCCATTGAAAAATACGTTTTGTTGGCAGGGATTGTGGCAGAGACTAGCCAGAAACTCCACAAACCTCTTCCTCTTCCTTCCGAGAGTGCCACTGGATGAAATGTCCTGCTTCCTTTATAGTTAGGTGTGGTTGTGTAACCGAGTTCCATCCAACAGCAAATAGGCAGAAATGGTGATTTTCACTTTCAGATTTGCCATCTCTGCTGGAAAATTCTCATGTTCTCACCCATCCTTTGCCTACTGGTTGGATGCAGAGGGTCCAGTGGAAACTCCAAGGTCCTAGAAAGTGGCAGAACCACTGAATAAAGAAGCCAGGGTCTCTGAATAACCACAAAGAGAAGAATACACTGGTGACCCACACTGGGCTGGAAATTGAGTGAGAAGTATTTATTGAGTGAAGCCACTAAATTTTGAGTAACTCAAAGCAGTTGTCCTATCCAGATGAAACAGAGAGTGTGGGGGACATTTTTGATGAAGAATCATATCAAGGGTGCAAGGTCAGTGAGCTCAATTGGACAAACACTTTTTTTCTTGATTTGAGCACCGGGCTAGGTCCTGAGACTACAAGGATGGGTAGGACCCGTCTGCTGCCCTCAAGGGCACAATGCTATAGACAGAACTTACTGTACAGCGTACCAAGGCAACAGTTGTATGTGCAACATTCAGAGAAACTGGGAGGCAGGAAAATTAAGCTCCCCTGGGAATGGGGTGCGAGAATGGCTTCTCAGAGTTGGCACCCAGCCTGGACTTTGAAGAATAAGGGAGATTAACAAGGTGGGTAAGGACCCAAGCAGCCGTGCAGGGAGCGTTTCCAGGAGAAGGAGAGGAAGAGAGAAGAGCAGGGATGAGACTGATGCCCATTCACCCTCCCTTATCTGCAACTTTGAAAGCAAAATATTGTAACACATTTGGGGTGAAAACTGAGCTGACAGACTTCTTTGGCAGTCACCCCTGCCTTGGACTGACATGAAGTCATCTGTATCCTTTATTTTTCCCATTTAGTATGGATAGTCCCATGCTTCATGACAGAAGTATTTGTTTGGTTTTGGGTGTGCTCTAGTCTTTGCTAAGATACTTCGTAATTTCTCTGCTCTCATATATTTCTAAAATATGAAGAAAAGTGATGAAGAACAAAACACATCAGGATACGAGTTTTTCGAGCTGTACTGATCAGTAACCCTGGAGGGGTGTTTACAGTTTACAAGGTGCTTATGTGGGGTGGACTGTTTCCGTCTGCATGGCAATGTGGAGTCACACGGCCATTTTCCAGCCCTCCGACTTCACCTGACACCACCCCCATGTCTCCAGTTCAGCCTCACTTGCCTCCTTTCTGTTTTGTGAATCAGCCCATTCGATTGCCAGCCTCAGGGCCTTTGCACTAGCTGTTCTCTGTGCTTGGACAGCTCTCTTCTCCCAGGTCATTACAAAATGTCTGATTCTCATTCTTGATGTCTCAGTTTAATGTCTGTTCTTCAAAGAACCTTGCCCTAACTCCACCTCTCCTGGTGACCTTCATCATAGCACTTATCAAATTCCATAATTATTTCGCTTGTTTCTTTGTTTATTGTGTACCTCTCACTTAACATAATGTCCAAGATGGCAGGACCACTGCCTGCCCTACACAGCTGTGTTCTTGATGCCTGGTGTAGTATTTGTGAAATGAATGGGTGAATATATCCATGAACAGGTTATAAAGCTCAAATCCTCTCCAAGTCTGTGAGCTCCTTGGTGTCAGGGTCTTGGTCTTAGGGTGATGACATACAATGGAAAGACCATGAGTTTTGTTCTGTGATCAGATACAAATTAGCTGTGTGACCCTGGGCAATCTGTACCACCTCTCTGAGCCCAGGCTTCTCTTTTTGTCTAGTGAAGCTGATAATAGTATCTACCACACGGTAATCTAGGTGATAGAGTGATGATAAATTGTGCACTTCTCAGCACAGTGCCTGGCACCTCATAGGTGCTTAATAAGTGCTGGGCGAATGAGTGAATGAGCCTACGGAATGAAGACACAGAAGCCTTTGCTCCTCTCCCTGCCCTGCTAGGTAGAGATGCTGCCCCTCCCTCTAACTAGTCACTAAGGGTCCAGGTGAGAACAGGGAGATGGATCAAAGATTGGAACCTGGCACCAAACAAGCCAATATCGGACACTTACTATGTGCAGCTGCTGGGTTAAGCTCTGTAAGACAAATGAGATGACTGAGGCATGTTCCCTTTCCTCAAAGAGGTGGCATTTCAACATGGCATTCAGCACTTGAAGATATCATGGATGGGGACATGGAGGCAAAGAACAGCATGGTTGAAAGGCGTGGTCATAGGATGGGGACAGTGGTCTGGGGAAGATTGAGAAATTTTAAGATGTGGGAAAACAGAGGGAAAGATGTAGCTGGACAGTTGCATGATGATTCTGAATGCCAAGCTGAGGAAATTGGACTTGATTCTGTACGTAACGGTGAGTCAATAAAGGCTTTTGAAGAGAGAAGTGAAATGATCCAGCTGGCATTAGGGAGGATGAACTGAGGACACCCTGAGATGGCAAATAGCCCCAAAGCAGGCAGTCCTTGTCAGTGGTTTGGGTCAAACACCTTCATCAATAAACGATAGTAACAACATCTTTAATTTCACTGTGAATTAATGCAGGGAATCTCCACTAATGGGCCCTTGGGATGAGCATTGTTCTCTTAACAGAGGAAGCCAAGTTTTCAATCCCTGTCATAAATAAGCTTACTTCAGTAGAGGGGAGGAGAGTCATGCTCACCTACTGAGTCACATCTGTTCAATCAGCTCACCTATTTTGAGCTCCTATCGCAAGTCAGCGCTATGCTGATGGCAGGGGTGTAAGAGTAAAGGCACATGGTCTGTTCTCAACAGGCTTCACATTCTACTGGGACAGGAACACAGTGACTGTGGTGGGTGACCAGGAGCCAACAAGAATGGAACCAACAGTTAGTGACATGGAAACGTGGTATGAGAAAAAGGGTCGTCGAGGCTGGAGCAGTGGAGAAAGACTCCTCTGAGGCCATGGGACTTTGCCTTCAAGCTCATTCAGTGGGTTTTGAATGATGGCTTTGAGGGGCAACACAGAGTGTTAGGGAGGCAGCCTCACGTGGAATATGAGAATGAGCCTTTGGAGTCTGACTACCTGGCTGGTGTGGATTCTGAGTCCACTTCCCAGCTGTGTAATAGTTAACTAGAGAAATGACTCTGTGCCCCAGGCTCCTCATCTGTAAAATGGGAAAACAGTGGGTGGGGGAGGGGGAACTCCCCTGTGGGGCTGTTGAAAACATAGAGCAGAGATCAGGAAACTTCCTGTAAGGGACCAGATAGTAAATACGTTAGCTTTTGCAGACCATCTGGGCTCTGCTGCAGCTAGTGAACCTGCCAGACTCCACCATTGCAGGGTGTTGAATAGAGCATTCTTGTGTTGAAATCCTAAACCCCTAAATGTGATGGTATCTGGAGGTGGGGCCTTTAAGAGGCAATTAGGTTCAGATGAGGTCGTGAGGGTGGGGCACCCATGGTGCGGTTAGTGTCCCTGTAAGAAGAGGGTGAGAACAGATCTCTCTCTGGGCTTCACCCTGTGAGGACACAGCAGGAGGAGAGTTCTTGCCGGACACTGAATCTGCCAGCACCTTGATCTTGGACTTCCTGAGCCCCAGAAATGTGAGAAATAAATTTCTGTTGTTTAAGCCACCGGTCTATGAAAGCATTGTAGACAATTGGACGAAAGAATGATTGTGGTCGTATGCTAATAACATTTGATTTCAGGACAGCAAGATTTGATTTCACATCATTTTCACATGTCACAAAACACTTGTTATTATTTTGATTTTCCCCCCCAATTATTTAAAATGTAAAGATCATTCTTAGCTTTTTGGCTTTACGAAAACTGGTGGCACGCAGGATGCGATGATTTGGTCTACGAACTATAGCCGCTCGCCCCCGAGATAGAGCACAGAGCAACGTGTCCTAAGGGTTAGCTGTTATTAGAATGTTATCCCCACTCATCGGCTAGGAAAATGGACTTTAGAGAACTCATAACAGACCCTGGACAAGGATGCCAGCCATGCGGCTCTGCAGCAAGTGTTCTGCACAGTCAAGAGGGAAGACAGACACAATTCAAGGCACTGACTCTGAGTTCCTCCCTCACCTCGGATTTCTCTCTACTTATCAGCTCACTTTACATATTATTTTTAGAACTCTCAAAATGGCAGCCGCAAGAAAGCAGAATATCCAAAACAGGAGAAAAAGGGAACTCAGATGGAGCGAAGCACCTTCTTCAGTGAACACAAGTTATTTACTTTGGGTTCAGCCATTCATCCCACGATGTGTGAGCATGAAGAGTTAAACCAAAAAAGAAAAAAAAAATCCTTTAGATTTTTTACTTCAAAGTACATTTTTGGATTTAATGATCTGTGTCTTTCTTTTCTCCCTCAGCTCAGCCAGCCTCCGTAGTACCCTTGTCCCTCTCATTTTTTGGGGAACAGTGGATTATCCAAATAAAAATAGGTGTAAGTCGCTGTGCAAATAAAATGAATAAATATGATTAGCCTGGAAACAGTATTTAATTTGAAGCTGCCTTCTTCCGTTAGCCCGAGAAAATGCATGTCTTACATCTGTGTGTTGCCTTGGTTTTTTTTGAAGGATTCTACATACAGTTCGCTCATTTGTTTTTGGCAGGTTTTTTTTTTTAATTGTAAAAAAAGTGTTTGCATCCTATACAAATTTACCATTTCTCCCTCTTCCACCCCAGGGTAAATCAAAAGTAAATGCATAGTCAGTGAATCTCAATGAACCTTCCCTTAACTGGCTGCCCAGGCCCTTTCTAGTCCTTATCCAAGCCACATTCAGGGTCATCTTTCAGAAAAACACATGCTTCACATCCTTGAGTGGCTTTCCCTAATGGCCATGGGATAAAGTTCCGGTCCCCTCACATGGCATGGGGATGTTTCTTTTATCTAAAGATTTCTCTACCTTTCCAGTTCCATCTCTTCCCCCATGGACAATGCATTCAAGTCACTCTAGAGTTTACAGAAGAGTCAATGCGTCTTCATATCTTTATGCCTTTGCTCACATCGTTTCCTTGGAATTGAATGTTTTCCACCCAAGAATCAGCCTACTTCGGGTGCAGACCAGCGAGAACAAAGGATGCAATTTGAGGAAGTTCTGTAGCCAGCAGGTCTCTCAGTTTTCCCTGACTCCTTTCAAACACCAGACTCACCTATTATTTTGAAGAAAGAGAGATCCAAGCGTGGGACTACCGAGCCAAGCGACAGTCTCAAATGTGCGGAGTGTCCTCTAGCTGTAAGGGGTGCTGGGAATGCAGCAATGAGTCATCCTTCAGTGAGCTTGCAGCTAGCAGGGAAGATAAGGCCAGTCCCTGAATTCCCTGAACACCAGGCAGGAAGTTATAAGAAGAATATGTATAAATAGAGGTTCCATATAAAGCTCAGAGGAGGGAAAAGCTGCATTAAGCTGGAGCAATCAGAAAAGACATTTTGGAGCATTTGCTTATGTGACTTGGACCTTGAAAATGAGACAGATTTGACTATGGGAAGATGGTTTGGGAAGTGGAAGAGTCTTGGTGACAGTGTTCATTCTGTGCAGAGGCAAGGAGGTGGGAGAAAGCTGGGCTTTCAGAGGGGACGAAGAGACACAGCTTAGGAATAGCAAGGAGGAGCTGAAGAAGTAAAAGGGGGAAGATGGATCAGGGTCAAGCAACAGAGGAAGCGAAGGTGTTAGCTGATAACTAACCTGCAGATCCCCGGACAGCAAGCCCGCCGTAAACTCAGAAAGGTTGTCTTCTGATTCAAGTTGACAAAAGAGGCTCCCTGGCTGTGGTACCCGACTTGGTCAGAATGCTGCTTGTCTGCTTTCAGACAGTCGGCATGGTGGTGCCAATGCCTTCGGGTTGTATTAGAGTGCTTTTGTTCATTTGGGACTTCTACTGAGTTTATTAGAAACATGTATCCTGCAATGAGAGTTAGGGACCACTTGCTGAAAAGACCTCAATATTGAACAGAAAAAGCCAGAGGAATGTCACGCTATCCTGTGAGGACTCACCTTTCTGCAGAGAAGTCATAGAGCTTTACTAACATCATCTCTTGAAGTTTCAATGCTACCAGGTGGTTGTTTAAACGAGGGTATTACAGATACACAGGCAGGAAGTGAAGATGCTACATGAGAACAAAGATAATCGAAGCATCACCTTTATTTGGACATTTTCTATATAATAGGACTACGTGAGCCAGAGCTGGACCTTGACTCTTGAGATGACTAGATTCCAATGAGATCCCGAGTCCCACCACCTGTCACTGCTTTTCATGAATTGTTTGTGGATTTCTTCTTATCTCTAGTCAGCAAACATTTTTTGGACCCCAACCAGATATTGAGAACTGTGCTATGAGCTGAAGTAAGTGGAGGCATGAAAGGAAATTAAAATGGTCCTACTTCTTAAGATCTTTGGAGTTTATTAGGGTAGACACACATATACAGATCTTTTCAAAGCAGTGTATTAAAGGATCCAACGGTGCTAAGCACTGGATGCTGTGGGAGCCCTGAGGAAGAACTTCTCCTTAGGCCAGACTGAAATTTTGAGAAGGGCCAGGGAGGGTTTTCCAGAAGAGCTGAAACATCAGTCCAATTGGAATCTTCTCTCCTGTGGGTCCAGCTTTAAAATCACAGCATCTCAAAGCTGGCTATCCTTGAAGTTAGAGCACATATCAAACTTAATTGTCATCCCTCACTTAATAATCTGACCTACCATAAACTTCAAAGGACACAGACTCTTTTTATTTTCCACATAACGTGTCCCCACCACATATCACCACATATCAGTATCTGATGGGTTGTGTGTTAAGGAAGAAAATATTAGCACATGAATTTTCACCCTCTCTCTCCAAGTGCTAAGGGGAATTCTGTTGTAATATTTCATGCATCCCCAACTCTGAGCCAAGTCTAGAAGGAAATGACAGAAGGAAAGCATATTAAAGTGTTGGACCAAGAGGAACTTGGACATCAGCTGATTTGATGCCTCGTTTCTACAGATAGAAAGTTGAAATTCAGAGAAGTTATATTGTACCTGCTAGTGCAAGGTCACCCCGGTAATTAGCAGCAGAGCAAGTCTTAACATCGGGTATCCTGATCTGCAGTCCTCAGTTCTTTCCTGTGAGTCACACGTATTCTTCTAACAGTCACAGATTCAGAGGGAGGGAAGCACAAAGGATTCTGAAAAGGACGTTTCTTTTACTGGCATATAGAGCACTCTGAAATCTGCAGGAACCTCATGTTGCAAGGAAGGCTTTGTTTAACAGAACATTTTATGTGATAGGATTGTGTTCTACAAAACCCCCACATTTTAAAGGATGCTTTCTTCCGTGATAAGAAATTGCTTCTGGCAGAAGCATCTTCTACTTTATAAAAAAGACCCCTTTTCCTGCTTTCATCTGATAGCTCAGTGAAGCCCCAGAGGGAAAGGTTGGGAACAAATCCTTGTTCGAGCTGTAATATTCCCTTGAAAAGTGAAGCTTGAAATTCTTTAGGGATCCCAGTGTTCTTTCAAAATTGATTTTGGTACTGTAGAACTACATCCTAACTAACTACCATGCCAAAATCTATTGTGACTAGTGGTTGGAGAATTGAAAGAATATTTTAAAAATGAGTTTTCACAACAAGAGCAGAAAAACGTGGTTCATGTGCTGTGACCTGGGGATTATCCTTAAAAAGCATTTTCTAAGGTGGTTATAGAGAGACATTATAAGCATAAAAGATTATTTGGAGGGTATGAGATACTGTCCTAATAGAAAAGATTAAATGACCAAAAAAATGCACCAGGGAAAACAAATTCAATTAATTAAAAGGAAAAGATGTAACAAAAGAGAAAATGTCTATAAAGAATGTTACCTGAATAGAAGCAGAAATATAATTAAATTCTTTAAAGACCAGATCCCTTCTTACCTCCTCCATCCTTCTGCTCACTATTCCTTTATGTAGTTTAATGGCTTTGAAGGGTTCACTGCTCACAAGCCTGCACTTCTCAGCCCCCTTCTTCTCTGAGAGCCTCTGGAACTCGTTATATCACAGTACATATCAGAGCAACCAGAGCACGGCTGGGGCCCAAGGAGTGGTTGTTGAATGAATAATAAATGAAGAGGTATGAGTAGGTTATAAGACTTAGGGCCCTGGTCTTGACATTGGCATTAGTATTCTCCCATCTTGGCAGGTTGTCTTAAACTGTTCTCCCTGAATCCCCAGGAATCCACACATACAAAAATCGTGGGCATTATAATGGAGAAATATATATATTTAGCCTTTTTAATAATGCACAGACTCAGCAAAATGTCAAGTTTTTCTAATTTTACTGGAATGAAATCAATTTAGTGTCACGACACAGCCTCATGTTAATTAGAAGCCCTAACTGGCATCTTCAATTAGCAAAATGGCAAAACATCAAAATCACTTAGAAATAGTATTTTTTAAAAATTCAGCAATATTTATTATGTGTTACCCAGAATTGCTTACCCTCATTGGAGTTTACAATCAAGAGGGGCAAAGGCACGTAGGGGAAAATATAGTTGAAAACTGCTATTTATAAATACAATGTGGGGAGTTTTTAATTTTTATAAAATTTTTAAAAGTTACTTTCCATTTACAGTTATTCCAAAATATTGGCTATATTCCCTGTGTTGTACAATACATTTTTGAGTCTATCTTCCACAATTTTTATATAAAAATAATGTATTTTTAAAAATGGGTACACAATCTTTTAAAAACTTAAGGCCTGTTAGGATAAAAATAATCAGTATAAAAAAACTGAACACTGACTAAAAACAAGAGATTCAGTTTTAATACCTGTAAAACAGAGATTGATTGATCTAGATAAAGCTCAGATATTTATATACTAGGTATAGACTAAAATTACCTCAGTTCTTATCTCTGTTCATTTTTATACCATCACAAGGCCAAGATCCTCTCTCTTTGTCTGTTCCCAATTCCTAAATCAGGGATTGGCCTGTGTTAGTTGCTAAATATATTTGTTGACTAGATAACTGAACAAGCTTTGAACACTTTCTGAAAAGGAAGAAAAGAAATTATATCCGAGGATATAAGTGAACCATTTACATAATCATGATGAGTTAGATCATATTGACTTTTACAAAAGGGAACTGTGAGGCCACTTGGAAACAGACAATTGGCAAGCTGAATAACTGCATTGCTGGTGGGAAGGGAATTAGGTAGGAAATCGATGAACCGAGCATCCCTTTGGGAATGGCCACAGACAGTGGGAACAAATATGTAACAATTTTTAGAAAGAAGAAAAGGAAACACAGACAATTATTGCCTACTGAATTTAACTACTCAGCCTTGCTGCCCATGAGTCTCTCTTTAATGCATGAATGAGGAAATAAAAAGGACATGACCTACGATAACTGAAGCAAGGACTCTAAGGGTAGAATCTGTAACATCATGGTGATCATGATGTTGATGGTGGTGATGATGACAGTGATTCTTATCAACATTTTACGGTCATTTACTAGGCATAAAACGCCTTGTGTAATGGAGCAGGGCATAGTGGGAGGAGAGAAAATGATAGATTAAGGGGATTAAATAAGATTATTAAGTAGAGGACCTTAATCTAGTAAGAATCAATCAACATTAAGTCCTCTTTTCTCCCATTAGGGTCAAACAGATCTATATTTGAATATAGGTGGACCAGTAACTAATCATGTGACCCTTGACAAGTTGCTTAACCTCTCTGAGCTCAGATCTGTAAAAAGGGAAAAGTAACACTTAGTTCACAACTCTATTGTGAGGATTTAACGAATTATTATAGCTAGAAGTAATTCGTTAACTGCTATGCAAATACGAGATTGCTAAGATTAACCATTCATATTACTCAACAGTTAGATAAAATGTATACAAACAACCGTGAATAATAAGCAGTGGATAATCATGGAGGAGTGGTAAGGAGAGCCACATGGTAAAAGCTGAGCGACTGAGATGTGGCAAGAGAAGTAATGGGGGTCATATCACACCGGGTCTGTAGACCATTGTCTACAAAACACTTTGACTTTCATTTGAGTGAAATGGAGCGCCATTGCACTATTTTGAGCAGGGTATAAAAGTCATAAAATAATGTATGTTTTAAGAGCATCACTTTGGTTGCTGTGCTTAGAATAGGCTATAGGGGGTTAAGGAAGGAGTGAGAAAGTCAGGAGATGATTGCAGTAATGTAGGCAGAAGATAATGATGACTTGGACCAGAGTGGTAGTGGGAGGTTGGTGAGAAGTGGCTGAAATTTGATGTTTTCTGAAGGTAGAGCCAAGCTTCCCATTCCTAGATTTTAGCCTAAGCAACTGGAAAGATAAGAATGCCGTCTACTGAGATGGAGAAGCTTCAGATAGCCTAAGCTTGGGTAGGAAAGATCAGGAATTTGGTTTAGGACGTGTTAAATTTAAGAGGTTGGTTAGGTAAACAAGAGGACATACCAAGTAGAGAACTGAATTTTTAATCTGGAGTTTGGGAGGTGGACCTGGACTGGAGGCACACATTTGGGCATTGTTGGCATGTAGATAGATGCTATTTAAAGAGATGCAATGCAGCAGACAACTGCTCTTTTCCCAGAACGGATCTCACCTGGTTTTAGCCCAGGTCTAAAAAGCAGGGTTTCTTCCTTCCTTTTTCCTCCCTCCATTCCTTCCATCTCTTTGCTCTTCCACAATAACTCCATGATACTGCATAGGACGGAAACATCCATTCACATCTCAGGTTCCTTGTACTTTGCTCATTTATTTTTCTGCCTCTACTCAGCTTTCCCAATGCAATAACTGTGATACCTTGTTGGGATTTTGGTCTAAGCCACAAAAGAAAACGGTGACGCTGAGTGATGCAGGAAGTGAACTCATGACTTTAGATTTGGGAAACTGGTGCACCATTCACTGAGAAATCAGAGATGGAGGATTTTTCTAAAGCATCCACAGAGTTCAGTATTAATCAACATCTCTGTCTTCAATGAAATCCCCATCCTAAGTGCAAGTTTACTTACTCTGTATATTCTGGGGGACAAATGCTTGATGTTTTAAAACAGGACACAGGAGAACCAGCAGAACTGCCTTTCACGTAGCATATGCTTTAGTGGGGGAAGTCAGTATTTACTCATGAGAAACCATACTATGTATTTTGGAGAAAAGGACAGGACAATGGATGGATGGAAGGGTTGCTGAGAAATGAATTACCCCTATTTGACCATCACATTCCAGATTAAATGTCATGTCATCTACAAAGTCTTCATTAATTTCCTAGAAGAATGGCCAATGGACCCATGATTCTCCCAAGAATATTCATTATTTTATGATTTATTTTGTTATAAAAATAATGTAACTTCTTTGTTTAAAAAAACAACAATAACAACTAAAATAAGAAAACGTCATGACCAGAGATGATCATGAGATTGTCTTTGGGTATTTTTTCTATATATTTACTTATTTTACAAAAATGAAATCACACTGTACTTCTTTGTAACCTCTTCTTGCACTTGACAGTAGAGTTGAAGAGTCTTCCATGTAATAAGCATTTGTCTATAACATCATTTGAATATCTTCCTAGTATCAATATCATGGCTATATCATGATAGTGATTGCTTCATTTTATGTCTTCTGAGCATCCAGGACAGTGATGAGTAACAAGATGTTCCTACAATTACAAAATGTTACAGTGCTCAAAGCTCTGTCAGGCATCATCTAGTTAATTTTCTGTTTTGCAGATAGGAAAGTTGGAGTTCATTGTGTTAAATGGATTGGTAGATCAGATGGTCAGAAAGCTGCAGAATAAGAATCAAAACCAAGTGCCTGGACTCCTAGCATAGTGTTCTTTCAGTACAATGTCTGGAATCAGAATCAACCCAACACTTGTGAAATAGAGACACAGTAAAAGCAGAGGGTATACTTGAGCAGAAGAAGTTTGGGAAGGAGAGGTCTCTTGTGGTTCTTTAGGAACTTTCAGTTTTACTTCAAACCATGAGACCCCAGTGTTCATAGAGGGGTGAAGTTGCAACATGAGGTATAGGAAGGAGAAGGCTTGAGTAAAGAAACTCATGAGCTTAGGTTTGCAAAACCCACATTTGTACAACAGCTCAGCTCTGGCCCGAGGGATGCAACAAAGCCCTAGGCAAGTGTATGGCCACCCAGAGTCTCAATTCTAGTTTCATATCATATCTGAAGGGCTCCCATCCTTCAGCAGTGAGCTCTATGAAACCTAATAACATTTCAACTTTGCTCATGGTTAGGGGTGATTTTAAGTTTTGACTTTGACAACCCAGAATGTTCCTGACTTCCTGGAATCCTTCTCTCCAAGCCTCCTTGCTGTGGAGGGAGGAGAGCTGTGCTCAGAAAGCTTCAGACCACACTCAACAATGAGTGAAGAGCAAGGAATGCTGGGAGTTCTAACCTGCGCTTGAAATGACACCATCCTACCAACTCCTCTCCATATTTCCACTGGTGTGATTTACCTGAAATGTACATGGGCTATGCCACTCTTTGCCCAAAACCTTCCATGGCCTCAGGGTAAAGTCCATATCCTTCTGTATGCCATGCAAGACACTCTACAACCTGGCCTTTGGCCACCTCTGCCTCATCTCTGCCATTTTGTTTTCACCAACACCAAACTTCTCATGGGTTCCTGCACAGATCCATCGCATTTTTTCATCCAGTTCCTACTTTCTGAAGCACCTTTTCTCTTCTTTAATCCATGGTTAATCTCACTTAGCTGGATCTGCTACCCCTTCTCTCTACTTTAAATAATTCTAAAATTACATAATCTGTGATACTGTCTGAAATATTCTTGGCAACTCTTAGTCAAATGATTGAATTGTATCCTAAATCTTATACTCCCATCTAGGATCAATGCTATTTCACTCAGTAGCACATTCCAAATCACTGGATACCTGCTAAACACAAAATATTAACGAATCAAGGAGCATCAATTTACCAGACTTAGAATCTAGAATAGACCCCATTGCTTACTTTTCACAGCTGCGAATTATCTGTAAGGCATAGATGGTTTTCTCTAGTACTGCACTTAGAATATTTACTTAAATATTGGCAGTGATAAAATGGTGGGTAAGAAATTGCACATTCATCAAAAGTAGGCGGCCTGATAGAAGTGCATAAACGTGGTACTCATCTCAAAATTAAATTACCATATGCACATGGTTTGGCTTGTCATTTATGTACTTGTATATTTATATACCCATCATCCTTAATCACCTACAAGAATGAATGAGTGCATTTAAGAATGAATGAGTGCATTTAAGAACAAATGTTTGCAACATAAGCTAATGGTTAACTGAAAATTTATTCTTGAAGGAGAAAGCTGAAAGACAGTATCAGAGAAGACAAAAGCTTTTTAAAAAATAACAGCAAGACTTGCTAATACCATACAGTTTGATTTTAGCTCAACCTAAAGGAAATTCCTGCTAAGATGCTTTGGAAGTTTTATTTTTAAAGCATGCCATACCCAGCACAGAGAGACAGCTCAGCTTATCAGAAAGAGCACTGCATTTAGTATCAGGAAACTTGAGGCCAATTCCTCACATAGTCTTTCCCGGGTGTGTGATCATAAATTCGTGTAACTTCTTTAAGTCTATTTCCTCAAATTGAATCTGGAAATAATGCTGCAAAGTTGCTGCTAGATGTGAAAAACACAAAATACATAAACTTACTTTGAGGTGCTCATTAAATCTCATTTGCATTCATATGTTATTTTTCTACCCCCATACGTATCTTATCAAAATCAGTGTCAGTGAGTCCAGGAATACTATTGCTACTACTATGGTTACTGGTGCTACTATTACAATAACAACAACAACAACAATTACTATTACTGAGGTGGGAAGCCCCATGAAAAGACTGGCAGGGCCACTATCTCTCTTTTGTGCTACTGTAAACGGGTTGCATCTAGGAGAACAGAACTTACCCCTAAGATTCTATTGGTTCCCCAAAACTCACTTCTGATTGGTCCATTTCTAATACCTCATCTGCATAAAGCTCATTCCTGATTGGTCCACTTTGTTACACCTATTTGCATATGATGTTGCAAAATCTTGACTAGTAGTCTATAAAACCCTGTATGAACCTACAGATGGGGTCCAGAGCTTGGAGTGTTAATTCCTCTGGGCCTGCTGACATAATGAACCTGGGTTCTCCAACCCTCTGAGTGTCGCTTGGTCTCTCACCAGGATCCAGTTTGCTGTAACACTCTGCTGTAACAGTCTGCTGTAACGCTTTGCTATGACACCACCACCACCACCACTACTACTACTAGATGATATTTATTGAGAGTTCTTTATGTGCCTGCATTGTTTTAGCATTTTGCATGAACTAACCGTTAATACCTCTTAAAACTCCTATGAAGTGGCTACTATTATATCTCCATTTTATGAACAAGGAATTGGAGACTCAGAGAATTTAAGTAACTTGCTTAAGATTGTATAGTTAGTAATTGCAAGACTGGGTTTTGAATTCCAGCTTAAACTCCAGAGTCCAAGAGTTAAGAGTTAGACTTTCTTCCTTCTCTAATAACAATAGTAAAATTAGCTTGTAGTTGGATAGCTCTTTGAGATAATCTTATTTTTCCCTCCAATAGTCCTTTGAAATACAGGTTATCTTTTTCAGATGTGAAACTTGGGTCAGAAAAATTAAGGGATTAACTCAAAGTCACCCTGCTCCAGAATAGTAAAATCAGATGGTTGTCCCACTCTAGTGGGGACTAGTAACTTCTTCCATCCTGTTTCTGGCTTTATTCTGCTTTTGCAGGCACCTCCCCTATTGAATATGCCTTCTACAAAGACCTCCAGTTGAGTCCTGGGATGTTTTCATTTGTTTTGAGAGTCTCTCTTCTCTATCTTCTTTGTGACACTGTCTGTGACGTGTGAGACATTGTTCCTACAGACGTCATGTGGTTCTGCAGAGCTTAGGATGCGTTACGATGGACTTCTAGCCCAGATGTCGTTGGAATTTAAGGAAGTTATCCTGGCCCTAGGATGACACTAAGTGAACTCAACCTCTAAGGTCAAGGTCACCTCCTCCCCAGATGCTGAGCTCACCACTTATCCACACTTCCTCTAAGGGAAGCACCAGTTTATCCTCAAACAGAGCACCCGCTATGTCATTGCTCTCTGCAGATGTTAAATGTGCACTCTATTTCCAGTTGTCTGCAGTTTTGAACGTTCCATAATCTGCCTAAACCGTCCAGCCTGTTGTCTTTCAGTTAGATCATCTTTCTTGGTGTTGTCATCGCACCCTGCATTTAGGATGTTCCTTCCACTGGAACACTCCTTTAACCCTTGGCTTGGCTAACATCGTCTCAGCTTGTATGTGACCTTCCCCACAGAACCTTCCTTGACTCCCTAAACCACTCCTCTCCTCTCTCATCTCATGCAATCTCTTTCAAAAAGATTCTCTACTCATTTTAGCATTTGTTACTTCGTCTTGAGATTACCTGTTGAGTAGTCCTTCTCCTGAAGGATGCAATGAGCTCTTGGAAGGCAGTGGGTTTGAGTCTGTGAAATAAATAAATGTTTGTTGTTTTAAAATGCTAATTTGGGGGGGCATTTGATGTATATTGCAATAGGTAAATACACTCCATTTATATAAATGTGGTTAATCATCTATGTTTTACTAGTTATCACAGATCACCATTTAATTTATTAAGTGAAACAAGCTGATAAATCTTGCTGACAGTCTTTAAAATTATTTTTTAAATTGTGAAATATAACCGTTTACAGTAAGTACACAAGGCATCATCCATGTGCACTTGAAAGAATCATAAACAAACAATTCTGTTTATGTGTTGGTAAATTGATATAACTGGTAAATATACCAATTTTGGTATATTTTGTTTTTTAAATCAAATAAATCTGCAGGATATATAGAAAATCAGTAACTATTTCATCTTCAAAGAGAAGACAAAAGGAAAGCTAAGTAGAGGCACCACTTCAGGATGGTTTACGAATCAGGGTCTCCGGATCTGTCTTTTGTGAAATCTTTTTTATGCATTTTTCTTTAACCATCTAAAAAGGAAATTCTTTGCTGTCAGGAGCAAGGGTAGGAATTGAGCCACAGTGGAGCACACATAATATGTGACACAGAGTGGGACCTCCACACAAAACTGATGAATGGATGAATGGACTTGGAATTAAGAACACGGATGTGAGCTCCCTCTCAGCTGACTGGGACTGTGTGATGTCATCACTTACTTAACGCATATGAGCTTTAATTTCCTCATCTTTAAAATGGGAGCATGCTCATGAAGTTGTGGGGTTTAAAGAAAATCACATCATTTATGTGAGGCCCGTTTACAGAGCTCTTGGCACACAGCAAGCGCTCAATACAGCCACTACTATTGAGTCATAATTCTGATTGCAGAACATTATCAAATAATGATTTATTACTGGACAAAACTTGTGTAAACATACGTATTTTAAAACATCATAACTTTATTTCTTATTAAATGATAAATGCTCACAGTGAAATAATTTTTAAGAATATATATATTTTAAGGTCCAAAGAAGAAATCAGGAAATCACTTCAAAATTCCACCAGCAAGAAATAACTAACATGACTTCTGGTGGATATAATTCCAGACAGCCCTGTGCATGGACGGATAGGTTGGAAGGATGGCAGGCTATTTAGGCTGATACATAAAGCTAGCCAACTGATTAGAAATCATAATGGTCATGCTTTTTAAAATAAAACATTACATAATTTCAATTGAATGTAACCAAAGAAAAATAAACTGAAGTGAAACTGAGGAAATTGCTGAAATTTAGATCATGTTTCACTGCCAGCCCCACCAGTGATAGTATTTTCTCAAATATCTAAGATGGGTTAAGTAGAAACTTGATGAAATCAAATAAGTTAGTGTCACTTTTTCCTTTTAATTTACATTTGTTATTTGTAGACTGTTTAGTGATAGCCATTCTGACAGGTGTGAGGTGATATCTTATTGTGGTTTTGATTTGCATTTCCCTGATGATGAGTGATGTTGAGCATTTTTTTCACATGCCTGTTGGCCATCTGCATGTTGTCTTTGGAAAAATGTCTATTCAGGTCTTCTGCTCATTTTTTAATTGATTGATTGTTTTTTTTGATGTTGAGTTGTATGAGCTGTTTATCTATTTTGGGATGTTAAGGTCTTATCAGTCATATCATTTGCAAATATTTTCTCCTATTAAAAATAGAACTACTAAATGACTCAGCAATTCCACTCCTGGATATATATCTGAAAAAAACAAAAATGCTGATTCAAAAAGAGAAATGCACTCCAATGTTCACAGCAGCATTATTTACAGTTGCCAAGATGTGGAAGCAGCTGAAGTGTCCATCAACAGAGGACTGGATAAAGAAGATGTTGCATGTATATATCCAAGTGGAATACTACTCAGCCATAAAAAGAATGAAATTTTGCCATTTGGAGCAACATGGATGGACTTGGAAAGCATTATGCTAAGTGAAATAGTCACAAAGAGATAGACAAATACCGTATGATATCACTTACACATGGAATGTAAAAACTACAACAAACTAGTGAATATAGCAAAAAAGAAAGAGATTCACAGATAGAACAAACCAGTGGATACCACTGGGAAGGTAGGAAGGACAAATAGCGGTGGGGAAGTGGGACGTACAAACTATTGAGAGGAAGACAGGCTACAAAGATGTAATGTACAACACAGTGAACAAAGCCAGTATTTTGTAATAACTATAAATGGAAAGTAACCTTTAGAAATTATAAATCACTATATCGTACACCTGTAACATATAATACTGTACATCAACTATACTCCAATACAATTTTTAAAAAGGTGAGTTATTCCTCTTCTGATACTTTCTCCCATCTCCTTTCTTTGGCCTCTTGATTTTTGTTACTTTTATCATTTTAAACTTAAAATGATTGATAACACATTCTGTTTCGCAATCAAATATTTTGTTGTTGTGCTGTTGTTTACACTTACTTAAATGAATTTAATCCCCATAGTGAATTCTTTTAACTATAACTTCTTCACTTCACTCTAGAGGGATGTATGTATGTGTGTGTGTTTTAATAATTCATCTTGTGATTGGTTTAGTCTTCCAGTATATTTTCCAAAAGGACTCATATAGTTCCTAAATTTTTCATGTTTCAGAATGTCTTCAGTTTTAATATTTTTGAATTATATTTTCGTATGTTCAGGGTTTTGTGGACATTAATCTGATTTCTTCTGGAAAAAGGTGGAGAAGTCTGAGGCCAGCTGCATTTCCCACATCACACCCTTTTTTTTTTTTCTTTTTTGCCTGCATGAAGTCTTTATCAGTTGATCAGAATAAGTTCAGTGCCTCCATGTAAATCGCATTGTTTTTTCTAGGATATTAATTTCTTATGATTTGCAGATTTACTATTTTTCTAATACAAAATATATATGAAAGGACATTTCTGAAACACTCTTCCATTTGCTGGGTGCTCTCCTTAAGAAATTTAAGTGATCTTTATGAGTTTCTAAAGCCTTTTCTCTTTGTCATTGTTTGAATCTTCAGTCACGCCTTGTCTGTTCTCTGCTGGTTTACATTTATTTGATCCGGAAGGATGCTGCTTTGGCCCTTCGTTGGTGCCTTAACCTGGTAATCTGCCTTTTCATCCCAGTGTATTGCTTCATCACCTTGTTTCTGAGTCTTGTATAAATGACTCCGTACTGAGCTTTTTATTGTTCTTTTGCCGATTCTGTTTCCTTTCCCTTTTGTGTTCTAGAATGCTTGCATAGTTGAAATGCCATTTTCTTCCCTCTTCTCTCATGCTCAGCAAGGAGCGCTCTGCCCAGACCTTCTCTTTGCTCTGATCCAATGTGGAAAGACACTGCTGTTCCTTTTTTGCTTTGTCTTTGATCAGGTGGTCTCGATTTGTTACTTTTAGTTAAATTGACCTGCTAGCTGGATGTATTTGTCTGAAAGCTCCCCTGGAATCTGAGGATACAGGGCGTGGGGTGAGAGCTCAGCTCCAGCTGCTGGTTGACCGGATGTGGGTTTTCTTCCAGGATCCCACAAAGGATCCTGCACTGGGGCCCACCACCAGCTCTTTAGATGCGTCTCCCGTTCATTCCACCATCTCTACAGGAAGCAGCAGAAGAAGCAGTTCTCTGGGGGCTCTTGCTGTTTCTGCTGAGTCCTCTGAACCTCACCAGCGTTTTATTTTCATTGCAAGTGCCATAATGCTTGTTTACCATTATTTGTCATATTGCGCCACTCCCCTTTTCAGAATCCTCTCCAGGCTTCCATGTCCCTCACTCTTAGCCAATGTCTTCCAGTGCTTCCTGGCCCCTCAGTGTGATGGCCCCTGGTACCACTCTCCTGTCCTTTGGCTTTCTCAGCTTAAGCTGCACTGGCTTCCTTGCTGAGCCTCAAGTGTGCGAGGCCCACATCTTCTTCAAGACGTTTCCATCAGTGGTCTCCCCTGCCCAGATCACTCTATCCCAGATAGCCACATGGCTTCCGCTTTGATCTCTCAAGGCTTGGCTTAGTCGTCAGGATTTCAGTGAGGTCTTTCCTAAAGATGCCACTTTATACAGCAGGTAACCAGGGACGCTGGCCCCCTTCTCTAATAATCTTTCATTGCACTTCACATCATCAGAAACATTTTCTGTTTTACTGACTTTGATTTTTTCTTTCTTTTTTTTTAATCATTTGCTCCCTTCCTCAACCTCTATTAAAATGTAGGCCAGGGACTTCTGTCTACTTTTGTATTCAAGCTCCCAGAAGGGATCTCAGCACAGAGTAGGCACTCAGTTATTTGTTGAATGAATGGATGGATGAATACATGACTGTCATGTGGGGACTTATCATGTCAAATGTTTACTTTTGACCTTTTCCAGGCTCTCTATTTGTACTCACTCTTCCCAGCTGCTCTTCTCCAAATTGGAAGACACTTTTGAGAAATTGAAGGTTAGGCATGTCACTGGGTTTCAGTGGACTAGAATCTTTCGTTCCTTCCCTTAATGGCCATTTTTCTAAGCTTGTTGTATATGGTTGCAACTTTTTTTTTTAATTAAATAGCTCATGGTAAAATTTGTTATTCTGTAATCTGTGTTTATTCTCACAGGTGTTGGTGTATGTAGGGGAATTATATGATTCTATTTCTTTTTCCAGTTTTATCCAGAAACTGACATATATGTAAATTTGCATCATGTGCCCTCTTACATTGTGTTTCACAGCATTCAAAACAGTAGTGCAATGAGTCTAAAACTCAGTCTACAACATGAATACAAGCTGTGCAACTTCCTTTCTCTTCTTTACCAGAACTTAATGTCTAGTGCCAGCCTCCGTTCTTCTGGTGGTAGAAACTTCATCTCGGTTAATTTAGAATCTCTTCCTTTTACCCAGGTGATGTGTCTAACTGGTTTTCTTTTTCTTTTTGTTTTTTGTTTGCTTTTTTTTTTTTAAATTGAGGGCATCGCAAGTTTTTAGAGATGAGCGAGAAGGCATGTTCTGGGTCATCATCTCTTCATATCAGCTGAACCATCCTTGTTCCTAACTGGTGTCCCCTTGTCAGTCCACACAAGTGCTGCTCCATGCTCCTTGTCCTTCTCACAAGGCCCCTTCAGATTCATTGGTTCTTGGCTGCACTTGGCTGCCTGATAAATATTTCTTCTGCTCCCGCACCATGGTGAGTGTCTGGGAATTGTCACTTTCTCAGGTGCTATCTGGAGGAGAAGGCACAGGTCCCATTTTTTTGTGGGAGACCTAATACTGTGGGAGTTCTGTCAGTCCCAACCTCCTAACCGTGACAAGGCATGAGGTCCCTTTGCAAGATTTCTCCTCCTCTCTATTCTCCTGTTCCTTGACATATTCAGTTAATTTCAGGAGATAGCAAATAGCTTATTTCTGATTTCTCAACATTTGGAACCAATATTTAAACTTCGGGAGGTGAAAAATTCTTTTCTCCTCTTCTGTTGGTATTTCTCTTCCCTGAATTGCCTGATGCTACTATGCTTAACCACCAGAATGGGAGAAGATGAGAAATGTCAGGAAATACAGGGAAGACCACATTGCTTAATACATAAGAATGTCATCTCTCAAGTGAACATCCAATATATACCAGAGACTTTGTATCTTAGTTGTAATCCTCTCAACACCCTACAAAAATGTCAATATTTCTATTCCCATTTTACAGATGGGAAACTTGAGGCCCAGTGAAATCTAAGCAAACCTCATTGGAATCTTGCTGTTTTTTAATACGAATATACCTTAAACATGTTAGTTTCTTTTCAAATTTGTTTTTCTTTTGGTATGCATTTTATATTTTCCTGAGCATGGGATTCGGCCCCTAAATTGGATGGAGGGCTCAGAGCTGGAAAGGAGGATGAAGTTTGGAAGGCACGGAAGGTAACGGGGACATCTTAAATTTACAGTTGAAGGGTACATGGCAACCACCCTCCCAGGAGGAACCACGTGGGCCTCTGAGTGAGAGAGAGCCTCCTTCTGTCGGTGGCTTGACTGACTGGCTATGAGAAATAAGACTTCACAGACCCTCCCTGGGGCACTCGGCAGAGTCGTGGGGAGCCCGCGGCTGGGGCAGCGGCTGAGAGGCTGAGTGAAAGGCTGCAGAGGCTGAGGTGTTGAGTGAAAACTGTAGAGGCTGAGATTATGAGTGAAAACCAAACCTGCAGTTTGAAAGATTCTGTGAAGAAAATTTACAGAATACAATAAACGAGTCCAAACTAAACTTAAACGTTGTCACCTTTCTTTCTCTTGCACTGTGAACAGGTTTTCCACCAGACTGTGTAGGAGAGAGAAGGACAGGCCACTGTGGACTGTAGTTTTGGAGATACATATATATATATATATATATATTGATATATATGTATATTTGAAATAACAGCTTCTTGGAAATGGAAAAAATTCAAAATAAACTGTCAGCTGACTTCCAGTTCAAAATGGCAACTGGCTGGGGGCGCCGAAAGCCAGAGCCAAACAGCAAACAGCTCTTCTGGCTAAAACTGTAGCTGAGACCCAAAGTGAGGACTGAAGTCCAGCCCAGTGACAGGAGCTAGGATGACTCACAGTAACCAGCGGGTCTGTGGGTCTGGAGTGAGGATCACCCACCTTGACTCCAGCATGCGGTGCACTCTTGCTTCCCTTCATGAGAAAATTCCCTTCCTCAGGAGTGGTTGCTGTAAACAGTATCATCTCTCTCCCTTCTCCTGTCTCCCCCAGTCCAGGCAGATGCTGGGAATTACAGGAAATCCTGGACAGAAAATAGGGGGAGATTGAAGTAGCCACAGGCAGGCAAGTGACCCTGCCAAGGCCCTGAAGAAGCTGCTGAGCCGTGAAGACTTGGGCTGGCTCGTCCTGCATTCTCTGACAGCCGGAAGCTGGGCTGAGGGCTGAGGAAGATGGATGCATATTCAATGTGCGGCGTCCCGGGTGACAGCCAGCTACTAAGCAAGAAGTGGACTGGAATCTGTGAACATAAATTGTGGCTTGGAGAAGAGAGTTTGACCACTAGGGCAGTGCACAGAGCAAATCACTCTTCCTGGCTGTAATAAACACTGACAAACCAACCTTGGTCTCTCCAAGGATGAGTAAAACCAACAGTATCATTATCAACCAGAAGAAGCGGGTAACGAAAAATGTTGCCCAAATCTCTCTGAAATAGAAACAGAATGTCTGAAGGCAAGATCTGGAAAGGAAGAAGGCAAAACAATTAGATGGAGGAGTGATGATGGGAGAAAGCAAGAAGAACATATGCTCAGTGGCTGGAATGAAATCCCTGTCAGAAGCAAGGAAGAACAGTATTGCTGTGTCCTTCTACATGTACATGCTCAGTGGCTGGACGTGGAGGACATATCTGAGAACATCTCTCAGAATTGAGAAGAAAGGAGACAAAGAGTTACAAGGATGAGAGTAACAATAATGGAGGTTTCAGAAGCATTATCCAGAAAATGCGGAGCTGTGTGACACCAGCCAGCATTCCTGATCTAGAGGGAAAGAAAGCTCATGGGAGGCAGAAAGGACTAGCTGTGATTCAGGAAAACACAAGGATAAGAGCCTCAAACCTATGTAATATGGTGAGAGGATCAGCCCACCGAGATAAACACAAAACTCCGTAAATATTCAGTCGTGAAACAATGGGGTTTCTCACGTTAAAAATTAACCTAGCTTTTGTTGTCTTCTTCCCAACGGGCTAAATGCCAGAGGGTAATTAAGAGCATCTATAGAATTTCAGGAAGCAAAGAATATGATCCAGGAATGTTATGCATACCTTCCAGTTGGCACGCACATAGGCAGGGGACAGAATGATACCACTGGGTATGCAAAGGAGACAAAGTATTTTATCTACAATCTCTCCTTGAAAAACTTCTTTAGGACATCTTTGCAAACTGAGTAATGAAACACAGTCTAGAGCTCAGAACCTGGATGGTCACCGTATAGGACCAGCAGTGAGCAAGCAGTGAGTGAGAGCAATTAAAGAAAAGAGAAGCTTGAATGTCACCATCATGGTTATAAAATAAAACGAAAGCCTAAAATTAATTCAGGAAATGATGTTTATAATATATAAAATAATAGTGTCATGACAGTGATCTGGATCCCAAAATTTCAAAGAATTATTGTAAAAGACTGGGAAGTGTGTGAGATGATGTGTGAAGAAGAAAAATGAATTTTATCTTTATGCTATGTTTATAGATTTTAGTTTTTTTTAAGGTGTACCTATATTTTTATTTTTCCAACACAAATACATATTTACTTAATTAGTAAAGAAACAGCAAAGGGTAAAGAAGATGACAACAAATAAGAAATAAAATACCCTGAGATGAATTTGACATGCAGTTTTGAATATCTACGTGGGTTCTGGTCTTTAAGGAGCCTTCTCTTCTTCACGTCTTTGGGAAAATGATACAAAGGGAGGCTAGGGTGGAGGCAGAACCCTACTGTAGCTATTGTCAGTGGTGAAATCTGGTTGTCCCCCATTTTCCTGGGATGAAGGGGAAAGAAAGAGAACTCATGAGGGATGAGCTCAAGTTTCTCCATGGTCTTGCAAAGCTGTAAGGATGTTTTGACGTCCGTGTGACTCAGAAACACCCCACGGAATTCAGGATTCACTTATAGTAGAAGATAGGAGTCTCACCATTTTCTCTGGAGGAGAGCAGTGGGTGTGTGACCTCAGAAATATTACTGTACCTTTCTTGACCGTTGCTTCCTCATCTGGAAAGTGGGGGTAATAAGCTTATCTCAAAAGTCCCTTAGATGATTCAATACACTAGATGCATAAAGCATCTAATGTAGCAAGAGAAACAGCAGGTGCTTAATTAATGCTGCATCTTTACCTTCCCAGCCTTTTGAAATTTTCATCAGTCTAAACTTGGAGGGAAAGATGAGAGATGAGCTGCCAATGGGCTGGTTATTCAGAGAGTTCTGATGTGGCTCTGAGAAGGTGAGGAGGGAGGTACCAAGGTGATGGAGGATAACATCAAGGTGGAGACGCCAGGATCTCACTCTGTGCCTTGCCCTGCCAGCCACCATAGTTGGCAGTTTTCTTCTCTTGACACAACAACTCCAGACTGCCTGTGAAATATGTTCAGAGAGAAGTCCTTCGCCACTGATGTTTCTAACGAGGTGGGCTGTTGCTGTTTGATTTAGTAACTATCATTCATAACTCCCTTTCTCCAGGATGAAAAGTTGCTCGCAGTTATCCATTTTGAACACAGAATGGTGAGAAACTCAGGCTATTTATAGTTACCTCTTCATTTGGTTGCAAAAAATGAGCACTTCTTGGGAAGACGGTACTTCCCTAATTCAGGCTCTTGCAGCCTAAAAAGGGAAATTTCTTTGATGAATCATTGACCAAGGCCAGGGCTTAGCCAACCTTGGTCTTTCAAAACCCAGTCTTTGCCATTGCATTCTCTAGGAAGTCTTACTGACTCTCTCCCAAAGCCGATTTATTTAATATCAACTCAACCTTGTACCCTCTTTCCTTCTATGTTCGCCTCTGCATGGGAGAAGCTAGTCTGATCCCACGTTCCCTAGACTTGCCAGCGGGGTTTAGGGTTAGAGTCTGCCAAGGAGAGGTGCTGGGCGGTGTTTTGAAGGCTGAGAAGGAGTTCTTATTCTCCGCAGCAGCTGTCAGAGAGTAGGTGTCAATGTGGGATGTTGCCAGTGGCTTCTCATTCTCTTAGGAATTCACTACTTCAGCATGACTTCCAGGATTCTAGGGTCAGCAGCTTCCTGGATTCCAGCCTGTAAAGATTTCCCTACTGACATGACTAACCCATCTCACATTTGTTCAATCTTTTAATTCCCTGTATTAAGTCCCCTTCTGCTTGAAATTCCCTGGAAGACTTCCGTCTCCCTTTGCAAACTTGGAAACACCCAGACTGAGTTAAGCACTCGGTTCTTGGCCATCTTTTAGCACCTTTGTTTTCGCCCAAATCAATAGCTCAGAGGTTGAGTCCATGGACAGCTGAAACTTTCATAGTGTCTTCAGCTGCCAAGAGAAGCCAGAAACTCTTTGAAAAAATTGTGGGTGCAAATCAAGAGCCTGTGCAGCTCAGTCTGGCATAGAAGGTTTCAGCAGCTCTTGTAGAATTGACAGCGGGGTGAATGCAGAGTGGGGGCTTGAACCAATGAAATCACTCGTAGTAAATTCATAGACTCTGATGAGTCATTTCAGTATCACAGGGTTAACCACTCAGATACATGCTCTTAGTTCTTGGCCTTTTAAGAGTGTTGGCCTTTTTTCTTTGTTTAGGGTATAACAAATTTATCTACCAGTGGAAAACGAGTAAGTTTCCCAACTGCCTGCCACTTGATAACCACATTCTTCTGGTTTTGTAGAACCTGACACCAGTCACTAGCATAAAAAGGGTGGAAGGAATTTGGTAAAAGATGATCCCTAGACTGCTATAGAACATAAGATCCTCCTTCTATCAGCTGTCCTTGCCATTTTACACAGCATCATCTTGGAGCTCTGGTGAGGAAAATGACAGGTGTCAATCCTCTGTGGATAAAATACTGCATATATCCTAAAGCAGGAGCAGACAAACTTGTTCTGTAAAGAAGTAGATAGTAATTTTTTTTAACATTTGTTTATTGAGTTATAGTCATTTTACAATGTATCAAATTCCAGTGTAGAGCACAATTTTTCAGCTATACATGAACATATATATATATTCATTGTCACATTTTGTTTTCTCTGTGAGCTACCACAAGATCTTGTATATATTTCCCTGTGCTAAAAGGCTCATAGACATAGAATACACACTTGTGGTTGCCAAGTGGGTGGGGGGGTGGGAAGGGACAGACTGGGATTTCAAAATTTGTAGATACTGACAGGCATATGCAGAATAGATAGTAAATATTTCTGGCTTTGTGGGGCACACAGTCTTGTTGTATTGCTCCACTTTGCCATCATAGAGAAAACAGCCATGGACACTATGTAAATAAATGAAAGTGGTTGTATTCCAATCAAACTTTATTTCCAAAATCAGAGGATGGGCCAGATTTGGCCCAAAGGCTATAATTTGCCAACTTCTCTTCTCTAAACTAACTCAGCGTGGCTAAAATACTTCCTTCTCTTAATCTAAAGAATATTCTGCCCTCATTTATCTTTTTTTTTTTTTTTCTTAACCTTAGGGGTTTGCCTTGAGAAAAGACACAAGCTGGTGTGAAAGTTTAAAAATCCTTGGACAAATTGTATACAGATGGAGGAAAACGTTAACATTTTATTCGACTTCTACTCGTAAGAGCTGGCCATGCATTACGGTACAGGGATTATGATTCTCACAGAAGAGGAAACTGAGGCACAGAGGGGTTAAATAGTTGCCTAATGGCAAAACGTGGTGGACCCAGGATTTGAACACAGCTTTTGGTCACGTAGAGCAGGCCCCCCACCTTCCAGAAATACATTGCTCTGGCCTTGGTCTTTAAACAAGGCCTCTCATAATTCATTGCCAAGGTATCTCACCTGCAGATCTGTGGAGCCGAAGCTTTTCTGGGGGCTCGGCACAATGATGCATGGCCTGGAGAAAGTGTAGTCAAATATTTACACGGAGGAATGTGGCGTTTCCTACCCTGGCACTCTGATTACCATCAGAGTCTTATCTTTCCCCGTAAAAGGAAGTGTGGACGTGTGTTAAGTTGTCAACACTAGAAAAATATAAGGTCTAGAAGAGAGGGCCTGGGAGACGTCCTGATGTCCTTCTGTGTGACATCATCTGAGGCGAAGAAGGGAATGCTGCTGGAAGAGAGGGACTGGGGGGTTTCTGAGGCTGGGAATTCACTGAGATCAGATATACTTTGGTGGATAGTGCATCTGCCTTCTTATTAAACCCAGGGTTTTTTGAGTGGTCAGAAGACCTCTGTGCATTGTTCTATCCAAGGAAGGGGACTGCTGATGACCAGGACAGACCCCCATCTCAAGCATCTCTGTGACAGAAACACACATCAGAGGAGGCTCGTTTTCTGAAATGAAGCTGGGTACTATGTGGGGGGAGCATGAGCTAAGAGGCCAGGCAGAAACGGATCGAAATTCTGCCTCTGACACTATAAATTTCCGTCATTGAGCAGGTCACAAAACCTCCCTGAGCCCCTGCCTTCTTGTCTGTAAGCTAGAGACAGCTGACCTAACAAACAGGTTTCGTGTAAAGATTAAAAGAGGTGATACGTGCAAAATTCCAGGGGGATGGTTTGCTGTTGGAGATAAAGAACGACTACACCAAGTTGATAAATTCCCAGCGAAATGCAGAGAAACTGGCTAGTTTTGAATTTAGGGGAACTCTGTAACATGGACAAATGCCTGACTTTTATTAGCTTTTTTCTTAATATTGAAAATAGGACTCCCAGGAGTTGAAAGACTCCAAGTTGGGGAGTACGCATCTGGATGAACATCACACATGAGCCTCACTATGAAATACTCATCCTAGCTCGAACTTGCAAGACATCATCATGTTTCCCCTGTAGGATGTCCATGTCATTCCAATGCAATCAGAATAATTATTCATCCATGTGTTCATTCTACCAACAGTTACTGAGGGTTTACAGTGTCCGAGAAGCTGTTGCAGGCCCTGAGGACCCCAAACTGAAGGAGACCAGTCCCTGCCTTGCAGATGACCCTAGTCTAGTGGTGGAGAAAAAACCCTAAGTAAACCATTATGCATCATAAACTGACAGTTGGAGCAACACGCACAATTAGAGAGGTGTACCCAGGGGGCAGCGGACAATGGAGTTTTGGAATTGGAAGGAAACATAGAAGCTGATCAGTCTACACTTCCCTGATGCCTGGAGTCTGCAGTCCGTGGTCTCCCAAGTTGGCCTCGTCATCTCAAATCTCATGGGGTTCACGACCCACTTCCACTCCCAGCCCCAGGCAGCCTTTGGGCAGCTCTGACAGTTTGAAAGTTTTCACTTATGTTGAGTCAGTGCTTGTCTCCTGGTAACCATCACGAACTCCATGAAGTTAATTCTGGTCTTTCGCATGACAACCCTTTAGATACCGGAAGTCAGCCTGCCGGTGACAGTCAAGCAGGGATAATCTTAGCCTCCCATCGCACAGGGGATACTGGGGAGTCCTCGGATTCATCCGAGTTCAAAAAGGAACTCTATTTGACATTGAGGACACTGTGAGACTGTCTCATTTTTGGATTTATTTGGATTTTAACAACGAACTTCAGTAATTTCCCTGGAATCTGTAAAGCACTTTAGCATTCATTATTTGGCAATGTCCTCACATCGACCTTGTGAGATGGTACAGGATGATTTATTATTTCCATTTTGTTCATAAATAAAAAAGGACTCTGAGAGGTGGTGTGCTCAAGGTTATGCTGAAAACACCTGGTCGAGTTGGGAACCAAATCCTGAGATCCTGGATGTAGAACAAACTCCATCCTAGTGTCTTCTCCCTTCCACACTAGTTGTCCTCCATCGAGTTAGTCCTTTCCCTAACCTACTTCATGGTCTCCGCTTCGATTTATCTGCTTAAAATTCTGACTACGCTGTATCAAAAATCCTCAGCAATTCCTCTGACATTACAGAATTAACCTCCAAGTCCTCAGGATGACATTCACGCCCTCAAACTTGTCTACCTGCTGGGAGTTTCAGAGCTAGTGGGGTGGATGGGTGAAATGCAGATAAACACTATCACTACAGTGATAGTTCAGGGAGAAATAGATATACCGGGTATTTTGAGAATGCCGAGGAGCAAGGTGAAGGTCATAGCGGACTTCCAGGAGTTACAGATGCCTGCGATGGACTTTAAAAACTTGCATGGCAGTAGGAGCCAAGAGGATGCGGAGGAGAGAAACAGCCTGGTGACTGTGTGCACGACACCGTAACTAATCTGGTGTTGCGGGACCTGCAGGTACCAGATGGGGCTCAGAGAAGGATGAGGTTACAAGGGAGACAGGGCCAGTTCCTATAAGCTGTCAGATTAAGGAGTTTGGACTTTACCCTGCAGGCTGTGATGCACCAAATAGGATTAAAGCAGGCCAGTGGCATTTGCGGGCCAGCCCTTTGGGAGCTGGGTGGACTGGGGTCAGAAGTCGGGGTCGGGGGGATTGGGTGGGAGCCAGTCTGCCTGAAGGGGAGGTAAGGAAACTTGCTACCATCTAAGAGAGCGAAGATAAAGGGCAGTGGAGGTCATTACAGGAAGAGGAAGGATTTTCACAAATTTTTGGAGAGTAAACCAGAAAATCCGATGACTGGGTGCTCCTGGAGATAAAGTAGAGGGAGGAGTCAGGCTGCTAATATGTTTTTAGGAACTTCCAGGTTGGGAGATAAAGTTCTTCCTCCTTGCCATTGCCACACCTAGCCTAGATGTCAAGAAAGCCTTGCAGAAGGGAGCTGTGTCTTACCTATTTGGAGGTGTGTTGATTTACTTAGGCTGATTTAATTTTAAAAAGCTCCTCTCTCATCTCGTTGGGGTGGCCAAGACTGCTGGCTAGTCATTTATACCTGTTTCCTCTCCTTCCTGGGTTCTCTGAACTTAATTTCCTGCGGTTAGACGTGACCACGCAGCAGGGTCCTAGCAGGAGACTTGCTATCCCAGTACTAACATTCAGGCCTGGTCCATGCATGCTCCACGTTTTGTCCTTTCTGCCAACTTTCTTTTTTGGGTGGGGGAGGGTAATTAGGTTTTATTTATTTATTTATTTATTTATTTGTTTGTTTGGAGCTACTGGGGACTGAACCCAGGACCTCGTGCATGCTGAGCGTGCACTCTGCCGCTGAGCGGTACGCTCCCCCACTTTCTGCCCAGTTGATGCAGGAGAACATGATGGAGACTTGAGAGGGGACGAAGGGTCCTGTATTACTGCATGGAAAAGAACCGGCCACCAGCCAGGAACACCCATTTTAGACATGCGTGAGCAAAAAGTAAATTCCTGTCATGGTTGAGCCATTGTGCATAGAATTTGTTTGTTACAGCAGTTCACCCCGCCTAACTAATGCAGCTTTCCCAGCTCCTATCTCAGCTGGATAGGAAAGCAGGTGATGGACATTTAGCACATAAGTATTCATGCCAGTCACTGTACTTGGTAGAGTTATGTACATTACCCTGATTTAACCCTATAAATGCTCTGAGATTCTTAAACACTCCTGTTTTGCAAAAAAAAAAAAAAAAAATTGGGGGGGTTCCTGAAATATATTGCTTTGCTTAAGGTTATAGCGTGTTCCCCCTGAGACAAATACACCAGGCTGTGCAAAATATAGTTTTTTTCCTGCTGTTTTTGAGTTTTATTTTCTTTTTCAACTTTATTGAGATGTAACTGACATAAAACATTGTCTAAGTTTAAGGTGTGCCACGTGATGATTTTACAACAATTTCGTATATGCGAAATTGTTACTACCATAAGGTTAGTAAACATCTCCATCACCTCACATAGTTGCCCTTTTTTGTGTGTGTTGTGAGAACTTTTAAGATCTACTCTCTTACAACTTCCAAGTAAACAGCACAGTATTGTTAACTACAGTCATCATACTGCACATTGCATCCTCAGAACTTGCTTGTCTTGTGACTGGAAGCTTGTACCCTTTGAACTCCTACAGTTTCTTAGGAAATGCTTTATCTTCACGTCTCCTACCACACTTAGAAAGTAAGATCATAATTGAGAAGAGTAGAAGATGAAATAGAAAAAGAAGGAGAAAAAAGTTAATCAATTGAATCAACTGAACTCTTCATCTGTGTAGGTCTAACTTCTGACATGTTAACTGGTACGTGCATTGGGCTGAACGTGTGGACTCACAATGACCAAAACCATTACCAATGAGTGCTTTTGAAAGCAACACTGTCCTCCATTTGGCCCGGTTTTCATATCCTTTCCTTCCACTTTGGGTCTCTATGCTTTTAGTCATCCTGGTCTTCTTTCAGTTCCTCAAATAATTCATGCTCCCTCTTGACCCCGCAACTTTGCAAGTCCTGTTTCCTTTGCCTGGAGTATCACTACCCCCATTCAATTAGCTAACTTGTGCACATCCTTCTGCTTTCTCTTCAACATCATTTTCTCAGGGAAGCTCTCCTTGACCCCAAGATTGGGGTATGTCCATTGATAGCCCTCTCATTACATTCTATACTTCTCCTGTGGGTAGAATTTTGATTAGACAATCACTTACAGTTTATTGTTTAGTTGTCTGTTCTTTCCTGGCTGACTGTCAGCTCTGTGAGGGCAAAGATGGGGTCCGCCTCATTGGTTTCTCTAGCCCCAGAACCTAGCAAAACGCCAGGCACATGGTATTCACTCCAGAACTGTTGGTTGAATGTGGAAAAGAAGATCTTCTCTTAGTAAAATACTAAAAAGCAAACTTAAAGAGAGGCTACTCTTCCAAATGGCTTTCTGGGAAACATACTCGACTTGTGAAATTCTGAAATGAATCAGGCTACTTGGTAATTTGATACTGACTTAAATCCAAACCAAGTGAGATACTGTCTCGTTTTACAAGTAGAGAGCCAGCGGGCATGCAGGTCTGACACGATCCCCCTGGTCGTGAGTCAACGGTGGGGGCCTCTCACGCTCCCAGCTGTCCCTGCGCATTCTTGGTACTTTCTGTTGGATGTTGACTTTGATGGGGATTTGGGAGGCATATGGCAATGAGCCCTTGTCCTAAAGGAAAGGGAAAGAACATTGGAGTTGGAACCCTGGCTCAGCCACCAGAGGTTATAACAACTCTGAGCCTCCATTTCCTAACGTGTAAAATGGAGGCAACCTGATCTTTCCAAAGCCTCCTCGTAGGCATGTTTGCAAGGCTCAGATGTGCCAATGTGGGTGAAAGACTGAGCAGATACTCAAAATGTTATTGCTGACAGCTGGCCCTTTCCCAGTATTGAGGTTTACTTCAGATGCTTAGGACATGTTTCATTTGAATTAATGAATCAGCAACTCCATTCACAAGGAAAAGGAGGCCTTCATCTTTTCTTGGTGGGTAAAAAGGGCCGATTTAATTCCTGGCCCAACGGATTTGAAGACAATGATCTGATTCCCAAATCGTGAGCGTGTCCCTTCTTCACAAAATGTGAGATGCTGAGCAAAGAGCGGTGCCCTAGTGGAGCCACGCTGCACGAGGTCACTCTTTGCAAGAGCTTGTGAGTGACTTGTTCATTAGCAGATGTGACGTCGTTAAGGAGTTTGTTTCTCCACATCCAGACATTTTTGAGCACCTACTATGTGCCAGGTACACCCTGTTAAGCACTTTTCAAGCGTTGCTTTGTTTGCATCCTCCTCCATTTCTGTGATGAATCTATTATCAGCCCTCTTTTCATGATAAGGAAATTCAGATTCAGAATGATTGTGTCCTCAGTCACATTGCTAGTAGATGGCAGAGCTGGTATTTTGACCCAGCTCTGTCTGAAGCCAGTCCCATGCACCTGCAGGTTAATTATATTTCCTCCCCAGCAAAACGCATTCCATGGAGAATGAAGACCAACAGTACAGACAGGAAAACCTAGGCTGGCTTTATTATTAATCATAATAATTAGGCATATTTCTTATTATCACCTGATAACTGTAGAAACAGCCAGTTTCCTTTGGCAGGTAGAACTTTCCATTTTCTTCTATAGATGCTCACTGGTTCTGATTTTCTTTCTCTATTTGATGATGCATGAAAGCTCCTAGGTAGGGAGGCTGTTTGGTGGAGTGGAAAAAGCATCTGACTGGGGACTGTTTCTAGCCCTGAGTCTCTCCTTGGTGTGACTTTGGGAAATTCATTCACAGTCTTTGAGCCTCATTTTTCTTATGTGTGAAATGAGGACAATTATGCTGCTTACTTGCCTACATTTATGGGTTTTGTGAGGATCTATCAAGATAATTGTTGCACAATGTTATGCAAAAGACCCCATGTTATTATTCTAAGGCAGAGTCATCACTTTGTTTCCCCTTCCTTTTTGCCTGCAGATCCCCTTGGCATCCCATACCTGGTGAGAATTTATGGTTAGTTGGGCATAATAGCAAAATCTCTCTCCTTGTGACTTACATGCATTCTGAAGTGTTTTGGTTTTTGCATACAGGAACGTTTTTCTAATTGGAAGAGATGCAATTCTGTTTTGAGGTTGTGGACTCAAGGCACCACTAAACAGAGATTCATTTGCTTTCATTGACATGAAGTGTATCCTTCCTTTGTGGATGACTTTGCTGCTCAACCTCAGTCTGTTACTGTAGCTGATGGTCTTATCTGACCAATCTTGTCACTGTCAGAATCAAAGCCAAATATTGCAGGGACTAATGATTTCACTGAGGCAGCCTTTTCTGTGACCACAGAAGCCTGCTTTGGGGTGAAGGGGAGTGGTTTCTGTCACTATCAGAGACCCTTGATGGAATAACAGCCCCCGAGTTCATTTTTGTTCTTATTTATTACCTGGATAAGCTCCGCACCCGGCTCTCATTGCCTTATCTGAGGAGACAGAGCCAGCTGTGTGTGAGTCATGCGATCTGGTCAATTGCATATCCACAATTTTATTAGAATGACTGGGTAGATTAGCTTCTTGAAACATCGAATTACGTGTCTTGGGCATTCATCAGAATCTCCCACAATTCCTAGAATAATGTTGTATTTTTTCATAGAAGCATCTGTGGAAAGAGAGCTGGGAAGGCAGGAGACCTGAGCTGCTGGATCATGATTTGCTAATCCCAGGGGTAACCCTGCGTATGGCCAGAAAGCATTTGGTTTTGGTTGCTGGTATCGACCAAGTTCCATAGAGTTCAGGGGTTGGCAAGAGAGGGGCAGGGAAAGTCTTTCTAAGGGAACATTTGAGAGTAGGGTTTTATATTATGAGCTTGATTTCACCAGACAGACAGAGGCACGGTCTGGAGGTATTCAGTCAGAGGAAGCTGGTTGAACAGAGTGATGCAAAATGAAAGTCGGTAATGGGTTTAAGGAATGAGGCATCTTTGTGCTGGGAAGGAAGGCTGTGTGCCTAGAAAGGTAGGGGGTTGAGACTAGGTCATGAAAGGCCTGAAGGACCAAGCCCAGGTGGTTGCAATGGGCAGCTGCCACCCCCAAAGGCTGCTGAGCACGGAGAGGTGGGGAGGGAACATAATTTGAATTTTTTTCCATTAAGCAGCCAATCCCCAGTATAAGGCCAAAGGAATCACTTGTTTCTCACATCAGCCCTGCGAAAGAAGTGAGCTACCATTGACAGTCCCCATCTAGCAGATGCAGAAGCTGAGGCTTGGAGAGGTTAAATGTCCAAGGAATCAGTACTGAAAAAATACAGAAGATAAAAGTAATATTTCAATATCATGATTCATACTTCCGCCTGAGCAGATTCGTTTGAATTCCTCTAAACTTCACTGAGAGATTAGGTAATATTTTCTGCGAGGCATCACAGGGGTTTAGATGTTCATGCAAGATTCTGAAATGTAAAGAGGCCAGCCCTGCGCCAGTGAAATGCAGTCGTTAGTACTTGGTGGAGATGTCATTTGGCCTTTCTTTTAACCGTTCCTTACTCAGAACCAATGTATCCTTATCTTTACTGGCTCTGGGGAAGCTGGAACTTGTCTGAAGTTTGCTATGAGACTAGAAATCTTGTGACCTTTTCTATGGCAGCTCTGATAATGCAGAGTTCAGCCACTGATGTTAATGCCCCAGTGGAGGTCTAAACCATTCTGGGAGAGCAGGAGAAATTTGAGTCTTTAAGAATATAGTAGTCCCCCTCATTCACGGGGGATACATTCCAAGACCCCCAGTGGATGCCTGAAACTGTGGGCAGTCCTGAGCCCAATACATACTATGTTTTTTTCCTATATGCATACACCTATGATAAAGTTTAATTTATAAATTAGGCACAGTAAGAGATTAACAACAATAACTAATAATAAAATAGAACAGTATATAACAAATACAGTAATGAAAGTTATGCAAATGTGGTCTCTCTTTCTCTCTCGAAATACCTTATTGTACTGTACTCACCCTTCTTGTGATGTGAGATGAGAAAATGCCTACATGATGAGAAGCGAGGTGAGTGAGGTAGGCATCATGACTCAGTGTGTGTCAGGCTCCTCTTGACCTTCTGACGGTACTTCAGAAGGAGGGTCATCTGTTTCAAGTGACCCTGGACCATCGAACTGTGATGATATTGATAGTTGGACGTCAGGAGCCAATGATGACAATGGTCGGGGATCCTGGGCGGGACGGAATGGGGCGGTGCAAGATTTCATCACACTACTCAGAATAGCACACGGTGTAAAACTTGTGGATGGTTTATTTCTGGAATTTTCCAATTGATGTTTTTGGACTAAGGTTGACCATGGAAAACTGAAATTGTAGAAAGTAAAAGAGCAGATAAAGGGAACATCCTTACCTCCAAGGCGGGTTGATACTTCATCACAGACTTGCAGATAAGCTCAAAGAATCCACTTGCCTGGTTCAAGTTTAACAGGGGTTACAAAGCTGCATCTCAGGGCAGGAAAGAGTAAGACTCTGAAAGAATTGGAACTTATTTCCTGAGTTGTATTTCCCATGACCATAAAAAGAAACTTTTGCTTTTGGACAAAGCACTGGGAGTTGGCCAGTCAGGGTTGAAGTATTCACTCTGAACGCACAAGTGTGAAGTTTGAGAAGTTACCATGAATCTTGATTTCCACACCTTTAAGGTAAATCTAATATCCCCTTCCACAAAGACGTATTGCAGGAATGAAGTTTGCAAACATACGTCTAGAGTGGGTTTGGATGTATATAAGTACTTACAACAGTTGTGTGAATTTGGAATTAGTTATTTTCTTCAAGTCCTGTGTGTTTTTATTGGTTTTTGTTTGCCATAAGATTTTACTATAGTGACTCTAACTTTTTTTATTTCCTAGATTCCTCTCCAGTGGCTTTTAATACTGCTTCAGGAAGACTTTCCCAACACCTGAAGAATTTGTATTGCTTTTCCCAATCTGGGATGTCTATGTACCGCATTGTCAGCTTCTGGATCTACTGTATCTGGGATCCAGGCTGATGCCAAAGGCAAGTATCCTTTAAAACATCCAGCTATAAAAATAATTGCATTATTAAGATTAGGAGGAAGATCATATTTTGGGGCTCTCCCAGAATTACTGTATTCCAAGATATAAATGACGACCTAAAATGCATGAAAACAAACTTGGTAGAATATCAAACTAAAACTAGAACTTAACTGGAAAGAGGTTTTTTTTTTTTTTAATTTATGTAAAACAAACAATCATATGTTTATTACAAAAGCATTAAGAATTTGCAGCAAAAAAAAAAAAGTCAAATTCTAAAACAGGACGTTTCTTTTCAAAGTGTGTTGGCGCACTTTCATCATCGTTACATTTTAATGGGAACAATTCAGTGTCTTCTGCTCTTAAAATGAACACGTCCCTTCCTTTTCTTATCCACAGCCATGTCTACCCTCATTCTCTGGGTTGCTCAGAAATTCCAAAAAATTCCAAGAATTTCCAAGTTTCCTGCTGCCTCACTGACTGGAACAGACTGGAATGCACCGCCGCTGATAACAACAGAAGCGGCCCCACACCACAGAAGCAGGCAGCTCCAGGAACAAATCCTCGCTCCACCGCTTTCTGCTGAAAGATATTGTACAAGTTACTGGGCCTTCGTCACAGGTCAGATTTCCTGGGAAACTGAGGCTAAGTCTCTGAGATGTGTGGAGGAGGCTGATTGAAGAGGGAGCTCAGAAAAAAACATCTGTGATGGGGAGGGATGCAGGATTGGGCTGAAGGAGAGGTTGGACCATGATGCAGTTTCAGTAGAGACCTCCCACAGGGAGCCGGGATGGCCCTTCAGAGTCGTCTCAGTTGAGGACAAGTGATGGGGCTTTTGTACTTCCATGTTGACCAGGCACAGATGCAGGCTGCCTCTGTGAGATGAAAGCTCTATTTGGCCAAGTCTCGGAGCAGCAGCCAGAGCTCCTGGTAGTAGGTGGAATGAGGGTCTCCATCTTGAAGGGGACCTGGGCAGCCTGCTGTACCTTTGCCCACATTCAATGTGTCACAGAATCAAGGAAGATGCCTTGGCCACTGAAATTGCAACCCCTTAATCTCATATCCCCTCTACCCATCATGTTTTATCCACTGTATTTATCATGAACTGACATACTTTAATACTGATTTGCCTACTGGCTTTCTGGAACTGCTCTAGAACACACTCCAAGCTATTTGAGGGCAGGAGTTTTGTTTTGCTCGTGAATATTTGCCCAGTTGCTAAAACAGGGGTTGGCACAGAGTGAATTTTCTTTCCATGATTTCTCATTTATTTAGTTATTTATTTTTTATTGAAGTACAGTCAGCTACAATGTGTCAATTTCTGGTATATAGCATACTGTCCCAGTCATGCATATACATACATATATTCGTTTTCATATTCTTTTTCATTAAAGGTTATTATAAGATATTGAATATAGTTCCCTGTGCTATTCAGAAGAATTTTTAAAATCTATTTTTATATATAGTGGTTAACATTTGCAAATCTCAAACTCCCAAATTTATCCTTTCCCACCCTCTTTCCTCCAGTAACCATGGATGGACCTGGAGATTGTCATTCTAAGTGAAGTAAGCCAGAAAGCAAAAGTAAAATATCATATGATATAATTCATACGTGGAATCTAAAATAAAGAGAAAAAGGAGACACTAATGAACTCATCTACAAAATAGAAACAGACTTTCAGACGTAGTGAACATTCAATAAATATTTGTTAATTGAGTGGAATAAATGAATGAATAGTTATAACATATACTGAGTGTTTACGGGAAGTGCTCAAGTTCTAAGTACTTGCAGTAACTCATATAATCTTTACAACAATTCCATGAAGGGGGCACTATTATCTCCATTTTACAGATGAGGAGACTGAGGCACAGAATGCCTCATTATCTTGCCAAGGTCATGCATCTTGGAAGTGTTATATTCAGAGCCAGGCAATGGGATCCATCCTGTGAACCACCATCCCTTACTCCCTCAGTCTGAGCAAGTTATCCCTTCCCTTCCTCCTTTCCCCTTTCTGCCGTCTCCTAGAACACACACACAGTAATCACATTGTTGCATGTGCCAGGTGTTTGGATTGAATCTTCGTTGTTTTACCAGTTCAGGCCAAAAGGTGAGAGCTCAGCTGAGTTCCAGCTCCTGCCCTTTCTTCCCACTGTCCAAATCCTAGTGCCTTAGGATCTGATCAGTTCACACATCTTTTTTCTTTTCTTTTTTTGACACAGCCATTGGCAGACACAGAGGCTATCATGGTTTACAGTGAGCTCTTTTACATGCATTATCTCTTTTGATTAGCCCAACAGCCTTGGGATATGGGCCACACAAGGAGAGCCGCCTGCAGTTTATAGATAAGGAAACCGAGGCTCAGAGAGGTCATGTGAAGCTATTTGGAACCAGAATCTCTAGTTTTAAGTCCTATGTTTGGTCTAGTTTCCTCTTTCTTTTCCTTTGTTGGGGCCTGAGGGGTAAAATTAAGCCCGAAGATTTTTCTGCCCTCCATATTTCTTGAAAGTCACTTGGAACATGGGTGAGCATTTATCACTGGCTTCTCCCTCCTTGACAAGTGAGGAAACTGAGGCACAATGAGGTGTCATCATTTCCCCAGGTTATAGAGTAATGTCGCCAGAGCCGGGACATTCATTTCAAAGCTCATGTGCTTGTGTTCTTTAGCGCCCCCCACTGTTCTTCTAAGGTAACAAAGCTGGGGTCTATTTCAAACCTCCACCCACCTTTCCTTGAGTAACGTAATGGGGTTCATATTTAACGTTAAAAAAATGATGCTAGTTGAAAATAGAAAAGTCCACTTTAAAAGCACCCAGGATGCCAGCCCGAGATGTTTAAGGAGACATATGTTGGCGAAATCCACTTATTATAAGGGGCTCCTTTGATGCAGTTATATCAGCAACATCTCATGGCATCTTTCAGAGGCCTAAGGAGAGCAGGAGCATTTATTCCCCTCTTTGATTTTACCTTAATTTAGAGAAGCCCCAGTCATCTTCCTGCTGCTGAGCTGGACACAGATTCCAGACTGGAGAAAAGGAACTTGAAAGAGCCTGTTTTACAGAGGCCAGTGGAATGCTTCCTTTCTTTGCTTCTGAGCTCATGGATGGACACAGGCATGCAGAAATATGGGTTTACTCTTGAGGGAAATGGTTAGGAGAACAAATGTTAAAGTTCTCTCCTGCTAGTGGAGAAGCTCAGTTCAGTTCCTGGACTGTCAGTGCTCCTCATGGCCGTGGTTTGAGAACCATTGCTCCAGTCAAAGGGAAGGTAGCTGCGGCGCTTTGAAGACCTGTCTACATCCCCTTTCACATGCCATCCAGAGGTGAAGTCTGGTTCTCCCTCTGGCTTGACGTGGGGCAGGAATTTATGACTGCCTTGACAAACATAATGTGGGAGAAGTGACCTCAAGTCACTTATAAGAGCAGGCTAGGCACAGTCATGTGGCTTCTGTCTGGCCCTTGCTTAGGACACGTGCTTTTGGATGGCTACCCTGACCACGCGAGAGAGACCACGCGGAGGGGATGGGGCCTTGGGGCATGATCTGATGCCACATAGAACAGCCATGAACCTTCTCTGGGCAGTTTGGCCCAAACTGCCTATTCATGAACTATGTAGATAATGGTTGTTTTATTTACACATTACATGTAGAGTGGTTTTTTTTTTTTTTTTGGCAGAATAACAGATAATCTTAACAATAGCCAACACCACAGATGACATGCTGGGATGTGAGTCATAGTTCATCATATTGAACAGGTATGAATGTAGCATCTTGCATTTAGATTTGAATAACTGTCTATACAATGTATGGACCACAGGAGTCACCTTACATATGTTTGTTGCATAAACTGATGAACGCATGAGTGGAGAATCTTGGGGAGATATCTCTCTCAGTAAAATAACTCTCGGGAATAACCACTTACCAAGGGTACGTTCTATTGCCAGCATATTTTTCCTCAGTTAAGTTGATTTTTAAAAAGTAAGCCAAATGGCCATCCATTGGGGGGGGATCCAGTAAAATAATAATAATGATATTAATGGCTAATGTTTGTTGCATGCTTACGTTGTCCCAGATATGGTGCCAGGTGCTTGGCATGTCTGTGTGAATTTAATTCCATAGCTATCTTTTGAAGTAGCAGTCGTGTTATCTCCATATTCCAGGTGGAAAACCTAAGCCTTAGAGAGACTGCATAGTTTTCTCAAGGGCATGCAGAAGTTATTTGCAGAAGTGGGGTTTTAAACCAGATCTTTCAGATCCTCAAACTTCAGCTTTATTTGTTAGAAGGTTGGAGCATATAACCTCACGAGTTTCTTCTGATTTGAAGTTCTAGGAATATTGGAAAAATCAGCCGTCTGGTGTTGGACTAGCAGCTGAGAATCATGTAGTCCGTTGTCTCATCTGAGCATGTGTCTGAGTTATTTGGGGAGCAGCACCATTGCTGACCATTCAGATTGCTTAGAAAGATAATCGGAAACATCCTCTGGACCATGTGAATGTCAGCTCCTAGGCTGAAAAAGAAAATGTGGCTGTATTTACTGTTAGAACTCATCTGGCCTGATCTCATAGAGTATTTCTGAGGCACTCTGGTGCAATGTTAATATATTGCTATCTATTTTTATCCAGAAATAGTTCAGCTGTTTTTTCCCCTGATAACAACTTCTGGACTTTTTCATAGTGTGAGGTGTTTACTAGATTACAATGTTAAGTTAGCAAGTGGTTAAGAAGACTGACTTGGTGATGAACCAAAGCAATCAGGGGCAAAATTGTGGATGACAAGGCAGGAATCTTCTTTTCTTTTCTCTGCCACTAACTTGCTATGGCCTTTGGGCAACTCACTCTCCAGTCCTAGCTTCCTTATGTGCAAAATGAAATAATGGGCATTTAATTACTGTTCAAGCTTTAATAAGGGTTTAATTTACAAATCTGATAATAACCCTACCATTACCACAGTCTCATTGGCAAAGAAGTGAACTGTATTGGTTGGATTTAGCCCCAATACCAGTGGCTTCTAACTACAGGTTTTTTGCTTATGGGTGTACTGTGAGGTTCAGGAGTATTCCACATGGCTCTCATTCCTGGACCCAGGCTGAAGAAGTGGCAGCCACTTGGACATCACCTCTCGTTATGAGTATGGGAGTGGGAGAGAGAGATTAGAAATACACAAAGCTCAAAACTGACCTTCTTTCACTTCCATCTGCAAGTCACATGGCCAAACCCAAAGTCACTGAGGCCAGGAATTATGCCCTGTCCATGGTGTTGGGGCAAGGAGACCGAATATTTCCTGAGTAATAATGCTGTCTCCCAATGAATGCAACTTCAAGGATTTTAAGAAAATTCTAGGCAGCTGGATCTAGGAGCCAGAGTCCTCCTCTTCCTCACTAACTCAGAGACTGATTGACCTGTCCCCAGTTTCCTTACCTTCTCAGCACTCCCTGGGTTCACTGGTTGTTAAGGGTAGACTTCATGCCTCTGTTAGACATGGAGGTCAAACTATAAGTCCTTTGAGGGCTTAGGAGATTGGCTTTCAGCATTACTGATCATTCATGCATTTTAAGGATTTAAATATCATTTTGAATAACATCGACCTGTTGTATTAGCAATCTTTTGTGATCTTGATGGAGTCAGGAAAACATTTTCACATGGGGATTTATTCTCTGATGCATAGGGTATGTCTTGCTCCCCTACCAGCTGTAACGTTCTCTCTGACCAGATTAGTTCATGACTTTCAAACAGGTAACACGAGGAGGCCTGTACTGAATTGACTACCCCTTCTTACTGAATCTTCAGCTTTCTTTTAAATAGAAGGAATTTAGCGGTTGGAGATGATTGAACCCTGCCTTAGGTGAGCCAATTATATTGTCTATTGTATTAGCAAAATCAGGCTTCGGCCATTGCAGGATGAACGCATCCATAGACAATATGTAAATGAACAAATGTGGCTGTGTTCCAATAAAAATTTGTTTACAGAAACAGGTGGTTGACCAGATGTGGCCCATGGGCTATTGTTCATAGATTCCTGCTCTAAATGACAGCTCCTCCATAAAAACTGACATCATTCTGATTGAGACTGATGTTATAATGGAGGCTGATGGGTTTCCATCAAATTCCTCTCTCCTGGAAGCTTGATGGTACGTTTTTTCCAGGAAAAGTAAGTCTTTCATTTTGGTCATGCAACCCCTTACTCTGTGTGTGTGTGTGTGTGTGTGTGTGTAAATACATTTTTTAATTAAAATTTTTCCAGCTGTATAGAGATAAAATTGAGATATAATATTATATAATTTTAAGGTGTTGTACAACTTAAAAGTGTAATGGTTTGATACATGTATATTATGAAATGATTACCACAATAAAGTAAGTTGATATATTTTTTGAACAGAGAGTAGTCAGGATAGGGTGAATCTTAAAGAATACTTTTCATGAGTGAAATGGGGGAAAGAAAAGAACATTTTCCCCACTATCATCCACACTGTCACTGATGGGAAAGTCCATGAGCAGAGACATAATACAGTATGCCTACATTTTTCTCAGAAATATAACTGGACCCTGGATAACTTGACTTTTCTTCAAAGTTTCCCCTACTCACCCATCATTTCTCAACAATAAATTATCATTTGAGAACCAGTTCAAGATTTTTAACTCAACTGATAACCATCCATATTACTGTTCCTTTCTTATTTTCTTTAGAGTGACTTTCAAGAAACCTAAATAGAAATAGGATGGGAAAAAATTGATCTTACTATTTTAAATGGACAACAGGTATCCATACTTATCAATAATTATTTAAAATAATTATTTAAACTGTACAACAGAAAAATAACATTTATCCATGCACCACGCAGAAGCATCTCCCGAGTGTGGTCACACTTGAGGAAGCTGCCCAGGACTTCCTGCAGACCCCACCCTTCAGAGACAGGCTTTGCATAGATGCTGCAGGTTCCGTGATTCACCTGCTCCATCTCAGGTCAACTTACAAGGTTACTGCCTCCAGAAAGCAAATGTAAATTACATGCAAATGAACTAAGCCTTGACCCTTATGAGAAAATAAACAAAAAAACCCACCACCAACAACAAAAAACCCTTATGAAACCTCTGCCCTTATCTTCTTCTCTTGATAAACATAAATGGCACAAGAAGAAGCCTCGGGGAAAGAAGAGAATTAATGAATCTTTGATTCCCTCCCCGGTGTCTGCAGCATTTTTTGATCACCTGCAAGGGGGCAGGCCCCCGTAGTGAGTGACAAGTGCAGTAGGTCCTTGCCCTTGGAGAGCATATCTGAGGCTGAATTTGGGGTTATAAACTGATGGGGCTTATGGTGGTCTGCCTACAACAATCTTCACTGAGTGGTGGGTGACCAGCTGGCTGCCAAACCTCATCCCAGTTGTTGCTTTTGGACCTTACAGTAACTCTGCAGGTGGACAGACTTTTAAAATTTTCTTTTAAAAAAATTCTTTTAAAAAATTCTTCTTTTATTAAAGTATAGTTGCTGCACAATATTATATAAGTTACAGATGTACAACAGAGTGATTCACAATTTTAAAGGTTATGCTCCATTTATCGTGATTATATAATATCGGCTATATTCCTTGTGTCGTACCGAATATTCTTGTAGCTTATTTTATACATAGAATTTGTACCTCTTACTCCCCTACTCCTATATTGCCCATCTCCACCTCCTTCTCTGTGCTGGTAACCACTAGTTTGTCCTCTGTATCTGTGAGTCTGCTTCTTCTCTGTTACATTCACTAGTTCATTGTATTTTTTAAGATTCCATATATAAGCAATGTCATACTGTATTTGTCTTTCTCTGATTTATTTCACTTAGCATAATGCCCTCTAAGTCCATCCATGTTGCTGCAAATGGCAATATTTCATTCTTTTTTATGGCCGAGTAGTATTCCATCATGTATTCTGTTGATGGACACATAGGTTGATTCCATATCTTGGCAATTAATTGTAAATCATGCTGCTATGAACATTGGGAGCATGTAACTTTTCAAATTAGTATTTTGGGGGGTTTTTTCATATATATATCTGGGAGTGGAATGGCTGGGTTATATGGTAATTCTGTTTTTAGTTTTTTGAGAAACCTCCATAAAGTTTTCCACCATGGCTGCACCAATGTATGTTCACACCAACCATGTACAAGGGTTCCCTTTTCTTCACATCCTTGCCTACATTTGTTATTCATGTTCTTTTAGAGGAGAGCCTTTCTGACAGGTGTGAGGTGGTATCTTATGATGGTTTTGATTTGCATTTCCCTGATGATTAGGGATGTCGAGCACCTTTTCCTGTGCCTGTTGTGGACAAAATTTTTTATTCTCATTTTGTGAATGAAGGTCCAAAAATTTGAGCCATTTTCCCGGGGTTACACAATTAGAAAGAAGAAGAATAGATAAAATGGTGAGAATGCGAGGGCAAAGGACATGGTTTTCTTTTATCTGGGGGTGGCAGGTGGAGAGAGTCTGAGAGGCAGAGCGGAGGTAGTGGCTAAAACCCAGCCTACTCCCATGTCTGTCATTGAAAACTGAGAGGGCGTGTTTCTCAGTTGTTGCTGATTTTTGTGTGATGAACAGAGTGAGGGGGGGCAAAAAAAGGAAGCCCGGTTTCTAATTTTAACTTCCTGGCACTTTACTGAAAAGCCCCTCAAGGTGGCCGGAAGTTGGAACCCTCAAGGCTTGAAGCCCTGGAGCACCATGCAAAGGAGCTGTATGGGGTTTAGGGCCCTGAGAGGTGACGCATCACACGTCTTGTCTCTCCATCTGGGGCTCTGGCTCTCAGTAGCTATTAAGGTGTCTTCTCTCCAGCTTCTCATTTGCATAATGTCATACCCATATGGTGTGGTTTTATTTACCTCTTCAAGGGGAATGACTACATTACAAAGAGAGGACCAGAAGCCTTGACTTTCTGAAGCCTTCCTTCTGGCCCTCCTGCCCTCCCATCCTCAATCCCCCTCTCAGTTTGGCCCCTCTCTCTCCTGCCATCTTGACTTTTAGATGTGAGGACCTTGCTTGAGTGATAGGACCCACTTCTCACAGTGAATGGCTGCCAGCGGTCATTTGTCTGGTTGCGGGGTTGATCCCAGCAACGCTGACAGCCAGGGTGGTTTTAAGCGTGACCTACTCCCCCTTCTTTCACGATGGAGGAACATCAGAAGCTGAAGAAGTGTACCAAGGCTGGTTCTGCTCAGATAGATCAAAGGCTTGAATTACATGCTACTTTGCTATTTTTCTTGGATTTCTGAAGAGCGATTTCGTCAATTTTGCCATTTTAGGTATGGATTTTGCAATTTACACACAGTCCCTTAGAGCTAGCTCTTCGAGACAGAGGTGGCATCCTCTGTTAGGGGTGAGAAAGGAAATGTTCCAACTTTCCCTTGTTTTGAAATAATTCTGGGTGATTCGCTTCTTCATTCATTTGTCCTTGGCTTACAAGTCTATGGTGGTCCAAGGCCTGAGAAGTATTAAACAACAAATAAAAAAATCAAACAAAAGAAAAAGACCTTTAGGGATACAGCTAAAGGAGGACTCATTGTTCTTTTAAAGACTTTAATTCTGTGTTTATCTATTAACCAAGCATTTATTTTAAGTGTATGATGCACCGGGTGATGGGCCAGTTGCCCAGAATCCAGAGTTGGAGAAATCACTTCTCTGCTTTGACTCTGTTCAGAGTAGCTAATTTCACAGCTTCGAGGTTACAGCTACACAGGACTACAGGAAAGGGCAACGGAGGGCAGAACTTTAGGAAATCTGTGAACTCCATGAGATGTTTCATCCGGATTTTATCTGCACGTGCATTTCTCTGGGAAGAGATCTCATAAACTTTCACGGGATTATACGTTCAAGAACAAAAGTGTTTTAGAAATATGGACTCTGCAATTGAAGCAAAATTTTTAGATGTCCTACTTCTGATGTCCTACAAAGGGGATGTTCTCTCTGTGCTCAGTCCTGGTGGGCTATCTGCATTTGGGGCCTGGGCCACTGGCCTTTAAGTCTATTTCTGAGAGTAGACTCCAGGAGACACCCAGTCACTGTCATTGTCATATCTGTCCGACAGCACAGGGCCTTGTATCCATGACATCTTCCCTTTTTCCATACTGCTTGGCTCATGTCTTATAACAAGTAGGAGAAATGAACACTGCATTGAAGAATTATGTTCCAATTAATTATGTTCTTATCACCCAGTTCTCTATTTCGACCCTTGCATGTCCCTGATTCTGCTCCACCTCTGGTCTCTGTGAAATATTCTGCCCCTCCCAAGGCAGGGGGAGAACAGAGAACAATCCTTGATTAGGGTGCGTGCACATACACATGCTTACTCTGGAAATTCTCTGACACTCGCAGCCCTCTTGCTTTGCTCGTTGACTGTCACGTGGGGAGAAGTGTTTGGGCACAATGTTAATAATAGCTCTTAGTATGTACGCGGCACATTCCGTTTTCAAAGGCATTCATAAACATCGAAAGATGAAAGCATGCGCCACCCATCTTGGGAAAAAGGGAATGTTAATCACCACCACGTCTGTTCTTTGGAGGGACGGTCACAGAATCTGAGAGCTGGGAGGGCTGTCAGAGGTCACTTTTCAACCTCTGGTCCCTAGAGGAATTCTCTTTCCTTTGGAGGCCACCAAGGTTGGGGTATTCTCCCAAATGTGTTCTTGAGTTCCAGCCAACTCTGCCCTTCTGTAACTTGCAATAATATCTCGATCAATTGATCGATCTAACATCTATCTATCCTCTCTTTTCCTTTCTCCTTTTTTCTTTCTTTATCTCCTTCTCTCTCCTTTCCTCCCTCCCTCCCTCCCTCCCTCCCTCTTTCTTCCTCTCTTTCTGCAGAGCCCTGCCGAGATAGCAGGTGCATGGACGAAATGATGCTCTTTTAAGCCATAAATCTGAGGTGGTTGGTTTTATGTATCAAAAGATAACTGTAATGCCTGGGAAGACAGGGATATATGATCACCCTACTTGCAGTGACATTTCAGGCAGTATAACACCTTGCGACCCTCACGTTACACCCAACATTGATTCTCCCTTTTTTCCCCTGCAATTCTCTGACCTAAAGACCTGAGGATTTCAATTCCATGCCTCTGCTTCTCTCACCTAGCTTAGCATCTTCAGCCATTACTTTATAACTGCTGCTCTGCCTGAGGCAAGTGTATTCCATTCCCCAAAACGCTGATATACAGAACTTTGACTACACTGTTTGTCCTTTTTATTTTTTGTATAATAGTCAAAGTAAAGGGAACATTTATTTAGTGTCTGCTATTTCTCAGATACGGTGATAAGTGCTTTCCATGCACAGAATTTTCACTAAAACGCGACAAGGTAGATAACGCTGGTTATCTCATTTAGAGATCAGGAAGCTGAGGCTCAGAGAGGTTGAGTAGCTATCTAAAGCAGCACAGCCGGGAAACAGCAGGCCTAGGATTTGAGCCCAGGCTGTCTAGATCTAGAATCACACAACATCACAAAAAGGCATTTAACAATTATGATGCATTCCTTTCCATCCTTTTGCCCCAAGCATCCTCCTCTCCATCATTTTTTCCATCATGAATTGTCTATTTTGAAAAAGTTTATCTACGAAATAACTGTATTTATAAAGGAGTTATTAGCTTATTTTCTGATGTCATTTTGCCTAAAACTATCCGTATTTTAAGGACAGTAAAATACTAATCGTTGGTATCTTATTAGCATTTGTAAAGTGCCACCTGTTATTTCACTAACTCCTCCGTAGCCCAGGGAAGTTGATCTGATTGTCCCCATTTTACAAATGAGAAAACAGAGTCTTTGAAGATCTCAGTGTCCCCAGATCACACAGTGAGTAAGGAACAGACCTGTGATTTGCACACTCTGATGCTGACAGCTCTGTTCCTTTGAGCTGGCTCCTTATTTCCGAGCTTTGCCATAAAGCCCTAAGAATTAAAAAAAAAAAAAGACTAACCTATGCAACTATATCATAGATAGTTGTGTGTTTTCAAGGACTTCATTTTTCTTACCAAGGATAGCCGGTTAGTCCGCACTAAGAGCATCTGTAGGGGAGATATTAGCAGCATCACTGACAAACTTTGCATCCGGATTTAACGCAATTTTGTGTAAATGATACTCAGGTGCAACAACAGCAATGGTAGTAGAGTGATGGAATAGTAACAGCAATAACTGCTGTTTGCGGAGAGCTACCGTGTGTCCAGCTTTGTGCGAGGCACTCCGTTACATTTTCTCAAATCTTCCACCCGCAGTATTTAATCTCTATTTTACATGAAGCCAATGTCTGAGAAGTTACATAAGGTGTACAAGATAGTGCTAATGTGGACCTTGGAATTTGGGTCCAGGTCTGTCTGGCCCTAAAAGCTGGGTCCTTCATCAATGCTATACACTAGAAAACATCATGCACTTTGAAATAAGCATACAGGACTTCCAGGCACCCTACAGGAGAGCCTTACACCTTGACACCAGTGAGGACCGTCTCATGCGGTGGTCTGATGCTCTTTCTAAAACATCGTGCCCTTGGTGACACAGGAGAAGGGGTGAAGGTGAGGCTGGTTGGCATTTCCCAGATCCAGAATTCCAGCAGTGGCCGTTCTGCATGGTCCCTTCTGAATCCTGGTTCTAAGAAGCAGTGGTAAGAGCTGGTGCTCTTCTTTTTCACTTGACATGAAGTTTCTTGAGGATGAGATCCTTGAAGATATTCCACATACCTTGGGTACAGTGTATGGTACATAATAGGGTCTTAATAAATGTCTTGAGCTGCTGTAGAGTGATGGGAGGATGGATGAGAGATGTCATTGTTTACCCGGTACGCGTAGAGGGAGAGAACGCAAACACACAGAAGTCTTGGGGTAGGAGGAGAGGAAGTTATAAATGAAGGAGGGGGGGTGACATTAAGACCACCCTCCTCCCTACTTTGCCAGTGATGAGCTGTGTGGTTTGGGGTGAGTCTGTTTTCTCTCTTTGGGCCCACATTTCCACAGAGGGTAATGTTACCTGCTTGTCTTTACAAGAGGACTGTTAGGAACACAATAAGACAGAGGATGGGAAATATATGGGAAATAACATAAATATAATGACAGTGGTATCCACCACAAAAATGACAAGGAAAACTTTCTCACGGTGATTGTCATCCTGGCGTTCTTCGCACGTTGTCCTCGTGACAACCCTATGGACCGTTATGTCTGGTTTACAGGTGAGGAAACATTGAAATATTATCATTATTAACTTCTTAATTATCAAACACATGCAAAAGTCCTGACATTCACTCAGTTTTCGGGGGAGATGGTAGAGTAGGAGAGTTGGGGTTCCAGAGACAGCACTTTGCTGGCCCAAAAGCCAACCCTCCAATTAAGTCTAATTCAGATTGTGCTGGGAATTTCTATACAAAATTAGATTTACAAGGGAATTTTTTCAAGTCACTTTATGTACATGTGATTGCCATACAGAAAGCCATGCTTTTGAAATGTTAAAACTTGATGAGCTTGGAGATAAGGAGGTACCCTTGAAACCATACCACAATCTATACCATAAACCTTCCCCTATCCTCCAACAAAAATTTCCTTCCACCTTCTTGCTTTATCATTATTTTTAAGGGATTCTTGTAAAATGGAACTTTCTCTTCCCATCAAACATTTAGCACTGCCCACGATCCAAGGAAATGTCAGATCCTTGTGGAATGGACCCATTAGGGATGCCTGGGTTGAATGACAGCAGCTCATTCCGAAGCCAAACTGGCCAGAGTTGGGCAACTCTGTTGTCTCATCCTCTGTGCTGTGTTGAAGAAACAAAGATAATGACACTTTCCCAAGGCTGGGGCTGGGTAAGTCTTAATTTGTGAGGGTTTGTAAATGGCTTTGAAGATGGCGAAGGTTATTTAAGTGCTGAGTATCATGATCATTTATTGTGGTTTTAAGCACTGTTTCTTCTTCCCATTGTCGGTCTACAAAACAATAAGGGACATGATAAAAAGGCCTCTGAAGTAGCCAAACGTCAATAAACTAGATAACTTTGGCCTGAGCTCTGTGATGGTTATCTGCAAACCTAGCATTAGCTTTGCAGCATTTCTGTGTGGGCTGTTGGTTGCTTAATTTGCCCCTAAGCATGCCAGCAGCAGGCCCTGACATAGGTTTGGCACACACGGGTGATGCAAGCACTCTTTGGACAGAGCTGAGTTGCTGACATCATGCTTCCCTGTGTGCCCTTTCAGATGCAGATTAGGTTCTGGTGTAGCCCCTGGTCCTTTCATCATTGACGCTTAATGGAAGAGAATTAACATTCATTGTGCCTTTCTGTGTGCCAGACACCTTTATGAACATGATCTCATTTATTCTCACAACAATCCAGTGAAGTAGGTCTGAATTGTCCCATTATACAGATGAGGAAACCGAGGCTCATAGAAGTTAAATAATTTGCTCTTGATCATATAACTAGTAAAGAGGCTTAACTAGGATTGAAGTTCAGGACTGTCTGGTTGCAAAGGCCATGCTCTTTTTTTTTTTCTTTTTAATAAAGTGCAACTTTCATGTTTCCTTTTGTTTGTTTCTTTTTTTTTTTTCTCATGGAGATACTAGGGACTGGACCCAGGACCTTGCGCACGCTAATCATGTGGTCTACCACTGAGCTATACCCTCCCCTCCCCAAGGCCATGCTCTTTTATTCTATTAAACTGTAGCGACAAGCGCTGCTCTACTCTCCACCCCAGCTGCGTGGTCAAGTTTCCTCAGTCCCCTGCTAAAATCTCTTCAGTGGCTTTCTGTTGCTTTACACGGACTAAAGACCACACTTCTACCATAGCCCTGCACCATCTCTCTCTCCAGCTCTGTTCAACCCCATGCTTGTTTATTTCATTTACTTGAACATGCCAGAACCTCGCACCTCTGTGTTTTTGCACAAAAGGCCTTCAAAAGCTGATCTTTCCCTCTTCCTCCAGCTGATGCTCATGAAACCTTTCCACATCATATTCTTGGGGAGGCCTTCTCTGAAAACACAGACCAGTCATTCTCCAAGTGTGGTCCCTGGTTCTGCCAAGAACAGCATCACCTGGGAACTTGTGAGAAATGCAAATTCTCAGGCCTCAGCCCAGACCTACTGAATCAGAAACTGGTCATGTTTGAAAATGACCAGGGTTTCTCATCCTAGACATGCTTGACACGGTAGGGTGGTTAGCAGCATGCTGGCTTTTACCTATTCCATGTCAATAATGCTCTCATTCATGCCCTCACTTCCCTCCAAGTTGTAACAACCAAAAACTTCTTCGGACACTGCCTAATGTCCCCTTGAGGGGCAAAATTGCCCCTGGTTGAAAATCACTGCCTCAGACTGAAATATGTCTCCCTGTGAGACAAGCCTTTAGCATCCTGAACAGTTGAGGTTAATTAGTTAATAACTTATTGAAATAATTTGTCTAAGGTATGTCTCCGCTGTCATATTGCCAGCAGCGAATGCACTTCTGTACACCTAGGTGGTTCTCAGGAAATACACGGCGTGCTTGTACCATACCTCCGCAAACGCAACCCTGTGTCTGAATTTTGGGGAGGAGAGAGGACTTGGGGGCTAGGGTGGGATCCCAGGGAAGTGGGATCCCTGAGATTCTTTGCAATTTGAAGTTAAGTCCCTTCTTTCAGAACCCTGGGAGCCAAGGGATCATTCATGCCCAACTCAACAGGCTCTAAGTACTGCTTTTTAAAAAGCTTAGTAGCAGACAGTATGATTCAATGCAGGAGAAAGAAAAAAAAAAAAGTCATTTTAGGATGATGCAGAAGGCCCTGACCAAGGGAGGCTCAGTGCCACCTTCACTGAAAGAGAAACGAAGCTGCGTTCTGCCCGCAGGAGCAACAAGGAGATTGCTGGCCAGCAGACCTGACGCAGCAGCCTCTTCGTGGCTTGTCATTTCTTGATAATACATTCAAATTAAAGAGGAGGGAAAAAAGGCAGATTCTGGTCCTTCTGCCATTCCACAGTTCCTCAGCGTGAAAAGTAATTTCTTGAGTCAGGGTCAAGGAAAGCTGTAGAGTTGAGGAAGAAAGGAATTGTAGCTTCTGTTCTTTTTCTAAATTAGGATCAACACTATTACCTTAGCTCCATGTGAAGCAGTCCTGGACATGGGACACTTGATTGGCTACGTGGGCATCAGTCCTTTCTGGGTTCACACTGCTCTTGGAAATGAAACCCCCCCCATCTCCCCGGTTCTTAGTTCCTAGGAAGTATTGCAGTCACAAGGTTAAATGCCAGGCTTTGTGTAACCTAAATAATTCTCACAATTTGAGAGTTACAGTTGAAGTATGAGAAGGTATAGACCTAGGAGGCAATTCTTTTCAAGTTTATATATATATGTATATATGTTATATATGTATTTTTTTCCCAAATAAAATTATAATATTTTCCTTGAAGAAATTTAGAAAGGAGGAAGAAAATTGGAAAAAAAAAGACTTTTTTCCTATTTCACAATGTTCATTTCTTTTTCATGTCTTGTTACCAGGCTCGACCAACAACGTTCTTTCCTGCTTCTTCACTTCATGTTGTCTTTTAAGCCTGTCTCCAAATTTTTGCAAAACGATATCATTTTCAAAGTGATCTCTAAATTCAATTTCAGTTCATTCCCAAGTACAAAGTCACTAAAATGTCCTAAACTTAGAAACAGAAATACAATATTCTAGCCACACAGAAAACATAAACTAATGCATTCACTTAAAGCTAAAGACTGAGCTCGCAATTTCTTTGACACGAGAGCTCTTAAAAAATCAATAATTACGAGTTTACTAATCCAGTTTGTAGTAAGTTGCATATGACCCAAGCTAAAGCATAATTTCAAACACCTTTATTATAGTCTATATGTCAAATTGATTGGACCAATCTCTCATTGCTGGCATTTGCTGTCGTAAATAGCTTTGCAAAAGACATCTTATGTACAAGACTTTTTTTTTTTTCTGAAATAAAAAGCATTTCCTTTGAAATGAGGTCAGAAAATTAATCACTGGTTTCAAAAATATGAATGCATCTAACCTTGATAAAATTTTCAAAGAAACTACTTTCTAAACTGTATTTCCATTGGCGATGTTTGAGCATATTTATTTCATTTATTCTTATCAATATCAGGTGATACTGACAGGGAGACTGCACTTCAGTGTTTTCACTTCTTGGGTGATGGCTTGGATTGAACGGGACAAGGGAGTGAGGATTTGGTTTGAGGCAGACACACGTGACACTGGAGCACAGCCCGTTTGTCCTTCAGTCTGCACTCTACAACATCAAGAATGTCAGTCCAGCTTTGATGAGAGTTAAGGTGTTTTTCGGTCAGAGAATTTTTTCATGCTTAGTCATGAGATCCATTTTAAAAACTGATAAAATGAATACTTTCCTCCCATCCCACCTTTGAAATAAATTCAAATTCCCGTAAGAGCTGGATCTCTTCTTATAGGAGTAAAAGATAATTTGTTGGCACGTATACTTATAGAAACAAATTACTGAAGAGGGTTGTAACCTGGTTTCAAGTACTTTAGGGTTTCCTCCCTCAGAGCTACTTTTTGTCATTGCAATTAGAGCAGGGGAGACTGGTCTTAAAAGCCAAGTGTATTTGTCCAGTGAACAGAGGTGGAGAAAACATACGCACAGAGGGCAACAACTTCCTTCCCTCCCTTTCCTTTATTCCTTCTCTTTCTCCTTCTTTAGTTCTTCTCTTCCTTTCTTTCTCTTTCTTTCTCTCTCTCTTTTTCCTTCATTCCTTCCCTCTCTCTTCTTTCCTTTCTTTCTTTTCTTCTTTCACTTCTGTTTAGTCTCAGGTGGAACATACTGTAAATAGGAGTTCATTAGGATAATTAATCAATATCACTATGAATAGCCATGGCTTATTAACTAGTTAGGGTAAAACCCAAATTAACCAGACTGAATGAGAAATGCAACTTTTGGTAAATTAAAATTTCAAACGAATTAGAGATATTTTGATGACTTTTTTTTCTCCTTCAACTCTTGTTGTTGAAGTATTTTTTCCCCTAAAATATGTCTCACTTCTGTAGCCTCCAGGGCGTACTCTGGAAACTGCCATTTTGTTGTTATTGTGTTGATGTTAATTTATTTCCCTGTTGTGATGGAGGCTGACTAGCAACACAACACACCTGTTTCCTCTTCTTTCTGGGCACACAACCTACATTTCCCAGCCTCCCTTGTATTAGGTGTGGTCATGTGACTGAACTCTAACCAATGGAATGTGATCAGAAGTGATATGTCTCACTTCCTGGTCCAGCACGTAAGGCTCACTCAAGGTCTTTTCCATGCTCTTCCTTGTTGACCAGCTTGGAACACAGATAAGCCTTTAACTTTGGGAGCCCCATGTTGAAGATGATGGAGCCATGAGATGGAGGAACCTGTTTCCTGGAATCAAAAAGTGGACCACGGCTGAACAACAGGCACCCATTTTGGATTTTACATTTGTGAGACTTTCTATTGTTTGGGGGACCATATAAAGTTTTGAAATGTATTTATAATAGCAGATAGTGATACCTTAATTAATCTTATCACTTGCTAATAAAATTAAGGTCAAAACCCAAATTTCAATGAACTCATGTTTACAATGAGTTGACTTCCAGGGAATTAAAGTTTTCTTACAATCAATGCATGGAGTTGTCTCCCAGGTTGCAGAGTTGGTCAGTGCCAATACAGGGGAGAAGACGAAGCTTCAGCAAGACAGGATTGAGGGATTCCAAAGTTCTTTTGGCCTTTCCCAAGCTTTTCCCAGCCAGAGAGCTCATGCCTGGTGAGGAGAGGAATGAGCATCACCTCCATTTTTCACCTTTATCTCTGTCCAGGTGTAAACTTGTTTACTTATTTTTACTGCTGTGCACAAGAAGGGTCTGAAGAACAGACAAGACTAATACTGGCTTCTGGATAGCATCTGTGAAGTGCATTGAGATCCTGGTTAAAATGTAGTGTCCTGTTCTTGAGTTAAACATTAAAAAACTATTCTGAAAGAAGGGACTGCCTTTATGTGGAGGACTGCAGTATTGGATTCTCTTCGTTCACATTGATTGCACACTGTGTTCTCTGGGTGCAGCAGCCGTTTATGTATAAATCATCCATTTGGCATTTGCGGGTACTTTTGGGGGGTTTGAGTTAATAATAGAGTCAGCGCCAATTTCTATCTTCTACTGTAGGGGTTTGGTTGGAACGGGAAGACAGCAAAGAATCAGGGATTTAGGAAATAGAAATAGACCTGCCGTATTTCTTTGAACACAAGAACTCAATAGAGCAATGAATGACATCCTAAATAGACAATGGAAATTCTCCCACAAAGTGTTATTAAATAGCTCTGTTTGTTTGTTGTTTGTTTGTTTTAAATCTGGGCTGATGAGGTGCTTTTTGCATTGGGTCAGTTACTTCTTTCTTCTTTGTGGAGTGATTCTCTAGCTCCTAAAAACATCCATGTTTTCTACCAATATTGTTTGACTGAGGGTTGCATATAACTGAAACTCATTAATATGCCCTTAAGTTTCCTGTTCTTCAGTGTTCTGATTCTTTATCTTTCTGATTTCCCATAACCCTTCTGAGCCCCTAAGTTAACTAAATTTGCATATATACCTTATATATTTCATGGATGTCTTTCTTTATCAAAAGGAGCCCTGAACAGGGGTTAGGAGGCCTTGATTCAAATCATTGCCACCAACTACACTTGGGACCACTCAGGGTACTTCCGCATCTGCATGATGGGAGTCTCGAAAGATGAAGAGACTGTTCTTCATGAGGTGTCTGCACAGTGCCCAAGAAATGTGACTCTGTTTTTCACATCATGTCTTCCAGGTCCAATATTCTATGATCACATGATGTAACCTTTCCCTTATTGCATCTCACTGCTAAATCTTTTTTCCCCATTCTCTTCTCCATTTTTTTCTACTTCCTATCTCTCTTTTTATCTTGGAGAGATCATTCAGTGGGGTAGAGCCAGGATGATGGATATGCCAGGGCAGTTGATCTGTCAGCTCATCAAGAATTGTGGACCATTCATTCAATCATTATACATTCATTGAACATCTAAAACTTGCCAGGTACTATGCTAAGTAGGGTGTTTTGGTTTTTTTTAACCTAATTTTTACTGTGCTATTTTCCTAATTATGCAAACAACACAGGTTCATTGAATCTTTTCTGAAAATACCAAAAGAAGAAATAAGAAGAAGAAATCATTTATAGTCCTGCTTTCTGGAGTTTACTACTATTAATAGTTGAATGTATGTTTCCCAAGGTTTTTACTATGTAAGAATAACACTTTATTTAAGAATATACTTTATTTGTTTTAAAAGTTTTTAAGGGGGGAGGTAATTAGGTTTTGCTTACTGATTTATTTTTAGAGGAGGTACTGGGAATTGAACCCAGGACCTTGTGGGTAAGCTAAGCATGTGCTCTACCACTTGAGCTATATCCTCCTCCCAGAATACACTTTAAAAAAGGAAAAAAAATGAAATTATGATGTACATTTTGTTTTATAACCTGGTTTTTCACATTAGTAACCCATTGACTTCATTTCAATTTCCCTTCACTTTTGGCTGTTGGATTGGAAGAGGTGATCTTTCCCATGTGTGATGTAAATTCACTGCAGGATGTACGTAGCAGAAAAATACTAAAAGAATCCACTCCAATGGACTGCAAGCTCAAATTCAGCATTAAACAAAAAGGAGACAGAGGGGAGGATATAGCTCAAGTGGTAGAGTGCATACAAGGTCCTGGGTTCAATTCCCAGCATCTCCTCTAAAAATAAATAAAGAAATAAACCTAAGTACCTCCGCCTGCCCCAAAAAACAAAACAAAAAATAACAAACAAACAAACAAAAAAGGAGACAAAGGTGCAGCTGATATTCAAAAAGGTCCTTCTTGTGAATGATCTACTGGAAACACCGTGGTCAAGTCAGAATCTTTTTTGAGTGAGAAGAAAATTACAAGACTGAGCAGATTCAAGAGTGAAACTCATCTGTGTCAATGTGTGTTGTCCCAAGTAGGAGGCACATGCAAACATACTGTCCTTTTACTGCCAGATACATGTTTCAGAAGCAAAATAAACATCTGAAGCATGCTTCAACTGTTTTTCCTAGATAAGAGAGGAAATGACCTGCTCTTACAAATACACCGATCCAGTTATAATCTAGCATGCATTATTATTATTATTGACAATTTTCAGGCATTGAAGTGCCAAGTACCACGTGAATTATTTAACTGTGATTTTATTTATAAAGTGCTGGACAGTAGAATGTTTTAATGTTGAGGAAAGTCATGCTCATCGAGATTAGGGGACTTACTCAAAATCAAACAGCTAGTAAGTAACTCATGCAGGAGGCAAACTAAAGCTGCCTTTCAAGCTCGGGTTCTAAGACTATCACAAATTGCTGCCTCTCCCATGTGAAAAGGACACAAGCTACAGTGAATGAATAAGTGAATCAGCTTATCTTACAGATGGCTCTTAATAAATGTTAATTGACTGGGAAACCACAACTCCTTCTAATTGTCTCACCAAATTTGATTCTCCACACCGGATGAGACAGTAAATTACATGTAATGAACTTGCTGGCCAAACCACACATCCAAGTCTTTGAGACGGGATGGAGTCTCCTGGAGACAGCCGTGAGACTGAGGGGAGAATCACTGGAGGCAATACTCTCTCAACACGACAGTTCGCCCTCAAGTTGTCATCAAGGCATCAAGCCAGGGGTCCCTCCTTCCCAGTCATTAGGTTGAACCAAGACACCAGGGTTTGGGACAGCAGTGCTCTTCAGGACATCTTGACTCTGACTGTATCTCTGGACCCATCTACTTAACTTGAAAATGAGATGATTGGTTCAAAGATGGCAGAATATGGGTTTCAGAGATTCTTTGCCTTCCCTCAACTCCCAATAAAAACAGCAAAGAAACTAAAGAATAGGAGTAAAGACTTCAGTGAAACTAAGAAGTTGCCAGAGATCAGCCTCACAACTGCCAAACACGGCGATGTCTGGGCTAAGGAAAGGAAGGAACTTTATACCTTGTCCTTGAACAGAAAGCCAGTTACACCGAAAGCAACTGCCAATATTCCAAAAGGCCCGTTCCATGAGCTTTTGAATGATTCACAGAAGTAAGGTCACAGAAGGGCCTAAGGAGAGGTGGGACGAGTCCCTCTTGGAGACTCAAGTCACCTTTGCAGAGTAGTGTGGAAGAGAAGCCATGCCAATAAGCCATTTCTTTCACCCACAATACTCCTGGCCACCTAAGACTAACGATGCACTTTTCTTTTCTCAGTACCTACCATAATGCCTTGCTCATAGTAGGTTTCATAATCTAAAGGAATGAAAGACTTTAGTATGGTGAACAGTGTTGAAGGACCCACAAGAACCTTTTTAAGTTTGTGCTGGGTTTAAACCTCTGGCTTTGACTTGTCAGGTAATGTTGTGAGGATCATCTGAGTCCCTTTCTAGGAAGCCTTGTCAGGGATATGAAGAGTGAGGAGTGTGGGGTCCCGCCTTAATGACATCTAGCACCTGGGTGTTATTCAGAGGGCTTCAGAGGCATCTGATCTCCTGCCCAGCCCCCAGTTATATCTGTAGGCTTTATGGTGAATCAACATAGAGAATTAATCCATCTCCTAATGAACAGGAGAGTGAGGACTCGTCATGCCACCCCTTCTCTGACACTCCATGGTGTGACTGGGCTGAAGGCCCTGAGGCCCTTGTGCAGGAAGCAAGCCACCCGCGCCTCCCCAGGGCTGAGTCTCACTGTGCCTCCTGAGATGACTCTCTCTGAGCCCAGGAATGCCTGGAATCCATCGACATTAGCTCCAGTGAGATTTGGTGGAAAACCTGTGGGGACAAGACATCTTCAAGTACTGGCCATTGTGATGATTTCTAGAGACCTGGACACAGGACCATGGGGGCCTGCTCCTTCTCGATTTATACTTTTTCTCAGTGAGATGGTGGGAGGATACTCTGCTTCAATTTCAACTCTTGGTTTCCTCCGGTCTGTATCCTGACCCCTCATATTCACTCTCCTGATGGTGGCTTAAGGGATCATCCTTTCCAGGAATCAAAACTTTACAGTGACAGTAGCTAACTTTACTTGACCATTTCCCAGGAGCTCTGTGAAGGGCTTTTCATGCATTATCACATTTCACTCTACAAGGAAGATAATATTTTTTTTCTTTAGGACAAATGAGGCACAGAGAACCTAAATAACTTGCCCAAGGTCACAAAGCTTGTGAGTGCTAGAACTAAGGCATGAACCCAGATCTGTCTGATTTTACAACCTTAACCTGTACTCTCTCTCTCCTGAATAACTCTGATGGTGGGTCTTCAGGACTTTGCATAAAGGTTTGGGGGAGGGGTCATCTGAACCTTCCCAGCACCACTGGAGACTGGGGACATGGCCTTGAACTCTGTTTTCCTCATAATAAATAATAAATGTGTGACTTGGAGGTTTCTTTCTTTCTTCCTTCCTTTCTTCCTTCCTTTCTTCCTTCCTTTCTTCCTTCCTTTCTTCCTTCCTTCCTTCCTTCCTTCCTTCCTTCCTTCCTTCCTTCCTTTCTTTCTTTCTTTCTTTCTTTCTTTCTTTCTTTCTTTCTTTCTTTCTTTCTTTCTTTCTTTCTCTTTCTTTCTTTCTCTTTCTTTCTTTCTCTTTCATCTCTCTCTCCCTCTCTTCCTTCTTTTCTTCTATTTTTCCTTCTATTTTCTTTTCTTTCTTTTCAGGGCTGGGGGAGAAGGGGCAGAGTGGGGTGGGTAGGGTCCACCTATGTGGTTGCTGTGAGAATTAAATAAGAGGATAAATATGAATAGGGCTCTCCAGAGGGTCAAAATTCAGAGAGGGAGACAGAAACCCATATGGCTAGTTCTTTAAAACGGTAGGCTGTTACAGCAACGAAAAGAACACGTTTCCTGGAACCGACGAGTTTTCCTTTAACTACTGTATTAATTGAAATGGTGGCCCTCATCATATCAGTGGTTTTTAGGGTGCCCTTGGTGATGAGTCAATCTATGGGTTGGACATTGAAACTGAACTTTGGCCGTTCAAAGATGACAGTGGCTGGATTGCCTGGAAGAAGACTTTCTGTGTTGGCCATATGGTTGAACATCTTATTGAATGTGATCAAAAAAACCTGGGAGGAAAGAGCTTGCTGGGTTCACATATGAGAGGAGACCCAAAAGACAAAGAACAAAGTTCATTACATAGTGGGCTAGGAAAAATGATTGGAGGAGGATGAAAGAGAAAGGAAGGGACAGCAAGAGAATCTGAAAATATGTAAAAGAGAGAAAGAGAGGGAGAGAGATGGAGAGAGGCAAGGAGTGAGGGAAAAGGGAGAGATGTGAGAAAGAAGAAAAGGGCGCTAATGAAAAGACACCATTTTAAAGAACCTACTATGTGCTAAACACTATGCTAAATGCTAGATGAGGAAAGTTCTCTGGCCATTGAGGAGTCTTCCTGAAGTCTCTGAGGGATAAAACTGAACATCGGTGTGGAATCCTTATCTTGCTATCAAAACCTTAAACCTTGAACTTCATGCTGACCCCAGTTTTATATGTATCCAGGTGATTCGTTTCCGGACCCAGTTGTTTGAAGTGCATTGAATCTATTGAATTCTCCTTTATCAATTCTTTCTCCTTCCTCTTCATTACTTATTTATTTAAGAATATTTTTTGAACACTATCGAGGGACTATTCTAACTGTTTTAATAAGTAATGAAGAGACTCCTGAGATGTTTTCACTCATGTACGTGTGTGCACATACGTGTGCATCATTGTTATCATCCTCATCAGCGTCATCGTGATCACCAGTATTTCTTCATCATCGTTATGTACAGTCCTCTCCTGAAAGTTTGCCAATCATTTTTACATCAGTTACCACATTGTGTGCTCCCAATACTCCTGGTGAGGCAAAGATGCCTCTCTCCACTCTGAAGATAAGGGAACTAAGGCTCAGAGAGAGTACATGACTTACTACTACAGGGCACATAATTAGTAACAGACCTGGGACCAGAACTCATCCTGACTCCTCCCACTGTGCCCACTATGCCTGGGGGGGGCAATGTTGCTGACAAAAACTGAAAAGGGGTAGCACACTGTACTGCTAAGAGGTGATAGTGCATAGTGGTTAAGAGCAGATCTGCATTCAATGCCCAGCACTTCTGAGCTGTTTGAGCAATCTCCTATCTTCCCCAAGTCTCAGTTTTCTCATCTGTAACTTGGGAGCTATAATAGTATCCATCTTACTGAATTGCTGGAAGGATTAAACAAGGCAATACGTGGAAAGTGCTTGCACCACTGTCTGATACAGAATAAATAAGTGGTAGCTATTATTACTGTAGACTCTGCCACTCTTTGTTCTGGACAATGGAACGTGGCAGAGAGGGCAGCTCAGGGCACATGCGTATTGGTGTCTTCAGGTACCCCATTGATGGAAGACTCCTTTGCTTGCCACTCACCTTACTGGGCACCAACCCAGAGCTCTAAGGAAAGCCGTTGCACATCCCGGCCAAGGGGAATCAGCTGCCACTTGCCGTGACATTGTGTAATGGCCCTTGACCCCTGCCAATGACAACTCCCTGAGGTCATGCGCCATCAGCTCAGGACTCCTGAAGATCTTTTCTTTCCTGAGGACCTGGGGTCCAGCAGCCCACGGAGAATGGCCCAAATGTAGTGTACACGTTTGTGTGCTTTGTGAAAACATGTTGGAGTTGCAGTTGGACAAGGAGAAAGAAGAAAAAAAAGCAGTGTGGATGGAGACCACGGGACCATAGGATCTTGCCTTTCTTTGCAAATCAACTATTATCCCTGTCTCTTGAGAAATCCTAACCCTGATGACATTGGCCTTACTGGGACCTTGATATGATATTAGACTGGACCAAGGATTTGGGGTCATACAGATTAGGGCCTTATACACAAACAGAATTTAACTTGTGAAAATACCTTATGAGGTGACTGTTACTATCCCTATTTTATAAATGAGGACACTGAGGCTTATGGTAGTCATCTTGAGATAGTTTGAACCTAGTTTTTCCAACTTCAAGGTGATTATCCAGTCACACATGCCAGGCTTACCATCCATATGGTGAAAAAGCCAAAATCCTTGTTTCCAGCCTTGTCCTTTCCTTGAACTCAGGATTCCTGTATCTAAATGCCTCCTTGACATTTATCCTTGGATGTCTGATGCCCGTCTCTGACCCGTCATGTCCAAACCCTTGAATTTCCCTTCCCAGTGCCCCAGCAACTTGCTCTTCTCCCTCCTTTCCCACTTCATTGATTGACGCCACCAAGTCTTCAGGTCCTTTGGCCATAACCTAGGGATCTTCCTGGGGTTCACAAATTCCCTTATTCTCCCCATGTCCACGCGTCAGGGAGACCTCTTCTACCTTGAAAACACTTTTCAGATATGTCTGCTTTGCTCCGAATAAACCAAAAGCATCCTAGTGCACGCCCCATCCTCGCCCACCTAGACCTCTGTTATATCCTCCTGTTTTATCGCCTTCCTTTGCCCCCGCTATGGTCCATCCTCTGCACGAGTATTAAGTAGATGCTTTCCCCAATAAAAGTAAGCCCCTTCTCTGGATTGCTTAGCATCCTCAAGTGGATTCTCTAGCACTTAAAGTAAAATTCAAGCTCCTTCCACCGAGCCTACAAGTTCCTTTTTGATCTGGTCCCTGAATATGTTCTGGAGTTTGTCTCGTACTATTCTCTCCCTGGCACCCTGTGATCCAGACAGACTGGTTTTCTTTATGTTCCTCAAATACCCCCAGCTTTCCTTAGTGTTAGGGTCTTTGCACTAGCTCTTCCCTCCCCTCGGATGTCTTTGGCCTCAGACCTTCACATCTGAAGGCTCCTCCCTGCTGTTTCTTCTCAGTTCACCCATCAGTTTCTCAGGGCCAGCCCTGACCACCCAACCTATTACAGCCTGTCCACCTGAATAGCTTTCTTTCATGTCCCTTTTTTTATATGAGTCCAAGTATGTGTCTCAGTTTGGTCTTGCATTTATCACCCATCTCTTTCAACTAGAATGTGAATTCCAGGGGAACAAGGACTGTGCCCCTTCTTGTTCACTGCCAAGTCCACATTGCCAAGCCCATGGTCTGATACACAGTAAGTGCTTAATAAATGTTGACTGAATGAATGACTGCCATTCTCAAGCTTCTGTGATTGCTTCAGGTGAGTACTAATGGCGAAGGGAGTCAGACAGGTGTATAAATGTGGCCCTTAATATTGTCCCAAATCTAAAATATCACTTAAAATTTGTTATTAATTTGGGTGCATTTTGGAAGAAACCAAAATAAAAAACAAAAGGTGCTTCTCTTGGTATTCTGATTTCGGTCTTGTACACCTTGACGCAGATGACAAAACAAAATGCAGCTTAAAAACAAGACATTCTAAACAAGTGTGTGTCTCACTGTGTGGTTTTTCTTGGGTGGGGAGCTCTGGAAGGGCAGGGCCAGCCTCACGCCTGACAGCTGACCCAGCTCCCTCCTTCCTGGCCTCATCTTTGCAGAGGCATCTCCCTCCAGCCTCCTGCTCCAGCAGCTCCTCTTCTCCACACACTCTGGCTTGTCTTCTTTGCTTGTCTGATCCACTAGCAGCCTGGGCTGTACTTTACCCGCATCCCAGTGGCCAGGTGAGCAGCGTTAATGGCTCTGGGTTAGCATCCTGGCTTGATACTTACTGGATGTGTAAACTCCTTTCTTTTTCTTAGATGCAAAATCTCGAGCAAACGGTTTACCTTTTCTGAACCTCCATGTTCTCACGTATAGAAAGGGGACAGGACAGTATTTATCCCACAGAGCACTTGTAAGGACTAGACAGCCTGGAACTTGCTGTAGTGCCTTGGCTATGCTAAGTGTGCTCATAGAGCTTAACGATTATATTTCTTCTGCACTAACCCTAAAAGGTGACATTTTTCCTAAATAATTAGGTTCTTAGAAATTCAGCTTTTCAATTTGAAGCTACAATAGGTTTTCTTCTAAATCACCAGCTGTATGATGTGAGTGGGTCCTTCTTCTGTACCAAGAAGTAGGTTTCATGAGAGCAGGAGTCATATGAAACAGAAGTAAAGAACACTTTTCACCTTCCTTCTTAGAATGCTTCTAAGCCCAGACTAATAATAACTGCTGGCATTTGTAGAGTGCTTGAAATGCTGCTGTTGCTACTACAGTTATTAATACCACTACCCTGCTAGTACTCCTGCTACAACTATTATTACTTCATTTCTACTTCTGTTATTACTCTTACTGCTTTTGCTACTTCTGCTATTACTAATACAGCTAACATTTATCCAACACTTTGTGACAGTCAGTATTCTATACACTTTACCCTTGTTGCCTCACTTAACAAGCACAGTAGCCAGTGAAGAAGGCAGTGCACACGGTGGTGGGAAATGCAGGTCGGGAGTCAGACTTCCTGGCTTCGAATCTCGGCTCCAATGGTTACCAGCTGTGTGATTCTAGGAAGGTTACCTAACCACTCTGTGTCTCAGTGATCTTAAAATGGGCGTTCATAATAGAATAGAATCAATGAGATGATGATGCAAGTTAAAAGCTCTGATCGTCTCTGAGCAGTGCCTGGCAGTATGCGTCCATTCATAATGAACGTTCAAGTTACTGTTGATATTAAAAATACTTCTTAGTGTGTTCAGGGGTTATTTAACGCTACCGTGTGATCGTCGCCTCTGCTCCTACAGCACAGTGTTTTCCGCACATCTAGTGCATGCTCTACAGGATTGGATCAGCCTTTTTCTCCTTGGATTCTCTGACCAGCTTAGACACTTCTTTAGAGCAGGGGAACGAGCCTTGCTCACTGTTGTATCCACATCACCAGCACAGGACTGGCACATGCTCAGTTTTCAGGAGACACTTGTTGAATGGATGAAGGACCAAATTTTTGAATGTGTACTGTGAGCCAAATTTTATGCTAACTTGTTATAACATTGAATGCATATAACAACCTCATAAGGTGGAAGGTATTCCCCCCCCACCCCATTCCTTCCCTTCTTTCTTTCCTCAAGGGTAACAAGGGTCTTACCCTCCCCATTTTATGGATGAGAAGACTGAGACCTGGGATTAAGTAAACTGGTCAAAGTCAAAGAGTTTCTGTCTAGAAGACTCTGAATCTACAACTTTGGACCCTGCATTCCTTGATCCATGATATAGATTGAACACACTGCATAGACTGGATTGTAATTTGGGAAACTCAATGAATACTCTCAAATGATGAGGCTTTACTTAAGGATAACATCCTGGCATCACTGGAAAGAAAAGGAATACATAATCCCTCCAAGGGTGTCTGAGCAAGTCCATCAGTTTGAATCAGTGAGTATGCCACTAGCTGTGTCTATGTGGTAAGAAAATACCTGAGTCCGTGTGTTTGAGCTCTTGGCTGCCAACTGAGTTGACTGCATGGCTGATCCACATCAATGCAGGGAAATTGCCTGTTAATCTTTTATTACCACGTTCTTGTTCAAAGAACACTGTTTCTAATTTGCCTATTGTGGATGGACCCAGTAATTGAAAGAATATAACCTATTGTTTCTAGCTGGAGAACAATCTCCTGGTTTAAATATTTAAAAGATTAAATACACATCCACACTTACAACTTCATTATTTACAGTGGTAAAAAAAAAATAAACAACATAGTAGAAGCCATGTAGTAGAAAATTCAGAAAAAAAATGAAAAGAAAGAAAAATCACCCTTAATTCCATGACTTTAGCACCATTACTCTTAGCATGTTGATGATTTTTCTTCCATAAACCTTATTTATTTTTAAATTTTCATTTTTATAATAGTAGTCATAAAACACTGTTTCCCTCCCTTCCCTTAGCATTTTTAGGAAATAATTTTCTTTATTATGATAACACAGTCACCAAGGCCATAACATTTAATCGTTAAATACTGTTCCTATGGACCATTGTTATTTTCTAGTTCCCACTCTAAGAGTGTGTCACTAAATCTAATTTTGATTTGCAGAGCCAATGGTGAAGAGGTATGGAAATGCAGATTTTTCTCTGATTGGTCAGAAATCATCATATTGCCCCATTGTCAGGCCTGGGATTTCACAGTCTCCCCTCTTTGCACATGAAGACATTTACAGAGTCCTAACATCTTTGTGGAGGGACATGAGAGATCGTCTGGTCCAATTCCCTTGTTTTGTAGATGAGGAGATTGAGGCCCATTGATCTACGTGATAGTGGACCCAGGTGGGAAGATGTGTGTTATTTTTAGGAAAAGCAAGGGGCCCAGTGTAGCCAGACTGTAGTTGACAAGCGGGGGGATGGGCAGGATATGGGGACAGGGGGCAAGTACATGTGTGTGTGCGTGTATGTGTGTGTGTGTGAGTGTATGAGCTCACACAGGGTCTTACGGTTACTAGCGAGTTACTTGGTCCTTCACTCTGACGAGATGGCCCGCCCTCAGCACCACTCTGTCTATTGTGAGAACAGAATGCCGGGGGCAAGAGTGGAAGCAGGGAGATTGTTGGAGGCAATACCCAAATACAGACAGGCAATGATGGTGGCTCAGGCCAGGTTGGTGGCATCAGGTGGCCAGAAGTGCTTAGTTTCTACATGTAGTCTACAGGTTGAGATGATAATACAGTATTTGGTAGCAGACGCAATGAGAGTCTAGGCAGATGGATAAATGTGGAGCATGAGACAGAGTGAGACTCCACGTTCTTTTGACTTAAACAACTGAAAAGCCAATGTGTCCATTATTTGAGACTGAGAAAACCTTCAGAAGAAATAGATTGGGGAGGCAAAGGGGAGGCAGGGAGAGACCAAAATCAAAACTTCCATAATCGTTCAACTGGGAACATGCTAATTGTGAGATGTTTATCAGACATTCGATGGGGGTGTCAAATCAGAAGTTGGATGTACGAGTTGAGTGTGCAGGAGAGAGATGTAGAGATATAAATGTGGAGGTTTTAAATGTTGGAGGTGTTAAAAGCCATGAGACTGGGTGAGAGCACTGGAGGGGAGAGTAGTTTAGTAAGAGAAGAGGAGAAGAGGGCCAAGGCTGCCTCTTTGGCACCATGAGGAGAAGCCTGTAGAGAAGACCGAAAAAAAAAAAAACCAAAAAACCAAACCCAGCATCTAGTGAGGTGTTTAACGGCTGCATACCACCCCTCTGTAGGGAGGAATCACAATTTGCTTAGCCATCCCATTGGGGAGAGGCAATGGGTTGTTGTTTCTGTAAGTACTGTAAGATTTCTACTACCCACATTCTAACAAGGCTTTCTGGTACTTCCCTGGCCTTTCACACAGACATCAGCTGTATGTTAGCTCCCGAAGGCCTGATGCCCTAATCAAAGCTCTGGGAACACCTCATTAGACCCCTGACAAGCTCAGTATTTTATAAAATGTATTACAATTAGCCTTGAACTGGGCCAAAGTTAACCTTTCCCCTGCCTCTGAGGAGAGAAATTCATTCAATTCACTCCAATAATCCTCATTCATTGTATAAATTAGCGATAAGTTAGCTGTGAATTAGTTAATCTATACTGGGTAATGAACAGCAGAAGCAGTATTGGCCGTGAGCATAATCCACTTACCAGAATGAACTGCTCACAAAGGCTTTCACACCTTCATTGTTTGGCTGCTGTGGTAGAAACCCTGGGACCAGGGTTTTTGCCACCGTGTCCCATGGAAATGACCTCATACGGGCTGGGCAGGAGGCACAGGGTGTAGAGGAGGTGAGGTCGCAGGCTCTGGGGTCATCCTGGCCCGTATTAGGATCCTGAGTCCTACTTCTCGGTGGTGTGGACTTGGGAAAAGTATCTTCTTATAATTATTTTTAAACATTTTTTTTTTGTTGAGTTGTAGTCATTTTACAATGATGTGTCAATTTCCAGTGTAAAGTACAATTTTTCAGTTATACATGAACATACATATGTTCATTGTCGCATTTTTCTTCTTATAATTCTTTATAATGAGAATATAATACCAATAACCAGAAAGCTGTAAGAATTAAATGAAACATGGCGTATAAAATGATGTACACCAGAAACAAACACACCATTGTAAATCAGCTATACTACAATTAAAAAAAATAAAATATACGGCACAGAGCAGGTACTCAACAAAGATGAATTCTTTAACTTTCCCGGGGAGTTCAGTCTTCAAAGCCCAGCTACAATGGTGTCTCCTCTAAAAGAGGGAAATTGGTTACTCCCAACTACATGGGAATGGTCCCTTCTGGAAGTTTGTACGACATGCAGAGGTTTCTTCTGTTTTGTGTTATTTCACTCTATCTTAAAATGAAGATGGATCTCTAAATGCCTCTCACCTAGGGAAGAACCTAGTTCTTGTGCATAAGGGTGTTTCTCCCCTACCCTCCAGAGTGGTGTAGTCCACATTGTGTGCTCAATATGATAATCTATTATGTGCTCTATACAGGGAATTTCAGTGTGGGGCTGTTTAATTAGCAGTGAGGTAGCTGAGGCCCCCATGTGAGATGAAGGTAATACAATGGCATGTTTTTGAAAATCCTTCAAATTCATGATCTACCCTTCCCTATCTATTAGCTTAAATTAAGGAGGTTGACTTGAGAATATTTAATGGGATTTCCTTTCTTCAATGGTTGTTTCTGTGTCTTGGGTAGTTTAAAAGCACCACCATTTACACTGAGAACCAACCACTACTGCTGCTTAGAAAGAATAACATGATTTTAACTTTTCACTAGGCCTGGATTCTTTTTCTTTTTCTTTCTTTGGTTAAATGACTCCCCTACCTCATCCTGCCTGCCCCTGCCCTCAATCCCACAACACGCACTTGACAACAATGAATCACTGACTAGGCTTATTTGTTTAGTAATTGATAAACTCTGAAGAAGGTGGTAGATGATTAAGCGCTAGCTTTTTCAACTTTAATTGCTGTTTCTTTATGAGTTTGGGAGCAGGAAAAAAACCTGCCTTGTGAAAGAAATATCTGCAATAAAGTTTTAATTAATACAATCACACTTATATGCATCTATTTGAACCAGAATAAGAGAATTCAAGTTGGTGTGTGTTCACGTGGGGCTCTTCTTGTGTACTGTGCTAAGTAAAATAAGTAAGTGGTCTTTGGCTATGTATTAGAAATTCGAAACTACCACTTACTGAGATTTTGCTGTGTGCCACAGGCGGGAACAAATGGAGTCTTACAGAGGTCATTTAACTAGTCCCACCGAGGTCACTTACCTCATAAATGGTGGAGCTGCCTTTCCAATCTGCATTTGCCCATTCCAAAGTCGGTGTGCCTGCTCACTGTTGAGTACTTATTTTGTCAAAAAGATTCAAAGATGAAACAGCCATAGATATTGTCCATCAGGAACTCTCAGTCTAGTGGAGGTCATAAAATAGATGGGAAAAAAATAGTATAAAGGAGAATGTGGGATCTTGAGAAAGATCAAGAAAAAAGCTGTGGATGTTTAGAGTGAGGGGAAGGAGTTCCTAACTGCTAATGTCTTCCGTGTCAACCAAGCCATCATCCCCGCTGGAAAAGATGGAAGGGTAAACTGCTTGGCATACAGTGGACCTTAAATGTAGAGAATGAGGGAGTGAAGGATTTGCACGTGTGAAGATGAGGATGGTGGCCTGGGGAGATTCCCAAAAGGAGGACTAGTTTCACCAAGTGCACCGAGATTGGTGAATGCTGGGTTTCCACAGAGAGTAGTGGACAGTGCTTTTGTTCGCCACGCCAGATTCATGAAGGGCATCAAGGAGAAAAGGCTTGAGTTGCCAGCTGGAATCAGATATAAAGAACCTTAAATTCCAGGCCCAGGGATTTACATTTTTCTTCTTCTCAAATAAACATGGCTGAGTTATGACATTGCACTTTGCCACTAGGCACCTCCTTACAACCCATGAGCAGCTCTGACACCACACTACCTTCAATTTCTTTGAAATGAACTGGGCTCCGTTTGATTAAATTTTTGTGTTCCCAGCTTTGCAAAACAGACTTGCCTAAATCAGCAAATCTTTTTGAAAGACGGTATTGGGGACAAAACACTTTATTTTCCTATGAAAGCTCTGGGCACCAGAAGTCAGGATGTCTCTGTAGGCGATGTTTATATCACTCTCGACAATTTACCAAGTACGCAGATAAACACAACTTGGGGGAGCAGTGAAGATGGAAAGAATTAAGTGTTGGGGGAGAAGGTTCAGGGAAGGTGTTTTCCAGGAGACAGTTTACCAGGCACAGTAAAAAGAAAGCATCACTGTTAAGTGCCAGGAATGAATTTGTCACGAGGCTACAAAGGACGTTCAGCAGAAGCCCTGTGGGTTGTGTATGAAGATGTCCCTGAAGGGCTCGGAAAGTCCAGATTCATCCTGAAAGAAGACATATTTGTTTAACTATTTGCTTGCTGAGTAAGAATGAACTCCACAAAACTGGTTTTAGCTGTTTCTCATAGAGGGGCAGTCCATCCGGCCTGATGGCCCAAACATATTAGGCTAGGGGCAGGATTGATTTTCCCCAAATACCCTTTTTAATCTTCTTCCTCCACATTTCAGGAGTCTTCGGTGGCTCCCTAAGGTCCATAGTCAAAGTCTTCGGAGTGCTACCCCAGAGACCCATATAATATGACCTTCATCTACTTTTCACATCATCCCTGTCCTTTCCCATTTTTGCAACCCATCATCAACACACAGGCTCTTGCTTCCATTTTCCTACCCCATTGATTAGGCAAACCCATCCTTTAAGGCACAGCTGAGGTCTCAACTTCAGAATGTCCTTTCTGAACTGCTGATCCCACAGTGAACTCTCCCCCTCCGTGATGAGATGCATTCAGGGTCTTTCCAGCTTTAAAATCCCAAGTTTATGAAGTGTCATCTATAGCACTCCTTTGTCACTCATTTTTATTCATCCAGTTATCGTCTTACTAGCATTCATGTACTATCGATTTCAGTTTTAGTTCGTCTGTATCACTAGGTCACAGTCTCCTTTGTGGACCAGACTATCTGTTAACCTATTTAAGTTACTTAATTTCTCTGTTCTTTAGTTTCCCCATCTTTAAAATGGGGATAATAACAAGCGCTATACTGTAGAGTTGTTGTGAAGATTAGATCAGGAAACAGTGCTCAGAAGAGTGCCCTGATTAGGGAATATGCTTAATTCATTATGATAATAGTCATTTTATGTTTCATTGTTTCTACTTCTCCCAGGACAGTAACATAAATCCTCAACTTCTGTGTAGAATGGAGTTTCCCCATATGTCTATTTAACCCATGCAAATTCAACTACATACTCTTTTGTATGTGATTATAATACCATAAAGTTATATCTCTGCATGTATTTTGCATGTATACTGACTACTGTATACATCATATATTTATATGTCTATATTACCGTGGCAGATTGTATACAAAAGAATGTGTATATTGTCCTTTCTGGGTGACTAAGGGATTCTCAAGGGTTATTTAAGCTATATGTAACTTTCACGTGTCATATGAGGCTTAGCTCCACTGCTATGTGTTGGATGCTTTACCCATATTATCCCTGTAATCTTTGTGCCTATTCATTTTACAGAAGAGGAACTTAAGGCTCAAGGAGGTTAAGCACCTTGCCCAAGGTCTCTCAGCTAACAAAATCAAGATTCTTACACCACAGCAGTCTGAAACCCAAGTCTTTGGCCATTCATTCCCAGCCTTATTGACTGGTCTGGGTTGTGGGCGACAGGCATGCCCCCGCATGAGCAGTGGTCAGTGGTCAGCAGCAGGAGTGGGTAACTGATCATCTCTGGAAGTGTAGCCCTGTCATTTGGCCTCATGGAAGCTTAGTTGGGCCCCCATGACCGAGGGCATCTACAGGAGGCTGGGGATAACTCTGGTCTCATCCTCTGGTCCTCTCAGGCCATCTGGCCTGTCCTGCACGTCCGTGCAAGCTGTGGCTGGAAGCCAGTCCTCGATTTGGTGCTCACTGGCTGACCTAGACAAGGCTCTGATTTCATCAACCTGATGTCATTAGTGCTTCTTTTTTCGCTTTCAAGGAGGCATCTTTTGACAGTACCTGATGACGTTGCCAGGTGAAAGATTGCAAAGGATTCTGTTCAGGAATAATCTCAGCCTAAATATGAGATCTTAGTTTGACATGATAAGAGTAAATATTTGGGAGAGAGTTGGTTGATAGCTCAGGACTCCCCCTAAACCCTTTGTTATCCAAATAGAATAGTAACATGTTAGTTGCTGAATTCAACCAACATTTACTCAGTGCTGAGCTCTAGGTATAAAAAGGTCAACAAGACACGGCTCTTGCATTCAAGGGGCTCATAAACCATATAGATTCCCTAATAGACTCCTTATTTACTTTGGACTAAGACAGACTACTGTCTGCACTTCTGTATGGTTTCCTCATTGTCCTTAAGTTCGGTTTGTCCATCCGTGTTGGCAAAGCTTGCCTTGGTTGGAAAGGAAGAGTGATCAAAAATACGGAGCAGGACGGGTGACAGAATGCTCCCTGAGTGAGGAGTTCAGAGACACAGCTCAGATGCTAGCTCTGCCCCTTATTTGCTGTGTGATCTGGGGAACATAATTAAATCTTTCCAAGCTTTTCTGTCTATAATGCAGATAAGCCTGGTATTTCCCTCGTGGCTTTGCTGGATTGTACTTGGTAGTGTTCTTCAGAGCGCTCTGTAAACTGTATGCACTCTTATTCCATACAGGGTTAAATGTATTGTAGTCTACTATTGTCTACATTCTGGAAATCCAGAAATCCATCTTTTGTTATTTCCAGTCTTTTAAAATTCACCAGACTATTAAATTAATGAGACCATCCCATCCCCTGACTTTTGGGTAAATAGGAGTTAATGGTCATATTTCCTGTCTTTTGAGAGCTGGCAATTAGTTGCCCATCATGATTAAATTCCCTGGAATAGACCAGGCACCTAATATAATTATTCCTTCCAAAGAAAAGACTTGAGAAAGCTTGAGAAAGCTTCAGAAAGGAAATCAGGGCTCCCTTTAAAGAAGGGCAGCAAGCAGACCTGATAGGATCTATATGAAAATTCAGTTGTTCATGAGAATTGTGATGTGCACTATTTGAAATTTGGATTAATCCCAGCACAATTGATCTCACCTTCTACCTTCTGAAAACAGGCTTTTGGATGCTGTCTGCGATGTGACAGCAGCCTTTTATTTTGGAATATGCAGATGAAGTCACTGCTGAGTTAGTGTGGGTAGTCAGGAGTGTTTTGACCTACTTCCAGGGAATAAGTTTGATGTGAAGCTTATTTCTTCTTAGCAGTGATTCTGACAGTTGTTCAGGAGACAGGGCATATTGGCATGAAGATATTAAGATTCTAAGTAAGAGCATATAAACCTGTAAGAAAGAAATGGATGGCAGAACAACCCTGTGTAGCTGAATGGGGTTTGGAGCCAGACTTGGGTTTAAGTCCTGGCTCTGTTTCTTATGAGTTATATGACCCTGAGCATTTATTTAACCTTTCTGAGTTTTATTTTCCTCATCTGCAGAATAGGGTAAAGATACTACCCACCTCCTAGGGTTGTTGTGAGGAGTAAATGAGATAATGAATATAGAACATGGGGCATATTAAGATGCTCAAAGTGTTGACCACCGTCATCTCTACTATTGTCTTATCATCATCATCACCATCACCATCATCATCACTTTCCTTATCAACACCATCATCTGCCTTGACTTCTCCACTAATTCCTGTGGCTCAGTTGAGGTCCATCATCCCACTTTATTCTACCTGCCATCTCCCATATCAAATAATAGCTCATCTTTCCTTTTCTTAAATATTCCTTTCATGTCTTCTAAAACTCATTTGGCCCAGCCATTGAATTCTAACTATTCAGATAGGAATTTACCTTTGGATCCCCATAGAAAATGGCCAAAAACCCACCTGGATTTTCAAAACGCCAGCATGGGGGGATAAAATGTGGTCTCAATAACAGTTATAATAGAGGACTTCTCTGACGGGGACTTTGCTGCTCCTCCCTCTCGCTGGAACCCCAGTGCTTCATCCATGCTCTGAGGAACCAGACTTTCAGACTCAGTGACTCTGTGGTAGTTGCCACTTGTCACTATCTTCCATCTTCTGTTCTCTTATTTACTCGTTCGCTTGTTTCCTTGTTCACAGTCAACAGTTACTTTTCCCACGTTAGGTAACAGGCTAGGGGTATAAAAAGAGACATGATGGCTGTCCTAATGAGATGTTCTGTCTAATGAGGAATGTTAAAAAGTTAATGGACAAGAGTAAGTGGTGATTTTTTTTTCCTGAGAAGCTAAAGTTTTAGTTATTATGGTTCTATAATGGACATGAGGTTTTGAAATAAAGACAGGCAAATCTGAAAAAAAAATTAATGGACTTCCAATTCAGTATGGTCAAGGCTACAAGGAAAGCAGCCTGGATTGTTGGGAAGCATTGAAACAGTACCTGCCCTGTCTCAGTGGATCAGGGAGGGGATGCAGAAATAGTTCGTGCTGATGCTGGGTCTGGCCAAGAAAAGAGGGAGGTTGCGAGCAATCCAGTCAGAGGGACCAGAATGACGCTAAAGGAGAATTCCATTTTCTGGCTCCTTCTGAGCCTCCCGCTGTCAACTGCTCTCAGCTGTCTAGCTCTTTTTATTTTTACTTCCTATTTTCTTGAGAATTTGACCAGAGACAGGAGACATGAGGCAATATGAATGACAGCCACCAGCTAACCTTGGAATCCTTCCTTTGTGGCTTTTGAATCAAACATGTGTGTCTTCATGCAGGAATGCCTGCAGGTTGTGATAAACCCAGTCAGGACCTTCCATGACATGTAATTCTGTATCCCTTCTTATTTTAAACTGACACAGGTCCCCTGTCTGTCTGTCTCTCTCCTTCTCCCTCTGTTTTTATAATGTATACAAAAAATGCACACAAACTACTTGACCCTGCAAATCAGAGAGGTGAAATGAGATGTCTAGAATTATATAGCAAGTTGATAGTGGGGACAGGAATGGGAGACAGATTCCAACTTGATGAGAATCACCCTTGCATACATAATGAATTTTCAAGCCTCCAAAACTTCATTCATGTTCTTCAACCTACCTGGAGTGCTCATTGCAAAGGCTACCTCCTCTAAAGGCTTCTCACAATTTCCCATTCCCTCTACCCCTCGCTCCACTTTTCCATCCTAGGAAGGATTAACCACTTGCCCTTTTTCAGTTTCTAGCATCTGTTGAGGCATCTCTTTTAGACTTTATCTCCCAGTGTTATTACTTATGTTGTGTTGAAACTGTAAAGGACTATAAAGACTGGAACTATTTTTTAGTCATCTTGGGATCCTTGGCATGTAGTAGGTCCTCAATGAATCTTGCCTGATGATTCAACCAACGAATCCCGCAAGATTCCTTAACTTATTTGAATCAAGGTGCCTTTTAGTTTAAAGCCTTCTGCAAGATTGTTTTTTTAAGCTCTAGAGAAGGTCATAGCCCTTCCAAACAAGCTTTTATCTTGACAGTGCTCATGGAGTTAAGTAGCTGTGGACCTGGCTGTTGGGCAAACAGAAGACTCTTGTGATGAATGGGTGTGAGATTGCCATCAAGTACGTGGACTTGAGAAGCCCGTATTTTCACAGAAGCAAATACAAACCATGATTACCCAGGCAGGTAAATCCTGGGAGTCCTTTCCCTGTCTTCAACAGGGTTTCCTGGGTGAATTATTTTGACTTCTTGCAAATGTCACTGTGCCCTCTGATGTTTTCAGTGGCAGTTTGCAAATCCAGGGGTCTGAGTTGGGGCCTTTGTAGCTGGCTCAATAAGGAGTGATCTCGGAGCCTGAGACGGGGTCTCTCCCTAGCCCGGGGTAGCAGAGATCATGGCGTCAGAACTGGATTCTAATCATGGCTCCACTGTTGCAACTTTGGGCAAGCCATGTGGCTTCTCTAAGCTCCAGTTTCTGCATCTGCAGAGCGGGATGTTTTCCTGGAGGGGTCTTGGAGAAGATTAATGGCAATAACAAAAGGGGTAATAAAATAAACCGGGTGTATACTTGGAGCTGCTTAAAGCAGAGTGCCCTCGTCTTCCAGGGAAGTGAGACGGGCAGACAAGAGATGGTGAGCTCATCTTTTTTGAGAGTTCTAAAAGCTGCTAAAGGAAGAAGCATTGTACACTAAAGACTAACTGGTTTGCACTTACTTCTTTCCTTTTTTGGATAGAGGCAAGGGTCAGTGTTTCTCCCCCGTAGGCTGTCTCATTTCCCTTCTACGCTCGCCTCAGCTGCCTGAAACCACCAATTGTTCTTTTTCTGAATGGAGCCCCCGTGGGCCTCCCTTCCCGCCACAGTGGTTGTTTGGGTCTTCCCTCAACTCTTGCACCCCCGCTGTTGCTGATCAGTGACCATTTCCCAAATACCGGGAACTCGGAGAGGGTACCGCGAACAGCACGTTTGCTATTGCTTTGGCCCAGGGCCTTGGCCCCAAGCAGCACATCCTGTTAGAAAAAAAAAAAGGTACCGAAAGCAGTAATTATAACACCGAACACCCCTCCCTGTCACATCCCCCACCTGTGAAATTTCCCCAGAGGTGTTAGAGGGGTGAGATGGGTGGGAGGACCCTACTTGGGGACCAGGAGGGCCCCTTAGAGCAGATGCCTTCCCCCGTCCCCACTACTTGTTCATGTGTGAAAAAAGATTCATTGTCCCATTCTTGAATTGGGCATCTATGCACATAGATCAAAAATAAAAATGTGCAAAGTGATATCTAATGAAAGTTTCCCCCCCACTCTTGTCCTCCATCCTAAATTCTCCACCTGAGAGCCAATTTCCTGTTCCTAGTTTCTTGTGTCACTCTGCAGTATTCTAAGCACATATATATTTACATTTTTTTCACACAAAAATTTGCAAGATATACACATGATTTTGCACCCTGCTGATTTGCACTCAGTGCAAATATATTCTGCAGTTCTTCCTAAACAGAGGGACAGTACTCATTTATATGCATGACTCAGACTTCATTCAAGAAGTTATTTGACACAACATTGTAAAATGACTATAACTCAATACAAAAATGTTTAAAAAAAAGAAGTTGTCTGCTGATGAGCATTTAAATTGTTTGCAAAACACAATGAATAACTTTGTGCATAAGTCAGTCCCCCTGATTTTGTTCTACATTGATTTAGAAAATTTGAAGGTGCTGGTGCTTAAGCTGGCTCGGAGGAGCGAACACCTGGAATCCCCGAAATGTACTTCACTAGCTCTGTGCATCCTCCTGGAGAACTCCCGCTCTCCTTTGAGGCCCTGGCTCAGCCAGTCACTTCCTGTTTTAAGCAGCCAGGGAAACTTGCTCCTGCATCTGTTGGGTTTCTAGGCAGTGGTTCCCAACTGTAGCTCCATAAGGATGTCCAGAGTTTCTCATTCAGGAGGTCTGGGTTGAGGTCCGAGACTGCGCGCTTCTAACACATTCCCAGATGACGCTGCTGCTGCTGGTCAGGACCACGCTGAGCGAACCCCCGATTCAGTGATTTCCCTGCCTCTGTAACCACTGCTTAGTGCGTCTCCTTGCTGACAACCCCCATCCCCAATCCCATACCTCAGTCTGTGTTAGCTCCTCTTGAAATACTCACTTATCTTCCTTCTTAAGGCTGAAAATTCCACAAAGGCAGGAATTGGCCACACGTTTATTCCACACTTAACCTGCCAGGCTTGGCAGAGCCCCCAAGGATACAGAAGGTGGCCAACACATGTGTTTTAAATAAACGAATGCCTTGACGTGGTTAGTTTATTGTGCCTCTTCCATAATACTAAATTTCCTAAGGCCAGGGTATCTGGGTCCTTACATATCTCCTTGCCCATCTCCACTGCCGCCAGCTGGTCTGTTGCTTTGTAACTGGTCCTCCCAGCTTTACGCTCACCTTTCTTCTAATCCCTTCTCCCTAAGGCAGGCACACCGAGCTTCTACAAATGTTGATTGGAAAGACTGTTCAGTGCTTTTATTTTCATCAGGAGAGGGCTGTTTAAATTGATTACTGTGCATCTATGTCAGCGCTTAAAGAATTTCCTAATTCTTTTTAGTAGTTGCATACCCTCTCTTTACCGGCGTCTTTCAGTTATGTAAATGCTATGACATTGGAGGGCAGGGTAGTTTGGTATGGCTAGATGATGTGATCTCAGTCTCTATTTCATAGATCACATTTCCACCATGGATTTTTTTTTTTTTTAATGACTAGTATTCTATTGACAGAAATTGTGCCTGGATCACCGGTGAAGTAATTGAGGAGATCAAGGTGGGGGGTTTCTTGTGGACACTGATAAAGGGACTTCAGAGTCAGGTCAGGGAGGATTTCCTTGGCCATGGTGAAGAGCTTGAACTTTATTCGACAGGCAACGGGAGATGTGGAAACATACCACGTGGGAGGAATGGTTGATTTGCCTTTTAGAGCCATGCTTCTGGCTGCAGTACGCAGCTTGGATTTCAAGGAAAGGAGGAGAACAACCAGGAAACATTCCCAGTAGCCAAGAGAGCAGTGATGTGGATCTCAGCTCAAGGGGGATGGTAGCAAGGTTGGGCAGGTGGGGAGGATACGGAGGCAAAATTGACAGGATTTGGCCTTTGACTATGCACAGGGTTTATGTGTGTGCGTGTGTTCCTGTGTGTGTAAGAGAGAAGGCATATGGGTGGTTGTGTCTGTGTGTGCATGCATGATGCATGTGTGTGTTTTAAATGTGTGTGCATGCATGCATGTGCGGGCACAAGCATTTAAGAGAGGAAGCGTATGTGTGGTTGTGTGTATATGTTTATGGGAAGTGTGCGTGTGCGTGTGTGTGTGTGTGTGTGTGTGTGTGTGTGTGATGAAGGGGACGCTTGAGAGACTCAGTAAGGATTAACAATGACTTCCTAGTTCCTGGCTTGAGTAACTGGATAGTCAGCAGTGCAGTACATCTAGTCTTAGAATATGGAGGAAACAGCTTTTGGAGAGGGCTGAGAGGATAAGCCCAAGTTAGGCCATGTGGAATTTGAATACTTAGACGTCCTGCAAAGAGCTGGATATTCCAGTCTGAAGCCCAGAAAAGAAGTCAGAGCAGGACAGATGCACAATTCAGTTATTGTGGTACTCAGGTGGATCATCGTAGGAGAGCGTGGACTGAAATCCAAAGAGTTTGGAGGTCACCAGTTTTGGGGAGTCAGGCAGAGGATGTGGATTCTAGGAGGAGACAGAGAAGGAAGAATGAAAAAGGAAGGGGAAACACTAGCATGAAGGCAAGAGAGGGATTCAGAACCAGTGAATGGTTGGGATAGGAGACTGCTGGTAATGGCCGGAGAGAAACAGCGGGGATGCGGAGCAGAAAGGGGAACAGAGCGTGGAGAGGAGGGTGGAGCCAGGGGGAGAGGGGGCTCAGTTCTCTCGGTAAATTCAGATGCAGAAGGACAGAGAGCAATGAAGCTACAACTAGATGTCTCCCCTCTGGATTAACTCAACATTGCTCAACTTTCGCTCCCTATGAAAACTGAAGGAATTTTGTAAGTCCTTTAATAATACCTCTTTATCATTTTGCCACTTAATAAACTTGGTAACATCAAAAAAAAAATGCAACAAACCCAAAGCTTAAAGAATAGAAGGAAAAAAAATCCACTTCAAGGTTGTTCTTTGATTTTCATGGCACTTTCTTCCAAGCAGTGTGGCAGTCATCGCAGGGAGGCGGAATGAGTGATCATTTTCAGCACTGTTTTAAGCATCTACTAAAATACTTGGCAGTCATTTTCATTAAGTATTGGTGATGAAAGGGACTGCATGGATTGCCTCCCCGACCTCACTCTGCAGCTGGGTGACCTTGGGTGAGTCACCTCACCTCTGAGGAAGCTGACGTGGTCTCTCATCAGTACGAATACCTCTAACAAGGTTTATCATGCCTTGAGAGCTGGGAGAGATCCCATTTGGTTCAGCCCCAGCTGGGCGCAGCTCAAGAAGGAAGGAGCGAGAACTTGGGAAATCCTCTGCTAGCCACACCTTCATACTCATTGCAGCAACCTTCTGGTCTGTGCCAGGCACCAAGCGCCAGCATATCATGGGTTGCGTGGCTGATTAGATTTCTAAAAGTTTGCTGGCGTCTTACTTTTGCAACTGATTTCTGCAAGGTCAAAAAAAAAATTGCATTCAGAACATCTGTAGTTTAAAGCCACAGAAATTTTAAATGTATGGTTTCACAACTGGATTTTGTTATTAACTCTTAGTTACAATCCACTGTAGAGCAGTGGTTCTTAATCTTTAGCTGCATCAGAATCACCAGGATGGTTTGTTAAAATCTGGAATGCTGGGCCCCAACATCAGAGTTTCTAAATCAGTGAGCCTGGGGTGGAGCTCGAAAATTTGCATTTCCCACCAGTTCTTAGGTGTGATGCTGATGCCGTTGGTCCAGGGACCACACTTTGAAAAACACTGGTGTAGAGGGATGACCCCCTGGCCTTCAGATCATGGGTGACTCCATGTCTCTGAGCCTCAGTCTCCTCACCTGTGAAATGGGGACATAGAGACCCAACAAACCCAGTGCTTAGATTTTTAAAAAAGAAAGAAAAAAGGATAAACAAAGAAAACCAAAATTATTCTTTTAGCTTGTTTTGTTGTGTTTGTGGCACTTTCTTCCAAGCTGTGCTCAGGAGGGCAGGGATCAAGCATCTTCTAAGTGACCTGGTAATCACAATTCCTTAAATCTCTGTGCTAGAAGGAACTCTCTGGATTGTTTCCTCCAACCTCACTCTACAGCCAGATGACCTTGGGGAAGTCCTTTACCCCTTTGGATACCTCTCCTGCTTGCATCTCATTGGGCAGAAATGGATCATGTTTCTGCCCCTAGAACCACCTTCATTTGATGTATCTGCCTTTTCTTCTTAACAATTTAAGAACGTGGAGGACTGAGATTGACTTTTATTAATTTGGGGGTGTGGGGACAGGCATGCGGTAGCACAGAGGTCAGGAGTCAGACAGAACTATGTTCAGATCTTGGCTATGTCACTAATTCATTTGTGATCTTGCACAAGTCACTTGAATTCATTGACACTCAACGTTTCATCCCTAAATTGGAAATAAGAATACAGTTGACCTCCCAGGATGGCTGTGGGGATTAAATGAAATCCAGGATAGAGATGCTTGACATGCTTTTTGAACACATAGAAAAGAATCAATAAATGATAGTCACTGTGTTCTTGGAATGCTCAGAACAGTGAGGTGGTTGCACAGTACGTCCTGAACCCACCTGAACTGAATCACGGCCAGGCAGACAGAGTACTAAAGGAGTAACCTGAACCACCAAGAGAAAGAACAAAAACAAAACAGCCCATCTTTCCTTAAATAGAAGCTTCTAAATGTTCCTTTGTGGGGCAGCAGTGGGCGGGTACTGCATCGCTCCAGGAAGATGAGGAGAAGCAGCTGGTACATCACGGGGAAGCACCGGCCGAAGCTGTCTGGTCCACCTGCACAGCGGTTTCCCCTGCGCGCCCCACACCAGACTCTAAAGGCGGAAGAAATGCAGAGGAGCCGAGGAGGGCGGGCGAGCAAGGAGAGAGCAAAGCAGTCTCTGCAATTATCTCCCTGAGGCTGTTTAGAATGTAATGTTCCTCTCCGCCCCCTTTCATTTTCACGTTGTAATTTTCTTCACAGAAAGAACACAATAGAGAACATATTCCAGACTGTTGAGAGCTTGCTACGCACCCCGGCAGCGGCCAGACACAGGAACAGATAAGGGGGAAAAAAACAGAAGCATTTTTTTTTTTCCCTGCAGAGATTTCAGAGATGGAAGCTATGCAATCCAGTTACATTTGGGTATCTCATTACACACCTACTTGATGGTTTCGGTATGATCTGTTCTTGATGCTCAGGGCTCAGCAAATTTCAATAGCTGTTTTCCTTGCCAGGGGGTTGGAGCTCTACCACGGGGCTCGCCCTCTGCTGCATCCACTGGAGATGATGAGGGAGTCAGCCTGGGTTGTGTGGTTTGCTCCACCTGGATTCCTACATAAGTGTTTAATTGTCCACATTTTCTTCTCTCTAGGAAGTGAGGAGAGACTCATGGCTCTGTGTTAGAGTGATGAGTGTCTTTGGAACAGCTTAGGACAGAGGTGTAAGAGGACCATTAGGACGCAGGATGCCTTTTCACTTTTCTGCCTCCCCTCACTGCCTATCCCCACATCTCTTCTCCCATGCCTCTCCCCTTTTGATTCTCTCCCCTGCCCCTCTCTGGCTAGCCTGATTTTCCCCAACCTTTCAACTGTAAACTCAAAGGAGCAGCCAGGATGCATTTTGACACATATCCCCAAGTTGCCCTCTTGAAAGGTTGTATATTTCCTTCAGCAGAACGTAAAGGAGTGTGGAATCAGAACATCCACTTTCTAATCTCTTTCCTTTTCACTCATGTGGACCTGTCTGATGGAATAGCTTTCCCAGGAGAGCTCTCAGTGCTATTACATAAGTTTTAAACTGCTCTGCTGAACCTTTGTTTTTCAGAGGATCATCTCTGAGAGCAAAGTGCAGGCATCCCAGCTGAGGGCATCCTGGACCAGACAGCCCCCGTTGACCCCCTAGCTGATCGGTGATGCATGTGTGAGTCCAAGCAAGACCAGCTGAGCCCAGGCTACATCAGAACAGTACATCCAACTGGGCGGCTCAAGAGAAACAAGGAATGTTTGTTGTTTATGCTGTTGCCATGTATTGACCATATGCTAGTGCCAGAAATTGCTAAATGCAGAGAACCGGACAAAGGAAATCTGATCCCCGCTTTTGAATGGGTCACAAACATTCCCAGTGAGGTTAAGATGGGAAAGTACTACAATGTCTAGTTTACAGATGGAGAAACAGCCATGGTAAAGTGCGTGGTTTGCTGAACCAGGTACTGTGGTCTTGTGGCTATGCTGCGAGAGGAACCCCAGATCTTGGCCATCCTTAATGGAAGCATTTACGCAGAGGAAAACGGTTAATCAATAGGACAATGAAAAGAACGCTTCCTTTCCAATCCCCACCTCTTTTCTCAAATCATTCAAAAAAATTTTTTGCATTGATTTGCCAGAGTAAAATGTATGAAAAAATTTTTACCTAGTTCAGCTTATAGCTTATTTGGGGAGATAGAATAAAAATGCCCAGAATTTCAATAACAGTGCAAAAGTGTAAGGGCAATGTTCACCAGCTAAAATGCAATTATATTTCCAAGTTCATGGTGTCCCTTCTTTGATCATAATCATACCCACTAGACTTTAAGCTCCCTGTGCTGAGAGCCCGTGCTTACCCCAGACTGTATCTCCGCCCCTCGCAGGTAAATTGTGGTCTAGACAACTAGATTGATCACTTGCTTTTGCTTTAAGAAGACCATTTCTAAAAGGCATTCCTTTTGAGTTTTTTGTTTTGGTTTTAAGTTTATTTGATGAGTGAAATCAGAACATTTCATATCTATAAAGAAGTGGAGGACCGACATTTGTCAAACACTTGTCATATTCCAGGTACCCATGCTAGGCCCACTGTGTTCCCAATGACAGTGACCATAGGAGGCAGATTTTGTTACTGACGCTGGATGGAAGTAGCTGATGTAGCTAAAGGGACTCAGAGAGTTTACATAACCTGCTAAAGATCACACGGCGAGTATGTGGAATAGAATTTTTCTTTTTAAAATTTACCTTCCCCACCCTATTCCCAATGCTAACATTCTACCTTTAATATTGCCTAGATCAATCCAAACCCTTTCCCAATGCCTTGTAAATCTTCAATTTGGGGGTGACATCAACAGGCTTTCAATGAAGCAAGGGTGGAGGAAAGCCACAGTCCAGAAGAAGGCATGCATTTTCAGCTGGAGAACAGTTAGAGTCACAGAATTTATGGAGCCCCAGAGGGACAGAGTAGCATGCAGGGTACATAATGACAGGGTCACTAACATTCCTAGATTGAAGAGTTTATGCATGTCTTCCTACTTTCTCCTCAGCTGTACTTGCCTCTGATTTAATTATACGCTCAAGGTACAGATGCTTCTAGAATTGCAGGCCGTGTTCTGCTTCCCAGGAAGGGTGATTGGCTAGATGGCACTCAGCTCTTAGAATGCAGGGGAGAAAATGTTGTTGGCTTGTCCTTTTGCAGTGGAGATATGTATGTCCTTGTGAGCCAAGATTCCTTCATTCATTCATTTAAAAATATTTATTGATTACTCTGATGGACAGTTCTTGTCTTTGCTCATCATAACAGAAAGGTAGCCAATCAAAGCACTCCATTTTCCTGGACAGAATAATTAGTTCTGGGTTTGGCAGGTAACCTAAGCTCAGAGGAAGTCCAACATCAAGAATGAACATGGATGTTCAGAGAGAAAGTGTGCCTTGGATCTTGAGCTGAAAGGCTCTTGAAAGTCTGGGGTTACCAGGGACCGTTTTACCCAAGATGCTGAGACAGGCCACCTGATAAGAAAGTCAACACAGAGCAAAGCAGAGCTGAGATGTGGAGGGAGAGGAAACAGTCGAACACCTGGATGCTGCCATGCTTGAATCCCGAGACCTTTGTCGCTTCGTTAAGCAGATACCCTCACCGCACTCAGCGCTCGGTGCTGGCAGTACTGAGGAACGTGACTGGGAGCTGGCAGTGTGAGGAACGTGACTTCCTTTCCGTTAGCTGACCTTGACTTGTGCCGGGAAGGTCCAGAGCGCTGTACTGGATGGATGGCTGATGTGACACAGCAGGCAGAGGGCTTGGAGTCAGAGCTGTAGGTGTGAAGCCTAGTCTTTGTGCTTGTTCTGTTCAAATCTAATGATAGGATCTACTGATCTGGTCCCAGGACTTGGGACAACAAAGGGCATCTTCCTAACCCACAGTGAGCTCCCAGTCCAGTGGGGCATGCGAGCTTACTAACTGTTTGCATCATTTTAGAAAATTAGTTGACCTTTCTGGCCCTCAATTTCCTTATTTGGAACTGGAGGCTACTGAGAATGCCTTCCTCCAAAAGTTGTGTGAATCGAATGATCTGGTGCATATGAAAGCCCTTTGTAAATCACGAAGGGACCGCACCCCAAAGCTCTGCATGGGCAAGGCCGGTTTTGGTCACCACTGACCGAGCACTCATATTTAACGAAGTCCTAAGTGCCTAGTAACCGCATGGTTAATGCTCAACATGCTTGTTGAAAGAATAAAATATGTTCTGTCATTTAGCAAACTCTCTCCAGCTAGATGCTCAAAAAATCTTTTTCTTTTCATAACCTGGTTTACAATGTATCACTGGAAAGAGGGTCTGGCTTCCTTGACCATGAGAAACGCTAATCTAGAGGCCCCCTGTGTCAGTTAACAAACCACCACAACATTTACATGGAAAAAAAACCCCAACTATTTATTGTTATTTTTGAGTCTATGGGTCAGCTGGACAGTCCTGAGAACCTGAGCTGGGCTTGGCTGGTCTTATCTGTTCTCGTGCATCAAATACCAGCTAGTGTGTCAGCTGGGGCATGGGATGTCTCTCATTCTTCAACAGACTACCCTGGGCTCCTGTTCATGGTGGTGACATGTTCCTCAATGGTTCAAAAATTGCTCAGGACCTCTTAAAGTCTAGGCTCAGAACTGGTCCACTTCCCCCACGTTCTATTTTCCAGAGCAGTGTTATAAGGCTAGCCCAGATGCAGGAGTCAGAAGTCCAGACTTCACCTCTTGATGAAGTCACGTCGCAAATGGCGTAGACCCAGGGTGGATAGAAATTAGAGTAGGTTTGCCATCAATATATCAACTAAACTTTGAACTAAGGTAGGAAAATACTTTCATGCTGTAAAACAAGTAAAGGAAAAATGTGGTTTCTCTCTCTTTGTCCCCTGACACGGCCCGAAGAAAGACTTTCATGATCTCTGCTGCCTAGACAATTATGGTAGCTCCGATCTGATCTGCCTGACTTTGAACCAACTTGACAAGCATTGGTTTAGTGCCTTCTGTCTCCCCAGAGCTGTGCTAAGCTCAGAAGAAGAAGCAGACGTTCTAAGAATATAGTCCTTCTCTCCTGGACCTCAGGCTAGAAGGAGACACAGACACATCCTACCTGCAAGGAAAATTACAAAGCTACTACATCTTCTCACTGCAGATGACTCTCCACTTTGTCACCAAGGTTATTTTAATAAAGCTCTTGGTGTTGCCTACAGAATAATGACCCCATTTCTTGGTCCGGCATATAAGGCATTCATGAATCGCTCCCAGTCTGTCTTTCTGAGCTCTTGCCCCGTTATTCCTGGGGAAGGAATCAACACCTCTATTACAGCTGAAGTTTCAGCGTTTCCTAGTTTCCTGACTGTATTTCTTTGCAGGCAACATTTTCTCTGTCCGAATAGGCTCACCCCTCATCTCTGCCTGCTGCAATCCCACTCTTAATAAGACCTTGCTCATTGTCAACCTCCTCCAAGGAGACTTTCCTTCCTAACTTATTTAAGACCAATCTTCATTTTTCTGTTTTCCTAATCTTTTTTTTTTCTTTTACTGTGATATTATATTCTTGCATTTTGTATTGCACTGGATTGCAGTCCCCTGAGGACAGTGCTCTTACCCGAGTGTCCACCAAGTTCCCTGGCGTGTCTACCCCATGCTAGGTGCCAAGTCAATGCCATTGACCTGACTTGAATCTCTTCCCACATCCCTCCATTGGCTCTGCAGCCCTGCTTCAAATCTCAGAGCTGGTGAGAGTCATGGCCACTTTCCAGGACTCTGTTCAGCCAGCAGTGTAAGCTGGACCTTAGCTGAGCTGTGTCCTAGGCCACTGAATTGGCATGAGCTGCAGCCTAAAAAAGTGCTGCTCTGTAACAAGGGGCCAGTTACTAATTGTAATTCCTCCTCTGGCCTCTCTTCTGAGGCTTGAACTCACATCACTTGCTGACTTTATTTTTAGGTGTCTGGCAGTTTAAAAGAGGGCTACAACTGTCTTTGGTTTATTATTATACTATGAATAGCCCTTGGAAACCCAGTGCCCTGAGGATGATAATATGACCTGTCCTGATGAGGACTCTTCTTTACTCTAAGTTTGAAACTCCTCATTTTAGATGAGTGGCTTTCAGACACCAGCGTGAGTGAGAATCATCAGGGCATTTGGAAGCATGTGAGTTCCTGGGTGTTATCTCTAAGAGTTTCTGAATTCCTAAGTCAGGGCTGGGCCTTGAACTATGCCATTTTCTCAGGCTCCCCAGGGAATTCCGCTGCTGGCTGACCATACTTTGAGGGAAAAAAAAAATGCTGTGGAATTATAAGCATCAGACAATGAAGAAAAATATTAGCTGCAGTTGGGCAACTGAGATGATGCCAAAATTATCATCACATCCCAGAGATGAGGGACGGCTTCAAATACCTCTCCTTTTGCTTTGCCACTCCTCTGCTCAAGAACTTGCGATGTCAAAACTACAAGGAGGTATCACCTCACACTTGTCAGGGTAACGATCATTAAAAATCCACAAATGATAAATGCTGGAGAAGGTGTGGAGAAAAAGGAACCTGCCTATACTATGGATGGGAATGTAATTTGATGCAGCCACTGTGGAAAACAGTATGGAGATTCTTCAAAAAACTAAAAATAGACTCATATGATCCAGCAATCCCACTCTTGGGCATATATCCGGAGGCAACTCTAATTTGAAAAGATACACACACCCCAGTGTTCACAGCAGCACTATTTACAATACCCAAGACATGGAAGTAACCTAAATGTCCCTCGACAGATAATCGGATAAAGAATTTGTGGTATACGTAGACAACAGAATACTACTCAGCCATAAAAAAGAACGAAATAATGCCATTTGCAGCAATGTGGATGGATCTGGAGATTATCATACTGAGTGAAATAAATTGGCCAGAGAAAGACAAATAACATGTGACATCACTTATATGTGGAATCTTTAAAAATGACGCATATGAACTTATTTACAACATGGAAACAGATCCACAGACATAGAAAACAAATTTATGGTTACCAGGGCAGGAAGGGAGGGAGAAGAGTTTGGGATTAGCAGATGCAAACTACTATATATACAATAAATAAACGACAAGGAGCTACTGTACAGCACGGGGACTTATATTCAACACCGTGTAATCTATAATAAAAAAGAATATGAAAAGACTATATACATGCATAACTGAATCACTATGCTGTACACACCAGAAATGAACACAACATTGGAAATCGACTCTACTTCAATTTAAAAAAACAGAAAGAGAAAAGAACCTGCAGTGGTTCTGTCTTCCCTCTTCTGGATCAAACCCAAACTCTTCCCCGTGCCATTCCAGTCCCAGTTCAGTCACTCCTTTGTGTCTCACCTTCTTCAGGTGATGTGCTATTTCATCTCCATTGCTTTGTTTTCTGGTTCTTTTGTATCTTACCTCTTCTTCATTAAGAGTCACCAGACTTCTACTGAATGCCTTCAATATCTCAAACACTGTCCCATACATTAGTTTATTTAATATTCAGATCAGTCTCCTGGGATGAAGGCATTAGCGTCCCTACTGTTGGTGCTCACTTACCCGCTACTGTCCCCACTACTTGCGTGAAGCCTATTTAAATGACCTTCTTCCTTCAAAACTCCAGTCAAGTACCCACTTCTAAACTAAGAGGTAAACCACATTTTCCTCATCTGCAAATTGGGTGTGCATGCCTAGATCAAAGGTCACCATGAGGATAGAGGACAGTAAGATATCTGATGTACTGTGCACAGTGTCTGGCACAATCTGGGTGATTAAGTGGTCCTACTGGCTGGACTTCATTCGCCTAGAAACTCACACCGTGTCTCTGTAGGCAGGAGAGATGAGAATCACGTGGCTTTTGAGGAATGATGAGATTTAACGATCAGAATAAAGTTTCTGGCATCACTGTGTGATTTAGCCTTCTTCCTGCAGGTCAGAAGTATCATCCAAGGATAAAGAAACTAAGAATCATTCTTCCTCCTGGAATTCTTTTTTTTTTTTTTTTTTTAATCTCCTCTTCAAAGAGTAATCTCAGGGCAGCCACAGCCGTGGAAACAGAATGTGGCAGGTGTAGCCGTGCTCTGGATTAGAGCCCCATTCTCCCCAGTGGGGAGGAGAAAAGCTGTGCTCAGGGAAGATGAATGGCCCGGGCCGTTTTGTCACGGTCTGCAGAGAGCACATTTTCCCTGTGCCTCGATCAATCAGGCCCTGGCATTGAAGACCCTCTGCTCTCACTTTTAAGTGACTTGTAGCCCTTTTGTCTCACCAACAAGGGACTTCTCATCCACTTGGGTGACCCAAAGGTGCGATGCAGTTTGCAGCAGGGCCTGGCCCACAATTAAGAGGAGATTGACTTGTTTCATTGTTCCTTTGCGGAGGCTGCAAACCAAGGGTATTTGGAGTTTTCTCTAAGAAGAGCTCCCTTGCCTGCATTTGCACCGTTTTCCTTGTTCCGTCAAGTGTGGACAAAGCTGTTACGGTCTTTTACGAAGAAAGGATAAGATGCAGTGCTGGGAGATGGTGACGCAGGCTGATTTGACCGGCCATCGTTGCGTGAGAAGTAAGGGGGTGGCCTCTGAAGTCAAGCCAGTGAGGCTTCAGTTCCTGGTCAATGGCAAACTGCTCTCAGCCTCGGTTTTCCCACACTGTAAAGTGAGGGTGACTGTGGGTATCTCATTAGGGTGTGGTGAGAATTAAAAATAAACAGGGGGAACACTGGCTGTTTAGTGACACTGTGGCATGTACCAGTAAAGAACAAAATGCTGGATTCAGAATCCATCAGCGTTCGCAATACTGCGCAAGGTGGCTGTGTACGGTAGCTGTTCCTTCATTTCCGTGCAGACATTTATTTTCTTTATTTGCTGAGAGCTTTGTGTAGGTTAGAGTACCAGGTTAGCCCCTGAGGACATAAATAGGATGGCGATCCGGTCCTCATGAGGAGTTTATGGTAAATCTTTACAGAGCACCAGGGTGCCGGGAGGAAACCAGAAGCTAAGTAATTTAAGGGACTCACATGGGGTCCAAGAGCTACTTTAAATATATGTATTTAAAGTAGAGTCCATGAAAGGAAACTCTAATTCAAAAAGATACATGCACCCCAATGTTCAGAGCAGCACTATTTACAATAGCCAAGACATGGAAACAGCCTAAATGTCCATTGACAGATGACTGGATAAAGAAGATGTGGTATATACATACAATGGAATACTACTCAGCCATAGAAAAGAATAAAATAATGCCATTTGCAGCAACATGGGCAAACCTGGAGATTGTCATACTAAATGAAGTAAGCCAGAAAGAGAAAGAAAAATATCATGTGATATCACTTAAATGTGGAATCTAAAAAAATGAGACAAATGAACTTATTTACAAAACAGAGACAGACTCACAGACATAGAAAACAAACTTAGGGTTACCAAAAGGGAAAAGGGAGGAAGGGTAAATTAAAAGTTTGGGATTAACAGATACTAACCACTATATATAAAATAGATAAACAGGAAGGTTCCACTCTATGGCACAGGGAAATATATTCAATACCTTGTAATGGCCTATAGTGAAAAAATATATAAAAAGGAATATATATATGTATTCCTAACTAAATCACTGTGCTGTACACCAGAAATTAACACAACATTGTAAGCAGACTATACAACAATGAAAAATTTTGAAAGTAAAAAAAATGGAGTCCATGGAGATATATACATGTGTATCCATAACCAGGCTTCCTAACAGTACATCCAAGGCTTTTCCATGGACCAGCAGCTCTTTCCCTTGAGAAAAGATCAAGGCCAGTTACATCATCCTGAACAAAGGCCCTTCTAGAGCCGCCCGGAGACCAAGCCGGAGGGGATTATTGAGTAAAACTAACCAAATAAAAACTGACTGAAGGACTGAATATGATCACACTGGAGAGTGGAGTCATCGCTTGCCAAGGGTGAGCTTCTCATTTGCTGGCTTGGGGAGCACTTGGCTGTCTCTTCCCCTCCCAGACCCGGCAAACAGGTCACTCTGATGATCCAAGAGATGAGCCTCTGGTGATGTCAGCCTCCCCCTGGGCACGCGGGCCCATTAGCACATGCGCTTGACTTTCACTCCCTCACGCGGCTGGGTCTCAGCTCAGGAGTGACTCAGCAAGGGTGAGACCATGCTCCTCCTTTGGAGAAGGGTCTGATTATCTCAGGGCAAATGTTCCGTGCCAGTCTAGGTGTATGAAGTCATACCTTTCAGCTCCTTCTGATCCAATTTAAACTTATTTTCTTAAGAGTATGAGAATTATGTGTGCCCCTGTGGGTTTCCTTTTTTTTTCCCCTCTAAATTTCATTATAAGAATGGTTACATGTATAGAAATGTAACCACCACAATGCTATCACATCATTTTATATTACTTATTTGCATGATCACGTATTTATCTATTGATCTATTCATTGATCAATCTTATTTTTTTTTCATAAAATTAAAGGGAGGTTGTAGACATCAGAACACTTTCTCCTTAATACTTCAGCATTTTTATTATTATCTAGAGTTCAATATTTGTTTACATTTTAAAAAAATACAATAAAATGTACAAATCTTAGGTCTACCATTGATGATTTTGACAAATGTATATGCTTGTGTAATGCAAACCCCTTATGAGATATGGAACATGACTGAGACCCCAAAAGTGCCCTCAAGTCTGTCAGTGTCTTTACCCACCCCCACCCCCACCCCCCACCAGACACAACCACTATTTTGATGGGTTTTTTTTTTACCACATAGGTTAGTTTTTCTTATTTTAGAGCTTCAAATTAAATCATACTGTATGTTCTCTTTTATATAAAGTTCTTTCATTCAGGGTAATGTTTTGATATTCAATTTCTATGCATTTGGAGTCCATGATGATTGCTGTGAGCATTAAAAGAAGTCTGACGGATACAAGGATTAAATGTAGCACCTAGAACATAGTGGGCACGCCACAAATGTGAACTACTGCTCCTCTAGTTGTTATTTATTGATATGCTTATTATTCTTATTTTCATGTCATCATGTGGGCTGACGTTGGCCGAAGTATGGACCTGGTCGCCAAAGTGTTTATCTCAGCTTCTTTATGTGGGAAGTTGATCTCAGAGAATATTCTAGATCCTGACCTTTTATTCTTCAAGCCTCCTTGGGATTATTCCTTAGCGACGTCTCTCTATGTATTTACCTTCCCAACTAGACTGTAAGGTTTTCATTGGTGGTACTCATTGTGCTTGCACGTCTTTTTATCCATTCCAGTGCTTTGTGAACAACCAAGTGTGTAGGAGTAATTAACATATACATTCAATACCAGGTCAAACCCAGGGCTCCACCACACAGTGGTAACTTGCTTAGGAAATGGAAATAAGTCCCCCAAAATGATATGTTAGTTCTGGAGCGCTTACCCTGCTCAAGTTCACGTCACTGGTTTGGGTGGCGAGAGTCTTGTTTTGAATTCCAGTTCAGCTGTGAACTTGTCTTTAGTGGGATGGGTTACACAGACTTATGTTTGATTCTTATGACAACTCTGTAAGCTGGATATTATAATCGCCATCTTACAGATGAGGGGACTAAGACCAAGGGAAGTAGCCAGTTAGGGAGGGTATTTGGGTTTGAACCCAGGTCTGTCTGACTTAGAAATCTCCTGCTCTATTCTTGGACTGGGGTTTCCGACTAATTTTAGGTACATATGGAGACAAGAAGTCAAAGTCAAATTTCTGAACAGCTGATGAAGCTGCTGGTAAGAACAGTAAACAAGATTTTTCTTTTTACAAGTTTATGTCCAATTTAAACAAACAGTGAACAAGATTAATGATAAGTAGTTCCAGCACGCACACCCTGTACAATTGACATTATCTAGCATTGTCACATTGAATGTTATTTTGCTCCTCAAACAGCCTTATAAGTAGATGGGCAAAGATTATTATTGCCAATTTACAGATTAGGAAATTGAGGGTCAGAAGGGTCAGTGACTAACACAAGGTCACAAAGCCAGTACATGACAGGTGGTTAGTGGAGGTGAGGATGGCTTTCATTCCATTCAAGGGATCTGAAAACAGGTCTCATTATTTTAAAGTGAAACCTAGTTTCTAGGTTGTGCTTTTCCATATTGGTGGAAAAATAAGAGATATCTGTAGGCAAATGTATTTGAAATAAGAATATGATTAATCCTTAATATTTCAAATGGGGTTGTCAAAATAATTTCAAAGTCAACATATTTAAAAATACATTTATTATGTGTTTTCTCTGTGCCAGGTGCTGGGCCGTGCATTTTCAGCAAACTTGATGAGATGCACTCTACCCATAAGTGATGCTCTGCCCTCACACGCCCTTCTTGGGAGTAACTTAAAAAGCTGACCAGTTTACTTCCTCTATTCTCTCAGCTCAAGGCCTGAGTCATTTTATTAAATGAGTGTTCTGCTTTGGCCCTCTCCCAGCCAACAGCTGCAAGGTACCAGAGTGGCACGAAGCAGGTGAATGAAGTCGGCTTACATTTAGCATCACAGAAGTCTGTTCTTGTGTACTCCTGGGGACCACTCAGCATCCCCAGGACAGGGTAGTCACCTACCCAGGCATTAGTCCCAGGAGGGAGACCTTCTTTCAAGGATTAGCAAGGGCAGTATGCTTTTCCTTTAGTCATCATGTGCCCTTACTTAGAAAATAACAAAATGATCCATGGGCAGACCCAGAGAGGAACGATAGTGAGCAGAAGGAAACAAAGCATGCACTTTACGTACATTTTTGTACAGTCCCATTGCCACCCTGTAAGCAAGGAGCATTCGTTAACTCCATTTTACAGTGTGGTAGGTAACTAATTACATCAGTTACTAATTACATGCAAAGCACTCAGAACAATGCCTGGCATACAATATGAATTGAATATATAATAGTGATTATTATCAATTCTAATAATAATACATGCTACAACAGATGTGGACAAAAACTAAGATATTTTAGGAGAGAATTCTAGGAAAATGGGTGGGAAGACATTTCAAAGAGAGGGCCAGCATGGGTAAGATTTTAGGGCTGTGCAGATCCATAGCATTGTAAGGAACTAGCTCAAATTGGGAAGTCAGGCTCAGACAGTGGACAGGGTGGATAGGCTCTAGAATGATCCAGAATGTAAGTTCTGCCACTTATTAGCTAGTGATCTTTGGAAAGAGGCTTAACCTGTGCAAGCTTCAGCCTCCTCACCAGTAACATAGCTAATGGTGTCTGCTTTTCAATGTCAGTTTCAGGATGAAATGACAGAACTTCTGTAATTGCTCAACCAGTGCCTGGTGCAAAGGAGGCCCTTAATATGAAACAGCTAATCTTTATGATTTTTTTCACTAGAGAACACGACAAAAAGGTATGCGGGGAATAAGGAGAAAGACCATGCTATGGAGGTAAAGTGTGATCAGATTGGAAGGAGTTTATGACAATTTTTTAAAAATGGAGACTTTTTTTCTGGAAGCTGTTGGGGAGCATGGTACTCACAACTCCCATAGGCTCTGTCTCTTTTTAAAAATTATTATTTTTTAAATTGAAGTATAGCTGATGTTCAATATTATATTAGTTTCAGGTGCACAACATAGTGATTCAATACTTTTATGGATTACACACCATACAAAGTTATTATAATATTATTGACGATATTCCCTGTGCAGCACATTATATTCCTGTGACTTATTTCCTTGACAACTGGTCGTTTGCACCTCTTAGGCTCTTTCTTGATGCTGCACTGTCTCCACTTCTCCCTGAGCCCAGCTCGTGAGCTCACACCCTTTGGTTTTGTCAGAGTCTAAATTTACCCTCATTGTAATTATTCGCACTGTGTCTCATCAGCGTGTGAGCAGAAGAACTAGTGGAGGCCAAAACTGGGAGGAGGGAGAAAAGGAGGATAGAAATAGAAGAGGAAAAAAGAAAACTTCAGAGAGTAGGGCTGCCCAGTGCCGACTGTAAGTTGCAAGCATTGGCCAGTTCCCCTGAAATAACTCCTAAGGGCAGAGTTGGCTCATGTGTCTTTGAACGTTAAAATTAGAGTGAACCAAGATTAAATGCTCCCGAGAAACTGACCAGCCTAACATTTTTCTCCTCCCTCTCTCTTTTTATAACTATGACCACAGTAGTAATTCAATTGGAAACATATTCCATCCCTGATTGCTCCAACACTGGCACTAGATCATTCCCAGGGCTTGATATTTTTATTAAATGCACACTGCTGTTATTTTCTGCTGGGGCTAAAAATACATCTGACTGAGCGGCAGAGACTCAGCTGGGGCCGCCTCCTTGTTCTCTGGGAGGCCACGACCAGGCAGGATGAACAGAGTGATGGGCCTCCCAATTAATTTAGGCAGCACCTCGATTCCAAGGAAAACTGCCCCAGATACTAATAGAACTGTGAAAATAAAGATGAAGTTCCAGCCTGAAAGGACGAATAACGGGAGGCTACATTCCTAGCCGCCTTTACTACCAACCTTTTTTCACTTCGGGCTCCCCCACATCACCATTTCAAAACACTTGATGCGCTGTCAAGCCCCCTAGCCTTTGTGGATACTGTTCCCTTGCCTGGAATGCTGTTCCTCCTTCTCCCTCTCTGAGTTTGTGGTTGCCCCTTAGTCTCAGCTCAAGCATCATGCCATTTTCTGAGCCTGTGGTCTGATTGAGGTGCTCCTTGCCTCATTCCCCTGCTCCTTCTGCTTACTGCTGGCAAAACTCATCTTCTGCATTGCAATCACTGGCTTTAGGTCTTCTACCCATTCGACCTTGAGTTTCTTCAGGGAGGGGATTGTGTTTTACTGACTGTGATCCCCCTGTCACTGAGCGCAGTGCTGGGCCCAGCAGGGCTGGGAGCAAGGCCAGTGAGATATTGAGGACACAGAATTTAGGAAGGGCTGCTTTCAGGTGCCAACACTGAACCTGAATGATTCTGAGAGTGAGTGCCCCTGTGAAAGTTTGCACCCAAGGCTCCCAGATTGTCTCAGTCCTGGGCCCAAAGTGGTTGATCAAAAATGATTCTTGGATGAAGGCAGGCCAACCCCCTTTTCCTTTTGGAATTTCTGATCTCTGTTGGCTTTTCTGACAGAGCACCCTTCTGGTTCTCCTCCTGCCAGGTCCTTCCTTGTTTCCTCCTTGAGTTCTTCCTCCATCTGCTCCTGAAATGTTGCTAAGGAGATGTGGCTCTCACAACGGTGTGGATGCACTGCCCATCTGTTCGGCCGATCACTCGTTCATTTACTCTGACGCTAGTTGTGGAGGGCTTACCTGGCGCCAGGCACTGCTGTAGGCATTTCAAATGCGCCAGAGAGAAAGCCAGAGAATGATCCTGCCTTCATGGGCCTTACATTCAAATGGAACACACAGAGATCAGAATAAAACATGTACAACAGAACGTTCGCTGCAACCCTGTTCTATAATTAGTGAGAGTAAAGGCCCTTCTTTATTTATCTCAGTTTCTCACAGTGCCTAGTAACCAATCACGGTGCTCAATGCAGGAATAAATGACTGATCACTTGAATGAATCAATGAACGCATGGAGACCCAGTTTAAATCCAAATCTTTGATAAATAGCTTCCCTAAACTTCTCAGGCAAAGTCTAATTAATTCATTAGCTACCTATGAATTATTAGTTAATTTGTTGATTGATTAATTTGACTTACGATTACTGAGTGTCTCCTCTGTGCCTGGAAATGCTTGAAGCATCTCAAAAACATCGGTCGTGGTGCCTACTGCAGTTTGTTTCAATCGTTTGTTTATTTACCTGTCTCCAAAACTCCCAAGGACAGATACCTCCATAATTCATCTCTGGACCCCCTTTTCTACCACAGTACCTGACATCTTACAGGTGCTCAGTAAAAGCTACTTGAATGAGAAATATATTTTTAATAATTTAACAATTTTATTTTTTAAATAAAAATTTAACTTATTTAGTGAAATAACCACACCACACCAAGGTGGCCTTTACTTCTCTGAAAGTTCCTGGGTTAATGGTTTACTTATCTTAAAGTATAATGAAATGTAGAAAAAACCTAGGTTTGGAAGGGATCTTCATCCTTTCTTTAAATTCCTCCTTACAACTTTCCACTTCTTGTGACTTTAGAACTTCATTTTTCCCATCTGGAATTACAATAATTTTAGAGGACAAATTCAGGAATTGAGACGGAAGAAATCCCTGAGAATTTGATTGATTGGGAGAAGGTTTATGAACAGGGTGGGACTTGAATTGGGTGTGCAGGATGGGGGACAATGCTGGTGAGGAGGCGGGGGAACCACCTCTGAAGTGAGCAGGGGCTGAAAGGTCCTTTCCAGCCTCCAATTCTGTGCCGTGGTTACTTTGTTCATTAAACCCATGATCAGAAGCACAGACCTTCTCTGAGTTCTTGAGTAGATCTGAATCTGGGATCTGGGTTCAGTATCCAGGATTGGCTGCAGAGCCAGATGTCTCATTGTCATAGTGGTGTGGTCGTACATGTGACATCCATCAGAGTCCCGTGTGGGGAGGTGGCCTGTAAGACCTCTCTCTAACTTTCTCCCTGCTTCTGAGTGAGTTTTGCTGAAGGGGAGTCTCTTGTAAGAGGGAAAGACAAACACCTCTTTTCTCTGTGAGACCAGGAGGAGACTTAACATTCACTGTCCTTGTCTGCCTCACTCTTAGGTTTATTTCTGCTTTTTGAGTCTTGGTACTCAAAGGATGTGGGAGATCCCATGAGAATGAGTCCTTTGCAACGGAGAGGGAATAAAGCCTGCCTGCTCCTTTGGAAGATAATCAGCTGAGAGGTCTTGGAGGTAAGATATCCTGGCTTCTATTACTAGAGTCAGCAATTTGGCTTAGAAAAAATAGTCTTACTATAAAATAATGTATACATATGTGTGTGTGTGTCTGTGTGTGAGTACATTGTGGTTGAGGTGTTTGTGTGTGTGTATGGTTGTATGTGTTTTGGTGGTCATTAGTTCTTCTTTTTTAAAACTGATATAAAAAAGGGAAATAGCCAAAATGGTAAACCTCTAGGAAGGTAGAGTGATTTATCAATTTTTTAAGATTCTGCTAATAAGGTGTCTATTATTTAATGGTGGCCAAAAGATACATAACATAAAATTTACCATTCGGTGATTTTTAAGTGTGCAGTTCAGTGGCATTAAGTGCATTCACATTGCTGTGTAACCATCTCCAGAACTTTTTTCATCTTCCAAAACTGAAACTCTGTACCCTTGAGCAATAACTTTCTATTCCTCTCATCTCCAGTCCATAATCACTATTTTGCTTTCTGTCTCTATGAATTTGTATACTTTAGGTACCTCAGATAAATGGATTCATATAGTATTTGTTCTTTAGTGACTTTTTTCAGTTAGCATAATGTCTATATGGTTCATCCATGTTGTAGCATACTTTAGAAGTCCCTTCCTTTTGAAGACAGAGTACTATTCCATGGGGTGTATGTGCCACATTTATCTGTTGAAGGACACTTTCTGGGTGGCTTTCACATTTGGTTATCATAAATGATGCTACTATGGACATGGGTGTCCTGCTCAAATGCCTGCTCAAGTCCTTGTTTTCACTTCTGCTGGGTATATGCCCAGGAGTGGGATTGTTGGATCCTATGATAATTTTAGTTTTAATTTTTTGAGGAGTCGCCATACCATTTTCCACAGCAGCTGCACCATTTTACATTCCTATCAGCAATGCACAGCATGCTAATTTCTCCACATCCTCTCCAGTATTTATTAGTTTCTGGGGTTTTGTCCCCTTTTTTTTTTATGATATCCATGCTAATGGGTGTGAAGTGATTGCTCATTGTGGTTTTGATTTATATTTCTCTAATGACTAGTGACGTTGAGTGTCATTTCATGTGCTTATTCTTTTTTTTTTCCTGTTTCTATTTTTACCCTTGATCTAAAACAAAACTCTTATTTCAAACCACTAAACTAATTTGTACTGAAAAGAAATTCATTTAAATTCAGCATTGTTCAGTGCAACTCCATAGGCATTTATAGAACACTTACTCTGTGCAAGATATGGCATTCTGCTCTCTACAAGGACTCATGGCTGCTCTTCTGGGGATGTGGAAATAATCTAATTGGGGGAGACCCATAGATACATAAAAGCAAGCCCTGAGAATTGCTACAACAGAAGATGGTCAAATTATTGCACAAATGAGGCAGAGGCAGAGATTATTGTTGGAATATGTAGGTCAACTCTTAGAAGACTCTTTGGTTGATTGGTTGATTGATTCCTTCATTTATTCAGGATATAATTATCAACTACCTGATTTGTTCCAGGGAGTGTGCCAGGCACAGCAGATGCAGAAAGGAATGATCTCAAGTCTAACCCTGCCTCTTTCCAATGGCTGACTTTCTCCTTTATCTTTAAGCCATCACTAGAGAGCTGACGATCCATGGAAACGGCCCTCCATTCTGCCACCTCATTCTATCTCTGTCCTAACCCTTTCTACCGCATTCTCCTTCATACTTCACTCTCCAGTCTGTTCTTCATCACCCTGGCCTGGGGCATCATCCTCAACGTTCACCTCTGGATGTGTACTCTTTCTTGGGAGCTAACACTGGTCATGTCCCTCTCACCTTGGTACTGCTGTGGTGACCCTCCTTGGCTCTGATTTGCATTCACCCCCTTATCTTTTGTATAGTGTCTGTTGTGGGTAACCATTTGGTCTGCTCCATCATCCAAGGCGTGGGGAACATCCCCAAAACCAGATGCCTCTTGTCCTCCAGAAAAGATAATTGGACAATTCCTGCCTCTAAGTGGACCACAGCTGGTTGTGAAAGTGACAGGTTAACATGTCAACCCTTCGCAAGATGCAAAGTACTGGAATAGGAAAGTCAGTTGCAGATCATTTTGAGAACATAGACTCCAATTATGGAAGCTCTTTCCACGAGGACCTTTAAGCTGAGTTTTGTTGTAGGAGACACACTTTGAGATAGGTATAGTATTTAGTGCTAATGACAGGCAATTGGAGCATTCATAAAATGGCATTGTATTCATAAAATAATTCCTAACTTTTATGGGAAGTTGCAAAGTCATACCTTCTGACCAGAGATATCTTCTGACCCAAAACCAAGACAAGCTCATGGAGTGTTATTTTGGTTACTGTTTGATGACTTCTGCTAAGAAGGATTAAGAGGTTTGAGCCTCTGGTCTATATTTAGACATGTGTTCCGCAACCTGGGGCTGTCTTTTATAAGCAGAGCCTTGCGTATCAGCTGGGGGAGTACTGATGTCAGCATGAGATCCTCTCATGCTGTGCTACACAGTGTGGAAATTTCTGATGCCAAAATACAAGAGCTTTCTATACTGTTTCCACACCGATTCAGGTTGTTAATTAGAAAGTTCAGGAAAAACATTGTGAGCTGAAAAGCACCACTTCAAATATTTGCATGTGGGTTACTATATAAGATTTCCTATATTTAATGCGAAAATTGAATGAAGCCATTAGAATGTGTGTATCTGACTCATTTGGAAAGTGAACGCTATAAATTTGCCACATGCCAGTAAACACCTATGCATTCCTCTGTCTCTTCAAGGGGACGCTTCAGGACTTGCTGTCACCTTAGCATCACTGCTTAGTTGGCACATTTTAGTCAGGGTGGAAAATGCCATTGCATGGGTGTGAGTGGACTCCATCCTGGAAATAAGAAAACCTGCATTCGAGGTCCTGCTCCCTCGGTGGCTGGTGGCTGGTGGTTGTGTGACCTTAGACAAGCCCCTACAGGTGGACACTGAGAATGAGTTGACATTGCCATTTTCTAACTTTGTCATCAGAAAATGGAAATTGAATTAGGATAGCAAGAGACAGGGTGGCCACCAACGGGCCTTTGATGTCACAAAAAATTGCATCCCTGTGGTATACAATTACAGGTACTCAAATGTGACAAAATAGGAATGAAAGGAGAAGAATATTAATTCTGATTGCAACAGTCCCTCAAAACGTGTTCCAAAATCTCACAAGAAGGCAAAAGCATTAGCATCTTTTTTTTCCTTTTCATTAGCATCTTTAAAGCTAGTTCATTCGTTCATAGTTCATAATCTTCTTAACAAAGACCTGCCGAGGGGACGCAGTGTTAATTGTGATTTCAAGTCTAATGTGAATAAGTAATACGTTTTGACCATTTGCTGTGGGTCAAGTACGTTGTAAACAGTAGGTGACATTCCTCGTCTCATTTAATCCTCACCACCAACCTTGGGCGGTAGGCACTATTCTTATCCCCATTCTGCAATGGAGGAAATTGAGGTTTGGCAAGGTTAAGTAACTTGCCTCAAATCTCATGGCTGTTAAGCAGCAGCGGCTTGCCCTCTGTAATGTCATAGTTGCTGCTCTCTGGCATTGTCCCCCCAGTTCCTTGCATGAATAAAATGCCGAAGCCTTGGTTTGTACCTGTGTTCCGGGGGACTTCTGACTGGAGAGGGTTGTTATTCAATACCTAGCCAATGAATGTTTCCCCCTTTGTGATCTATGACGAGACATCTTTCTTCCTGAAAAGAGCCTTTGTCTATCTCTCTTCAGGTCAAAGCTTTTTTCCTGTGGTTTCCTTTCATATTTAGGATGAAATTCTAGCTCCATAATGTGACATTTAGTGTTTCTCTAAGACTTTTCCCAATGTACTTGTGCTAGTGGGAATACGGTGTCCCAACCCAAACTCCCCATCAGACAGGTTAGTCATTGCCCTTGGAACACACCCCTCCTCTCCTGCCACCTTGCTCACTTAGGAGGGCTCCCTCCTATCCTCCCCATGTATCTAGAATATGTCTATGTCAGGGTGCCCATTTGCAAAGTCCTTCTCAATTCCCAGTCCTTGTGTTCCCCAGTCTTGCATGTCAAGACATCCATTCCAATGCTGTCCATATATTCATTTATTTCCACACTCATTTCCTCAACATTTATTGAGCATCTACCATGTGCTTTTATGCTAAGGGTGTCCTGGTAGACCTGATAACGTTCCTGTTATAGCTATTTTTTTTAATTATGATTATTCTTTGCAAAGGTACAGCAACCTTCTTGATAGATTATTTTTTTCATCTTCTAGAACTCAACATTTTTACCTTCAACACTGGCACATAATAATTGATCAGTAAATTTTTTTTTGGAATGAATGTCAGAATCACATTTCCTTTCTACCTTATTCATTGATAAAATACCTGGGGGATTCAAAACACTCATAAATCATTGGCAAGAATTTTATGCTGACAAAAATATCATTTGTTGGGGGAACTGCCAGGGTTTCAAAAGATGTTTTTCTGCTCATTATTTTTTCCACACTGCATTTGGAGAACCTGGAAATACGTTGCATGAATGCAATGGTGAGAAGCTATTTCTGGTGTCCTTTTCTCATCTAAAGATGAAAAGAGTTGAAACTAGGAAACTTAGTTCAGCCATTTCTTTTGTTTTTCCATGGAAAATGTTTCTGGGGCAAGCAAGATGTTTCTGGGTCAAAAGTCCAGACGGATTTTTTTTCAGAACTTTGGAGGAAGAACTTGTTCTTTGCAAGAGTTTCAGCCTCAAAGTTGACTTCAATTACTCTTGAGTCTAACTCAGCTCAACTGTTTGTGGTAGCAGTTGTAGCCTTGCACGTGGAATTTATAACTTAGACATTGATACACAATGTACTTTCCGGTAACAAGTTCACCATTAAGGAAATGGTCCAGTTTGGATGCTCTAAAACTTCATCTCCTGAGCAGCATTTCTGGGAGATGTTAAAGAAGCACCACACACAGACGCGCACACACACACACACACACACACACACACACACACACACACACACACAGTGTTCCATGGATGAGTATGTTGGGAAGTACATCTCTACTAAGTAAATATCACACCCTTGGATGTTAGCTAAGCACATGCGTATACGAAAATCTCTGAGAAGTCCATTTATAATGAAGCTTAGCTAACTTTGTTCCTCAAAATTACTGGGCAAGCTTTGCAATATCTTCTCCCAGCCCCATCCTATTTGACTTTGGTTTCTCCCCCAAAACCTACTTCTGCATGCATTCAGTTGGCAAACTCGTATTGCCTGGCACTGTGATAGACACTGAGGTGTAGGTCACAGCCCCTGTCTCCGGTAGCTTGCAGTCTACTGGGGAGATAGATAAATGAGGATGGGTGCTCTAAGGGAGGCACTCTCTGGGGCCTGTCAAGCAGCAGGAAGGTGGGGGAGAAGTGATGCTGAATCGAGTTCTGCAGAATTGGAAATAGAGCAGGCCAAGGGTCGCGTAAAGGAGATCCAGGCATCCTGAAGCATTATGAAGGCTGTCAAATCAGGGTCAATGGGGAGATGGGCTTGATTAGCATTTGCACAAGGCACTGGAGGGAGATGCCATGAAAGAAGCAAGACAGGAGCACAGAGAGCTTTATTTCTAGTCAGGTTTTGTGTCTTGGTTTCCAGAACTGTGCCTGGCAGTCCTCGTTTGGCACTTCACTTCTTGTTCCCAGCAGCAGGGAGTAGGGGCAGGCTGGGATGACTCAGAAGATGGGAAACCGGTTTCCAGAGATGTAGGAGTTGGTCAGAACAGGAGGCAGCTCTCAATGTCTCTGGAAACTCCCCTAAGAGTGGTGAGTACTCTTGATCACACATTTTTCCCCTTCTGTCAATTATTTGTGATAAACCAAAGCAATTTAGTCTTTCCTACAGAACCGTGTTCTCCTTCAAACGTGGGCATTGTGCTCATCATGACTGTGCTTTGAAATGGCTGTGTAAAATGATTTCCATATCATGAACTGTCATTATTGACAAATGGTGAAATAGGACCCTTGGTTATTTGTTCTGTTATTAGATCCTGGCTGCATAACAATATTTCTCCTAAATAATTTTTATTGTTTTTTTCCTCAGCTATGGATATATGCCTGTATTTGTAAGACTGTAACTGATTAAAAGTGAAATAAAATATTTGTAAATAGTTTTATGTCTTATTAAGTCCAGGGGCGGGGAAAAAGCAAAATGATCTGGAAAAAAGAGAACTCTACGAATTATTTTCCCCCTCATCTGTAAAATGATGGGGCTGGACTTAGTGGTCTCTAAAGTGCAACGTTCTTGGATTCTACTGGAGCTGTAGACAGTTGCAGATAGCAGAGATGGAGAGTAATTGCCTCAGTTGGGTTCCTGTCTTTCACTGACTCTCTGGGAAATGGTGGGCATGTATTTTATTTGTTGTTGTGACTGGAAAATGTGAGCAACAATTATGGCAACGTCCATAGACTGTCCCCTATGGTGTAAAATGCAGAGAAGACTTTTATACTATTATTCCATGGTAAATGGAATGCACAATGGCTAGAACCTTCTGTGGGGCTCAGTGAATGTCTCATCATCTCAGCTCTACATGTCTGTGGGATGCCCAGGCCTTGGGGCTGGTTCCAACAAGCAATTTATTCAACCATCTGACATACATTTATTGAACATCAGTCGTGTGCTGGGCGTTATGCTGGGTGCTGGGGACTCAAGGATGCGTAAGAGTTTATGGTCGCAGGGACACACGGATATGTGGTCCATTCAGCAGACACGTACTGGGTGTCTAGAATGTCCTTGGCTCTTGACAGAGACATACAAGAATAAGAAAAATGATAACTGATACATGTGTTCAATTTCTGAGGTTACTAATCCCTGGTCCCTAAGACTCAAAATCTTCACAGAGGCAATGGCATTAGGGCTTGATGAGATGACCTTCAGATGAGGGGTTGCCAAGTAACTAAGATGAAGGCTATTCCAGGCAGAGAGATCAGCATTCCCCGAAGTACAGGGGCAGAAAGAGCGTGGTGCGGTGAGGGAGCTGTAATTTGCTGTGATGGCATCTGTGTGGCTGGAAGTAAGACCTAGAGGCTGGAGAGAGTCTCGTGTGCCAGCGTAAGAAATCGGAAGAGAGACTGAGGACACTGAACGATCCTGGCAGGGCAACAGCTGCTCCGGTTTCTCATTGGTGACACAGGGCTAGCAATGCCAACGTCCATACAGTTGTTAGGACCATCGCTGATAAGAATAATAACAAATACTGATTAAAGGCTGCTTATAAAGCCAGCACTGCTTTAAACATTGTACATGTTGTGTCTCACTTCACCATCACAATAATCCTATGAAAGAGGTCACATTATTGTCCCCAGGTCCCAGGTGAGGAAATAAAGGCACAGAGATCTCAAGGAGCATCACGGAGCAATTCAGTAAAAGTCAGGAATTGAATCCAGAATCCTACCCTCTATGCTACTTTGTTTATTAGATTTTAAACTTCAAAAATATTGAACAATGAGAGACATGTGGAGAAGTGCGCAAATCATACATACACAGCTCAAGGCATCACTACGAGGGCTGGCCGAATAGGGCCAGCGGACCCGTTCCAGCCTGCCACCTGTTTTGATGAAGGAGGTTTTATTGGAATGCAGCAGTACCCATCATTTATGAATTGTCAGTGGCTGCCTTTGCGCTGCAGTGGCAGAGCTGAGGAGTTGAGACAGAGACGTATGGCCCCCAGAGCCTAAAATATTTCCTATCTGGCCCTTCACAGAAAATGTTTGTTAATGCCTGTGTCATTGCATTATGAGTAGAGCATCCAAGTCAAGAAACAGACCATACCCAGTGGCCAGAAGTCCCCCACGTGCTCCCTCCCAAACATGACCCCTCCTCCCACCATGGTAACCCTGCTCTCTAACTTCCCGTGTTGTGGATTTGTTTTGCTTGTTTTTGAACTCTGCATAAACATGGTCATACAGTCTGTGAGCTCTGCCCTCTCAGCCTCTGTGTGATGCCGACGTGCTTAGCATAAAACCACAAAAAGTGGGAGGCCATTCTCGTTGGTTCTGGCCACACAGCAGCTGAGTGCCCAGGATAGGAGGCGTGCTGGCCCATGCCTTGCTTCTTTCAGGATGAGGACACTTGGGGTTCACCGTATTTTGGTCCCAACTTGAATTAAGGACCTCTGTGACCACCTGGATGAGTTTCCTCTTGCTGTTGTAACAAAGTACCACAAGCTGAGTACCTTAAACAACATAGACTTGTTCTCTTACTGTTCTGGAGGTCAGAAGTCTGAAATGGGTCTTACTGGGTAAAATCCACGTGTCTGTAGGATTGTGGTCCTGAGGGCTTCTTGATCCTCATTCCACACACTTCCTGGATGATACCTTTTACTTTCATGACCTCAATTACCATCTCTATGCTGATGACTTCCAAACTACTTCTGGCGGTGCTCCCTCTCTGAACTTCAGATTTGCATCTCCAAACTCTTCACCTGCCTTTCTGACTTCTCCTCTTGAGTACCCCCCACACCGTGAGTCTACTGTCTCATAGCATGCACTGCTGACCTCTGTACGTCTTCACCCAGCTCATGGATTGGCACCATCTTCTACCTAATTGCCGAAGGCTAATTTTCTACGAATATTTCTTGATTCTCATCTCCCATTTGATCTCCAAATTCAGTCATTTATCTCGTTCTGTCCAGTCTGTCTCTGTAGTATTTTCCCAGTGTATTTGTTTCTCCCCATCTCCACTGCGATGGCAGTAGTCAGGCTTTTATCATTGTTGCCTAAATTACACCACCTACGTCCCACTCATGGTCTTGCCCCTCCCATGTGGTACCCAAAATTATCTTTTAAAGAAAAATCTCATCTTTTTTTCATAACAGGGAATTAATTCTTTGAAGACAAGCTTAGTGCCTTATTTACTATTTGCCCCTGACACCTAGCAAAGAGGCTCTAACAGGAATCTCAATAATACATGTAATTAAATTCAACTCTTATCTTTCCATCTGTTGGAGGCTCTTCTTTGGTACACGTCTACCTCTCCAGGCTTTCTCTAATCCTCAAATTCTCTGACATGGGCCTCCCTTCTCTCTCTTACCTCTTTAATTCGAGAGTGTCATCTTTCTCAGAGAGCAGTGCCATGCCTTAATCACGGCCCCTGGTCCGTAGCAGGCTTCTAATGTAAGCTGGATGAATAAACGAATCCTTACATGAATACCTAAGTGGAGTCACGAGGCTGTCAGAGAACATTTCCGAGAGTGTGCAAACATTCACAGTCTATTTGTAGTTTCCAATTGAATTTTATATGGCAGGAAATGAACAGCTGATTTGGGCCAGAAGGGATTTGGAAAGTTAATCTGGTCCATTCCCCTGACTCCAGGCGACATTTCTCAAAGTCCTGTAAGATGCTTTAGAAATCCAGTGACTCTGGGCAATGATCACCCTCTGTTGGAGACTGACAATGCACAGTAGCATTCTAAAGATGAAACAAGTCCATCGCAGAAAGAGCTCTTCAACTGTTACAGTAATTTTAAGTTTTACCTTAGTATTTCCCAAACCTAGGTGCCATGGGGCCCTTGCTTCCCACCACTATCTACTAACACCCTGCAGACCCAATGTCCCAATCCATATAATGTGGGAAACGTTAGCCTAAGCAAACCTCTACTTTTTGTGTAATTCAACTTTTACAAGGTGAAGCAAATTTATTTCAATGAACGTTCCCCCTGCTGTATGAGCTGATCGTGTTCAGAGGAACCTGAAAATGACATTTTTTTTTTAAACTGCCAGAGCAGAAGCAGGTTTTAATGTTCCCTTTGTCAGAATAAGACTTGCCTTTAGTTAGAAGGGAGGAAGAAAATGGAGGTAATTATATAGTGACGGGAACTGTTCCTTTTTCTCCCATTGAGTGCCAGTGTCAGTCTTCTCAAACAAAGGTGCTATTGAAATTGTGAGTCATAAAATTGACTTTTCCAACTTCCGGGCACCAGCTGGGCTCAGTAGGAAAGGGTCTCTAGCATCAGGGAAGGCAGTTTTAGCCAGAGGTTCCTTATGGTGTCCTTTAAGAGCTTCATGGAACCACTCTGCCTGCCTTTTGTTCGTTCCACATACAGAGAGCCTCCATTCTGCTTAGTGTTGGCAATGTTCAGATAAACAAAACTCATCTGTGGCCTCTTCAAATGAGTAAAGATTGAACAAACTCCTATGTCATTTTTGCTCTCCACTGTTAGGACATGCCTCGTGTACCATGCACCAGTCTATGTGTTTTTATGGTCTTGGTAAATCTTCACAGTTACGTGGGAGATGGTTTTCACATCCACAGTATAATTCCCAAAACTGAGGCTAAGGGCCTGGTTCATGTGCTACGGTCCTTAGGAGACAGCATCCAAGTTCTAACCCAGGGCATATCCACTCCATGGCTCTCGCAGCTGGACAGGGTGTCATCATTGGTGGAAAGCTTGAAGGTTAGACTTTTGCTCAGGGTCAAGGGTAAGCTAGTCTGGAACCAATAGCCACCAAGTCCTTTGTGTGTCATTTTTAGGAGCGACTGCTCAGCTGCAGCAGCAAAGGAGGAACTTTTCCATCCTATCAGGCCTCATGCAAATTCCCTCATAGCAACACTGGCTTTGTGAAGAATTACATTTCCTGCTGCAGTGATTAGATAGACGAGCTCATTTAAGTCCTATCAGCCAGAACTTAGCCCTGTGTTTGGCTGGTAAGTTTGTGAATAAGCTCTTCATGCCAGCTTTCTCCCCGCTCCCTACTTTTGCATTGGGATAATAATTCAGGCTTTGTTTTCCATTTACTTCCATTACATCATTTCCTCTGAGGTGTGTCTATTGTCTTGTTGCCAAGATAGGTGGTTTTATCCCCATTTGTGAGGGGCAGACCTGAGGATGAGAGGAACCTGAGAGCATGGTTGAAAGTCACGCAGGTTAGCATCCTATAAACACCTCCGTCCTACTACTTACCAAATGGCAGGGTATCAATTTTTTTGTGTCTGTCTCTTTTTCCCATGGTGGCGAGAGCATCTTGAAGGCAGAAACTATGTGTTTTCTTAAGATGTAGCAGAGTCTACCTCTAATATTATATATTATATAGCAATATATAATACAGTTAAGATATAGACCTTTGAATGTAATGTTGGATTCCATTTACTCTTGAATTTTTAGCTCTTCGGGTGTATGTATCTAAATGCCAACTTGACATCTCCACATGGACACTGTAGGCATCATAAGAATAACATGGCCAAAGCAGCCCTCTTGATTTCCTTTTGCAAACCTGCTTTCCCCTGGATTTTGCCCCCCACCCCCCAGTAGCTTTATAGTTTTTCATGTCAGAACTCTGAGTTATCTTTGATTTTTTTTTTTAACTTTTTTCCACCTTCCAGGTCTAAAGGGCCACAAAGTCATCTTGACTTTCCATTAAAACAGACCCAGAATTTTCCACTTCTTCTGACTTACTTCCTCATTTCTACCCCAGTTTAAGCCACTGTCCTCTCTTACTTGAACTGGTTCAAACATTTTCCTCACCGGTTCCCCACCGGTTCCCCTTCTACTCTTGTCATCCTATAATCCATTCCCCACGAAGCACTCAAAGTGATCTTTTAAAAAGTCAAATAAAACTAAATCACTCTTTTGCTTAAAACTCTTTGCTGGCCTCCCTTATCATTGGAAAAACAAAACAAAACAAAACCTTAATGTTTTTCCCATGGTTTGTGAAATCCTCTGTGATCTGCCTCTACCAGCCTCTTTGACTGTACACCCTTGAACTCTCCATATTTGAGCCATGCTAATATTCTTGATATTCCTTAAACATTCTAAGTTCACTCTGGCCTCAGGGCCTTTGCACTGGCTGTTCCCTCTGTCTGGAGTGTCTTGTCCCATCATCCTAATCACGTGACTGCTTTCTTCTTGTCCCTGAAATCTCAGCCTAAATGTGATCTCTTTAGAAAGGCCGTCCCTGACCACCCACTTCACAGACATCATATAACTACTCTGTTCAAATTATCTTAAAAGTCTTTCTTTAGACACCCTTGTCCTGAATGCTGTCCTGTTGTTTCTTTTGTCTATTTCCCCCTCCACCACCTACTTTTTACCCCCTTGGGTTGTAAGCTCCAGGAGAAGAGGGACCCTCCTGTCTCTCTCATCACTGTATCTCTGATGTAGTGCCTGGGATACAGCCCGAGCCCCATGAATATTTATGCCATAAATCTCAGAGGTGTCATTTTACACCCAAAAGTGATTATTGGTGTTTCCAGCGGGGCAGATGTTCAAAGACTAGAAGGATGTTTAAATTAATTCTTGAAAAGCCTGGAATAAGATACATTATTATCCACTACTTTTTCAGAGGTGGCAACCGACACTCAGGGAGGTTAAGCAACTTGCTTAAGGTCAATAGGATGTAGTGAGCAGTTAGACCTGAAAGGTGAGGCAAAGAAAAGAATCAAGAATAATTCCCATTTCTGGTGTGAGGAAACCATGGAGTTATTTCCCGAGATGGGAAAATGCAGGGGGAAGCAGATTTTCAAGGAGAAATCAAGAGTTACCCTTTGGCCATATTATTCTTGTGATGCCCAAAGATCCCCTCTTCATCCTGGAGAGAGGGTCAGAATCTGACCTCCTGTCTTTGAATTCCAAATCTGCTGCCTTCCTCAACAGTGTAGTTTCATGGTCTCTTTCCTTCTCTGCAGCCAGGGTGCTCTATCTAAGTAATTTTCCATGCAGCTTAGAGAGGTGGTGGACCATGCACTTCTGCAGGCTGGAGGTTAGAAAGATAATATTCCAACTGGGAAATGAAAATGATATCCCTTAAAAGGAGGCCAAGGAGGCAGTTTGCTTTGAGCTCTGACGCTTGATAAATGGGGCCTTTGAAGGTTCAGGGGAAGAAGTGAATTTCATGGTCTGAATGGCAAAGAGGCACTGCACAGGAAGGGCAACTTTCCCCTAAACCCAGGTCTCTGATAATAACGTCACCCCCTAATGTAGACAGGGCTTTACAGCTTCCAAAGCATTTCACATAGCTTATCGTATGTGACCCTCACAACAACCTGCAAGACAGGATGTTTTATCCCTGATAAGCAAAAGAGGAAACTGAGGATCAGAAGAATTACATGGTTGTCCAAGGTTAAAGAGTTAAAATTGAGACGGGCCCAACCTTTAAATCCAGTGTTTCAGCTAAAAGTCTAGGCTCCACCTTGGTCGCTCTTTTCAGTCCCCCTGGAGAGGCTTGCTTCCCTCTCTCTCTACTACTTATCTCTGTATTTTGCCCATCTCAGTTCTGAAGTTCACTTTCTTGCCAAACAACCTGCAAAGCTGAGTTTATAACCCTCCAGGACGTCTGTTGAAGAGTTAGCTCTCAGTCAGTTTCTGGAAAGTGTTATTGATGAAGGACATCCATGGGAGTGGTCCACGAGCTGTGAATTAGTTGGTTGGACACCTCATAGTTCTGTCTCTTGTGCTTTAAATGAATGGTTCTCAAATTTTAATCATGTGGAGAGATTATTAAAATCCAGCTTACTGGGTCCTACCTACCAGAGATGTTGATTGAGTAGATCACAGGGGTAGGGCCTAAGAATTCGCATTTCCATATAGTGCTGAGGCCTTTGATTGACCATCTTCAGTAATCCTGCTCCAAACCCAGACCTTCTGCCTTCCCTGGTGAAGGTCAGGGAAAGTAGTAGATAATCTCAGGTGATGCTGACAGAAATGTCTGTGGGTACAACCTCTCTGGGGGAGCAATTGGCAATTTCAATTAAAATCTAAAAAGTGTGCTTCGACCAAGAGTTCCACTTCTGGGAACTTTGTCTTAAAGAAGTAATTATGAAGATGAGCAAAATATTTAGGCCTTCTTTGCCTGGCATTGTAGGAGCTCAGTAAATCTTTGTAGAATGAGTGGTTGAATGGAAGGGTGCTCATTGTTAAAGTGTTTATAGGGGGAAAAATTGGAAGCAATCTAAATGTACAAATGTCAAAAGGGACTGGTTGACGACATTAATGAATGTCCTTTCAACTGGAAACTAGACAACTTTAAAATGTTAAAAGGGATGACAGCAAAACAGCAATATGTGAAACCATTAATATGATTTCATTTTGTTACATATTTTCAAAAACAATAATGTTAGGGTATCAGTTAATTCTGGCTTGTAGTGACATGTTTTCTTCTTTTGCTCTTTGTTTGCTTTAAGCATATGTTATTTGTGTTATTAAACAAAACCTTAAATAAAATCAACATAAAAGGCTAACTCTTTCATTGTGAGCTCAGTTCTGTGATTCAGGACGTTTTTCTGAGTCTACCATCTTGGAGGAAGCAGGAGATTTTAGGTGTGGAGGGAGAAATGCTCTTTGCCTTTGAAGACATTGTTGCAATCCCAGTTAATGGAAACCAGATGTGTTTGAACCTCAGCTTTCTGTCTGGGTTACTCTTTATCTTGGAGCTTTCCTTTAACTCTGGCATGAGCTGTCCTTCCCTGTGGGGCTGATGTGCAAGGCTGGTTTTTAGTGGAGGTGAGCACCTTGTGGATGTAAACATTAACTTGATTGGGCATCGTTTAGAGTCAACTTGGGCAAATTGTGTATGTCTCCTTTGAAACTTTTAAATTAGCTGGTCAGTATTAACCAGCAAGGATTGTTTGATCAACATTTCAGGGGAGGTTATTGATGACTCTTTGGTGATTTCAAAAATTGCAACAACATTGGTGTCTGCTTTTTCCGTGAAAATAAACGTCACCACCAATAATGTCTATAGTAGACATGACATTATAAGCTTGAAATTTTATTCATCTGGACTGTTAAAATGAAGTGTTACCTCTGGTTGGCAGAATGGTGGGTTAACATCTCTTCATTTTCCAAGAATTTTCCTGGTGTAGATACCGATTTTATAATTACTAAAAGTGGAATAATACACAAACTAGTTAAGAAAGAAGTTACTAGGAGGCCAATGAGCAGGTTGAAAATTGAGAATCTAGAGATGGGCATTGTAGAAGCCAGTAGTAATCCGTGCAATGATTGATAAAAACTGCTTCAGGAATTTGCCTTAGTTTTTAAACTTGCGAATTTTATAGATTTTGACGAGACTTTCAAGTTAAGGTTGTGCTTATCAGCAGTGTAAGTTGGGGTAAAATCCTCAGGCTTTTTGGATTGTGGTTACTTTTTTGCATAAAGAGAACCTGGAATCTCACATTATACAGGTCCCTGGTCAGTAAATGTTTGTTTATGGTAACAATGCTGATAGTAATACAAAATCTCTGCCAACATTTTACCTCTCACACAGATTCAATCCTCTTTACCATGTAAACCAGAGAAGTGAAAATGAATTTACACATATTATTTTCATTATGAGAGTAATAACAATCAATTGGAAAATAGTTGAAAAAAAAAACTAATTACACCATTTCATCATTAACAGATACTTTTTAGACAAATGTCAGTAAGGTTAGAAAAATTAAAAACTGCTAATTCCAGGTTGGAGATTGGATGAAAAGGATTTACCCTTCCCTTCAACTCTGAATCCTTTGATTCCAAGGACCTAGAAAATTCAATTTGGAGATGTCCTGTTTTCCAAGTATTTTTGAGGTTTATCTCTGAAAAAATAATGAAATATTATTAATGTTAAGCCTTAGCATTGATTTTTATTGGGAGCCATTGAAGATATAATAACTTTGTACCTCATTTATTCAACAATTTAACAAATATTCAGTAACATTAAATATTTATATGTATTTAGAACTAAGTACTGAGGATACAGTGATGAACAACAATAGCAAAAAATATATATATAATCTCTGCCCTTGTGGGCATTATATTCTGATTCAGGAGACAGACTTCAAACAAGTAATCGCAGGCACAAACACAGAGTTCCAAGCTGTAATAGGGATTCATAAGGAGAAACAGAGGCTTCTAATAGAGTGTATAACTGGGGGCCTAGTTTAACTGGGGACTCAGAGAAAATCCTTGGAGTGACATTCACGATGGAGGATGAGTAGACATTAATCAGCATACGGGATGGGATGGGTGAGGTTAGATTAAAGGAATAGAGGGTATGGGGATGAATATCCCAGAGTGAGAAATAGCTTGGTGTGTTTGAGGACAGAAAGAAGAGCAGTGAGCCTGGTAGGGAGCAGGAGGGAGTCCGATACCAGAGGCACCATAGCATGGGAGCCTCACTGGTTACGGTAAACTATTTGGATAATATCTCAAATGCAAAAGGGGACACTGAAGGACCTTTAGCTGGCAAGTGGTCTGATCAATTTAGAGATTCAGAGAGTCCCTGCTGCTGTATGGAGACTGGGTTAAAGGAAGTGGGGGGACAAGGGCAGAGGTAGGGGGGACAGGGGCTCCCAGGGTGGTCCATAAAAGAGATGATGTTGTGGCTTAGGATAAGGTCAATGAGGAGTTGAAAAGTAGGTCATCTGAGAATTTTAGAAGTCAACTTGATAAGAATTGGTGAAAAATTTACCTTGAGAGCGAGGGGAAGGAAGCTCAGAAATGTCTCCCAGATTTCTGACTTAAGAAACTTTTTGGATTGACGGCTCCCATCACTGAGAGCAGCAGGGGTTGGGGACAAAGGGGAGGTTTGGGGGCCAGATGAAGTGTTCAGTTTGGAACAGGTTGAGGTAGTGGTGAGATGTCTAAGTGGAGATGTCAAGTAGGCAGCTGAATACAAAGCTGTCAATTGCATGTATCTCATTTCTTCCGCAAATCCTGAGAGCCGACAAGCTTCTCTACTGCTTTAGCCATTGTTAGTTATTTCACATCTAATAGGCATCTATGAAGCGATGCACGGTGATTTATATGTCTTTTCTTATTTAAGGCTTGATATGCCATACAATGTTCTTCTCTAACTTCAGTTGAGTGAATTAGGAGTCAGAGAAGTTAAATATCTGAGATAATGCACAGATTTTGGAACTAGGTAAAATCTGCTAAAAATGGGTGAAACAAGGATTCAAACCCAGGGCTTATTCTTGTCTGGATCTAAATCTTCTTATGCCATTTCTGCTGTGACCCTCCCTTCTTTCCCCCTTCACCTATCCTTCTTTCCTCCCTCCCTCTCTTCCTTCCTTCCTTCCTTCCATCTCTCCCTCTCATCTCATCTATCAATCTATCTGTCACCCATCTATCTCTAACATCATCTTAATTATTATCTATCATATGTCTTTATGTAATTTAGTTTTCTGTTTCATCTATCTGTCTGTCTATCTATCTATCTATCTATCTATCTATCTATCTATCTATCTTTCTATCATCTATCTATCTAATCTATCCATCCATCCATCCATCTATCTCCCCAGGAATAAATATATCCCCCCAAACTGAAGGACACTTAAAAGACCATTAATCTAGTCACTATATGGATAAGGAAATTGACACTCAGTGGAGAAAAATTTCTAGCTCAGAGGCACTCATTGCTGGTTAGAATCCCATTTTTCTCACTGCATTTACTCCCACTTTACTTAAGCAACACTTTTCATCACTGTGGCTCCTTAGGGAACGGCTCTGCCAGAAGCTGAAAGAGAATACTGCCAGGCCTCCAGAGGAAGAGTTTGCATCTATTTCCAGCATTTCTCCCCCAGGATGTTTCAAAGTGTGGGGCTCCCCTTTGAAGTCCTGCAGAGTGAAGGTGTCAGCAGGCAGCCTCTTCCAAGAAACCCGCAGTCAGTCTGCTAACACTCAGCTTGTCTCCCCTGCTGCAAGGGGCAAGGCAGAGAATGGGTTTATAACAGGGGACAAAATAATGATCAAAGGAGAACTTAGAGTGAGGGTTCCTGAAAATCCTGTGGGATGGAGTTAGAGGTGGGGAAGGAGGAAGCTGCCGGCCTCAAGGATGCAGCTTCGGCATCTTGCCAGGAGTTAACTCTTTGGGAACTGCTGCTCTGCACAGCTTCACAATGGGAGACAGGAAGCATCAGCTGGGAGGTATTGGAAGAACATTCTCTTTTGACAAGCCCTGCCCATTCCTGACTCACCCCTGCCTTGAACTCACCCCAAACTCAATGATACGAAACGAAGAAAAAAGAAGGAAAAGGAAAGAAGATAAATCCACTGTTCATTTTTAAACTGAGTACTTTTAACCCAGGAGTCAAAATGACAGTGATAAGCTCAATGGTTAGGTTTCTTGGCTGATTACATAGAGCATGTTTATCAAGCACCAGCCAAGTGCGAGGCATCACTGGGGCACCATGTCCTACCACACTGCCCACACAGTGGGTTGTCGCTCCAGGACGTTGCTTCAGACATGTGAGCTCCCCTAGCCATTAAACCACCGATGCCTCTGTCACTGACTCTGGGCTCTTCCTTCGGTCTTGAAGCTGGGCAAGTGCAGACCTTGCAGGCCTAAAGAGCGCAGCCCAACACAGACCCAGTGTGCTAGGGATGAAAAGACAAAAGATTTAATTTCCTCCTTCAAAGAGATGACAGCCTATTGGGATGGAGATCATCGGGACTGACACTATCTCCTGATTGGTGCCGTGATGAGAGATGCATGTTGGAAGAACACAAATGAAAGATCCCTAATCCAGAGTAGGCTTGCTGGGGTGGTCAAAGAGTACTTCCTGGAAGAGGTGTCATCCGAGTGAGTGGTGTGGAATGGGTGGAATTTAGCAAGCAAAGGAAATGGGAAAAAAGCGTGTGCAAACGCAAGGGTTCTTGAGAGTTTATAGCCTGTTCAGGCAACTGCTGTTAGTCCAGCATGACTGGGGCGTAGGACAAGCATTAAGGGAAGCGCTGAGGACCAGGAATGGGGCAGGGTGGTGCTGGAGCTGGTAGAATGTAGACCATAGGAGTTCTGATGACTTGCTTGGAGTTCGGGCTTATCCTGTGCGACAGCATCTCCCTTCCCTCCTCCCTCCCTTTTGGTGATTATATATATTAGCAAACCTACTCCTCAACATCTCAGGGTGCCTGGACTTGATCTAAGGTTCATAGCTCTTTTTCCCATGTCTTCACAAAACCACAGCTGTGAGCAGCATTCACATGAAGAGGCATCTTTCCCTACCCTCCTGTGCCCTCCTTTCCCCCACCTGCCCACGCCTAGGGAGAACCTGCGGCTCACAGAGATGCAGCTGTCCCTGTGCTGTCAGCAGTGACACGCCACCATCCCCCTGTTAGTAGCATAGCTGCTCACGCCAAGCAGATGCCTCCCTCTCAGGAACTGCATGTGAAACAGCCCAGAAACAGCATATTAAGACTCAAAAGATGCAATTTAAATTTCCTGTGGCCGAGGAGATGCCGGTGACATGGTGATTACATATGTCGAGCAAGGGCGGTGCAGCAGGGTGCTCTGTAGTTGAGGACCCCAGGCAGTGGGCAGCAGATGGAGGCGAAGCCCCGGCAAAAGCAGCGTTCGCGGCTGGACCAGGGCTGTGTGCTGCAGGTGCGTGGCACCTGTCCCAGGAGACATTCTTTTCAGAGGGAGGAGGGGCCGAGCCAGCAGTGAGTCCAGAGAGGTTGTTGCTGCTGATGAGGAAGATTAGACTCAGAGAGAAATTCTGACATAAATTCACGGTCACTCTGTTACTTAGTGCCACCGTCAGAACTAGAATTCAAGACACTTAAATGCAAGTCCAGATCCCTCTCATTTGTTCATGGGGCATATTTTGAGAATCTGTGAAGTTCAGGCTCTGTGCAAGGTAACTGGCATTAGAGTAAGAAAAAGAAATCTTCCATCCAGGGGTTTATAGTCTGACTGCATCCTAGAAGCATCCTGGTATTTAATAAAAATACCAAAGCCTGGCCCCGGCTCCAGCGTTTCTGATTTAGGGGTCTTTGGAGGAGCCCAGGTACCAGTGATTTCTAAAGCTCCCCATGGTGTAGCACTGAACCGCCCCAGAGCCGAGCTGTCCACCATGAGGTCGCGGAGCACTTAACGCTGTGGGCCATCTACAGTGTGATGTGACTTGAGACTTAGTGTGAGCAAAATAATTGAAAATATCTCTGGGAAAACTTTTTCTACCAGTTCTATGTTGCCCACATAATAGTTCGGATATGTTGGCTCAATAAAATATATTATTAAAATTACTTCACCTGTTTCTTTTTGCTCTTTAAAAATGTGGCCACTGGAAAATTAAAAATATATGTGAAGCTCACATGGAAATTCTATTGAACAGTGCTCTTCTAGAGGAAAATGAAAAGACATTTACATCTTTCTCCCATGTCTGTACAATCTCTGTCTCTTGTTCACACGTAGAAGAACACAAAGTAGTGCAAAGGGGGTGGTTCCAATCATACCCTGGGCGGTACGTACGACAGTGGTGGAAAGAATATTTGTCCTCCAGTTACACTACCTGGGTCCTAATCCCAGCTTCAGCAGTTACTTGTTGGATGACCTTGGATGAGTTAACTCTCTGTGCCTCTATTTCTCCACCTATAAAACGGGAGAATGAGGCTGTTTACGGTTTTGTTGAGATAATGTTAGCTGTTATTTTTCTTCCCTCTCTGTGTCTCTTCTGTTGAGATTTGTTTCTGTGACCATCTGCCATTGAACTCAAACCTTCCTTGGTCACTTCCAAAATGCATGATTTCTCCCAAGTAATGCAACCCACAAGTTATCAATCCATTTCGTGGTTCGTTGTCATGACTCATAAAATCTAGCCCCTTCCCCTTCTGACTGCTTTTTTTTTTTTAACTTCCAGGGAAAAGAGAAGTTAGATGAATATAAGATGAATCACTGCCCCAGGTGAAGCAGAGATGCCATCTTTGGTTCCTTCCTCCTAAGTTCTTTGCCAGCTTCAATGACACTTTGAGTTGGGGAGATTACCAGTGGAAGCCAAACCGAAGTGTTCAGGCAGGTTTCTTCCTGCATAAGTTTCATTGACTTGTCACTCTTTGGTGGCAGGGATGTCTGGATAACAACATAGCACTGGGCTGAACAGGTAAGTCATTGACCATCTTAGGATGGTGTTTCTTCCACCTTTATGCTGAGGAGCTCAAAGTAGAAGGTAGTCCAGTCCCTTCAAGAGCCCGCACCAGCCACTTTGCTCCATGCTAAAAGAAGTCTTGGCGCCAGCCCTGCCCTCCCAATATTGCCACTTTCTTTAGGAAATCTAAGAATTACAAACAGACATTCTGGTGGGAGTGGGCAGTAGGGATGCGCAGGAATTATTATCTCATCAATATCCTTCTTCAGAAGTTCCAGCCAGGAACTGGGAGGAAGGGGAAGGAGCTTGGAGAGAACTCTCTCTGAGTGCTTCCGGTGGAAGAGGGCATGTTCTGTCTTGTGAATAATGTGTTCAGCATATTCAGAGCTAGTGAGTGCCGGACACCCGGAAGTAAATAATCCACCTTTGAGGATCAGTGGAGCCATTTAAGGAAAGTCCCATGGCCACTCTGCCAACTGTGCTATGGCTAGAGAAGTCTAGAAGAGATGCATTTGAGAGGTGAGTCTAAATATGTGAACATAGGAAAATCACTCATTTCTCTCAGCCTCCCTTTTCTTATCTGTAAAATGGGAGCAATCACCTTAGTTTATAGGGCTCTTATAAAGCTTAGATGAAAAAATAAGCATAAAGGTATCCAGTTAAAGGTTAAAGTGAGTGCTGTAAAGACAAGAGTGCTGACAATTCTGAGCAGGCGGAGAGGTTCATGCAATGGGGACTCAGAGATTCTGGCAGAGAAGGTAGGCTAGACACAATGAATTTATTGCATTTTTGCTGATTTTTAGGTTTTTATCTTAACAGTACAATAGTAATTCATGCTCGCTGTGAAAAATTTGGAGGGAAAACATAAAAAAGAAAATTGAACTAATTTCTAAGTTTATCACTCAGAACCAATGCTTGTCAACATTTTGGGGAAATCTTTATCACCTGTAATTTAGTTTGGTGGAAGAGAAGAGAAAGAAAATTTTTGTCATTTAGTATTACTTGAACACAAGCTTGGCAAGGAGAACGTTTGCGACAGGGTGAGAAAACGTGGCAGAAGATAAAGTTGGAGACAGATCAGATGGGTTCTGTACACAAAGGTAACAAGAGATTTCCCTTCTTTATTATTTTTTTTAAAGGAAAATCATAAAGCTTTAACTTCGTGGGTCCTCTTCCTGCTCTCGCACCTTCTGACCTTTCTCAGTCCTCTCAAACATACTGGCATGATTCGCCATGGGAAAGGCAGGCTCTTTCCTCCCCAAGAGAACAGAGCGCTTGGACTCTTCCCTCCCTCGTGGAATTGTGCTGGAGTGAGTAGTCGTCTCCCATAAAATGAACCGTGGGTCTGTGCTGGATTCTTGTGTGGGTCGTCCACTGGGTTATTAACGACTAGAACACCCTGGGGCCTTCAGGCCCTGAATCCTGCCGTGTGTACAAGCATCTTCTAGAGAAACATTTCTGGCTGCTGGCTTTCTGGAACTGGGGCGTTCTCCCCAACTCATGCATCTTTTATAATAGGCTTTGTTGTATGTGACGTGTGGCTGAGAAATCAGTAGTTTTAGATACGTTTTGATTCCAAAGGTAAGGTAAGGTGATGGAGCAGGAGAGAAAGGGCTGGGTGTGTGTGTGTGAGAGAGAGAGAGAGATAAAGAGAAAGGTTGAATAAGCAATAAACAGAGAAGCATGGGGGATGGAGAGAGAGAAACAGAAAGAAAATCTGAGATGTGTCCTAAGGAATGGATAGGGGAAAGGCAGAAGAGGGAGGGAGAGAGGATGGGAGGCAGAAAAGGATGCTTGAGTGACAGAGTGAGTGCAGGGGAGACAGAGACAGTCATTACTACTTAATGATTAGTACAGGATTTAAATGAAATATTCATGAAAGGAAATTGGAGCTATAGACAAATCCAAACGCCGCTTCCCCCATCCCCACCTCCCCCGCCTACTCAAAGGAGAGTTCTTCGGGGATTCATGCCCTCTATTGTCATTACCTGGGAACAACTGATGGATGTCATGTGAGGGGAAGCTTGTTCCTTTGATGGTATTTGACTCCATTAAAAAACACATCTGCTGACCCGCTCGGGCGATTGGTGAGCTCCTGCGGGAGCGAGGCATTTCAGGGCACGCTCTTGGCACCTTGGAGGCGATCCATATGGCTTCCACCTTCCTGCAAACTCGGTCTGTGGTCAGAGGATCCAAGTGTTTCCTGAACCAGGATCCTCCTCTCTTGCAGGTGACAGGGGAGACGTCCTCTAGGGTGCTGCCTGTGGACATGCCTGCAAAGCCCAGCGCAGGTAAGTAACAGAAGCTCAGTACATCCTGGTGCACTGCCATTTACCATCGGACCAGCCCAGCGCAAACAAGACAGGCGTCTTGTCATGGAAAGTCGCCTCCTCTCTCCACGTCTCAGCTTTCTTTTTGATGCATGTGCACTAGCGCCCAGCCTGCTGGCGGTGCTGCCCGTGGGGAGCTGTCAGAGCAACCCGAGAGTGCTCTCCCGGGGCTTGGCGTGGGACAGAGGACTGTGCTCTCGCCTTCGTTTCCTCCCAGCTCCCTCTCTCCCTTGTCTCTCATCATCAGAGGAGGGAACTCACATCACCACTAGCTCTTGTTCCCTGGGGAGCGATGCCCAAGCAGGTGACTAGGAAGGAGGACCCTTGACTGCCCGCCCCTGCACCTGCAGCAGGTGATGCAGCAGGGGGAGGTCCGCCCTTGGGGACCTCGTGTATGTGCTCTGCTCTTCGCATCCCCTCCACCCCGACAGCAGCCTCCCTGAGGACCGCTTTGTTTTCATGCTGAGGTTATATATAGGCTCAATTATTGCTTTTGCCTGATTTTTTAAAGTAGCACATTTCCTCAGTCCAGATGAGCTCGGAGGTCACTCCTTTTACCATAAAAATAACGTGAGCTGTCAATTTCCCGTTATGATGATGTCCTAAATGGTCCGCTTACCTTCTGACTTTCCTTACATAATCTTTGGATCTCTGTTAACTTTATTTAAAATGGAGATGATACTATTTATTTCCATAGGGCCATCTGAGGGTCAAAGGAGGACTTTCTAAAGTGTCAAATCTATTCAAATGTTAAATATTGTTGTGACAGTGTGTGTTCAAACCTGCCCTAGTCTGAAAGCTCTGGGAAGATAGGAAACACCTTTGTCTTTTCACAGCTGCGTACCCAGGGCCTGTGCAAAATGACAGGCACATAAAAGATGTTCAGCTAATGTTTTCTGTACAAGTGACTGACCTCAGCTCCTCCGAGGTTAATCTTTACTGCCCCATATCTATTCGCATCTCTTTTTTTTAAAAAAAAATATTGGAGCTTGTAGCTGCTGACACCCCCACTCCTGTCCCCTCAACTCACCATTCCCAGTCCCCATCCTAGGTTCTGGGATAGAGTTCATGAATAGTTCAGAGGATAACTTGTCCAGCCGTGCTGGACCACAGGACTTGCAGGAGGCAAATGCAGTGAGACTGGACCACAGAGGCTGAGTTAACACAAATGGAACAGCTGCGCTGCCTTCAGGCCTGGGAGGGTCTCCAAGTTCAGGGGAAAGGTAACAACACAGTGGTCTAAAAATGGCCCTGTATCTACAGAGAGCTGCGTGCGTGACAGGCCAAGGATGGCTGGACCTCCTTGGCTGGACAAAGATGCTTGAGTTTCTAGGCAAAAGCTCAGACAGTTCAATCACTGTTGGCCCATCTTACAAACAGGAGCGGTTTACATTGCCCATGTTACCTTATTTATTCCACCAACCAGCACGTGTATTTCTGTTTAAAGGGCCAGGCATGACTTCCTATAGGTTTTGAGCAGAGTTGATTAATGAAATGATTAATTGTAGGAGAAAATACCCACCCCCCTTTCCCTGTATCACCTTTTCTCTCCAGCCCTTAACACTCTCAAACATGCCACCCATTTTCCTCACTTATCTTGGTTCTGACATGTTTCCCCCCAAATCTGTAAGCTCCATGGGAGCAGAAATATTTTTCCTATTTTTTATTTTTGTTTTTCTTCTGCTATGTACCTGGCATGTGTTAAGCATGCACTAATTATTGTTCGTTTATTTAGTTAAACAACCAGTTTCCTGTGTAAGTGGTGCCTATTCCTTTCCGTAAAACAAAACCAAAAATATATGTAAATGCATTTTCTGTGTGTGATAGAAATGCCTTAGAGTATATTAGCCAATTCCCCGAGTTCTGAAACAGAGCTTAAATAACCATAGGAAGGTTTTTAGTACTTATTTCACTTTGCCTTGGGGGCTTTATTGAATTTACTCATTTAACCTTCGTAATAAGCTTTTTCTGTAGATGAAGGAAATGAAGCACAGAGAGGGTGAGTTATTTGCCCAAAGCCACACAGTAATTAAGGTACGGATCCAACATTTGAACCCAGGCGATCTGGTCTCAGAGCCTGAGGGCTTAACCATTATACTCTGCTGTTTCTGAACATGAATTAGGTGGTTTGCAAAGAGTCAGCGTCTCCATTGCGAAGGCCACATCTTCCATCACAGTGACCCCGTAACCCTGAGGCGGGAGTGCTTCTTGCCGCCCAGACCCCAGGGCAGAGGAGTTATCTAGCTGACATTCCTTCTCCTTCACTGCCAGCTGTTACGAGGTGATGTTATCAAGACTTTCTTCTGAAGTCCTACCGCAGAGATGCTTCTGGTCTGCTGCATCCCAGCGCAAACCAGATCACAAAGACCTTGTTTTATGTCCCAAGGGGATTAACCTTCTAAATCTTTCTAGCAAGCTTCTGGAGAGCTCTGCAAATTGTAGAACAAGCAACACCCTCTGAAGTGTGACCTCTCTCCAGACTGAAGCTGTTGAGAAGACATTCTCTACAGCCTCTGAGGATAGAGGTGCCCTGGTGTCGGCGGGGGGGGGGGCGAGTGGCCGCACCAAGCACTGACATCTGTGTTGCTCGTGGCTCTTCAGCCTGCAGCTGAGATTGTTTTCATGTGCGCTTGGCTAACAGTAACTGTGCATGTGCGTGTGCGTGTGCGTGTGCGTGTGTGTGTGTGTGTGTGTGTGGTCTTAATCGTCATTGCTCTTCTATTGTCATTGTGTTCCAAAAGGGAAGCGATAGGCAAAATCAAATCAGGGTGATAGTTGTGTCTCAGTCATTAGGCACAAAGCCCTGCCCTCCCCCTTGCTGAACCAGAAGAGAATTCTCATCCTGGAGACACATCGGGTGCTAAGCATTCTGTAAATATGAGCTGTTCTGTACTGAGGCGCTGATGTTGACGCTGAAGCTCTCACTATAGTTTGTTGACATGAATTAAAGGTAATAATGTCCATGGGCTTTGTGACAGCCTAGAAGATTTTGCCCTTGCATCTGAGTTTATGGTGGGAGTGGTAGAAGCCTTACTCTCTGTATAGACGATGCAAGTTTATATGAGCCAGCTCACTGTCTCGACCTTACAAACAAAGCCCATTCTCCAGCCAACAACTAAAGCAGCAACTACATGCAATCCAGGTCAAAATATTGACAAGTATGGGAAGACATTTAGTGATCATCAATATTTTTATTAGAACCAAAGATCCATCCTATAGGTAACATTTTAACATTTATTTCATATTGGGTAAGTGCTTCATTGGATTAACTCATTTAATCCTCAAAAGAGGAATGTGAAGCATGGAAATAAAGAATGTGGAAAGCCTTTTTTTAAAAAACACCTTTATTGTAGTATGAGTCCTGTACAGTAAACTACACATATTTCAGATGTAGGATTTGAAGAATTTTGATACATGGAACCACCACCACAATCAAGATAGCTAACATTTCCATCACTCCCCAAGAGGTGCAAATTGTGGAAAGCCTTTAGGACAAACTTCGTCTTCACTCCATCCTGGGGAAGCCAGCCTTGGGAAACCTGTAAGTATTTCCTTTGACTAAAATTCTCACACCTAATTCCTGCTTTCAAACCTCTTAACTCATGAAATACTGCTTCCTCCATGCAGTAGTTCTCATTTCTCCTGAGACATGAGTTTTTCCCCTCATCGATGTCCCAAAGCCACCTGACTGTAACCCTCTGTGCATCGATCCTATTCTGCCAGGCACCGTGGTTTTCTGAGGATGCGTGACGTTCTGTGAGCAAGAGACCTGGAGTCAGATGACGTCGGTTTGACTTTTCCCAGGCTGGCTAGTGGTTTGTTCCTGGAAACACAGTTTACAAAGTTTGTTACTTTGTTTGTAAACACAGCGATGTGAGTGGTGGGCTGAGATCATCTTTGTAAGCTTTATGACACCTTGACTGCCTGGGAGCCAGCGGTCTTGCTTGATGTGAATCGAAGGGATATTTTTAGGAGACAACCAGATGTCCTCTCAGTAGCCAAATAACTCTGGAACATCCCAAGATGTTTCAGATCTTGGAACATTTTGTTTCATCCTTCCCCCAGACTCGGAAGCAGGCTAGTCAGACCCTTAATTGGTGTTGAGTTCTTTGAAGTCAATGAGGAATCATGCATCTTTTTGATAGCTAAGGGGAGATAAGACTGATGGAGGTGCTTTAGTCAGTAAAGAGAAACTACTCTTTTTTGTTTTATATCTACCTTAATGTGACAAAATCCTTGATTATGAGGTCAGAAAGCTCCAAGTCAGAGACGCGAGTGGTACATTCTACACGGGGCAGAATGACAACCCTTGGCCAAGTTCAGTTCTCAAATGCAGACATGCTTGGTGGTTCTGCACTTCTAGAAGGAAGGCTGCCTTTGCAAGGTGACAGAATAATTTCCATGGCAACAGACTGTCTGGTGTCAGAACAGAAATGAAAGCTTCACATGCCAAGTCTGTATTTATGTGATGCTTACCACGCTGCCTCCTACAACGCAGAGGGCTTGATCTCTCAGCAGGCAACGATGCCAACGTAGACACTGTGCCAGTTCTATCAGTATTTCCGCATCTGAAGGTTGAGTGTGCTATTTTTGTCCTGTAAAGGTTTTGGTCGTCTGAACGGAGCTGTCAGAGTCCTTGTAAACAGATCTCGCTGGACCTTCAGAGGGTGACCCGAGGGATGATGAAGGAGACAGCTAGGGCTTGGGTCTTGACCTCCTAAGGAATATGGCATCGTCACCACCTTGCTGCAGGATGAAGGGAGTGGGAAAGTGCAGTCAGAGGACCTGGATGGACCCTTGACTCCAGGAGGCTGGCTAGGCATGGTGGGCCTGAGCAGAGGGGCTGTTCCCCCTGAGTCCTCTGCTTCCTGTTACTACAAGCATCTTCCTGCAGTTGCTAACCTCCGCTCTCACCCTTGGGTCCTAACCTTTGATGCTTCCCAAGACTTTTTCACCATGACCTGTGCATCAGAGACCTCAAACAAAAGACTTTGCTTTTGTCTCCTTTCCTGACGTCAGGCTTCTCCACAAACCACCAGGCCCTATCACACTGCTCAGTAGGACCTAGCCCATTCTGACTCTTCCTGTCTGTGCAACCACAGGCCAAATGCGTGGGGAGAAGGCCAGTCACACCTGCCTCATTCTGTACCTCGGATACTGGGTGTCAAGCAGTGTCTCCAAAAGTCCAGACTTTGTAGCAGTTAGTCAGCAAGATGCCCACAGGGAACAGGTAGATGAGCATTTTTTAAAGTGAATTGGTCGTGATTAAAATATTCTTAACTTGCCTGTAATAGTGGCTGCACATATCTGTGAATATACTTAAAAAAATATTGTTTTTGTTTTTTTCTTTTGGCAATGAGCATCAGAAAGGAGGCTGGTGAGACAGGGCCTAGGAAGGGAGGTGGGGAGTGGAGCCAGGTCAGATTAGGTGTGCGGAGTTCAGGGCAAGAGGCTTGGGTTTTGTCCCAAGTGAGAAGAGAAGCCATCGGAGGGCTCTGAGTTGGCATGGAGTCATTTGTGTATTGAAAGGTTTACTCAGTCGGGCTGCTGCCTGCAAACAGTCTACAGAGGAGCACGGGTGGGAAGAATAAAGTCAGGGAGCGGACAACAGCTGCCATCCAGGGAAGCGTCTGCGAAGCCGGGACCAGGATGGTGGTGGTGAAAGGGAGAGACGTGAAAATGGATGATAATAACTGAGGGAGGATAAAGGTGGCAACAAAAATGTGAATGAATGCCTGGAGAGGACACTAGAGCAAGAGGAAGAGAGAGATCAGATTTCTCTCTGCAATGGGGAGGCCACAGAGTGTATGGAGAGGAGAAACATGGCTGGCTCATCCGACTAGACTCCGTTCTCATGAGATTTTCCAGCCGGTGGTTTAAGGGTTTAAGGGTTTAAGGGTTTAAGGGTTTCTTTTAGGGAAAGACCATTGTTTTGTTCCTATAAAGGAGGTTAATAGACTGTAACACCAGCCTAATTTCCTCGCCCATTTCTCTAGTTTAATATTTACTCAAGGTTAGCATTTATCATGTATCTCAGTGTAGGCTGAGGTATAGGGTGAGGCCATTGGGAAAAAAAAAAATCCCTGAATGTAAACTTTCAATAGTTTAAACCTTGCATGAAAAAACAGGCCAGTCTTTCATAGCGTATCTTGGGGAAAGACAATAAAAAGTCCCCAGGCCTTCCTGGGCCTCTGATTATTACTTCCCTTCCATTTGGGGGAAATTCAGAGTACTAGTAACAACCGTGTGATAATTACAACTCCTGTTTATTGAGCACCCACTGAGTACTAGGATTTTTAGGTTATATTAGGTTTAGTCGCCATTAAAATCCTACAGGTGGGTGTCCCTGTCCTCAACTAACAGATAAGGACGAAGTGGCTCAGTTTGGTGAAGTAACACACCCAAGATCACACAGATGTTGTATTAGTTCCCCAGGGTTGCTGTGATAAATTACCACAAACTGGGTGACTTAAAACCATATGAATTTATTCTCTCAGAGTTCTGGAGGTCAGAAGCCCCAAATCGAGGTGCCAGGTGGGCTGCTTTTGCTCTGGAGGGTCTTCCAGCCTCTGCTGACTCCAGGGTTTGCTTTGGCCGCAGAACTCCAGTCTCTGCTTGTGTCTTCTTTTCTTTCTGTGACTCCTCTCTGTGTCTCTTCTAAGGACACCTGTCAGTGGATGTAAGGCCCATCTAGATGGCCCATGAGGATCTCATCTGGATATTCTTAGTTACAGCTGCAAAGATCCCTTTTTCCAGATAAGGTCACATTCACAGATATGTGAATTAACATTTTTCTGGGAACATATTTTTTGCTGGGGTGAGGGGGCACCATTGAACCCTTTACAGCTGGTTACTTGTAAGTGTCAAGGCCTTCCCCTATACGACAGAGCCTTTTTCACACTAAATTTGCATCATAAAAGAAATAGATGTGCTTTTACAGCCTCGATCATTATTATAGTCCATTTTCACTGACTCTGGCCAAAAAGCCAAAGGAGTTTTTTTTTTTTTAATCTAAAATAAACTTAGCAGCATAATACAGTAAAAGTTACTAATAATAGGTTTCACAAGGTGGGGAAGCCTTCAAAACGATGACAGGTATTTTAAGAACATTCTGGTGTTAAAAGATGCCGGTCTTGCTAACTCTAATTATAAAGGAGGGTAAACAATGTCAAAATACATCTTGGGAGTTTTCAATGCAATAAAAAGTAAGCGTTAACAACCAAATAGCACCTGACATTCGGACAGATTGATGGTACAGTTTTTTCTTTCCTTTTTTTTTTTTTTCCCGATGTTAATTAAAAGTTAGTCATACCATTAGAACGTTAGGCCAAATTTTTAATCCTTAACAGCTTCCCAGCCTCTCCCCTCATTCGTGTTAAATCTTAAATCTAAAGAAAACCCACAGCCACTGGGCCTGTGCATCACAGAGTGAGGGAGAAAATGCAAATGAGTCACTTTCTAACGAGGTGGGGGCAGCCAAGCAAACCAGATGCTCTTGGTTGAGGGGAATTCCAGGCAGTCGACGGCATCAAGCTAGCAGGATCACTTTGTCTGTAGTTTCAGGGGTAATCTTAGGACGGTTGATTAGCTGGCCATTAGTTGCTCGCTCTGCAGGGCTTCCCTCTCTCTCAGGAATGTGAATGGGTCTGTCCTGGATGATGGATGAGGCTGCAGTTTCCAGGCAAGGAAGGAAGAACTACCCTCCTCCCCTCCCTTCCATGGCAAGGCTGTTGGCGCCCCCAGCTCCCAGGTAGTGTTGGAAAGAGAAAGGAAGAGAAGGCACTGAGCACAGCTAAGAGGAACCAGAACTCTTCACCTGAGTGACCTCCGAACTCAATGGTCTAAATATGGTCCTAATGGGAAAAAAATACTTGCATGTGTGTGTGTGTGTGTATAGACACATACATATATATACACATACATACACAGATGGACAGATATGATATGTATTGTCATAAAATTTGTTAGAGGACAAGAGGATATTTGGAAAATGTGAGAAAAAAACTAGAAAGAAATATGATTCTTTGACCAATATTACAGTATACTTTTTAAAATGTAACATTATAATCATCTTTTTAAAAATTATGTTGCATAATCCTAAGATATCATTTAAACTGCTCTCCACAATTCTGCAGAGGAGTTTTGCTACAGTTTAACCTACTTCAGCATGGTGTGTTGGTTTTCTGCATTGCTTGCTCTTTGTTCTTTAAAGTAATGCTGGCAAGATCATCTTTGTCCCTAAAGCCTTAAAAATAATCTATCTATCTATCTATCTATCTATCTATCTATCTATCTATCTATCATCTCTATCATGGACGATGAATGTCGCCTGCCATATCAGTAAACAATGGTTGCTTCCTGCATTAAGTCAACAGCCACTGCAGCTGCCCCCAGCTGTGCACCCTGAGGGGATTCAGGACTGAGAAAAGCAAGATATGGGCCCTAGATAGATAAGGTGCATATCAAAGGAATGATTTCAATGAGCCCAGACTTCTGCATCTTTCCTTAGTTGGAAAAGCACTAAATTTTTAAACTTGAGATTATCTGGTTTTCTTTAATTAACAGTAATCTTTTGATGTTCTGACTACCCATTTTGTTTTGTTTTTGCAAAAACTGTTACATGTCCTGGCTCCCCACTTCCTTCTTTGGAGCAGTCCCTCAGAGTTATTTGAGAGGCTGCCTCCTGGGCTTAAGTCCTCAGCAAGTCTGCTGAATAAAACATAATTCTCAGCTTTCAGGTTGTGCATTTTTTTTCACTCAACACTATCATCTATTCATCCATCCATCTATTCATTATCTATCTATCTATCTATCTATCTATCTATCTATCTATCTATCTATCTATCATGTATCTATTTTTCTAAAGTAGATTGCCAGGTCAGAGCAGGCAAATTGACCTCATAGGACCAGTTGGGTAGAGCCGGATCTCCATCCATCCTTCTTTCTCTTGCTCTCCTTTTCTCTTGCTCGTTTCTTCCTTCTCACCCTGTTCTCTTCTTCCTTCCTTTATTCCCCACTTTACAAATTACTGATACAATAATCGCTCTCCAATAATGTTAGCTGTTAGAAACTTCTAAGGGATGAATATGAAAATCATAAGAAGGTTGTATTTTTCTGTATCAACACCCAAGGACAAATGCATACAAATGGTGCCAAGAGTCTTAGAGTTCGGTGTTGTTCTGTGCTATCTTTTCTTTTTTGAGATGTGGAAAGTGAAGATAAGGAGTAAGGAAGTGTTTCTCCGGGCGCCCCTGGGCCTGGACCCACAACCCCAGCCCCATATCTTCCTTTTCCCAGGGCTGCTTCTATCCTAGGCACTGTTACAAAACAGAAACAGACTCACAGACATAGAAGACAAACCTGTGGTTACCAGGGGGGAAATGGGGTGAGGAGGGATAAAGTAGATGTTCAGGGTTTGTAGATACTGACTACTATATATAAAATAGATAAATAGCAAGGTCCCACTGTAGAGCACAGGGAACTATATTCAGTGCCTTGTAATAGCCTATAATGAAAAAGAATATGAAAAAGAATATATATATTAATCACTATGCTGTACACCAGAAATTTACACAACATTGTAAATCAACTGTAAGTCAATAAAAAAAGAAAATATATGAACATATTAAAACACACAAGCAACAGCCATATCCTGTCACCATGAATTCATAAAGGACATTTTAACACCCCCCAAAAAGTAAATATATTTAACTTAATGAAAAATTAACTTCACCGAACGTATTTTTCTCATTTTGTTGCAGAAGAAGGAATGCTTGATCATGAGCTAGCATTTAAAAGCCGTTAGTTCTGCCCATAGGTATCCTGTGCCCAGAAGAGGGGCTCGAATGGTTTCCTAGTGGTTTGGAGATAGTAGTAATATTAGCTAATAACTTTTGAATTCTTTTCACATGCTAGGTGCTGTGCCAAAAGCTCTTCATTCACAATTGAGTTGAATTCTCCCAGCAACCCCATAAGCTGGGTGCACGGGCTTGTCACTAGACCTTTTTACTTGCAGAGAAACGGAGACTTTAAGAGGTGTAGCAGATTCCCAAAGACATAGCTGATACGTGGGAGAACAAGACTCGGGCTGAAATTCAAGTAAGAACCAATCCTACTGACCAAGAGAAGGATTTGAACTTGGCTTTGCTGAGTGCAGCGAAAGGATAGAAATACACGTTCTGCCATTGTGTTGCTGCTGTAGCTTTTGGTAGATTGGGGACAGACCATATATTTCTTTTGCATTCTGCTAGCAAGGACACCTCTTGCTTAGCCTTTCCAGTGTCCACTCCCCCTACTTCTAGTAATAGAACTGTCATTTCTCCCTGGGAACTACCTCATCTCACTGACTATAGTTTTGGTGGGACCATCACGTATGGTGACCCACTCTCCCCTGGCCAAAGAGTAGGCAGGTGACGTGAATGAGGCCAGTAGGAGTCTTGCCACAGAGTCTGACTCCTGAGCAGAGTAACACCATCACTGAAAACAGAGGTGGAACATCCTGATACCAGAGCCCACCCTGAAGAAGAGGCTGTTTGCTAGTGTTACTTCTTGGATTCAAGGAGGTGCTTTGATCCGGCCTGTTCTTTTTTAGTTCTTTTTTTTTTTTTTCTCACAAGTTAATCCTTCTAGTAAGTGTCTTTTGGGGCTTAAATTACCCAGAGTCTATCTCTGTTGCTTGCAGCTGGGTGGTAGAGCCTGGAGATTGGAAATCTAGACTCTTAAATCAAACAAACCTCTGTTCTTATCCCAATTCTGCTGTGTACTCAGTATGTGACGTTGGAAAAGCTGCTTACCCTTGCCAAGTATGTTTTCTTACTTATGAAAGAGGGATAATAGGGGTACGGAAAAAAATGAGCCACTGCATGTGACTTGCTTAGCAGAGCGATTTTCTTACCAATTCCTTAACAAATGTTCGCTGCTCTGATTTGCCTTGGCAAACTGAAGAGAATTATGTTCTCCCCACCTCAAGCTGGGACCAGATAGTTTGTACCATATTAAGTTTAGATAGATATCAGGAAAAATATTACAAGAATGGAATTTTACAAAATCAGAACTAAGGCTTGACTGAAAACATACCAAAGCAGAAGAATATGGAGGATTTATTGGGTCAGAGGTTTTTTAGACTTCAGAGTATTAAGAATCCATACAAAAACATATGACCCAGTGTCTTGATTTCAAATATTTAAAAGGTTCGATTCCCATTTTACAGTTGAAGTAAATGCTGACTTTTCATTCAGTGAATATGAATCAAGTACCTATTGTGAGTCTGGCATCATGCTAGGTTCCTGGGACAAAGAGGAGAAAGACAGAGCCAGGAGTGGAATCGGGGCTGCACCCAGAATCACAAGGTGCATGGATGCTATAAACATACATGAATATTGGCATGACTACTGGATGGGCAGTCAGGAAATCTGATTTCTAGTTTTGGATCTGGTACTAATGACTACTTAGGGTAACGCTAAGCCCCAGGAACAAGCAAAATCCCCAGCTTTTCAGCGATTTAGCAAAAAGTAATTCCTTTGCTCACAGGACTGTTCAGTAGGGGTATTCCTGGTTAAGGGTGGATGTTTTCCATTTGATGATTTGGTGATGCAGGTCTCTTTTCCATCTTGTGGAATCATCATCCTCCAGGGCCTCAAGAAACTGTGTCTAGTCAGGAGATGGGAGGGAGACTGGAAAAAACTTGGCTGCTTCTCAACCTGAGATGGTCATGGTGTCTGCAAAGCCAGGCAGTGACACTTCTGGCTTTCCCACCCAGTCCAATGATGTGATCACGTGGACTCATTTGGATGCAGAGGCGATGAGAAATGTGCTGCACCTTTCCAGAAACAACTCTACCATACCAAGGCAAGCAGAAACCATTGCTGAAGACCCATCAGTCTCTGCCCCTCTGAAGACGGAAGACTCTGGGCTTCAGTTCCTTGATATTAAAATAAATGGCTTTGACCTCCAGATGACACATTCTATGGTTCTAGAAGTCTCTGAAAATTAAGAGATGGTGAGTCTTTACCTGATTCACCAGATTTAATATTCCACTTATCCATCAACCTATACACACACACACACACATGCACACATGCAGAGTTGAAAACAGAGGGAGTACTGGATCATTATACTATCTTGGTAATTCTTTGTAGCCTTTATCTAGAAATACTCTACATATCTTAATTTACTGCCACACACGCCATACCTTGAAAGGTAAATGTTTTATATTTATATATATATTTGTGTGTGTCAGGGGATGCGTAAAGTTCAACTTCTCTAAGGGAATCTGGCTTTATTCATCTTGAGTAGCAAAAGATACATTGGCTCTCATTGAAACTGTAAGCTTTAATTCTGAGGTTAATTTTTTTTCTTTCTTCCCCTTCTCATTCTCTTTCTCATCCTCTTGTTTCTCCTCTTCTTCTCCTTTTTCATTTTCTTGAGTAGCTGAAGGGACACCTAAATGAATTGACTTAGTGAAGATTAGTTCATACAATTTAAATCAGGAGACAGGAAATTTAAGTGTGGGTCTATGCATATGCAAATTGGAATGGGCTTCATACCATGTCAAATATCTAGCAAGAAAATTAAAGGGAAATTAAATCTTACTTCCAGTGTTTCCCTACGTTTGAACTTGGGTGAACTGGAACTGAGCCTTTTGATATTTAAGTGTTGTCTCTGCTAAGTGGACTTGACCTCTTTATCCTGCCAATATTTTTCAACCAGAGTTTGTATAAACATTGCACTTGTCCCATGTGTTAATTCAAATCAAACTTGAACACAAGATGGTGACGGCAAGCATTCACGTTCTCTTTGTTAGCTGTTTCAATCAATCACTGGCCAAAAGTTTGGAAATAGAGCTGACAGTACTACCTCTGAGACCTTCTATCACACTGTCTATTAACTAGGGTTTTTTTAAATTGAAATATAGTTGATTTACAATGTTGTGTTAATTTCAGGCGTAAAGCATAGTGATTCAGTTATGCATATACATTCTTTTTCATATTCTTTTTCATTATAGGTTATTAAAAGATATTGAATGTAGTTCCCTGTGCTGTACGTCAGGACCTTATTGTTTAGCTATTCTGTACGTAGTCGTTTGTATCTGCTTATCCCCAACTTCTAATTTATCCCTCCCCCCTTTCCCCTTTGGTAACCATAAGTTTGCTTTCTATGTGTGAATCTGTTTCTGTTTTGTAAATAAGTTTATTTGTCTCATTTTTTCAGACTCCACATATAAGTGACATCATATGATATTTGTCTTTCTCTGACTCACTTCACTTAGTATGATCATCTCTAGGACCCTTCATGTTGCTGCAGATGGCTTTATTTCATTCTTTTGTGCAGTAGAGTACTACTAGGATTGTTTTAAATAATAATGTACATGGCTTGGTAGAAATCTGCAAACCAATTCCCTTTCCCTCCCACAGCCGTGACTACTAGGTGTAAGACTGTAGGCACGAGACAATTAAGCAGTGATTGGTCAGTTCTCTTTCCAATGGTGGAGACAGATATGTAAAAGTAATGTGTAGAGAAGTAATCTCCAAGATCTCATTGCATGGAAGTCACAAAGCCAGGACTGCACCTTGAGACAAAAATGATGGTGAAGAGGCGACCGTTGGCAGGCAGAGGGGCAGTGAGCACAAGGCCCTGCAGTAGTTGGAATCACAAAACATAAACATCTCATCTTGGGAAAGCTTCTGCATCCACTTCATCCATTGCTCTCATTTAACGGAGGGGGCGGCTGAGGTCTGTCAAGGGGCAGGTCAGCCTCTAGACACTAGAATTCAGGTCTCCTGGCCCCCAAGGCAGCCCATGCGCCATTATTCCAGGATCAGTTCATGACACTGGAGGTGAGAGGCTCTTCCAAATTCTAGGTTGTATTTGCTAGTTCTTTGCTTTCTTTTAAACAAATTATGATAGTGTGGGTTTTGGTCTAAAATGATCTATATCCCTGCTCAGGTATTGGTTTCTTTCCTAGGACAGAATTGTCTGTTTATTCAGTTTTTACTGAGTACTTCTTGGTCTCACATCCTGGACCTGGGGTGGGAGACAGGGTTCTAGCCTGGAGGTGACAGAGGCGACGTTACTGCTTGCTAGATGTTTGGTCATGGGAGAATCACTTAATTTCTCTTTTTCTTTTCCTTCTCCCCCCTCTGAAACAGGGCTCATGTGAATGCTTATCTGATAGAGTTGTTATAATAGTAAAATGAGTTATATATGGAAAATGCTTAAAACAGTAACTGGTAAACATAAGGGAAACATAATACCCGTATTTGAGAAGGTTATAATCTAATAAAGGAAACTGACATTAAAGATATTTTTAAAACTAAGTGACAAGTTATGTTAGAGGGAGGCCCTGGTTCTGGGAGACCACACAGGATGGACACTTCTCCTAGGCTGGAGAAAGTGGGGGCTCCAAGAGTCCAGAAAGGTATCTCATCTGACCCAAGGCCAGGGGAGGGCCTTCTGGAGGGGGAGGGCCTGCAGAGGAGAGGAGCATGGTACTTCCTGGGCACAAGGAGCTCCACGTGCTCCATTAGAAGCAGGGTGATGGGTAGGGAAAGGGGCAGGAGTCTAATGATACAGGAGAAACACATGTAGGTCAGATCCCATGGGGCCTGGTAGGTCACGTTAAGAGTTCAGACTTGGTCTTCAAGCCAAGACAGTCCAGTTGTTTGCAAATCATTTAAACCAACTGTTTTGTGATGGGAAACATGGGGAAGAGAACTGAATGCATTTAGTTTCTCTAACTTCATCCTCATGACAGCCCTACATAGGAAGCATTATGACAGCTGCGTGAACTGAGGATCAGCTTCCAGGACGGTACAAACCTAGTGACAGTCTTCTGTTATATATAATCCATTAATTTAAAAAAAGTACATGTAAAAGCTGAATGAACAGAACTGGGAAAACCCCAACTTCACACGATACAGAGGAGTTTTGCTCCGTGAAGCCAAAAGTTCACCAAAGTTTTTAATTTTGCAAACGTTGTTTTTTTTTAAATGATTGGTTTGAAATGCAAATAGTAGAACTCATGTCTTATGCAATTGCTTGCCTCAAAAATCAAATCTGTTTCAGCTTACTTCACATGACATTTGGTACGACGAAGATATTTATTCTAAAATGCGAAAGAATGGCTGGCTGGTGATGATTTTGCAAGACTGATGAGGGAATTCAGCACGAGACAGTGAGGGTGACTTTCACGGGATTTTACAGGATTTCCTGAAACATTTGTCAGGTGAGAGAATGAGACTATTTCTCTTCTTGGCGGGGGGAGCCCAAGGCAAGCTCATTCCTGACAGCTGCTCTCTGCTTCCATGAACTTCTCAGTCTGTGGCACCCTGGAAGGGTTTTTGGTGCCAATTTTCATAATTTCCATGCTTCTTAAAGATTTCTCCTTGTCTTTCAATAAGCCTGATTTTTCAATACAGCCCCGGATGATCTATCTCCAGAATTTCCTGTATGTTCTTTAATTTGCTCCTTGCTCTTCACAATTGAACGTCCAGATGCTCAGCTTCAGTCCACCAGGGTTTCCAATATAACCAAAGATCCCCTGCTTTCAGCACACCCAGTGGTTTCCATCTTTGTCTCAGTTGTTTAACTGCTAGTCCTCAGCATTTCCGTTTTTCCCTTTCCCACTCATCTTTACAAAACATTAGGGCAAATTGCAATAAAACATTGAAATAATTGCACAGACGTGGCTGCAAAGGCCAGTGATGCTGCAAAGTATGTCTAGATTCCAATTATGAGGTTGGTTTACCATGTCAATGTGAAAAGCAAATGGGTGGAGATCCAGAACTGCTTTAATGAATTGATTTAACCAACACACTGTCTTAGGGTGACTTCCCCAGAAGCAGATTCTGGCACTAGGATTTGTAAGAAAGTGAATTATTTTAGGAAGTGTTTTTATTAAAACCTCCAGGGGACTGGGGAAATGAGACAGGGAAAGTATGGAAGCAGTCAAGGGTATACACTCACCTTGGACACAATGAGAAAACAGGTTAGGAAGGTCCCGTGGAGGGGAACTTTGCCCACTCTTATAGGTGAGTCTTGCAGACAATGTAGATCACACTTCCCAGCTGTCCCGATCAGGGGATAAGGGAGCTGGCGTATTGATCCCACCACCCCACTCTGCGGCCATTGGCCTGGGCTCTCCAAATTCCCAGTCTTCAGTTCTCCGTGCTTCAGTGCAGGTAAATCCAACTGGCCTTCATCAGCCATGGGGGCAGCCCTCCAAAAAGAGCGAGGGCACTCTGGGCAGAGGCGTGCACAGAGATGGTAAAGGGATCCAAGGAAACACGGAGGAGACCTTTGCCAGGCATTCTCCTAGGCTGCAGTGGAGAAGAAGACAACATGGTCTCTACCTACTCTCACGGAACTTACAGTTGGGTAGGAGGAAAACTGGCAATAACAAATGAATTGCAGGTTGTTATACATGCAATGAAAGAAAAAAAAAAAAACGGGACAGATATGGAGACTAAAATAATCTACTGTATAAAGATGATCAGTAAAGGATTTTCTCTGGTGGTGACTTTTAAGCTCTGGCCAAAATGATGACAAGGAGTCAACCATTTGACAAGGCGGAGGGGGAGAATTTTCCATGGCTTACATATGCAAAGTCCCTGAGGTGGGAAAGACAATGGCATGTTCCATGAGCTGAGAGAAGACCAGAGAGGCTGGAGCCCAGAGCCTGAAGAGGGACAGTAGCCCAGTTTTCTGTTGCTGCCTAACAGACCACCCTAAAACTTAGTGGCTTAAAACGTATCTTGCCCCTATAGTCATTCTGGGGGCTGGATGGGAGCTGGATGGCCAAAGATGTCCTCACTGTGGCAGCTGCTTCTGGTTCTTAGATGGCCCATGTCTTTAACAGTCTAGTTTGGGCTCCTTGATGTGGAAGCAGTGTTTGATGGAGTGAAGGCAAAAGCTGCCATGCACCTTAAGGCCCTGCTCCAGAAGGTATGCAGTGTCACTTCCATCAAATTCTACTGGTCACAGACCAGCAGAGAGTCAAGAGATCAAGAAAATGACTTTACCTCTTGATGGGGGGCACTGCCCAGTATTTAAAAAATCTACCACAGGAAGAGGCTATGACTTGAGATGTGCCCAGGGTCATATTAAGCAGGTCATTGCGGACCATGGCAAGGGGTTTAGATTGTCGAGATTTGAGTGTCCAGTAATTAATATCCACCCTCATCCTTTATCAAGATCTAAGCCACTATAAAAATAAGTTAAAGGTATTAAGACGCCTACACCAAGTTGTTCCTTTATCTCTTAGAATGTGGTTTGTTTCTGGGAACACATGGAGTCTCTAACAGAGAACTACAGAATTAAGCAGAATTACCCAACTGGTCACTGACAAAGCTCTTCAATTATTAGATGCATGGTTTTGAGCAAATTGCTTAACTTCCATGTGTAACTGAGAATAAAATGAAACAATGCTTTCTAAGCATTTAGTTCAGTCCATGGCAGGAGATGAGTGTTCAGTAAAGTTTGTAATCATTATTAATAAAAACACATAGCTCTGGACAGTGATTTGCATAGAGTTCAAGGAGGGTGGCATATTCAGTCTTCTTCTTTTACCCCCTTTTTGAACAGATACTATTCCTCCTTTAACACAACCTTTTCCTTCCCTTTTTTTCCAACATTTTTGACATTTACTCACATAGATATCTCAAGCATAAGAGTGAAAGGGACTTTGGCAGAGAAGAAATGTGCAGATTTTGACAAGTAGACCCTTGGTTTATCATCTTAGTGAAGATGCGGGTGAATTTTTTTTTAACATTTTTTATTGATTTATAATCATTTTACAATGTTGTGTCAAATTCCAGTGTTCAGCACAATTTTTCAGTTATTCATGGACATATACACACTCATTGTCACATTTTTTTCTCTGTGAGTTATCATAACATTTTGTGTATATTTCCCTGTGCTATACAGTGTGGTCTATTCTACAATTTTGAAATCCCAGTCTATCCCTTCCCACCCTCCACCCCCCTGGTAACCACAAGTCTGTATTCTCTGTCTGTGAGTCTATTTCTGTCCTTTATTTACGCTTTGTTTTTGTTTGTTTGTTTGTTTTTGTTTTTGTTTTTTAGATTCCACATATGAGCGATCTCATATGGTATTTTTCTTTCTCTTTCTGGCTTACTTCACTTAGAATGACATTCTCCAGGAGCATCCATGTTGCTGCAAATGGCATTATGTTGTCGGTTTTTATGGCTGAGTAGTATTCCATTGTATAAATATACCACTTCTTCTTTATCCAGTCACCTGTTGATGGACATTTAGGCTGTTTCCATGTTTTGGCTATTGTAAATAGTGCTGCTATGAACATTGGGGTGCAGGTGTCATCCTGAAGTAGATTTCCTTCTGGATACAAGCCCAGGAGTGGGATTCCTGGGTCATATGGTAAGTCTATTCCTAGTCTTTTGAGGAATCTCCACACTGTTTTCCATAGTGGCTGCACCAAACTGCATTCCCACCAACAGTGTAGGAGGGTTCCCCTTTCTCCACAGCCTCTCCAGCATTTGTCATTTGTGGATTTTTGAATGACGGCCATTCTGACTGGTGTGAGGTGATACCTCATTGTAGTTTTGATTTGCATTTCTCTGATAATTAGTGATATTGAGCATTTTTTCATGTGCTTTTTGAGCATTTGTATGTCTTCCTTGGAGAATTGCTTGTTTAGGTCTTCTGCCCATTTTTGGATTGGGTTGTTTATTTTTTTCTCATTGAGTCGTATGAGCTGCTTATATATTCTGGAGATCAAGCCTTTGTCGGTTTCACTTGCAAAAATTTTCTCCCATTCCTTAGGTTTTCTTCTTGTTTTATTTCTGGTTTCCTTTGCTGTGCAGAAGCTTGTAAGTTTCATTAGGTCCCATTTGTTTATTCTTGCTTTTATTTCTTCTAGGAGAAAATTTTTTAAATGTATGTCAGATAATGTTTTACCTATGTTTTCCTCTAGGAGGTTTATTGTATCTTGTCTTATGTTTAAGTCTTTAATCCATTTTGAGTTGATTTTTGTATATGGTGTAAGGGAGTGTTCTAGCTTCATTGTTTTACATGCTGCTGTCCAGTTTTCCCAACACCATTTGCTGAAGAGACTGTCTTTATTCCAATGTATATTCTTGCCTCCTTTGTCAAAGATGAGTTGACCAAAAGTTTGTGGGTTCATTTCTGGGCTCTCTATTCTGTTCCATTGGTCTATATGTCTGTTTTGGTACCAATACCATGCTGTCTTGATGACTGTAGCTCTATAGTATTGTCTGAAGTCTGGGAGAGTTATTCCTCCAGCCTCTTTCTTTCTCTTCAGTAATGCTTTGGCAATTCTAGGTCTTTGATGGTTCCATATGAATTTTATTATGATTTTTTCTAGTTCTGTGAAATATGTCCTGGGTAATGGATAGGGATTGCATTAAATCTGTAGATTGCCTTGGGCAGTGTGACCATTTTAACAATATTGATTCTTCCAATCCAAGAGCATGGAATATCTTTCCATGTTTTAAAGTCTTCTTTAATTTCCTTCATCAATGGTTTATAGTTTTCTGTGTATAATTCTTTCACCTCCTTGGTTAGATTTATTCCCAGATATTTTATTACTTTGGGTGCTATTTTAAAGGGGATTGTTTCTTTACTTTCTTCTTCTGTTGATTTATCGTTAGTGTAAAGAAATGCAACTGATTTTTGAACGTTAATTTTGTAACCTGCTACCTTGCTGAATTCTTCAATCAGCTCTAGTAGCTTCTGTGTGTACCTTTTAGGGTTTTCTATATATAGTAACATGTCATCAGCATATAATGACACTTTTACCTCTTCTTTTCCAATTTGGATCCCTTTTATTTCTTTCTCTTGCCTGACTGCTGTGGCTAGGACTTCCAGGACTATGCTGAATAGGAGTGGTGATAGTGGGCATCCTTGTCTTGTCTAGTGGGAAGCTTTTGGGTTTTTCACCGTTGAGTACTATGCTGGCTGTAGGTTTGTCATATATAGCTTTTATTATGTTGAGATATGTTCCCCCTATACCCACTTTGGCGAGAGTTTTTATCATAAATGGGTGTTGAATTTTATCAAATGCTTTTTCTGCATCGATTGAGATGATCATGTGGTTTTTGTCCTTTCTCTTGTTGATGTGCTGTATTATACTGATTGATTTGCGTATGTTGAACCAGCCTTGTGTCCCTGGGATGAACCCCACTTGGTCATGATGTATAATCTTTTTTATGTGTTGTTGGATTCTATTTGCTAAAATTTTGGTGAGGATTTTGGCGTCTATGTTCATCAGTGATATTGGCCTATAATTCTCTTTTTTTGTAGTGTCTTTGCCTGGTTTTGGTATCAGGGTGATGGTGGCTTCATAGAATGAGTTTGGGAGTATTCCCTCCTTTTCAATCGTCTGGAAGAGTTTGAGAAGGACTGGTATGAGTTCTTCTTTGTATGTTTGGTAGAATTCCCCAGTGAAGCCGTCCGGTCCTGGACTTTTATTTGTAGGGAGGTTTTTAATTGCTATTTCTATTTCCTTTCTAGTGATCGGATTGTTGAAGTGTTCAGATTCTTCTTGATTCAGTTTTGGTGGACAGTATGTTTCCAGAAACTTGTCCATCTCCTCTAGGTTATCCAGTTTGGTTCCATATAGTTTTTCATAATGCGGGTGAATTTTAATACCGGTAATCAACAAATCTCATTCTTTTATTCAATTATGAAGACAAAAACTATGAGAAGTGATACTTGGCATCATCTGGTGTAACTCTTTCTAAGAAGACAATGAAATATTTCCTCTCAGGAGGACTCTGTTAAAACACACATATGTATATGATACAGGCTCAGATATGCACATCCAACCAATTGCTTCTGTCTTTAACACTGTAGAGTATTTCGGGCAATCCATAAATTCCATAGCTTATTGGATGTCATTGCTCATACAGAAAGGATCGTCATTATCTGAGACATATTTATGGACCTGGTTAATACTAAGTATTTAAAACGTAATTAGAGATTTAAATCTAGACAAGTGACTTCCACCAAGTACCCAGAGATATGCAATTTGCTGCCCCCCTTCCAGAGTGAGCTAGCCAGAGATGGAAAAAGTATTACATGGTTGAATGAAAAGGAAACAGAATAGCAGAAACAGCCTCCATCCCTACAGAGCAATGGCCTATAAAACAGCTAACGGGAAGAAGAAAATGAAGTCTCTCAATTAAAAAAGAGAGTGAGAGGGATAGCGCACAAAAGGAGGGAGATGAGAGACCAAGGCTGAGAGATGCTGCGTCCATGGACAGACTATAAGCACTCTTGGAAATCAGCCTTCCTTGCATGCTAAGCAACCTGCCCCTGCCATGTGACTGGTAACGAGCAAAGCCAGGAATCGATCTCAGAGCATCCAATCCAAGACAGGTGTGCTTCTTCCTCTGCCAGGGTGCCTGTGACATCAGTTCCTCCCCTCCAACCAAAGATCATGTTTTCCTGGGTGGAAAACCATGTATTATCCTTTCCTTGGTATTCTCTGTAGGGTCTTCCACCTCCTGCGCACATCTTTGGAACTCAATATTCGTTGATTCTTGGAAAGTTTTATTGGCTTGGGAGTAAATGGACACTGCTTTCCTTCTTACTCCTAGCTCCAAAGGCTTTTGGTGCCCTCATCTTAGTTTTAGAAAATCTCTCCTTAAAAAGGACGTTTACAGCAAGCGTGTGGCAGGTTCACGATTCACATCCAGGCAGGCTGATTGCAAAGCCCATGATTTTACCACTTTGGTCCTTGTTCGGTCATTAAGACTCTCTGAGCCCCAGGGTTTTTCATTTTTCACTTGGGGCTACTTTGTTTACCTCAGACAGCTGTTGTAAGGATGAAATTCGATTGTAATCTAGCCCCTTAGCAAAGTTCCAGGAACTCCGTGGGCACTGGTTAAATGGTAGCTACCGTTGTTGTTGTTGGCAATGTCTGTCACTGGCTTTCAACTTCTGCCGAAACCGTCTTGTTTGAAAATTTCACAAAACAATGAGTCTAACAGCTTTCATCCTAGACGCTCTCTCTTTGGGACATTTCTACTCTCATCTATCTTGTTCACACCCATCTAATCATGCCAAGTCACAATCCTGTCAGCCAAGCATCCACAATCTTTCCTCACCTCTTATTCTTGGTTACTTTCACACGTTGTCCTGCTGGCCAAACAATACTCAGAGTTAGTACAACTACAACACTTAGCATGCAAACTGTGATGTGCTTGAGACTGAAAGGACCATGCAGGGCAAACCAGATTATGTGACCTTCCTACCCAGGATCCTTTGCAGGACTTGAAACTCATCCATTTGCTCCTTTAGGTTTCTGTATTGATTCCTGTGGGAAGCCCATGTCCTGCCAACCCAAATGATGCCTTGCATGAAAGAGAGAAAGAAAGAAAGAAAGAAAGAAAGAAAGAAAGAAAGAAAGAAAGAAAGAAAGAAAGAAAGAAAGAAAGAAAGAAAGAAAGAAAGAAAGAAAGAAAGAAAGAAAGAAAGAAAGAAAGAAAGAAAGAAAGAAAGAAAGAAAAGAAAGAAAGAAAGAAAGAAAGAAAGAAAACAGAGAAAGAGAGAAAGAAAACAGAGAAAGAGAGAAAGAAAACAGAGAAAGAGAGAAAGAAAGAATGAGAAAATAAAAGAAAAGGAAAGAAAAACCAAACAAACAGAAAAACACAAAAGGGATTTTGAGCCATTTTCTTTGGGAAGTCTTACCGAACACAATGAGCCTAATATTTACTTAAGATAGTTGTCCTTTATAGCCAGGCCTGGACGCTATGCTGCAGCCTTACTGGTTGCTCAAATATGGAAACATGTTCATGCTGTTTGGTAAGTGGTTGCTGGCCTGAGCTTCCAACACGCCTACCACCATGATCCTCCAACCACTCCTCCAGGATTCTCAGACCTCCTACTCTCCATCAATTATCAATTATGTAGCTGATGTTCAGAGCCCAACTCTGCGTCTTATTTTTGGCTCATCTCTTTTGTGTCTCTCCCAATTATTTCCTGCTCGGATAAGTTGGGAGACAATGCAAAAAGTTTACGTACAGCCTTGGAGTTGGAGGACTCCATTATATGAGTTTGTTTTGAGGCAGAATTATCATTTGCCAGCCCTCCCTTACAAGTCTTTGCAGATCAGTTGGGGTCTTGAATATGTAAGCTCTCTAGTAATTACCATTTGCAATAATCTAAAAAAATCAGTTGTAATAATACTATTTTTACCTGGATCTAGTAGTCTGTTTTCAAGAGAGATTAAAAGCCTTTTCCTAGAAGACAGGCTAAGACATAAGGAGGGTCAGAAAGTCTGTCAATATTTTCTTTCAAACCACTCTATAATAAACTCTGTGGTTGATTAAGAATAAAATAATGTAAAATTCAATGAATTGAAAATATTAAATTAAATTAAATTACAAATACAAGATATGGTCCCTCTTACGTGGTTGAGAAGATAGATTTGGGCCCAGAAGACTAACAAGAAGCAAGGTAGTAAATAAGGAAGAACAAAGTGAAAGGAGGAGCGGACTGGGGGCCTCAGCTTCTTCATCTGTAATATGGGAGGTCAAACGTGAATCGGCGGGGAGAGGGGACGGAGGCCAAGTTGCCAGCTCAAGTGCGTGCAATGAACCTGACCCTCGAAGCTACCTGATGTCGGGAGATGGGGAGTCCAGGAAGGATGTAGGGTGGGAAGATGAGAAGCTGCAGTGTGTGTGTACTTTGTAAAAGAGGCACCCTGCTCTCAGCTCCATCTGAAGCTTACTTGGTGTAATTTACTTGGAAGATAGGCTACTTTTTGTAACAGATGCCAGAAATCTGTATGGTGATGTGAAAAAAAAATCTGTGGGTTTGGTAAATGGCTGGTAAATAAATGAAAACGTAAACAAAAACTCTGGGTAGTTAAAAATTAATGGCCGTTTTCCATCTTTGGACTAGACAATCCCTAACATCTTTTATTGCTCTGGCATTCTAAGATGCTATGAGATGTGCCTTGGTGTAAGAATGTTGCCTGAAATGAGATCTATAGGTCATGGGGTAACAATGAGCAGTAATAATTAAAACAGTGACATTACCATCTTATACACACTGACAAAGAACCACTTGTCTGAACCAGGTCTTCCATTATTTATTGTCCAGAGCCCTGGAAATACAGGCAGCTCTAGAAAGGTCCTTGGGGATAACTGATTCCAAATTCCTCACTTGTCACAAACAAAACCCGAAGCCCAAAGGAAAGGAAGTTACTGCCTCAGCTTTCTGTTATGACTGAAAAGGCTAGTTTTAGACTACAGAATTTCTGGAATTTGGCCAAGAGTTCTTTCCTGATTCTCAAACCAATTTCCAAAGCATGCAGCGAGATTTCTCCATAAGGAAATGTGAAGAAAATTTTAAAAAGAAGCTAAACTAGTAAATTTTCAAAAGGCTGAGGCCATCGGTCTGTCTCAGTGTATTTTAATAATGCATTGATTAATGCATGGCAATTTTTCTCTGCTGCTGAAATCTGTCTTTTTTTTTTTTTTAAGTGAATCGATAAGCGTTCTATTCTGACTTTCCACCTTCCTTTGTCCTTCCTTTGTACCCTAAACCCCTTAGCCCCCCCTTTTTCTCTTTATCTAGGTATTTTCTCAGATCCCCTGCCCAATTTCATTTCTCCAAGGAGGTGTAGTAGAAAGGAGACAGACCTGGAGCCAGAAAGTGTTGGATTTAAACACCTCACTGGCCTCTTACTGGGCATGTCAAGTTGGACAAATCACTCATCGTTGACATGCTAGCTTTTCTAGAAGTACCACTCTTCCCTTAGTAATAGCGTTCTCTTTTTTTTTTTTTTTTTTTTTTTTTTTTGCTTGCGGGTCGATATGTACTCCCAGACCCATTCTCCATGAACTAGTTTTGAATCTTTGCCTAGTTTCAGTGTTCGTATCATGTGATTACCTGGGCTGTTCTCCTCCAAGGTCTAGGGGAGGCAGCTAGAGTGGAGGTCGTTCTGCAGTTCACAACTCACAAGCTGTGCACAACAGAAGATTGTTTTTATCCTCACTGGTTCACGCATTCATGAAGCACCTTCTACTGCGGCAGGCAGGGGAGATAAAGCGTAAACAAGAGAGCAGGAAGACAGACGGCAAGCAAATAAACTAAGGAACTGTCAGGTTGCATGAGTGTTATGCAGATAGGATGGGGTGCGTGTCCCCCTGATGTGCCCCCACTGGGTCTTGTACGTTTTCCCCAATTTTCCCTCGTGCCTGTAATGGTTTGTACACTTATTCCGTTCCCTCCATTAGAATTTGAGTTTTTGAAGAGAAGAGACCTTGTCATTTTACTTCTGAATTTCCAGTTCCTACATGATGTCAGCTCAATAAAAGCTCGTTCACGTTTTGAATATTAACTTCATCCTTGGCTTCATCTTAGTTTTTCTCTACTCTTAATTCCTTTCTTCCTGATTTCTTAGCATATGTATGTTTCTTAAATGCACGTGTTTTTGTAAACTGTAAATCTTTCTGGGATGCGATGAGTTTGTATAAGTAAATAGCACACAAATAAATAAACACAAACATAAAATGCCTAAGGAGGGTTGAATGGGTAAGTGAGTAAATGAATAAGTATGTAATCCAAGGTTAAACCAAGTGTTTCAACTTCCGTTCCGCTAACACTAATTTAGGACTTACAATGTGAGACGGTGAAATAGTTAAGAGTGAAGGCAGCCTTGAGTTTGAATACAAACTTTCCAAATTCTAATAGTTTCGTGACCTCAGGAAAGCAGCTTACCTTTGCTGACTGTCAGTGTTCTCATCTGAAAAATGAGGTGAATGACACCTGCTTCATCAGGCCCCTGAAAGGATCAGACAGTATTACGTGTCTATAAAGAGCTCTGTGTACAGTTGTGAAGGCTCACCTCTTCGAGTGCTAGTTGGCACCAGTGCTTTCTACGTATCAAAGGCACAGAGTGGTTGATCAATCTACCAGCATGTTATAATCAATCTAATTAATGTTCTTAATCATTACTCTAAACGTTTAGGACCACAAAGTAGGCACTCAATAAAAGGCAGCCACGGTAAGTATTGTTTATTGCCCTTTACTGCATTATCTTTTTGGCAATATTTAGCAGCCCACATTAAAACATTTTATGAGACACCAAAAAGCATAGACCAACCTTACTGTTATAAGGCATTATGACCTCAAACTAGGATGAACACATGTCCTTGTTTGCCAGGGACTGTCCCTATTTGGCCTCACTGTCCTCTTGTAAGACCCCCTCATTCCCTCCTTTACAAAAATGTCCCGATTTATGTAGTCACCCTGTAAAACTGATTCACATCCAAAGTCAAGGGTATACATATAAGGAGGCAAAAGGAGGAAAGAGAAAGAGAGAGAAATGAAAAGCAGTATCATTCGGTAAACACGTCTTTTCCTCATGTGCACATCCTGGAAAGAGGCTCTGATTTATGTGTCCTGATTTGTGGCATTTGGAGGCATGTAAGATTTGTCACCTTGGATTTTGAGGGTCTAATTATTTACACTCTGCAACTGTGTCTTTACCTCCGAGAAATGATGGAGGGATGGTATGTGAAGTATCCTGTTAATGGCAGGGCTACAAAAATCAATGGCAGGATTGGGGACGGGAGCCATTTCATCTCATTTCTGCAGCTAGACCTGCCAGCACATTTGTCTTTCTCGAGAGTATGCACACAGCTCTGTTAGGTGCTGGGCGTGCCATAATTCTACTATAATTGCAATAGCATTATAAATTATCATCATAACACCATAGTGTAAGTGCACCAGAGCTTTGGTTCATGGCTCTGTGTGTTCTCTGTGTGCGACCATTTGTTTTTGGAGATGGTACAAGCTGCTGTGAGCATAAATATGCCCACAGCCGCATGCCACACGATTAGTGTGCTGTCTGCTTCTCTGATCAGCTTTGTAAGACCCTCGAATAAAACGAGAGAATGGAGTTCTGTGCTCTACACTGCTAAGTTACTACTACCTGGCCGTGTGACCTCATGAAAGTCACATTCCTTCCGTCCCTTTCGTGGTGTGTCAAGTCAGTGCATTGAATTAAATCGCAGATTTCCAAATTTCAGCCGTTTTTTTACCTCCTCATTCTTGGGACTCTTTTTACATATTACATGTACTGTTTTTTTTTTTTTAAAGTTTATGCACAATGCAAAATCGTTGTAATCACAGCATTATGCAAACAGCCTGCATGTTGGTATAGAGATGAAAAGTGCTTTTCTCTGGTTCTGAGAGTTCGTGCCATAGCTGGAGACAGAAAACACAAATTTCTTCTTTTTAAAAAAAAAAATGAAGCGTAGTTGATTTACAATGTTCTGTTAGTTTCAGGTGTACAGCAAAGTGATTCAGTTATATGTAAACATATATATATTCATATGCGTGTAATTTTTTCAGATTCCTTTCCATGATAGGTTATTACAAGATATTGAATGTAGTTCCCTGTGCTAAATTCTAGGACCTGTTGTTTATCTATTTTATATACAGTAGTTTGTATCTGCAAATGCCAAACTCCTAAATAATCTCTCCCCCATCCCCTCTGGTAATCATCAGTTTATTTTCGATGTCTGTGAGTCTAGACCTGTTTTGTAAATAAGTTCATTGGTTTCATTTTTTTTAGATTCCACGTATAAGTGATATCAGATGATATTCATCTTTCTCTGTCTGACTTACTTCACTTAGCGTGAGCATCTCTAGGTCCATCTATGTTGCTGCAAAGGCCATTATGTCACAAATGTCTTTTTATTAGATGCAGTTGAAGTCTTTTCTTCGTGTTTTCAAAACTTTTGTTCTAGCTCATTGTCACTTTTGTAAAAAGACTTGGTACCATGCCCTGGCAGACCTACAGCTGGTGTCAAAAAAATGCCTCTGAAATCTTCTCTTCCTTCTGTCCACCGCCTCTCACACATACCTTCACGCCTTAGAAGCTCCTGGGGCGACCCCAGCACCACCACACCTCCCCAGTCTCTTTTATCTTCTATTGTTAGCTCCCGAGAGTGAAGGCATTCTTGGGCTTCAACTTCCACACCTCGATTTCAAAATTGAGTTTGAAGGAAAGTGGTCTCATGTGTCTGTCCTTCAGGCTGGTCCCCACGGTGCCACCTCTTCCCAGTCCTCTGCTCTTCTTTTTTTGTACTAGAGAGGCGATTCCAGAGATCCGCAGTTAGGCAGGTAACAAATCAGAGAATGAAAACCCCTTCTTAAAACTACCCCTTCCTGTAGCTTGTACAATGATTTCAAGATCTGCCCGCCTTGTATCCCAGACTCCTCTTTACATTGACAAGGCAGGGGTGAGGAGGGAGTAGAGGTGACTGTATTTGGAGGGGCCGATTCTCTAACTCCTGTTTTGGTTTTTTTTTTTTTTTTTTTTTTTTACTAGAAGTTCTTTTTTTTTTTTCCCCCTGGAAGGAAGGTAATTTATTTTATTTATTTATTTTTAGAGGAGGCACTGGGGATCGAACCCAGGACCTCATGCATGTTAAGCATGCGCCCTACCGCTTGAGCCACACCCTCCCCCCGTTCGTGATTATCTGAATGAAAGGAGTGTTTAGCTCTTTTGGCATTCGCTCTAAGTAGTAGCTAACTTAGCACAGCACCCAGAGTGGTGGTTTAAACTAAAATAGAAGTCAGGTCTTAGCATCACTTCTCTGTTCAAAACTCTTCAACATTTTCTCCTCTTTCTCAGAGAAAAAGATAAAGTCCTTAAAATGATACTCCAAGCCACGTACACGCGTGCCCTCTTTCCCTCTCGGTCTGCGCTTCCTCCTGCTCACCTGTGTCTTCCTGCAAGTGGCTATTCCGGCTTCCAGTTTCTAAAAAGCCAAGACATTTCTGCCTCAGGGCTTCTAACGCTCCCCCTTCTTTCTGCCTAGGACATTTGCAAGCCTCCTTCCCTCATTCCTAGGACCCTGCCCGGTGTCCCCTTAGCTATGACGTCTTCCCTGACTCCTTGTCTAAGGCAGAAGCGCCTCTTTCCCTGCGCATGCTCTATCTCCCTTCCTGTGTTTTCTTTTTCTCCATCTGTTACCTTCTGATATAATATATGCTTCTGTTTGTCTGTTGTCCATTTCCCCTCTTTAGAATGAAAGTTCACGAGGGCGGAAACTTCTGTCTGCTTTCCTTATTGCTGAGCACTCAGTACTAGACCAGCGCCTGACGTGCAATGACACTCAGTGCTGAACACTGCTGACTGCGTTAATGGCTGAGGTAAGCCTGTTCCTTTTCCTTCCTGTCCTCCCGCTATATTTCTATCTTGTTCTTTTTTTCTGCTTTAAAAAATTTACACATAATAATTCATATTATCCAGAAATTGAATAATATACTGTAAAGTCTCCCCTTGGAGAAGGGGAGGGTATAGCTCAGTGGTAGAGCCCATGCTTCGCATGCACGAAGTCCTAGGTTCAATCCTCAGTACCTCCATCCAAAATTAAATAAACAAACTTAATTACCCCCCACCAAATAACAAAAAAGGCATAATATTTAAAAGTCTCCCCTCAAATCTCAGGACTCTTATCAAAATTTCTGTATCCTTCCTTCCTTCCTATCTTTATCACGTTCTTTCTTTCCTTCACTTCTTTTCTGCTTCCCTTTCTTTTATCCCACATCACTCTTGGCAATGCCTGCTCCTCTTTAACCTCTTCCCGGGGTCTTGTCCAGTCTCTCCTGCCTTCTACATTTCTGCTTGAGGCCTCCTTCAATAACAGCAATGACCTTATTAATCTGTTTAGACTGAGGGCATGTTTGTTCAGAGTCTTCTGATGAGAAATCTTTATCTCATGGTACATTTTGCTCCTCTTGTCCTTATTTTTCAACAGTGTCTTGAATGACGCCTTGTTCCTGTTTTATTATCCATGTCTTAATGAAATGGGCTCTTCTCAGACCACCTGTTCTCAGGGGATTCCAGCAGGTGTGAGAAGAGCCTCAGAAGGCTCTTCCCACCCTAGAGGCTCCCTCCTTGTCCTTGGTTACCCTGATCCTTCAAACACTGATGATCTGGATGATCCTTTGTCAGTGGAGCTTTCCCTGCCTCCTCGCCAAACGCTCTCACATGGCCCTCTTACATGGTGCAAAGAGGGGTGATGGCGTCTGCACGTTAGACCACAAACCTCACATTTAGGAAGTGCACCTTTGCTGACGCGTCCTGGGATTTCAGTGTCGGACCCTCCTGCCACTCACTGTGCTTCTTCTCATCTGCCACTCCCACGGATCTTCCACCAACCTCAGGTTTTGGCAGCTTTTTCCGAATATTTTGGACTTTATGGATCTTATGTGTCATAATGCCACATTTGCACTTTATTGAAAATTCAGAGTTTAAAGCATGTTAAAAATTCTTTATACTTCAAAAATATGATTGAGAAGTGAAAAAAAATGCTGACTATCCCATTCTGTTCATACGGGAAATTCTTGTCCATTGTTGTGGACTCTGTTGATGCTCATTAGAATTCTCTAGAGAGCAGGTTGAGTAAATTTCCTAATTTTTTATGCTTTGAGTTTTCTAAATTAAAGTATTTGGGGCTTCTGTTCTAGGAGTGAGGATTGATGTTTGCTGAGTCTGTCTCTTCATTCAGCCTCATATAAAAGAGTTGCCCAGGGATAGAGGTGTGTAGACCATGAAAGTAAAATTTATATCCAAAAGGAACTCATTTCCCTGTTGGGAGAAGGACTGCGGTTCAGGAATGCTCTTGCTTTATAGAAGGTAATGTTTATTTATGGTCACATAATATAACACCAGAGCTAGAAAGAACCACAGATGCATCTTGCCTAATGCATCACTTGAAAGACAAAGAAACTAAGTTTAGAGTCTGGAACCAGCTTACTCTGTGGCTTCAGGACCAGAGTGTTGATGCAGAAGGTTATTTGTAAAAGTAAGTTGGATGGGAAAGTGATATTCTGGGGCACTATCCAGAGTGGGCAGGATCACTGTTATAAGATCCCCTAAACAGCCATGATCCTCTTTCTTTGTCTTACCTCCGTTAAAGACTAAAGCAGCGATCTAAGTGAGGCAACGCATCTCCATAGGAGCGGCCCCACAAGTTACTCTGTCTCTACTGTTCTCAAATATATGCTCTAGATGTTAATCTCTGAAGTCCTTTTTTATATGGGGCCACCCAGAGAAACGTGGACTTGTGCCTGGACTTGAAGGGTAGATAAAACCCCCTAGGCTGTTGTGTACTGTGTGATCCAGACCATGTCACCAGCCTGAGTAGCCAAAGAACTTATAATTGGAGTCTCGGGTGAAAGTCCACCTAATAGAGCTCTGGGCTTTTTATTTTCTGTTTTCTCTTGTGCGTTTCTCTCTCTCAAGGACCCTAAGAAGGGGTGGCTGAGCCCTGGCAGGAGTGGGTATTCATGGATCCCATAAAGGCCCTCTGTAGCATCCCCAAATGCACGGTAACCCCAAACAGACACTGTCAGTACATTTCAGCTCACTGTCCTGTTCTCTTACCTGCTTCCCAAAGCTAACTGAGAAGTAGCTGGCTCATTACCTGTGTACACGTATAGTTTAGCAGGGGACGAGGAGAAATTATCTTCAAGTTTCATTGCAACCATGTAATTACTTAAACGGAATCATATGTTTATCATTTCCCAGTGTTTTTTAAGTGTTGGTTCAATCTGTGCTGCAGATGCTCTTTAAGATGTGTCATGAACTGGCCAGGATGACTTTGGGAATGCGTAGATTATGACTACATGAACAGTGCCAGCAAGAGGCAACAGCCGGAGTGTGCAGAATAGCAGGCCTGAGTTCACAATGGATCCTCTCTTTGGGAAGCAAATTGGCACCTGCTCCTCTTTGAACATCACTGGAGTAGATCACCTTTCCCTTCCAATGTACATTGGTGAGACGGGTTTTCTGCTTTAAGAAAAAAGAAAAGTTTGCTCCCACCTTTTGAAGATAGGAATGGAAAGACTGTTCTAGGCAGGGGGAGGTACAGACAGAAGAGTGCCAGTAACTGGAATGAATTTTTCATGATTATCACATGGTTCTGTGTGGCTGGAAGTTCAGCACAGGGTCAGGAAATAAAGGAAGAGAGAAGAAGGATGGGGGAAGATAGTAGAAGAGAAAGCAAGGGCTTGGTTTTGAAAGCCTGATCTGCCACTTTAGGGACTCTGGACACTCTTCTACAGACAATGGAGAAGGATTATTTTATGCATAGAAAGTTGCGATTAAGTTCATATTTTAGAAAACTTCACTCTGGCTGCAATTTTGAGAATGGTTTTAAAGGCAGCAAGATTGGCCATAGGGTTAATTTGGAAGCTACTGTGGTGGATGAAGTGGATGATGATACCAGGGGCAGCATGGCAGACCCTGATCAGTCATTGTCATGCGTTATGTGATGTAGTGCTCATCGCAGCTTTGAGGCAGAGAAGATAATTTCCCTTGATTTGTGGATGAGGACGTACAGGTCACACAGAGAGTAAGAGACAGACTGGGATTCCAGGTCTAACTCTAGGGGTTGGATGTATTCTGGAACTGAACACCTGAAATCAGCCATTCCCTGTAGGTCGTGGATTGCTAGATCAGAAAAGCATCTATTCACTGGATTATTTTATTTCATTGATTGACTCTTTCCAACTTTATTAGCTTGAAGTATATCATTTTCTTTTAACAAGGATACTGTAGAGATATGGGAGATCATTTACTTGACACTAAGATTTTTCTCATCCATCCCTGGGAGGTTCCCTGCAGAGCTATAAAGGAGAAGGTGAAAACTTAATCCAGAATTTATAAAGGATTTTCAACCGAAGCAGTTCTTCCTATGTTTGTGGAGGCTAGTGGAGCGTATTGGCCCAGAAGTGCCCCATAATCCTTGAAGGCATGTGTAAGTCAGGCAAATTACATTTCATGATGGGGCTGATATTCACAAATAAATGAAATTTGGTCTGTTTCTTCATTTTCATGAAAAAAAAAAAAAAAGAGTGCCCTGTGCTAGATGTATTAGCTAAAAATAAGGTTCCTACATGTTAGGTTCAAAAGAGTCACGTTTTATACTATAAAATTGGAATACCATTTAGACATCCAGTTTTCATAGAAAATGGATTTTTTTAACCTTTCGATAGCTCTGTTTTTTTTCCTTAAGATGAACATAAGGAATGGAATTAATTTCCCAAAACATCTTAAAATAAACTTAGTAGTTTTTTCCCCTCCTTCCCTTCTTCCCCGCTTCCTCTGTCTCTCCTTCCTTACTCCCTCCCTCCCTCTCTCTCTTTTTAATTAAGCATTAACTAAAAGCAGGGAATTCCATTTGAAGGAAAAATGAGCTCTTCTCTCTTCCTCCTTATGCTGTAAAATCTGCACATCGTTGACAGAATGTTGACTTAGAATTATGCTAATTGACAGTGAAAGACTTCATATAATCCTGTTTATATGACCTCCAATAATGTTGAAAGATCAAATAAAAAACCCACCCTGGCAATTTTCAGAAGCCGTCATAGACTATAACAGAAATGATTTAGATGAATGAACTTCCAGTTTCCACAAAATGTGAATTTACATTTTACACAAAACCCACTTCATCATTCACCAGGCCTGCTCCAAAAGGATGACTTCCATGGGGACCAAGTCAGCTTTTCTTAATAAGCACGTACAAAAAATCCTTATTCATTATTCTCAATAAACTGCAAATACTGGTAACTTCTCCAGAAGAATTATCACCAGGTTTTTGTGTCCTTATTCAGGAGGGACACTGGTTTTCAATGTCTGAGCCAGGATCCATTAATTACATACTTATCAGTTCTTGATTTTATCAAGGGTCATCATAACCTTTTCACATGTAGATATTGAAAGAAAAGGTAAGATCTCTAAAGGACGGCCTAAAAATGAGTATATTCTTTCATACTTTTCTAAAGGCACACCTTTTTTTTTTCATTTTGTTAAAAAAAATGGTGATTCATACTATTGGTTATGTTGCTTACATAACCTTCAACATACTATGTTCTTTATAAAACCTTCAAATTTTTTCTTTCCTATGCTTGAGATGATATCTTTGAGGGACCATGAGAATCCAATGTGGCTTCAGATAAGAAGCACCCTTTCCACCAGGGACTGGGCTCTGGTCCACCAGGGGTGAACAGTGCTGAGAATGAGCAGCACAATATGGGCTTTTGAGGTAGAGAAGAATGGAGGTTGGTGATGTGGGTGACAGAGGGACACTGTTTTAGACAGAGTGGCCAGGGACTTGGACAAATCTAAGGTGTGAACCATGCAGATGTCTGGAGCAAGAGTATTCCTGGCAGAACGATGGTATGTGTAGGACAGCTGACTTGGGAGTGGGCGTGGCTGGAATAAGAGTTATCTCACGGTCTTAGAGGGCTGGGTGAGGCCAGTGTGGGACAACATATGTGACAGCACCTAGAACAACCCCTGGAACTTACCAACCACTTAACAAATGGGAAAATGAGAGCTCCCCTCAACTGCTGACTTTTGACAAATTAAAATGATCCATATAGCTAGGTTATACAGAGCTCAGTTGAATTCTTCAGTGATTCACAAGCCCAGGGCTTCAGAATCCGATGGTGAATCCCTCAGCAGAGTTGGTCATCCAAGTTTAGGATTATGAAAAGGAATTCTGATTCTAAGAATCTGTAGCTTGTATAGATTCTAAATAAAGCAAAATATGCCATTTGTCATAGCTATCATTTAACGAGTCTTTCCTGTACTAGTCAGAGTAAGTAACAGTAGCCGCTGTAACAAGCAATCCCCTAAAATACGGTTTAACACAAAAATGTGTTCTTCTCACTTGCAGAATTCAGTGTAGATGTTATTGGCCAGGTGACTTTCCTTCCCATGGTGATGCAAGAATCCAGCTCCTGCTCTTTTGTGATGCTGCCTCCTTCAGGGCAGTCAATACGGAAAGACAACAGGAACAAACTGGTGCCTGTGGACTCCAGGAACAGACATAGCACTTCTGTATAATTTCTGTTGTCCAGACCTCATCATATGGCCCCACTCAGCTGCAAAGGGCTGGGAAAACAATTTTATTTAATATCCAGAAGAAAGTAAAATATTTGGTGAACACATAGGCACAGAGTTTAGAGGCATTTATCTCATTTACTATGTCTGTGAGGCAGGTGATGTCATTCCCATTTATTTCCTGGGAAGAAACCTGTAAAGAGGTGACAGATCTGATGAGTATCACACAGAGATTCCAACTTAGGTCTGTATGATGGGTGGTGTCCTTAATCACCACCTAACAATGCCTTCTGAACAGCAAACAGGGACTGGGGTCACAAAGGGGCTGGACAGAGTGGAGTTTGGTTACCTGGGGCATCTTTCTGCCATGCCCTTTAATAACCTAGCAAATTTGAAAGTCACTCCCCACCTTGGCATGTCAACTTCTCAGGAGAATGGGGACTTTTTGATCACTAAGTTGTCTAGCTCAAAAATTCATTTACCTTTATTGCCTTTACATTTTTTTCATAAGCACTTCATTTGGAGAACTACTTCGATATCCCTTGTAATGGTCCTCACAGGGGCTAGAGGATATTGGGGGGAAAGCTCTGCTGGAATTATATCCGCATGGAGTACTGAACCCTTTCTCAGTTCCCTTTATTTCTGTTCCCCTTGAAGAATTTCCCATATGTTAGCAGACCCCACTGTCAAAGAGCAGCTGATTCCTGTTGGTTTAGGAGTGAGTCCAGGGCGGCTTGTGTTCAATAACCCTGGACTCTTTTCCGGAGCACCCTGGGGGTGGAACCTGCCAAATCGCTTTCACCCTAAACTCAGCATGAAATGCGTCCGTCCAGGCTTCAGAGCAGCCCAGCTCATAAAACGGGAGATGGCGGAGGAACAGCGGACACTTGTGCTGCTCAGGAACTCCGTGTGCCAAGAGCCCGCCCCTCCTGGCTCCCCTAGGAACGCTGAGGTTTTACAGGTTTAAAGTCAAGACTACAACTATGGCCCACAGCCAGCTTCCTGAAATGGGGATGAAAGTCACCATCAGAATTTCCTCCCCTTCTCTTCACCTTTTTTCTCTGTCTGGTTGGAGCAGAATCTGCTTTTTTTTTTTTTTTTTTTTTTTTTGCCAGAAACAGGAGGCTGTTTTCTGTTCACAGGAATGAAGAACAGTGGCAAGAAATGATGTCAAACACGATAAAATTTTACCAGGACAAGATGGTGATTTTTGCAAGCTTATGACATGGGAAATCTGGGCCTGAGATGAATGAGGAATTTCCAGAATGTGGTTTTTGAAAGTTTTTCAGAATAAGTCAAGGGCTATAGGTGCTAAGGGAGGGAGGGAGAGAGATAATCACAACCAGCTGGTAAAGCACTGGCCAGCCACAACTTTCCCATAAGTCCCAGGGCAGTCTAACCCATTCATTCATTCATTCATTCATTCATTCTCTTTTATTGAGCACCTCTATCTGTATCAGAGATGGTGGTTGGTAATGGGACAATACCCGCCCCCATAACTGGACTCTCCCCTTCTGCCCTTGCCCCTGTAAGTCCTCAATCCATTTGCTTCCCATATAGAAGTCAGAATGGCCTTTAAAAACCATAAATCAAATAATATCACTCTTTTATTGAATGTCTTCTAATAGCTTTCCATTGCATTTAGAAAAACAAAAACTCTTCACTGTGCTGTAAGGTCCAGCCCGATAGGGCCTGCCCTTGGGTCTATTTGCACTTAATCTAAAACTAACTCAGTCTCCCTGTTTCTTACCCGGTTCCGTTGCACTGGCCTCCAGTTCCCTGCACACACCACTCACTTGCCTTAGCAGAACTTTTGCATTTTCTAGGCCTCCTGCAAGATTGTTCCTGACTCTTTCATTGCAGGCCTGGATCTTACTTTTCCTTTAGGTCTTTGTTTAAATTCCACTTCCTCTGAGAGCTCTTTTCTGATCACTCACGCTTAGTGGGTCGTCTTTTCCCTTTATTCTCACTGTATCACCCATTTGTCTTCCTGCCTGGAAGTGGTCACAATCTAGAATAGCTTGCTTTTCATTCGTTGACTGCCTCCCCTACTAAAATGTAAGCTGTTTTTCTTTTTCACCAGTAAACAGAGCCATAAAAAAGGTCTAGCCAAAGCCCAGTCCCCAGGACTGTCCATATGGCGGGAAAGAAAGATGTTCTAAGACAAGACCCACATACACGGTGATAAAGACCACGTCAGAGGGAAGCAGGGCACAAAGAGAGAAGTCCTGGGGCCTCCCAGACGTAGGGGTCGGGGCAGGCTTCACTGATAAGGTGAATTCTGAGCTGGACCTTGCATTTGACCTTGAAGTGGTTTATAGATGGGGCATGTGGCATAGAGCTCTTGGGTGTGCTGAATAATGCCAGCTCTCGGTGCAGTTGAAGTACCATGTGAATAAGACGAAGGAGGGAGAGGGATTGGTAGGCCGCTGTGGCCAGATCAGAGAGTTTGGGATGGTGGAATGTGGAGAGAGTGCCAGCCACCTGAAATGTCTTGAATCTAGTGAAAAAGTGCATTCCGCCCCCGGCCAATGCTTAGCAAGAGTGATGCTTCCATGGAGAAGTGTCTTCTTGGTGTGCTGTTGAAGGAGAAGCGTCCATTCAACTACACTCAATTTCTTGCCCTCAGCATGGTCCCCAATTACATCCTTCACACGACTTCAAGCCTATCTTGCGTCTGGGTTGGCTATCTTGGAGCAACTTGGACGAAAAGGGTGAGAGAAAGATGACATTATTATTTTATTTTTCCTTAATGTCATTCAAATACCCCTTCTGGGGAAGGATCACACTGTTTGATTCGGGGCTGTTTAAAGTGACAGGATGGTGGCCTGCACCTCTAGGAAGGAGCTGTTTCGCTGTCGCAGAACGGCCTTGAACGCATTGCAGATACAAAGGTTCTGTGACCTGCAATGTGACTGTGGCATCGCTCCTGCAGGATTTGTGTCTTCTCCACGCAGGAGGACCAGAGGCAGCAGAACGCGGTGAGTCTGTACCCAAATGGGAAACCGGAAGGTCAAAAGGGAGTTCACATAACTTGGTTTGGTGTTGCTCCCGATTAGTGCTAATTGGTATAATTCTGGTTTTTTTTTTTTTTTTATTAAAGCCATTTAGTCAAACTAGTTTGTTCTTACAGTGGTAAGTGGAGAGACGTGTTAGGAAGAGCGAGGAAGTGTGGCACAATGGTTAGGAGGGCGAATTTGGGTCAGACAGACCTTGGTTTGTCTCTTGCTTCCAGATTATATAATTTTGGTCCTGTTATATAACCTCTTTGAGCTCCGGTCTCTCCTCTGTTAAAGTGAAGAAATAATTCCTATCACAGAGGAGTGCTTAAAATGCTGAAGAGCTGATGCGTGCACGGTGCTGAGTATTGTGTCTGGAATATAGTGCACATCAATACAGGCTAGTGCACTATTATTATTGTTATTATTAGTTACTCCTGCTGCCACTAGAGTGATTTCTGCCTGTTTACTCGGCTATAAATGGTAGTTAAGCAGGATTCAGATCTAATTCCTTTTTATCTCCCACAGCAGCATGATGACTAGCTCATAAATAGCCCATGATAAATATTTATGAAATGGTTTTTAATTATTAATACATGATTTTGATTTATGGATAGTTTCTTAATGATTTTAATTCTCGTTAAATTATTTGTTCAAGAAACATTTGAGTAATTTCTCTCTCTTGTGCTCTTTTTTCGGTGGATTTTAGCCAATCCCTCGGGAAGAGGGAAGAAGCAGGGAAATGCTGTTTTGATAGGGTTGAGAATAGGGACTTTGGGGCCAGGCAGAGCTGGATTAGAACACCTACTCTGTGACCTCCTGGACTCAAGTTTTTCACCTCTGAAAAGGGGCTAGTGTGTGTAATAATACTTGTGACAGTACACACCTCATAGATGTGGGGTGCTAAGTGCTTAATCTATATTGTTTCACTGATTCTCATACACACCTTGAGAGGAAGGAGTTATGATCATCTGTAAAACCTCCTATGGTGAACATGAGGCTCCCACCAGTGAGTGAGGATCCAGCCAGATGTGATGAGTGAGGCCGGTGGTTCATCGCAGCCACACAGCTGCTAAGTGGTTGGGCTGGGCTCCCAAGTTCATCCAACTGGTTCCCAAGCCTGTGCCATTTCCACTGGGCCTCAGAGCTTCCATCAGCGGTGCCTGGAGGGTGTTTTAGCATTTATGTGAACCCCTCCCTCTCTCTCAAAGCCATCTTCACCTCGCTGTCTGGGGGGCACACAGAATGAGTCAGCCAGTCACAAACCTGCTTCCAACCTGTCACCAAGGCCAAATTCCAGGTGGCTGAGACAAATGGCACACTTGACCAGGACACAACGGCGTGCCTGGGGCAGCCGGCCTGATGCTCAAGTCCTTGGAATCAGTCAGCCATTTGCTTATGAAAGAGCCAGCACTGCCTGCCCACCAGCTTCCTCGGGGGAAGTGGCTCGCTGTGGAATGGGTCTGAGGTCTGCAGAAAGCTACCTTGTCTCTTTTTTAATAGCTGATGGTGGAGCCTTGCTGAGAGGCCAGAGCTGAGTCATCTTTGACGCGAGCTGCTTTTGCGTCTGCTGCCAGCTGCCAGAGAGGCACTCTCTGCTTTTCTGATGCAAGGAACTGCAAGCTTCCATCTAAGACTCAATGTCACTCTGCTGGCTGGCTCTGTCCGCACAGTTTAACAAACCAAGTTAGCCTGGGGAGGGAGAGAGGGAGGAAGAGACTCTCACAGCTCTGCGATGAAACCCGAGTCCTCCAGGTCACGGGTCCAGAATGGCCAGGCAGAGGGAAGATGTCTCATTTGGAATCAGCCTCCCTGCCTTCTGACCTCACTGCTGCTACTCAGAAGCTGGGGCTCGTGCCTCCAGGAAGAGGTCTGACTCCCTGCCTTAAGCCTCTGTTTCTGCCTCTGTCAAATGATGACTGTTACTTCCTAACTCTCAAGGTTCTTGAGAGACCAACTTAGCTAATTTAAAAGAGAACCCGCCCCACCCCTGCCTGCCACCCTCAGACAGCGTCAGGGTCCCCTGCGGCCCGCTTTCACGGGCCCGCAAACTGCTCCTTCCTCAGATGCTTTATTCCAGGGATGTGATTAATCGTGTCTGTTGCTTCTCGCCTGTCACCCCTACCAGAACAGGAGATCAGTCCCCGCTGGGACAGCGTCAGCCTCGTCCTCCACTCCTGTTTGGCCGTCTAGCCAAGAGTCTGGCAGCAAGGGTAGGTGCTGAATTAATATTTATTGAATGATTAAACTGCACATTGCTTGCACACATTTCTGACGGGTTTCCGTCAGTCCCTTGCATTCAGTTTTACCCCTCCCCAAACCATACTAATTGGGGTGATGGAATGATCTTTGTCAGGTACAAACCCAACTTTTCACACCTCTCCGTAAAGCCCTGCCCTCCCCTTCCCAGCTAAGGAGCATCCCCGCTCCCCGGCCTCAGCCCCTGGTCTTTTGCAATTCAGGCGCTCGTCATCCCAGTGCATTGGGGTGACTCCAGGACACGATGTGGTTTACAGCATCTCTGTCTTTTTGCGTGAGATTCACTCTGCCTGAATCATCCTCTCCTGCTTGGAAGTCTTCCTCATGCTTGCTCCTTGTGGAAAACTTCTGCACGTTTGCCTCCTCTGTGAAGCCATCCTTGACTCCAAGTAGAATCATGGGTCCCCTCTTTGTGTCCCCCGCTCTGTTCCACCCTTCACTTCCTAGTTGCCAGCTTCATTTAGGTTTCCTCTCAAAGACAGTAACCTCAGGGGGGGACCAGGGTGGGTGAGGATGGGAGGCAGTGGGAGGGGAGGAGGGTAGAAGTCATAATGTCACTGAGGGAGAGGACCGAAAAGAAGAAGGCTGCAAGGACAAGGCCGCACCAGAAACGGTGGCATCTCTAACCCAGGAGGACGCAGGGTGCCCTGCATCTGCCAGGCACCTGGAGCAGCAGCAACTGAAGATGCGCTCAGAAACAGACCGCACGCCGGGTGAGCGTGTGTGCACCAGCGTTCCCGCACCGAGGCCTGGCACGCGGCCCAGAGACAGGCGCCGACCCAAATCAGGCTTGAATTCCCTCTGTAAGCAAGCAGCAGGGCAGGGGACAGAGGCACCTGCTAATTTTGAGTGGATCAATGCCTTCTCTGCTGGAGACGGCCTGAAGTGGGTCAGAATGAAGCCGAGCCCCCTTGCTGAATCAGCTGGCCCTCCGTGGAGCTGGATGGGTGCAATTAGGGTTTTGCCTCCGACTTTGGAGAACTGATTATTTGGCCCATGCTATCTGATTGGACACGGGGCGTTTTGACATAGAAAGTAGAAATTAATGGCGTGGTAGACAGAATGTAGGCCTTGCAGTCCAACAGATCTGGGTTTTCCTACTGAGTGGCCAGGGATAATCACTTAACTCTCTGAGTCTCAGCTTACCCTTCTGTGAAATGGATATAATTCTAGTACCTGCCAATTATCGCCACTGTTTTAGGGTGGAAATAATTGTCTGGTGAGTGGCTTCACATGATTATTCTAAAAACCCATTTGAGTAAGGGCTAGAAGAAAGAACTCCACTGATATACATGCTAGACTTTATTCACAGAGAGGAATGAAGGGGGCAGTTGGGAGAGGCAATAGAAACTAAATTTCAAAGGTAAACCATTGATCTCCTGGGGAAAGTTTCCGATGCATCAGTAGCAAGGTCTAGTGAGATGGATTTAGTAACTCAGCCCAAGGTTGGGAGAGGACTGGGTCTTGACGCCGGCTTTAGTGCCATGATGGCAATGCTTCAGCAACCTTGAGGTAGGATGCTTGCATCTGGGGAGAAGATTAAACGGTTGCAACTCACCCTCAGATTCTGAGCAATGCTGCCTTGGGGTCCCCTTTGAAAAGAGGAACACAAGAGTAAGAAACATTTTCTCACTGTGACCCAGGAGCCTGGAGCCGAGGGTGAGCTCACTGTCTGAGCAGTAGTTGTGGAGTGAGCCATGTGACATGGTGGCTCGAGAGGAGCACTGAGGGTGGCTTCTTCAAAAGTATCCTACAGGCATGGAAGTCAGAATTAGGGACTCCCAGGGGGCCAAAAGGCTCAGGAGAGAGACTTGATGATAGAAATAAGGTCATAAACTTAGAAAAGTAAAAGCAACTGAGCCAGCAAAATATGAGTTTAAACTTGAGTCCCTAGGTGGGTGGAATCTGGAGACATCTGGTTAACAAAAACGTAATAAGAAAATAATCCTGAACTGTGAATTTCTTAACCTTGCAAGATGTTTATTTGCTGGATCAAAATCTGTTCAAAGGAGTGGTTTGAAAACTCTTCCTTTCAGAGAATGCCTGATCTTTCCACGCCCCCTATAACTCCAGCTGCACATTTTGCATATTTTGTTTCTCTGAGGGTAATAATTGGTCTGTGAAACTGGGCAGATGATGGCTGCATGGTTCCCCAGAAAGTTGGGAAATAGCTCAGGAAACTGTTACAGAACAAGGCATAGTTACTGTAGAAAGACAGAACACTCACCGACCAGAACAGACCTAGATGAAAGGTTGGCTTTGCAGTCCTTCGTTCTGACTCATGCCTCCCTCCCCAGGGGAGCCCTGGGCCAGGCTGACATTTCTACTCCCGCCCCAGGCCCTGTCTGTGCTGCAGAGTCTGTCCCAACTCCCTATCCTGGATATTGCCCTCACCTTCATGTTACCACGAAGTTTCTCCTGGATAGTCCTATAGTTTCTACTCTCCTTGCGGAAGAAGGGGCAGTGCACTTTGGGGATAAAACCTAGAGATTAGTAATAAACTTTCTTAGTGCTATGATTTACCGACTCCATGACTTGGGGACAGCCGTAAAAATTTTCGAAGCTTGCGTCTTTCAGCTGCAGAATAAGAATGATAAACGAATCTTGCCCACAGGGATGTTGAGGAGACGGATGTTAAAATGCTCTGTAATCTCATTTGGGTGTTCTTGGGTTGATGGCTTCATTATCTGCTCATCAGCCCACACTGAAATGGTCTTGTTTAGAACTAAGCACAACCATCGAAGTCGGACCGCCAATCACACTTGAATTTATATCCTGCCGGGGAGGTCATCTTTGGGTGGAAAATGTCTTGTGCTAGGTTGAAAAGGACTGAGAAAGTCCACGATATTGAGGAACATAAACAAGAAAGACGAACATGCTTCATGATGTTTGGACTTGTGTGGTCTTTCTCAGTACCTACCAGGGACTACCAAAGGAAGAGAAAAAGTAAGGAGCCATTTACTTCTTTTCAAAGAGTGTTCACAATCATTATCTGCTTTGAGCTTCAACATAACTCTGTGAAGTAGGAACGGCAGACATATTAATGTTATCCTCAGTTTACAAGTGAGGGCACTGAGTCTTAGAGAAGTTCTGTGTTTAATGTTCCGCTTGCTTAATATACAAACTCTGGGGCATGAGAGCACTTTTCGCTAGAACATGGTTGATCTGTCTTTTGTCTCCTGATTTTTACTGTATTGGAACTTGCGTAGGGTTGGAGGAAGCTGTTCATATTTTCCAAAATAACAAGTATGTCCTATGGAAGCAAAAATGTTTTCCATTTAATCCTCATGACAACCCTTCAAAGAAGTGATTACCGTCTCCATTTTATTGACGATGAAAGGTGAGGTTCAGCAAGACTCAGTAACTGTGACTTGTTGCTCAGCAAGTAAGTGGCAAAGCCAGGATTTGAACTCAGCTCTTTTGTGTCAGAATCCTGTGCCCCTTCCTCCCAGTGGGCCTCCTCTGTGTCCAGTATGTCATGTCAACAGAGTCCTGTTGCATATCTAAAATGACCTTCAAGAAATAATTCTTTTTCCTAAAATGACAAAGTTCTTCCTCAGCAGAAAGAGATTTCACTTACTGGCAAGTCACATATCCACTGGCATTTCTCTTTGCTCTGTTAACTTAGCTCTTGCAAAAAAAAAAAAAAAGGTTACAATCAGCAATTTTGCCACAAGAGTGGAACTGACACCCTTAGCCAGCTGTGACCGAATAATCCATTATTCACATAGCACGCTGGCTCCGTCACTGCTCCCCGCCTTTCTCGCCTGGGAGGGACTCCCATTTCCACCGGTCCCTTCAGGATGGTCTCTGATTGTGACCACACAGAGGAAGCCCACTGGATTAGTTACACTTAACAACATCCCTACACTCACGTTAGGTTTAGAAAGACGATCCTTCCCATTTCAACATTATATGAAGCATCTTTTTTGTTGCTGTTATAAAGACATCTCTCACTGTGATCCAAAACTGGAGTAGTCCGTAGTGCAGTTTTCAGCAATATGTGAGCGAGGAATGGTCAGAGAAGAAATCTCTGCAAGGGAACGAGGGGAGTGTTTTAAATTCCGACAGTTGTGGCCGAGGCGACTTTATTCCAGCACTTGTGTAGGGACCACAGAGAGGGGAGAAGAAGAGGGGAATATTCTGAATGACATTAAGTATGGAAGTTATTATTTTCCTGTCTCAAGCAATGGAGATGGACAAAACCTCCTTTTGGAGACTCAAGCAAAAAACCAGCCCGTTTCCTGCGTATGTAATGTTTTTTGTAACGTTCTGAGTTTGAGCCTTCCACAAGTGCTGTCCTCTAATTTCTCAGCGCTCCTTCCCTAGAGAAGGGTTTCCTGTGGATTACATAGGTGACACAGTTTGATTAAGGTCCCACAGCTAATACACAGAAAAGCCTGGAAGCTTTACCAGAACTTCCAACTCTCAGCCTGGTGCTCGTGGCACTACCCACGTTGCATTCACGGACACTCACAGAAATGTCGCAGGAGGCATGATGCAGAAGGCATTAACAGAACCCATTGACATTGGAGGGCAGCAGTGTCCTGGGCATTCGTAGGAGCTGTGCAGGTCAGTGCTGTTAGTAATCAACGTAATAGGAGTTGGAATAATAAAAATAAAGTCTGTTTAGTTCAAGGCAAAAGACCTTTGATCTGAATGGCGGAGTGGTGAATGATTGCTGAGAGGCAGGCTGAGAACTCTTCTAAAATAATCTACCAAGGAAGGAAGTGGTCCTATATACGTGGATGTGGGCTGAGCCTGATACGGATGGAGAAACCAATCAGAGGAGAGCCTGGTGACAGCCTTGAGGGGTCCAGAGTAGGAACAAAATGAGAAATTACTGCAGTAATGGCTGGCTGAAAACTTTGGTAAAGCCAAGTGAAGAGGGTTGAGAGAGATAAAACTATAATGGGCCTCATTGATTCATTTAAAGACTGTTTCTTTAGCTCTAAATGTGTGCCAGATTCACAGACACCAAACAAGAACTCAAAACCAAAAATCTTTGTCCTTACTGTATGCAAAATCCAGGTGTGTGGTTGAGTCCATTTAAGTATCTAGGTTTCAGTTTATGTATAACTTTTTATAACTTTACATACATATATAAATATGGATATTTATATATAATGTATATGTATGTATAAACATTGTATAATTAAGTGTGTGTGTGAGGGGGCTGGGGGAGAGAGTGGTGATCGCTCTCAATGTACCCTTTTCTTATGCTTTTAAACCCTGAGTTAGAGAATTCATTAAGATATTATTGAGAGGAAGAATCTGAATTAGAGTTTCAACCATCACATTCATTCGCCTTTTGGTCTCCCCCACCCAGGACATTTCTTCTTTGGATATGGCTTCCCTTACACAGCCTTTCGAGATGGCAGGGTCGTCAGCCCCTGTGTGGCTGCTTGCTTCAGCTGGTTAAAGATCAATGTTGAGCCTAGCTTGGAAGTTTCAGGACCTGGGTGGGTCTGCACCCCTATCACTTGTTTGATAAGCACAGCAGAGTTCAGGGTAAGGGAATGTGAGTGGATCCCAACAGGAATTGATTTTTGGTCTTGAAAGACAACATAGCAACATAGCTCAGAATGTTCCAAAGTTCTGAAGTCAGATAATTGTGGGTTCAAGCCTGGTTCAGCTACTTCTTTGTTTAGTAATTAGTAAATCACTTGTCTTTCGGAGCCCAGTATTCTAATTAAGGATGAATGAATAACAGTATTCTCTTTTAGCATGGCAGTGGAGAATAAATTAGCTTATATGTATAGAGCAGATAATATAGTATCTCATCCATAAGAGGCATTAATGAGTTATACTGTTTGTCCCTCATCTATCTGTCTATCTATCTACCTGTCTATCTATCCATCCATTTATCAATCTGTCTAGCAAACAGTTATGTGTACTTGGTCAAAGTTAATCTGCTGCCTTTTCCAGATCTTGGAGCAATGAACAAAGAAGTCTTTAGTTGACAGATTACTACTATGATTATTGATCCATAAAGTTTGACGATGATAAGTGCAAGTAGATAACGACAGGACAGAATTGTATTTATTGTTGAGGACTTATGTACTTAACATTTTTAAATTAAACATCGAATTTCTACAACATGTATTATTTAACACATCATATATTTTGAATTTAATGGAATTCACAAAAGCATTTATAAGAATTGTGTGCACCTTCTAGATTCATTATATTAAAAAAACCTGCTTAACATTTCCAAAATCTTGTTTACTTATAAATAACTGTTTATTGATCTCTCAAGAGTTTGATCATTAGCCTTATTAAATTTTGCCTTATAAAAGGATAATATTGTTCATTGTGATCACAATAAAATATATCAAAAGTATAGAAGATGGGCTTAATTACAACTAGCTACTACTGACGTCATTTGGAATGCTGTGTACAAGTGGTTGCTATTGTTTTTCACTGATCAGCCCTATTACTCTTGTTGTCTTCTTGATCTGTATCCCATGGTATCGCCATCACTCACATTCACATTGCCATATGTTCTTCTCCAGTTATATCTTTTAATTTTTGCCTATCTGTACATCCAGTTTATTTGGCAACCCATTGAATACCTACTGTATGGGTTCATTCATTTGTTCATTCATTCATTCGACATCTATTGGGAGTTTAATATATCACAGGCATTAAATTAGGTTCTGGGGACACAATGTAAACTAAGACACAATCTTCATCTTAAAGAAGCTTAAAATACAATGTGAATGGGTGAGGAGGCTGTATAAACATTCAGAAAATAGAACATAGTTGGCATAGAAAAGAACTGTGATCTATGGAACATTTTGGAGGGCCAATTAACCTGAAGTCTGGGAAAGCTTCCTGGAGGAAATGACACATAAACTGAAAGTTTTAAGATAAAACAGATTAACACCAGATGAAATTGAGGATTGACATTTTAGGCAGAGGGAATAGCAAGTGCAAATACCTTGGAGCAGAAGAAACAACAGCATTTTGAGAAACAAAAGGTAGTCCAAAGCAGGTGAATTAGATATTGGGGTATAAAGATGAATCAGACAAGTATTTCTCCTGAGTATTGTTTCATCTGCTGTAAAGGAGAAAAATATATCAGAGGATCAGAAGGAAATGTGTTAAGCCACTGTATTAATATGTACTGAGTCTTAGGGGAGTGAAGAAGAGAGTGACTCGATCTGCCTGGCAGTATCAGGGAAGGCATCACTGAGGAGGTGACTTCGTTCCTCCACTTGATCATAAGCTCCTGAAAGTCTACCAGATCTTTTTAAAATTTTACATTATTCATTTTGCCCAATAAGTGTGTGCCCAATAGGTGTGTTGGATAAGTCTCTGGCTTAATGTTATTTGTTGCAATGAACCCTGGAAGGCTGGAGCAAAAGCTTGTGAGATAATGTAGGCATGGTGGTAACAGGCCAGGTTAACAAGAGGATGCTTCCAGGCTACATCACTGTGGCACCTGCCTTGAGCTTGCATAGCTTCTGTCAATTCACGTTTACATTCATTCATTGACCAACTATGTGTTGGACATTGGTTCAACACTTGTGAACGTAAAGATTAATTGCTCATGGCCTTGCCCTTGACAAAGTTGAGTATAGAGCTGGGAGACAATTATTAGATCAATGTGATATGAGAAATGCTCTAACATAGCACAAAATGCTAAGAACCACAGAGACAGAGAAGTGATGATCTTTGTGGGTTGGAGTGATGACGTGTGAGTAGGACTTGTCCTTGGCTTCTTTCTCTTCTCTTTCTAGGGCCTTCCCTTAGTATCTCATCCAGGGTCATGTCTTCTACTAGCCTCAATGTGGCTGATTCCCAAATCTGTTTCTGCATCTATAGCTTCATCCATATGTATTTAATTCCTATGTGACATCTCTAGCTAATGTTCTGCTGACAACTCTAACTTGGTTTCTTCAATGCTGAGCTCATCTTTTTCCTAAGGAAACTGTTCATTGTCCTCCTTATTTTGTTAATAGCTCTCCGCTAGACCCAGGTATACAGACTCTAATCCTCAGTGCTAAATTTGATTCACCTCTTTTCTTTCCCCCATCCCTGAACCCAACTCTTGTTGATTAATTCGTCCTCTGTGATATCACTCACGTCATCTTCTGACATTCCTATGACTGTTACCCTAGTTCAGGTCCACATTTCTTCTCATATAAAATTAACAGAAGTTCAGCCTTAAGGGAAACATCACGGTTATTTATAAAGCAGACTTCCAAGGTTCATGTCTTGATGGAGACTTTCCAGGGGAGAAGGGAGATTCTGGACTAATGGTTCTCAACCTTGGTTGCTCTTGGAATTACTGGAGAACTTTAGAACATTCTGATACCTAGGTTCTGTTCCCAAGAGATTCTAATTAATATGGAGTGTGCCTGGGGCACTAGGGGTTTTAAAAACTTCTGTACATGAGATCCCAATGTGAAGTTAAGGTTGAGAACCACGGAAGTAGACCCGGAGGACTCAACTCTCTGCCCTTTGATTGACACACCCACCACCACCACCACGCTCACTGGAAGAGGGAGCGAAAGTCTTGCACATTAATGCAGGGTGAAAATGTTCAAAGGCTTTAAAAAACACTAAACAGAAGGGAAATAAATATAAAATACATGAAGTACAAAAGCATCATTCTGATGCTGTGATAGTCAGGTTTCTCCAGTCTGACAGTTGCATATGTCAATACAGCACAAACCCCACAGCATCTGGAGCAAAAGCAACATATAAACATAGAGGCATAGAAACATCCTTCTCTCCTACTTGTTTTCTCTGCTTCCATTTTTTTCTCCACTTCACTTCAATCAATCTCAAGCATTACTGCCACATTAATTTCCTGGAAATAAAGGTTTGAACGTATCAATTCCTTTCTCAAAATCTTTCAGTAACTCTTTATTATATACAGAAAAAAATCAAAGGTTCTTTCCCAATTTGGCATACAATTCACTGTATTTTATTTATTGTAATTCTCTTTCATGCATTCCTGCCTTCAGGGCTTTGCTTATGTTGTTCTGTATTATTTATTCCTTCCAATTTCACATATATAAAGTCCTTTCATCCTTAAAGATTCTACTCACATACTACCTCCTCCACAAAGCTTTTCATGATCATCTTGGCAGGAAGTAATTTTTTTCACCCTCTTAAGTAGCATAATCCTCTGCAGTCTATAAAACTAATTTATTAACAATGAAAAACTTTTCACACTGAAAAACGTTTGGTTCATAAAATTATTTCATCCATTCAACAATCACTTGCTGTATCGGCTTCGTGCTAGGAATGTACATAGACCGTTGGCAGACATGGTCACTGCCCACCATGAGAGGCTGAGCAGACTTTAATTAAGCAAGTGACATTATTTGTGATTATGTCTGGGAATTTGAGGGGGAAAAGCAAATGACTGCCAGCCGATAAACTTTCATACTCTGATAAGAAAGTGAATCATCTTTCTAAATGAAACGAATAAGCGAGCCAATGATGATTCAATGCTAATTCTAAGAAGCTGGTCACAGATGTAAGTGAGGAAATGGGAAATGAGACCCTGATTTTGATGAAACAACCTTGGAGGAGATGGACCACTGAGGATCGGTTTTCTGATTCCAGTAACAGGAGGTTTTGGAGTGCAGGGATTTAGCCTCGGTTATAACCAGGCTTCCTGCAGTGCTCATCCTACTAATTGGGCGATATGGGAAAACTCACTTGATTTTTTTTGGTCTTGCTAAGGATAAGCACTGTCGCTGAGGACTCACCAGCAGCAGGTTGTGGACTGAGAACAAGTTCACTAACATCTGTCACCAGCTGCATCCACCACGTAGGAGAACATTAAGACAAGGAGGATCCGCCAGCCTCTGAAAAGAGGTGGAAGACTGGGGCAGGACGGAAGTGGTGGCACTACAACTTCCTGCATTGTCCACTAAAACAAACAATAAATTGTACTCTTTTACTTAAAACATTTTTTTTCATTGAATTATATTCAGTTTACAATGTTGTGTCAATTTCTGGTGCACAGCATCATATTTCAGTCATACATATACATACATATATTTGTTTTCATATTCTTTTTCATTATCGGTTACTACAGATATTGAATAGAGTTCCCTGTCCTGTACAGTATAAACTTGTTACTTACCTGTTTTATATAGAGTAGTTAGTATCTGCAAATCTCGAACTCCCATTTTATCCCTTCCTACCCTCTTCCCCCACCGCCTCCCCCCACCCAGTAGACATAAGTTTGTTTTCTATGTCTTTGAGTCTGTTTCTGTTTTGTAAACAAGTTCATTTGTGTCCTTTTTTTTTCAGATTCCACGTATGAGTGATGTCATATGGTATTTTTCTCTCTCTCTCTCTAGCTTACTTCTTTCTTTTAAGAGCATTTTATTGAGTCTCATCATAATGAGCCCTTATAGCAAGGTCTGGACAACTGGTATCCTCTTAAACCCTTTAGCTACTTTCAAAGAGCAACAGGAACTTCACAATGTGTTTATCTCTTTCTACTTTATAGTTATGTAAATAATGTGGCTTTTTCACTCTCAATAGACTGAAAGTCTCTTAGAGGAGAGATGGAATTATCTTGATACTCCGTAAAATGTGTATTTCTATTTTTAGTAACGAGTAAGTGTGTGGAAGCCACTGTTTTAGTCAACAAATGAATGACAAGTGCATTAGTTTGTTGCCTGTTGTAACAAAGTACCACAGATGGAGTGGCTTAAACAAAAGAAATTATGGTCTCATAGCTCTGAAGGCTTGAAGTCCAAGGTCATGGTGTCGGCAGTGTTGGATCCTTCTGAGAATATGTTCCTGGTCTCTCTCCTTGGCTTGTAAGTGGCCATCTTCTCTCTGTATCTCTTCACATCATCTTCCTTCTATGCATGTTTCTGTATCCAAAGTTCATATTTGCATGACTTTTAATATCAGAGATAAATATTAGCAATATGGACTCCTCATATTGATAAGAACAAGGCAAGGTAGAAAATGGGGGTTGTGTGTAAGGGTCAGGTGGTAACAAGCAGAAGCTCTGGCGTTAGTAGAACGGGGCGCTGGTTTTGTTAAATGGCAGTAACTACACTCCAGTCTAGCCAAGTGTTGGCATGAGGGACGGTAGTGCCAGTATTGTTAGGTCTACTGATTTTCTGTGAAAAACTGGAAATCTAGGCCTTCATGTGGACTCTTTTGGGGTTTTGTTTTGTTTTGTTTTGTTTTATGTTGGCAACAGATTTTACCATTCTTGGGACAGTCTCCATCTGGTTAAAGTTAACACCAACAAAACATCCTCTTGGCTGGATATAACCTTGAATATCCCAGTTTGTGATCTTTTGTTTTGAAACAAAAATTTCACACAGAATTTCCTAGAAGTATTTTGCTTGATGTTATTAATGGAACATCACAGAACTCTTGGAAAACATCAAGTGTTAAGTAATACCTCTAAACGGTGAATTTTTGTTTTTTAAACATTCCAATTTAGAGAGAACCCGAATGATGGACATTTAAGACGAATGTATTGTGAATTTCAAGATGGCTCACTTCCAGAAGCTTCCAAAACTTGCACTGCATTGTAATAGTCCCAGGACTTGACAGATGTGTTTCTGTCTCTGATCTTTTCCCATCAATTCAATTTGTAGAACAAAAAAGAGGGGTTGACAGAAGGAAGATTGGCAATTGTCAGCTCTGCATACGCTTAGATCTCTCTTTGACATAAGGTGGCTCTTTAAAAAGACATAGGGTGATAAGGGTAGTAAGTTCTTTGTCTTCTATAAAGACATTTGCTTCTACTTAAAAATCTTTTGCTCATAAAGTTAGTTTTCCAACTATTTAGCATGCATGGTGTCTCTGCTTCCTGCCCGGTGATGGGCAAGATACTGGGGATAGTGTGCGAGACATTTCAGATGTGGGTCCTGCCCACAGCAAGGCTGAAAACTGAGCAGGGTAACTGGACTTTAGCAACTATCTTTCAAGGCATTAATTCCGATTATAAGAAGTGCTGTGAAATGGAAGTACTGAGTGCCAGGAAATCTTGCAACAGCGAGTCCTAATGTTGTGTGTGGGAGTGTGAGTTAGCTCAGCAAAGGGGGAGGTGGGTCCAGGGCAAGGCACGGGAAGCCTTGGGGAGGAAGATGAGCCCGGCATGGTCCAGGAGCTGAGGGTGGGACACTGGGGCTGGCAGGTAGTTGCAAGCAAGGTGGAGAGGGAGCAAAATGAAAGTGGGCAGGTTGTGGGGCGGATTTGCAACTCACATCAAAGACAATGGTCTAAGATGCCCTTTATGGAAAAAAAATCAACAGGTCCAAGGAAGGCATCCTGCGGAGGCTGCGAGGGAAGAACTGGGCTCTGCGGTTACACACCTGTGAGTCAGGGCTAGTCCTCAGTGAAGTTGAACCTCAGTGCAAAGCACACAGCCCCAGTGCCACACCTCACCTCCTTGTTTGGGGGCAGCTTCATTCCTTGTGTTGATTCTCACTGGAGGCAGTTTTGCCCCCCAGGGGATACTTGACAATGTCTGCACACATATTTTATTGTCAGGATTTGTGGGCGGTGCTACTGGTATCTATGGGAAGAGGCCAAGGATGCTGCTAAACATTCTATAATGCCCTCATGGGGCAGCCCCCACAACAAAGAACTCAGCTCCAAAACATCAATTTTACCAAGGTTTTGAAACTAAGGTTAAAGTAAACATCAAAGGAAGCTGTAATTAATGAAACTGGGAACTGAGACGAGCAACAGCAGGTAGAGGTGTCGAGGAGTGGGGCTGGGGGCAATACCTTCAGTTTTATGGCTAAATTAGCAAACATGAAATTGTATTAAAAATATAAAAACTATGTTTTGGCTATTTGCTTCTTTCTTCCCCGTTTACCAACTACCAGTGGCATCTCCCAAAATGTCTGGCCTAGGCCAATCAGATTTATTTAATAAACCTGACTAATTCTGCCTGCTCAGCGCCAAAATAACTGTTTAAAATATTGATTGAATAAATAAATGAACATTGACTTATTTCCAGAAAATGAAATTTTGTACCATTGCAGTAACTATTGAGCTACTAATTTGAGCAAGGCACATTCTATACTTTGATCTAATCCTTACAAAAGCCCTGCAAGGGAATTATTAACTATAACTGACAGAGGAAGAAGCAGAGGCTGAGGGATGTTAAGACTCTTGCTGAAGGGCAAACAACAAGTAATCTATTTGATATCACCGGCTGCTCTTTTTCACTGCTCTGTGAATGTGATTTTGCATTAAGAATGGTAGGTGAGCCAAATTTTATTCACTTCATGCATCCATTGGAATCAGGTATGGCTGCACATATGAAAAATTCCCAAATAGTGACCTGACACGTGAGACTTTCATTTGAATGCACATAAATCAAGTCCAAGGTAGACAGAGTGACTGCAAGGATGTCAGAGGTCTAGACTCCTTCTTTCCTACCTAACCTTCCTTAGCACCTATTTGTATCTCAAGGCTGCCTCATGGCTCAACATGCCAGCTGGAGCTCCAACCATCAAGCCACTTAGAAGGAAAGACGAAAGGTGAAGAAAAGCAATGGGACCTTACTTCCTACTTGGTCCAGCTCATGTTTGAGGAGCTGCACTGGAATTTCCACCTAAATGCTTTGCCTGACCTATCGTTGGCCATTCCTCTGCAAGGGAGCTTGGGAAATGTAATTTTTTGCCTTGAGGGTGTTGCTGTTATGAAGGAGGAAGGAAGGATACATTCCATAAGAAGCCAGCGGCCATCTCTGCTGGACCACAGTAGCAGCTATCACACTTGAAGAGTAGCTTAGAGGTTTCTCACATGGTTAAAAAAATCCCAATAGAAAGAGCAGCATGAAAATTTAGTTCCTGTGAGTTGTGTTGGGCACACGAAGTCTGTAAGATCCCACTCTGGTTTAATGAGGCACTTCGCTTCTACCTGCTCTCTGTATCTTCTCCCCAACCTTTGACCTCCCCTCCTTCTATGCCTCTCCAGTCTGACACCTCTTTCCATCTTTTCGTTCTTTGTCCTTTTTATCTTTTGTTTCTGGCCTTCTGCTTTTGTCTCTTTTCCACACGTGGAGATTCTACAAGCATCCTACAGATAATTGTCATTGTGCTCATGGCATACCTTCTTTGCCCTTTGGCTCTAACCTCATCCTTCATCTCTGCTACTTTGAACACTCTCCTTCTGAACACTGTCCTTCCTGACCTGTAATCTCCACTCAGATGATTGCATCTGCAACTGAAGACTTACTTTAAGGTTGCTGGGAGGCAATCGTCCCATTGTTCTGTGAATTTGCCTCCTCTGTTCTCACTTGTTCATTCATTCTTCACTTATTTCCAGATTTATTGAACATCTACTCTAAGCCAAGCCCTTTGATAGGCCCAGCAGGTTCTCCATGGAATAAAACAGACATGGTTCCTTTCTTATAGTGCTTTCTGTCCAGAGGAGGAGCCACATGCAAATCAGAGTACCATCATGAGATATGTACCATAAGAAGCCAGTGGCCATCTCTACCAGACCACAGGAGCAGCTATCACACTTGAAGAGTCGCTTAGAGGTACCATCACTCACCCATAGTGATCTATGTTGGTAAGTACTGCGAGTAAGGGGGGTTATGGGAACATAAAACAGGAGCTGTCTTGGTTGGAGAACCAGGAAGGTCTCCCAAAGAAATGACATTTAAGGTGAAAGCGGGTGGATGAATGGGAGTTAGTCATGCAAATATAAACAAGAGCATTCCAGCAGGGGAACAGTGTATACAACCAATCTGAGGTGGAAACTCTGCCAGCGGAGACTGATCTTCTACTCTGTGATGACCGTTGTTATTGAGTATGAATAGAGACAAAGAGTCTGCCCTCAAGAAACTTATATTTGAAAGAAGTGTCTTGAGAATAAACAGCAGCAAACAAGATACTTTCTGGCACTGGCCGATTTTATAAAGAAAGATTGGTTGGAAGAGAGGGTGCGTTTAAATGATGGGAAGAGGTCAGGGTTGCTGGACTGTAGTGAACAAGGGGCGGAATGGAGGAGGATGCATTAAGAGAGGTCACTAGTGGCAAGGTCACCTGGGCCTCATGAGTGCTGCTAAGGTTTTGTGGAGGTACAGGAAGACGTTGTGATGTTTTTCTTATTTTTTATTGAAGTGTAGTTGATTTACAATGTTAGTTTCATGTGTACAGCAAAGTGATCCAGTTATACATATACATACATATATATTTTTTTCAGATTCTTTTCCATTACAGCTCATTACAAGAAATTGAATATAGTTCCTTGTGCTATACAGTAGGTCCTTGTTATTTATCTATTTTATATGTAGTAATATTTATCTGTTAATCCCAAGCTCCTGTTTTATCCTTCGTCCACCACTTTCATCCCTGGTAAAAACGGTTTGTTTTCTATGTCCATGAATCTGTTTCTGGTTTGTAAATAAAATTTGTATTTTTATAGATTCCACATGTAAGTAACATCATATGATATTTGTCTTTCTCTGTCTGACTTACTTCACTTAATGTGGTAATCTCTAGGTCCTTGCATGTTGCTGCAAATGGCATTATTTCAATTTTTATGGCTAAGTAATATTCCATTGTGTATATATGTGTGTGTATGTATATATACACACACATACATACACACACACACCCTTATATATATATATATGGGTGTGTGTGTGCACACACACACACACATACCACATTGGCTTTATCCAGTCATCTGTCAGTGGACATTTAGGTTGCTTCCATGTCTTGGCTATTGTAAATAGTGCTTCTGGGAACACTGGGGTGCATATGTCTTTCCGAATTACAGTTTTCTCCAAATATTGGAAATGTTTTAAGTAGGAAGATGATAAAATATGATGCACACTTAGAAAGATCACTGAGATCCTGAGAACAAACCATATATAAATGGAATGCAAATACTCAGACTGGATAAAATCCCTAGGGAGTTAAGGTCAGGTGCCCAACTTGGAGTTCAGAGAGCACTCCAGCTTTACTTTGTGACCCGAGCAAGTGACTTACTCTGTCCAAGTCTCACTTTCGTCATCATAAAAGGCTATGATAACCGCTCACAGGATCATCATGGCAAAATGATGAGATAATATTTTACAGCAACCTTGCATAATACTTTGCACGTGGTTTACACATCTGACCTCTTAACCCCTTCTCCCCTTCAACATGTATGCTGCTCTCCTCTGACACATCACACGAGGTCTCAGGTGGGAATGTTTTGATCACGAGGCACCAACTTTAAATGGGAACCCGATAGATTATATGACACTTTGGAGTCTTAGCAATTTTACAAAGTCTTGAATCTTTCTTAAACGAAAAGTGGGGAACACACTGGTGCTTCAGTGGCACTTGGACATCTCAAAATGTTTTGCAAACAACTCGAAGCTGCTTCCTGGTGCTTCTGAAACCTCAGAAATCCTCCACTGTCTCTGCAGGTATGTGAAAGGAATTTGATTGAACTGGAGCCACTCTGGTGGATAAGAGTGAGATACAGAATTTCTTCAGAGAGAAATTCATCAAGTCAGTTTCCTTTCTATTTCTCTAATATCTCAGCTAAATCTGGTTGGTCAACATGGGCTTGACCACTGGCTTTGCTCCCCATCTTTACTCTCTGGACCTAGGTCTTCTCCTTTTGTCTTGCTCAGAAATCTTGTTCCAGCCTACGACAGTCTCCTACTTAAACACACCCATAAAACCCAACAGACAACCAGTGTGAAAGAAACAAACCACAGTGCATAAAGGCTGTATGTCCTTCACTTTGCTGAAATGCATTTTTAAACATTCGAGAGAAATAAAAAAGATAAAAAGAATCATTCCCTATATGAGAAAAACCAATGGATTCTAAGGAATCAAAACAGATTATGAAAACTGCTGGGGTGGCGTTCTCATGAAGAGTACTCAGAGTGATAATGAGACATTCTTCAACAAAGGGGGGATGATTAAAAGAGTGTGGTGCCATAAAAACTCATTGCCAAGGCATTTTTCTTCTCAATTGGAACAAGACTATCCTTGAGTTTTGTTTTTGTTTTGTTTCATTTTCTGGCTGAACTCCAAAGAGCATTCTATCCTGATGTTTTCACATGAAGTTATATTCTTTCCGTGGGGCAGAAAGAAAGCAAAAAATTGCAAGGGGGAAGAAAGAGGTGTCTTACCTCAAAAAAAAAAAAAAAAAAAGAAAAAGAAAAAGGAGGACTCAACTAGGAAAGATTTCCTGTCTTTGATGGGTTGTGCACAGTCAAATCAAGATACATTGAGTCTCACGGAATAGAGGGATTTCTGTAATCTAAAATATTGCCCAAGGGACTGGATGAGGCTCGCATAGATAGATGGGTCTGCCCTCTGCATAGGGAAGTAGAAGTTGTTTACCACACAAAGCCTGGCTCATATGAAGAATGAATGAGATAATGCAAGAATCAAAGCTTGATTAAGCTATGATTGATGATAATTGGAGTTTGGTATATGAAAAAACTACCATCCTGTACCTAGGTGTTCATATTTCTATAAATCTTGCTCTAAATTGTGATGTATCATCTATATATTCTAGTAATGAACAGACAAATAATTTATATCACTCCTTTAAAACAAAGATATATTTTGTAGGAGAACAACCAGAGACTTGCTTGTATGCTCACCTAGGTTACTTTGTCCTGCTCAGTCTTGCCTTTGAGTTGAGGAAGTTTGACTGAAAACACCACAATTCATCTGCTGGCAGTTTGCCAACTTGTATCTTGGGAAAATATAGTATGTTTCTTCCAGATAGGTTATGGACACATAAAACCTAAAACCTATTAACCATTGTAGGCAGCTTGAGCTCTAGAAAGCAGTATGGTAGAGCTGTGCTGCTCAAAGTAGAGTCTGTGGATTGATGCTGATGAGAAAAGTGCAGAAACTGAAGGGGAGCATTTAGAGACTTTCATGGCAATTTGATGCTGCCATGATACCTACACCAGGAATGGGACCCTGCATCATCTGTGATGGTTTGAAAACTAAAAAAACAAAACAAAACGAATAAACAAGAAAACAAACAAAGCAACTGGTTCTTCATCACAGGAGTATAAGAAGCACCAAGTTGAAGAAACCGACACAAGTCAATTTGGTCCCCTTTGCATTCTGGTTCTACCACGTGGATCAGTCACCTCCGTGCTTGAGTTGGAGTCATTTGACCTCCACTAGAGGACCCACTCTGGAAATAGTCCTTTCCTCAACAATGGGGAAAGAGGTGGAAATGTAAGAAGCCAGGCTCAATGCTTATCCTTTCAATAGCTATTTAGTGATTTTTATATGCCAGCTATTGTGGGTTCTAGGGCTATAAATATAAATAAGAAACTGTCCCTGAATCAAAAGGCTTAAAGGCTGTTTGGAAAAGCATAAACCAATGGTTACAATATAGTTTAATTGAGTCAGTGAACCTCTGTTCTCTCTTCCTCCCCCTCCTTTCCTGTCTTCCAGAAATATTTCTTGCTCCCTACTTTAGACACCATGTGTTACATTGACCATTTAGTGCTGAGAATGCTGTTCTCTCTCTCACAAGGAGATTTCAGCTTTGTCCAAAAGACAACCATAAGATAGATAAACACACAGTGTAATTAATTGATTAATTGATTAATTAATCCAATGAGCAGCCATTACTGCAAGTTAAAATAGAGCTGTGAAAACCTGTGGAGAGAGACCTAAACCTGACTCAGCCTCGGGTGACACTGGATGGGCCAAGTGGGGAAGGTGTCCCTGAGGGTGGAATATTTGAGCTGAGCTCTAAAGGGTAAGTGAGAGTTGTTCCAGGGAAGAAGTGGACAAAGAGTGTCGTAGGCAGAGAGAATAGCATGTACAAAGGTCCTGTGGCAGGAAGGAAGATAACATGGCTCAGGTGCTGTGAGACAGGAGATTGCCTTGCAAACCTAAGATGTTTGCAGTCTACATCTTACTTATACCTATTAACCTGGCTATCACTTAATTTTTTCCCTTCTCCATAAACCAAGGAGTCCAGATAATTGTATTCATGCCTTTTCCCTTATTCAGGAGACCCTATATTGTAACAGCTTGCTTTTACAAATGGTGGCTAGAAGAGAAACTCCCTCTAGATTTTACTGAGTTAGATTTGGTGAGAAGTGCCCTATCTTTTCCAGCTCTAGTATTCTGACTCTATGACATCCCATATTATAATAAGAGAAGCTAATAGCTCTAACATGTATTGAATTGTTACTTTGTGGCAGGCACTGTGTTAACCACTTTACTTAGGTTTTGTGGTAACCATATGCAGTGGCTACTATTGAAATTCCTATTTTACAGTTGGGGATACTGAGAATTGATGAGGTCAGACAGAAAGTGGGGAGGGAGCAGGGACTGAGAGGAGGAGTGCAATGTACCTGGTTCCAATCTCTGTGAATTCTGACTTTTGTCCCTTGCCTCTCCTTTTCATTCATTTTTTAATGATACTAATCTTTTGACATTCAGAACTAATGCCCCGCCTGGTCATAACCATTAAAAGCGCCGTATGTTTTCTAATCTCTGTGGTTGTCAGTGAACTATCACAGCACGTGCTCTTTGCATGGACCACACGGACATGATCCCACAGCACTTTGTGCTATCCGCTGTTTGTTTAATGGGTAGGGTGCATTACCCCCAATCACAGTAATGGCTTAAAAGGTAGGAAATATTTCCTGCTTTTGTGTTTCCCTCACACTAACCATCAACAAGTTGATGCAGAAAAGACTCAGAAATAGATATTTTCCTATTGAATCAAACTTTCCCAGAGTAGTTGGACTGTCACTCTCCAGATCTCATTGTGTTCACTTTCCTTGATGTTGAATGTAGATCATTCCAAGGACAGACCCTAGAGGAATGCTTAGCTCATTGAGAAATGATGACAGAGATTTGAAAGACTAGCGTCGTATGTCATGTGATATGTATATAAGTAGACATATTTAAGTAAAATATTCAAGTGTGTATTCCTTAATAGGTAAAGATATGCATTTATACTGTAATTCAACTCATATATAATATTATGAGTCGAACACTTTACTAGGCGGTGTCATGCAGCAGTAACTAGGCACATTGTTACCCTCGCACAGCTTATGATGTACTAGTAGACAGAATAATAGTCAATTACCTATAGGCATCATTTTAGAATTTACACACGGCACACTGCATATTGATACGTGCATTCTGATAGATAAATAGGAACCTTTCTGGATATATAAAACACATAGTTACAAATTAACCTACCTATTCATTGAACATTTATTGAACGTCTCCTACAGTACAAAACAGTCCTTAGGGGAGATGTATTCTCCTGCTTCAGGGGCAAGAAACGATTAATATGGACACTCTGTTGGAGTCAGTTTAGAAAGATGTGCACCATTTCCCAAGATTGAGCTTCCACACATCTTCACTGGCACGCTAGATCCAAGTGGTTACTAGATAAGTGACTTTGGGCACCTTATTTAACCTCTATTTAATCTCGCCTGTAAAACGGTGTTAATGATACCCACCTCACAGAGGTTTTGTAAGGACTGTGCATTATATGTTAAAAGCTTAGTCAGGCACACAAGAAGCCCCTTAGTCCCTGCCAGCTACTATTATTTAAAATGTGGGAAGACGGGTGGGGAGGGTATTTACACCCCAGTGGTTTTCTGCTGAAGAGCTTTCAGAGAGGATCTCCAGGTTCTGCATGCCATTCTCTCTCTCCAGGAGGAAAGCAAAGACTCAATGGATGGAATTAGGACAGGTACAGTCTGCCAGGTGCTGTTCACCTTTTAGCTTGAAGCCAGAGCTCCAAGTGGGTGAGGAACACCTCTCTGTTTCCTGAGAGCTAGAAATTTCCCTTCCCCTGAGCACCTTCCATGTTAGGCTCTCAGAGCTAGGGGGTGGCAGCTGCTAAGGGGAGTCCTGGCTGACAGGTAAATGGGGCCAGAACAACCCCCAGGGAGTAGGGTGGGTGCTTTTACCTGGGTGACTGGCTGGCTGAGTTTCTGAGACATGACATGAAGATTGAAGCACCAGAGTTTTCCAGCTAAGCCAAGAAATCAACAACTGCTTGATATACCAGAGATATCAGTTGCGTTCACTCTACTGAAAGTTTCAACCCTTGACACTCATGTATATGTTTTCTTTCCTGCTGTCCAAGGTTATCTAACCTGTGTATGGCCATTTGCACCTCTCTTAATGCTATTAAAATGTTACAGATTGTAGTAGAGGTTTGTGTGTGTGTGTGTGTGTCTCAGCCCCCCAGTGGTGCCTTAGAAAAAGGGCATCAGCCTGTCCATCTCTACACCCCCGTTGTTTGTAGCACAGGACTGGCACACAGTAGGCATTCAATATAATGTTGATATTACTATTGGTTGACTTAATGGAAAAGTGATTTAGACCAACAGAGGCTCCATATTGCTTATAAAATCAAGTTTAATGACTTCATCTTGGCAATCATGTTTTCTCATGATTTAAGGAGCGGGAGGGTCATATCTTGAAGACTCAGTTCTTTTCACCTCCCCTAACCCAAGTGAGTTCCTGTTGAATGAATTTCCTGCATCTCCAAATGCACCTGACTCACCGTCACCTCTATGCTGTTTTCTTCCTAGACTTGCCAACTTGAAAATACCACCTCTTACTTCCCCTTGCCCCATCCATCCATCTCTCAAATTTGGGGAGAAATGTTTTACCCTAGGTTTTTCCCATCATGATTTTGTAGCTCATACTGATAATCTCTCTTCCATACTTAGCCACAAAATATCTGTCTCTATTCCATGTTACAGTGTTTGTTAATATAGTCCATTTTCCTCCCTGCTTCACACTTGAAATTGTGTTTACTCAGCCAGATTGTATGCTTCCTGAGGGCCAGAATCAATATTTCTTTTTTCCTAGAACCTTCTTTCACCTTCCCTCCAGTACCTTCTCCATAGTATGAGGCATGAGGAAGCACAGTAATTATAGATGTACTGGAGATTCTTTTCTTGTGTAGACATAAGATGATAGAGAGAGAGAGAGAGAGTGAGACAAACAATTTCCTGGAAAAGAAGCTCTCCTATTTCCTGTGCCAAGCAGTTTTCTTGTTAATAGGATTCTACTCTTGCAGCTCTGTATTAAAGGATGGAGAACCTATTACAACCATTGGCATAAATAAAATATGCTAAAATGCTCCTCTGTGCCACAAATATTGACCTTGTCTAATAATTGATGACAGACTGCAGTATTGCCTTGGAACCATGCTGACACAGTTTTGTGCCCTTGCCACCGGCTTACATTGGTACCTTTTGTTTTCTTAAGCCTGAAATTTACCTAAATTTCTTTATGGAAGGATATTTTTCCCCTGGAGCTTTAACATGATACTACAAACTGAACTCAGTTAGGCAAGTATAGTGGAGATGAGAGGGAGGACTCTCCCTCCATCATGGTAAAGAAAGCCAAACTTCTTTCTTTTAAATGATGTTCCTGACAAGTCCCTCTTTTTGTCATAATTTTTCAAAACCTTGCTTATGCCAAAGAATAATACAAAACAGCTAAAATTTACTGAACACTTACTAAGTGCCAGATTCTCTTCTAAGCACTTAGCTTGTATTGTCTGGTTTAATCCTCAAAAGACCTCCATGAGGGAAAAGCTGTGATTGTTTCCATCCTACAGATGAGAAAACTGGGACTTGCGAGGTTAAGTAATGTTTTAAACACACATAGGAAGTGGCAGTGCTATGATTCCAACATCAGCAGTCTGAATCCAAACCTTATGCTCTAAAGCAGTATGACAAACCGACTTCCTGCTCGTACATCCATGTCGTGGAAAACAGCTGAGTTTGCTTTGTCATCATCACTTCTTATGGGAACAGCACTTCACTTTTCCCTTAGGAACTATCACTTCTAAGCTTTCTGTTCACACTTGGTTCATAGCAACTAATTTAATGACGGGCCTTGGACCCAAGTTCAGTACGAGATTGATTGCAAAAATGACCTCAGTTTTTTTTACCTCCTGGTATCCATGTTCTTTGCAATGTGACTTTAAATCTCTTAAGTTCCTCCCAGCCCTTTCAGTATGGAATGGCCTTGTGACTTAGTCTGACCAATGGCTTGCAGCAGAAGTGGTATGTACTAATTCCAAGTCTAGACCTCATGTTGGCTTATGAATTTCCACCCTCTCTCTTGGAACAGCCCAACTGCCGTGGGAAAAGTCTGGGCTGTTTTTGGAGGATGAGAGACACATAGAGGAGAGCCTGGTTGTTCTAGCTAAAGTTATTCTAGAACAGCTAGTCTGCCATTGCCCAAAAATGTAGAGAGCCCACAAGATCCACAGTGCCAACTATCGCACAGCTGACTTCAGATGCACCAATGAGCTCAGCTGAGACTAACAGAACCACCAATCCCACCTGCAGACTCATGAGCAATGATAAATTATCATTGTCCTTAATGATGAGTTCCAGGATAACTGGCTATGAAGCAATAGGTAACTAATACAACTGACTAGCAGAAACCTTTTGAAGTTTTTTTGTAGCTATTAGGAAAGAGTTGATATCAATTTGCTCATATTGCTAAGCTATTAGGATTTAAGCTGAAATTATTGCTGGTCATTTCTACCTGAAGAAAGACTACTTCAAAAATGCCAACACACATGAAAAAACAGACATGAAAGATTAAAGAAAAACATTTCTGATAACATTCTTTGATCACCTGAATGTGCCAATGCCTGAAGCCATTATTCTCTTGAATTTTCTTGTAAGATGAGGCAATAAGTTTCCTTTTTGGCTTAAAACACTTTCGTCTGTAGTTTATTAACATAAGATTTCTGATTAGTATGATGACAATAGACTTTACAATAGATTTTAATGAACATCATTGAACCCCTTACCTTTCTGTCTCCCATTTCTCATACACGTCCTTTCCCTGGAATGTCCTCTGCTCATGTCTTTACCCACACCTTTGTCGTTTGAAGTCCAAGACTTGCTTCAAAATTTTATGAAAGTAAAAGGTGGAATATTCATGTGATTTAGAGAGGAACCAGTGTATATGGAAAATATTTGCAAATTATATATTTGATAAGGGATCAGTATCCAAAATACACAAAGAATCCATGCAACTCAATTGCAAAAAACTCTAGTCCATCTGATTGAAAAATAGGCAGGTAAAGTAAATAGACATTTTTTCCAAAGAAGACACACAAATGGCCAGTAGATACAGGAGAAGGTGCTCATCATCACTAATCATCATGGAAATGCAAATCAAAACCGCAATGAGATATCACCCCACATGTCTTCAAATGGCTTCCATCAAAAGACAAAATATAGCAATTATTGGCAAGGTTGTAGAAAACAGGGAACTCTTGTGCACTCTTGGAGAGAATGTGAATTGGTGCACCTCTGATGGAAACCAGTATGGAGGTTCTTCAAAAACTTAAAGATAGAACCACCACATGATCCAGCAACTCCGTTTCTGGGTATATATCCTAAGGTAATGAAAACAGGCTATTGAAGAGTTATCTGTACTTCCATGTTCATTGTATCATTATTCATGATAACCAAGATATGAAAACAACAAAAATGCCCATGAATGAATGAATAAAGAAGATGTGAATATTATTCAGCCATGAAAAAGAAGGAAATCTTGTCATTGGCCATGACATGGATGGACCTTTAGGGCATTATGCTTAAGTGAAGTAAACTAGATAAAGAAGAGACAAATACTGCATGATATCACTTATTAAGTGGAATCCAAAAAAAAAAGAAAAGAAAAGAAATTCAAAGAAACAGAGTAGAAAGTGGTTGCCAGGGGCTGGAGGTGGGGTTGTGGAAATAGGGAGAGTCTGGTAAAAGGGTATAAACTTTCAATTACAAGATGGATAAGGTCTGAGGATCCAGTGCATAACCTGGTGATCATAGTTGATAATATTGTCTTGCGTAATTGAAATTGAAACAGAGTAGAATTTAAGTGTTCTCACCAAAAATATAAAAAGAAGATTAATATATAAGGTAATGGATATGACAATCAACTAGTTGGGGGAAATCCTTTCACATGCGTATGTGTATCAAATCATTACATTGTATACTTTAAGAATATTACAGTTTTGTCAGTTATAATTCAATAAGGCTGAAAAAAAATCTTAGGAAAGTAAAGTCAAGGAGCCAAAATGAAGTTAATCAGCAGGAACCAGAATGAAAGATACTAAGGATGGAATAGGAGAAATATCACACGTTGGAGCAGATATGAGCCCAAGTCAGAATCACTCATTCATTCACTGAACAAATTTTTGTTGAGTAACTCCATGTATCTAGGACCCTGATATGTTTTGGGAATATAGGGGAGAAGGCAGATAATTTTCTGGCTCCAGGGGAGCTTAATTTTTAGAGAAGGAACATATGCATGCCATAAGTACACAATTTTGTACAAAGATAGATGTTTAATTTTAATACAGTGAGGCAGAAGAAGGGCAGCGACTCATGTGGAACTGGAGTGGGTGGGTGGGTTGTCCTGGAGAACTCGCTGAGAAGTAATATTGATCAGAGGCTTAGAAAATGGGAAGTAACCAGCTTGAAATAATCTGAGGGAGAAGCATTTCAGGTAGAGGTAAGCCCAGTACAAAGGTTTGAGAGAAGCCTGAGATTTTTACGCTTTGGGGACAAGGAAAAAAGTATAATAAAGTGAGGTGAGTGTGGGAGGGCTGAGCAAGAGATGACGTTGGGGAATTTGGCCAGAGTCTTTAGGCCATGGTTAATAAGGAGTTTGTATTTTATTCTGGGTGTGAAGGAAAGCTGTTGAGGGATTTTAATAGGAGAATGACAGGATCAATTTTATAGTTTTAAATTGTAAATCTATATGAAGAGTGAACTGTAGGATCAAGAGTGATGACAGAGTGATCTGTTAAAAGACTTTGCGGCAGTTCAAGTGAGAGATGATGGTGGAAGCTTAGACTTACAGAGGAAGCAGTAGAGATAAAGAAAATTGGAAAGATTTAGGACTGCCACACAACAGAAAGAAGGGACCAAGAATTATCAACATAACATTATTACACACACCCCTAAACCTCACAAATAATCATATTGAATTTAAAGTCAAAATCACCTGAGTTTTTTAAAAAAAGAGTGATTTTTATACCTCTTTTATACTTTTGCATTTCAAGATGAAATAAATTTATGATAAATATTCTAGGCATATTCAGATTCACATACACACATATATTTAGTTTTGTAAAATTAGAATCATCATGCTCTATATCTAAGTTTATCTGCTTTTCCACTTGACATTAAATTTATTCATTCAGCAAAGACTTATTGAATGCTAACTATCCGTCAAGTAATTATCTAACAAATGGGTTTAATGCAAGGGACAAAAAAGACAAAAATATTAGGGCCCTTATGAAGCATTCATCCCAATTTGAAGAGACAAAAAAAAAACCATGATTAGTGAAATATATAGATTTCAAGTGGTAATAGGAGCTAAAGGGAAATACAAGAATGTATTGGGAGGGCCTGACATTTTTAGAGAAGAAAACTATGGCATATTCCCATTATCTTAAATAATTAATCAAACATTTTAATGACTCCTCAATATTCATTATGTTAACTAAACTTTAAAAACCCTATTTTTAATGACAGCATATATTCCTTGTATTTAATATTCCTATTGAATTTGGACATTTGGATTGCTTTTAATTTTCTCTATTAAATATAATTCTCTGAAGACACCTAGATTTCTCACATTTCCTTCAGCATGAGCTTACTTAAGGCCCTGTACCAAACTACATTCTACAAAGGAATTAGATTGCTTTCCAGATGTATGTTTGAGAATACTTGACTGCTGAACACTTACCTGGGCCTCTTGCTTCATGAGACTAAAGAGGCAAGAAGACATTGTCAACTCTAAAGAGAAATTACTACACATTTAATTTTGAACTAGGACAATTTACAAGATCCATTGAGATGATTATCAGCATTTAAGAGAGGGAAAATTGAGAAGCAGAGGAAAGACGCATCCTGGCTAGATCATCAGAGAATTAGTGACAAAATCTGTACCATATCCTAGATTATTTAATTCTCAGTCCAAGACTCCTTTCACTCCTTGATTCAACCATTCTCTACAAATGGACAAACATTAAAGTGTTAGAGGGAATTTCCTGTATGGGCAGCAATATTACTTTTTACATAACACCTCAAGGTCAATGCATCATGGTGCTCCTTACCCTTTTCTATAGGAATCATATTTGTATTGGAAGGATCCAGGCAGCTATCCAGGGTTCAGCACCAAGGAGAGCTCCAGCAAGCCTGTGGCCCTTGATGTTCTACAGACTTTGAAGCTTATACCATGAATAATTTAGTGTTGTCTGTCTTCGTTCCTGTCTTTGGGGAAGAACTTTCTAAGCTTTAAGAGGTCTGACATATTAACAATTAGTCCTAACCCCTTAGAGTAGAGTCAGAGGTCTCTTCACAGAGACTGCTTGCTGTTCACCCACATCAGTGTGGGCCATGGAACTGAATTCTAGCTAATGAAATATGAGCAGAAATGATGTGTTCCACCTCCAGGTCTGGACATAAAACCTCCCATGCAAATTCTTCTAAGCTCTTTCCCACTGGGATGGTGACATAGTGCAAACTTGGCAGTCACATGTTGCACAGGACAAAGCCATTGTAAACTTGGGTTTTTAAGGGGCTAAGTGGGGTAGAGCCCCAGCTACCCTGGATACCCAACCCTGGGCGTGAAAAAGAAACATCTCATTCAGTAAGCCACGGATTTCTTTATGTTCTTTTTGTTAGAGAAGTTTACAATAATTTACTGTATCCTACCCTAATATGGTTCTTTCTTTCATTAACACAAAAGCTTCCCGCATTTATTTGAAGAATGCTGCACGTCCCCAACAGTTGCTATTCACAATTGATTGTGTATCCCACAGAGCCCCTCTCCTTATCTACCTTTTCATCTACCTTACCACCTTTTCATTTGCACATTTTTCTCAGCTGTTAATATATATAAAATAGTGAAGTCAGTTAACTGGGATTTTTTATCTCTCTTCCTCAAACACTCATCATCACATCTATCTTAAAATCTCTTATTTTTCTCTTCCTTCTTCTGCCAGAAGAAATACCCTTAAACCTGTGCTCTCAATTCTATCTCCTCTCACACCTCCTCTGGATCTCCCAGATGAAAATTGTTTTGCTGTCTAAAATCTTTTTACACTTTCCTTCTACCTCTACCATGAAATATTTTATAATATGATTATTTGAGTAGAGCCAGACACATAGTTGGCCCTCACCATAACTCTTTCCTAAAAGGAAGAATAATAGAATGAAAGAGAAATCCAAAGGTGCTTTTTTCCTGGATAATTTTATGAAACTGCAACTAAATAGCACATGCACTGTCTGTGACCATCAGTATCCTGAGTCTAAACTGCAGTTAACCTCCACAAAACCTCATGCATCAAGCTCTGGGTGTGTTCTGTACCATTTCTTCCCCCCTCCTTTTTTTTTTTTTTTTTTTTTTGAGAATGATGAATCAGACTCATCATGGTATTCAATTAATTCCATACAGCTGACTCCTGAGGGAGTTTGTATCCAATGTCCTCTAACTGATGATCAATCATGCTCTTGTGGTTGGTACCCAAGGCAGCAGGCAGCAGGCCTGTGATATGCTCCAGGTTGTCGAACAGAATGTGTCCCCATCCAAGCAGGAAAGGTTCTGGTGACCTTTGATGGCATTTGAGAGAAGTCATTTGCTCTGGCTTTTCTGAGGCCATATTGATCTCTGCCCAGGATTCAATTTTAGACAAACAGGCGACATAATTTATGTAAACTGGGCAGGTAATTAAACTCTCCTCTCAGGCAAAAAGGTCAGAGCAGAATATTTAAAGTTTTATTTCTAAGTAGATGCAGTTAGCTAAAAAAAGAGTAAGAAACCTCACTGGGATTGTCATGTTGCCAACTGTTACCCTATAAATTATATGACCCAGATTATCTTCTTAAGAATAGGTCTGAGTTCTTTTTGCTGAAAAAGTTATAAAAGTCAAAAGCACTCATTAAGCACAAAGTTTGCATATTCAAAGTGACTGCAAGGTAGGAGACTTAGTGCTAGATTGTGATGAAACCTTTCAATAACTTTTTCAGAGTGATTTCTAAACAATATAAAGTTTAAATAGAAGTTGTAAGTATGGCATAAAGGATTTCCTTACCCCAGCCTGAATCATTTGAGAGTAATTTGCCAACATGATGTCCTACCACCTTTAAATTATTTGGTGTTCATTTTCTATAAACAAGAACATACTTTTCTATATTCACAAAATAACTATCAAGTCAGAAGTCATACTTCTACTATCATATCATATTATCCTCAAGCCCCAATTAAGTTTCTCCAAGGATTCTAAGAATAGTTGGATTTTTAAAAGTAGTAGCTGTTTTTAGATAGTATGTCTCTTTTGTTTATTTCAGTTTGAACAATTTCTCAGTCTTCCTTGTACTTTAATGACCTTGACATTTGTGAAAGATTACAGGCCAGTTATTTTGCAGAAGGTCCCTTGATTTGGGTTTGTCTGCTGTGTCTTTATTATTAGATTATGATATGCACCTTTGGTAGAATATCATTGAAATGATGCTGGGTCCTTCTCGTTCCCTGTCAGGTCACACATCATTTCCATTCGTCCCCTTACTAGCGATATTAACACTGACCATTTGATTAAGTGGACTCTACCAGGCTTCTCCATAGTAAAATTATCCCTTTTTCTTTTGTGGTTAATCAGTGTCTTGAAGGGAGTTATTATGTATGAAACTACATAAATATCCCATTATTTATCAACTTTCTATTTATTCATTGATGTACGTCTATCAGTGTAGACACTTGGATTCTTGTTTTATTCAACATGCCGTACTCCATTACTCTTATGATGTTTTGATGCTCTAATTGTCTGTGACTTGACAAATGGGAGCCCTTCTAGGTGGGCGCATGTGTCCTCTTCATATGTTCCCACCCATCTTTGAGCACTTTTTTTTACACTCCAGCCAAAAAAGGTGCCCCAGGTTCATTTTGTACTGTCCTTTTCCCAGACCTAGAACCAGTCATTTCTCCATGTAATTCTGAGTACTTTTCCTGAAAAACAGTACTTTTTAGAAACCAAGATTTGGCTGTTTTATGTGATCATGGCTATTGGAGTGATTATGCTTTTAGGCCCTTTCTGTGGACAGAACTAGGGAATGTGTGCATAGACCCTAGATATACATATATACACACTTACATCTTACTCATCGCTGTGAGCATCTATTTACACATTAAAGACCATGGGATTACATCAGCACCTCCAATTCCAGTTCTACACAATGGTGTTCATTCTGGTTTCCTCCCTTTGTATATTTTTAACTTCATTTTTTAATAGTGAGAATCCTAAATCCATTATCCTTAATGTATTTACTTATTTGATCATTTTCTCTGTAAACGAGCAATCCCTAGTCACAACTGCCACCGTTCACTTTTGCAAAGATCACCTGTTCACCCTGCTTGAGCTCTTACACCCTCCACTGAGCCACGGTCACAGCCAAACCCCAGTCCTTCCTGGGCACCTTCCTCACCTGCCCAGGCTGTGACACACCTTTCTGCTACTGTTGCTGTTTCTCTCCCCTCTGCATGGATGCCTTACTCCCCTGGCTTGAGCTTCAGTCCTCCAGGCTGGATGCCACTGCTGCCACCCCCCTGCATGGATTCCTTCTTCACCCTGTCCAGGCTTTGGCGCCCCGCATTGGGCCACCCTCTTCCCCTGTGTAGAAACCCTCCCCAGTCCTCTCAGACTCTGACGCTGTGCTGGGATACCCTCTACATCACTGCTTCCTCACCCTTCCTTGCCTCTGACATCCCATGCCTGATAGCCAATACTGCCATCCCCCTATATGTAGGTTCCTCTCATCCTGCTCAGGCTCCAGTAACCCTGCAGAGTAACACTCCCATGCAAATATCTTCCAGAAGTCAGTCAGATTCTGATATCTCATGGCAGGCTTCCCCTCTCCTGGGGTGCCCTCCAACACCTGATTGGGTTCCAGTCTGTGCTGGAGTTCCATGTGCTCCCTTAGGTGATTCCCCAAATGTTAACATTTTACATTAACATGGTGTATTTGCCAACATCGGTAAACTACAATTAATAGAACGTCATACTTTTTTTTAACATTACTGTCCTTTTCCTCTTCCAGGATCCACCCATCTAATCCAGGATGCCACACTGTATTTATTGACATATTTCCTTAGTCTCCTTTGGTCTGTGACAATTTCTCAGTCTTTCCTTGTTTTTCATGATCTTACATGATGGTGTCAGTGCTTCCGAGCTGCTCGAGTAATGTTTACTGAATAAATAGATGAATAATTATATATGAAAGTCTCTGATATATCAGTTTCTAATTATGGATTCTGATTACATCTAATTGTCTCTTTAGGTTCACAGGTGTTATTCACAAAGAACTGGCATTAAGTTCCTACAACAGAGAAGAGTCAGCCTTCTCTGTTTTAGCTGGAGACAGAAATTGTCTGCCAGTCCACTATGGCACATGGAGTCACCATGGAAGAGAGACCTTGGCTGGCTTGGCTGATTGGAAATTGGCCAGAGTGGATTTGCCACTTAGGATGTTAGCCAAAGCTGTATCAATTTGGTATTAGTCAAATCAGTAACACTGTGGCTATTGCTTCCAATAACCATCCCCTCTTCACTAACCAACCTACTGACCAATTTTTCTGTTCATTTAGCCTCATAGGTAAATGTGCTTCAGATATCTGGTTATAGCATACCTTTGAATGTTCAGTCCTAAATCTACATAAACTCATCATATTCTGTTCTGTAAATTTTTCATTAGCATTGGTATTATTATTATTGGACATGACTCCATCCCCAAGTCTAGTGTTAAGTGATTTTAATGCATTTTATTTGTTTTTGTTTACATTGTCTTAAACATATTTATTTGTAGCATCATGTTTTGGTCTAAAGTTGTAATCTTACAAACAGTAATGATAATCACATTTATGTGTAGAAGCCTCTATATCTGACAGAGAACTATCTCATATATTAGCTCCCAGGGGTCAGGAGAGTTGTAATACAAATCCACGTGCATTAAAAGATTTGAATGAGTTCATTACCAAGGTCCCTTGATCTGTGTAAGGACGGGTAATTACAATATACTTTGATGATAGTGATTATGAGGCCTTTTTGAAGATTCTCAATATGCTAAGGGATGAGAAAAATGTATCCCTGATGAAATCCACCCCTGAAAATATTTTGTTTCCTATGGCAGTGTAATGTATACTCCACCTGCCCCATCATCCCTAGCAGGCAGAGGCCACAGGGAATTTCGGCCTGGCAGGCTGTGGACTGGGAGTTCTAGGCAGGTGCCAGGGCAGCCTGCTTCTTATCCTTATCCTGAAACCAAGAGGTCACTATTAAGTGCATTCACGGGAAATGCCAGACAAGTTATAAGACAAACATTTCATGCTTTGGTGGCCAAGTCAATTGGAGTTACTAGAAGAATGATTGCTAAATCAGAATCACATGAAGTAGAGGCCAAGGTGAGAGGAGCTGGGAGGTGGGTTGAGAGTCTGGGAGCAATTTCAGAGCGAGAATGCAGATAAACGTTTTATCTCTGTCTATTTAAATGGTGGCATTTTATCTAGTGCTGGGAGCCTCTGCTCCGGACTTTCTAGGAACATTTAAAGCCATTGTTCTCAGCCTGGCTGGCTTCACACTAGAAACACATGGGTTGCTTTGGCAAATCTGCAGATGCCTGGGATCCACCTCCTGAGATGCCAGTTCAGTTAGTTTAGGGTTAGCACAGGCACATAGTTCTGGAAAGTTCTCTGGGAGACTTGATCAGCTGAGAACCAGTGATCAAGAAGAAATAACATTTAACCTACAACACTTATTAATTCTGTATGTTGTTTCATAAACCCACAGGTATTTTTGATGGCTTCTTGTGGAAGGCTGGTAATGAGTAAAGTCAGTCTACTCTGCTGACCTGATGCATCAGGAGGTCAGTGCAATGGCAGCGAAGAACTCTTGCTCTGGTCCATTTACTGTTAATGACTTGTGGTGCGATGAGTCCTTAGAGTGTGAACCCTTTAGGGACAGAAACTGTTTCAGGCAGGATCTGAATAGGGAAGAGGTGATACACTCAAATTGGGTACTTCAAAGAAAGTTTAAATATACATTTACAAACATGTTAGCTGAGAGCACAGAAACCCTAAGGAGTAATTACTACCGTGGGAGACTTTAGCTCTCCTGGGCCTAAAAGGGAAAAGGAAAGGTGAAGTTCCTGGAGACAGGTCAGGAGCAGAGGCTAGGACTCTCAGCTGAAGGAGGCACTCAGCCCCCCATCCATGCCAAAAAGATGCAGCAGTGGAACAAATTCCCTGACCACATCCTCTTGCTCTCTCCAACTGACCACTGATGCTTCCCATTAATCAGACCCAACCAAAATCCAGAAGGCAAGAAAACCCCTTGACTCAGTCCATGTAGGTTTACCTCACAGGACACAGCTCAGGGAGCCTGTGGGGAAGGTGGGAGAGTGAATCTGGAAGGGCAAATGAAAGAAAAAAAACACACAGGGACTGAGAGATTTTCATCTGTGTGACCCTTCCCCGCAATCCCTGCAGTGTTTGGTGTATATAATATTCTCATAAAAATGGAATTATTATGATCAATGACAGATGAGGTTATGAGAGAATGAGAAGTAACATTTGTCTGATACCTTCCGTATGTCAGGTGTCCCGTTTCATTTTATTGGCTTTTGTAAGAACTTGGTGGGATGAATTATTATCATTGCCACATGACAGTTGAGAAAACATCAAGTTAGAGAGGCTGAGTGACTTTGTGCAGGAGCACACGACCAGAGGGTGGTAGAGCAGTCATTCCAGCCCTGGCTTGGCTGACTTTAAACCCAATCTCTTTCCTTAAAACCATGCAGACCTTTACTCCAAACAGAGAGGTACAGGGCATCACCAGAGGAAATTTCTCTGTGACAAGGCAGATATTCAGTCCCATTTGTTACGTTCCAGGGCTCCAGAAGTTCAGGGCTTTTTCCTGCCCTCACAGAGTTACTCATCTCATATATTTCACGATCATCTGTGGCAAGATCACTGCACAGGTGGCCTAAGCTTTAAAGTAAAAGCCGTCATTATTTTTTCATTCACTCACTCATTCATTCATTTATTCATCTGTTTTTTTTCCATTTCTTTATTCACTCTATAGTTCTTGCCATTGTTCTAGGCTTGAGCAATACAGCCACAAATAATCTCAAGTCTATGATTATATAAGACTCACATTTTAGTGAGAGCAGACAAAGCAACAAACAGCTACATGATCAAGAAAAAAATGCATAGCAATAAGTATTAGGCAGGGAATTAAAATAGGTAATGGATGGCTAGGTCAACTTGGATGGTCAGGAAAGGCTCTTTTGAGGGATTTATAACTAAGCTGAAATCTTCATAGTTTGAAGGAATCAACTCTGAGAAAAATCAAGGGCAAGAGGATTTCCCAGAGAGAACAGTTAGTGGAGAAGCTCAAAGGCATGAATTCTAGGAAATGAAAGAAGATGGAAAAAGCTAACGTGTGGTGAGCTAGGAGAACACTTATGAGATATGAAATAGGGAAAGTGTGCACGGGTTGGATTATACAGGATTTAGTAACCCACTCAAGGATGATGAGAAGCCATCAGAAGGCTTAGAGCAAGGAAGTGGGTAGGGGTGGAGTGGGAATCTGATGCACAGTTAAAAGCATTACTCTAAATGCTGTCCAGATAAGAGACTGTCGAGGGAAGGAGTGGCATCGGAAAGATTTGATAGAGGACTATCGCAGGGATAGAGGGGGAAATGCTAGAGGGTTAGACTAGGGTGATGGTACTGTAGGCCGAGGGAAGAAGATAGACTCAGGCTGTGATTTGGAGGTAGATGGGTCAGTGGGACTTGCTGATTTATCCTACGTGAAAGATGTAGAAAAGAGTAAGGATAAACTCACTGAGATGAGAAAGATTAGGGAAGCAGATGGGGAGAAGTGAATGAGGATGCAAATCTGGGATTCCTTTTTAGCCACGTTGATTTTGAAATATTTCTTAGAAGCCTAAATGGAGGAGACACATTGACGGTTAGCTGTAGATCTCTGGAAGGTCACGGCTGGAGACACACTTTGTACTTACTTGTATCTAGGCCATATGAAAGCCTTAGGACTTGATGAAATCACTTAGGAAGAGGGTACAAAGAAAGAAGAGGCAGAATCTTGGCCAGAACTCTGAGGCATTCCAACATTTTGAAGGCAAGAAGAAGACAAGCCAGCAGAGAATGACAAAGACTCACTTTTCTAACGTGTGTCGAGACCCTGACATTTCAGGACAGAGAGGATTTTAAACATACAAAGAGAGTTCGTCACTGGAATCAAATTCACAAAGATGGAAGCACCTTTCTCTGCCCAGCACTACATTGTGAGGTAAAAGGGGGAATATAAATCCTTTTTTCATTTTCATAACAGCAGCTTATACTTGTAAGTACATGATTGTTTACAAGACTTTTTAGCAGTTTCTTTTTAGCAGTCCCCAGTGTGTGGGAATTCTGTACCACTATCCTCTATTTCTCATTTTAGAGAGGCTGCATGACTCTCGTAATTATTCTCCCTAAGGACAGGAAGGACAGCAGAAAACTGGGTAGAGCATCTGATGCCAGTTTCTTCCCACCCCACTGTTCTTTCCATCAGTGCAAATTCTTTGATTCTCCCTTTGAACCAGCTTCACAGTTGGCAGACAGAGTAGATTAACCGCATTGCAGATGGCAGTGCCTTCTAGCTCTCTCTATCCCAGAGAAAGTGGACACCTGGGATCTGACTTACTCAGGCTCAGTTAGATATGTGGTTCCCATATAGGGTATCATTTTACTGTGTCTCAGAACTCAGCGAACATTAGCTTTGAGAAATAGGGGCTTTGTTTCCAATTCTGGTCCTGCTATTCATTCAGTGTATGATGTCACATAAGTTACCTAACTTCTCTGAGCCTGTTTCCTCGTTGGTGAAGTGAAGATAATGTCAATCTGTAATGGGTACTTATTGACATGTATGCCTTGTATCCATTCTTTGTCCCCACTCCACGGTTACGGTAACATTCCCACAGTTTTGTTTTGATGGTACCACCCCACCCCACCATTGGTTCTTGTGCTCTGGATGAAATTGTCTCCATCTTTCTCTCCCCTCCAGGGTGCAAGCAGGTGATCTAGATCAAGGCTAAGCCAACCAGTACAATCTAGAACACTCCATCCCTCAGGCTTTGATGTTTGGCTTAGAGTGGGTCACATGATCTAAGTCAGGCCAATCAGAACCAAGAACATTTAATGCTGGTATCCTTTCTGAGCTGATGAAAGAAATAGATTCTCTTGTCTGCTAGATTGGGTGCTCTATTTGTGAGTTTGAGCTAGTGAGAGTGACCACAGAGATTCTGAGAAAAGAGTCTACCTGGAAGATGCCGATGGAGAAAAAGATTCCAGGGTATCATTTGAGACCTCAGTGGAGCCATGTCTGAGGCTCCCAAATTCTACCCCAAACTTGCAGGCAAGTTAGTAAATCATTCTTGTTTGAGCCAGTCTGAGCTGGGTTTTCTGTCACCCAAAAGGATAAGAGTTTAAATCGATAAAATTATCTTAAAGGGGTGTAGCAAGGATAAAATTAATAATTATGAAAAGCACTAATCCAGAGGAGACTCTCAATAAATAGAAGCAATTACTGTGATTTCATCTTCAGGCTTTTTTTTTTTTCCCCTTAATGTTACCCTCTTTCCGTAATAATGATTGGAGTGACTACTCCACACGTCGAAAGCTATACAGAGATTGGAGCCGAACCAGGTGCTGCAGGTATTTTCAAAAGTTCAAAACATCAAGCCAAAATGCCAATTACTCTAACATAGACTGAATATTCATCATCAGAAGTACACACGCAGACATCACACACACGCACACAAATGTACAAGACTCTATAATTCAGTCTCACATCCAGCAAATATGTAAGTCTCCCCAGGGTGAAGAAGAAAAGAACAAAACTTGGCCTGTCCTATCAGATAAATTCAGTGGCGTGTCCAAAGTAGATTATGTTAATTCCAAGAGTAATTTTTCATATTTGCAATGTAATATATTACTTGATAAGATTGTGAAACCTTCTGACAGCTTATTAGCCAGTGCCATTAAAATCAGATGTCAACTTTATCAACTTCTGTCAGTGAAATTAGCAATGCAACAGTCTCCAAGGGATGGAGGTTCAATTTGTGTTGGATAATGGTATGAATAATCACTTGGATTTATATAACACCTTCTCCCTGAAGGGTTTGAAGAGTTTACATACATCTATGCTCACAATAGCCCCCGACAGAAAGAAGGGACCAACTTTGTTGCCCCTGTGTGGCTTGTGGTCGCCTTAATGCTTGGAGTTCGTGAAGCCGGTGCCCACAGCCGGCTTGCATCCACCCGGCTACTCTCCTTGCAGCCAGGATATAATGCCACTAGGTGCGGAGAGACGCCTATATAGACGAGACTAATAATAATGATTAAAAAAAAGAGAGTGGAGTGCTTTTCCATTTTATTATACCAAAACATTAAACTGTAGCTATCATTAAGAACAACCAATCACAGAGTGACCAATCGCCATGTTTCTAAAAGTTAATGTACAATACAATTTGAAGAAATGGAAAGCAAAGATGCAGACTATTAAGAGACCTTATAGAAAATCGAGGTCAGTGCCCATATTGAAGCATCATACATTTTGGTCACCGTTTTTACGTTTTCTCCCAAGCGTCTGTTCATCCTCCTGGTTATAGAGTTCCGGTTTTCCTTTGGGAGTCATGTTTTTCCAACCTCTGTCCATGCAGTTTGAGTGGGATGAAACTAATCCTGGTTCTCGGAGTGGGGACCTGATCCAGACTTCCTGATGACAGAATTCTATCCCCCTGGTTTCCCCTGCCTTAGAGATAAGCATGCGATCCCAACAGGGCAGTGAGAGAAACAACTGCAACTTTCCCTGAAGCTGTCAGGAAAGAGATTTCCTGTTTCCATTCAACTTGCTAATCTGGTAAAATAAGAGCCTGAAGCCATATTGCTCCTGTATTAGAAGTGCCTGCCTGAGAATAAAGCCATTGTAGGGGACAGAGGAGCTACCAGGAAAAGGAAGAATATGATTTTCTGTGACCCCACTTTAGCTTCTGGGTCCAGCTGTGTGTGAACCCGACCCTTTTATATGAGCCAACTGAATGGGCTTTGAGCATTTGTTAATCAAAGAGATCTTAGACGTGTGATGCTAAATAAGCCATATGTGCCATGGGGTACTATTTAACCTAAGGTTGCTTTTCTTTAGGATAGATATGTAGCCAGGATGGGCCAGTGTTTGCTGTGGTAACAAATACTGCAGAAATCTCAGTAGTATAAAACACTAATTTGTTATTGTTTTTCCAGCTTAAACACAAGCCTATAATAGTTGGACCAGAGGTTCTGTGCCTTCTCACTAAGGGTCCCAAGCTTGGTGGAACAGTCATTATTCAAAGCATTTGTGATTCTTACATCGTAGGAACAGAGAGAGAGAGAGAGAATATAGACTTTTAGAGCTGCCACTTGAAAGGAGAATAAATTACTTGGAATAAATAACTTACTAAATCTCTGGCTTTTAATGCATAAAACCCTAGAATTTCAGGAGTCCACGTAATTTTAAATCTCTATAGTCACCAAACAGTTCCTTGACACAAAAGGTACCTAAGGAGTGTTATGACCCCTGTTTTTTAGCTGTTAACAGCTCTAAGAGACTTTCTCTGGCTACAGAATTACCCATTCCGCCAGCTGTCCTTTGGATTCTTCCTGCCTAACCACTCAATTTCCTCTTATGGCCTAGTGAAATCAAGAGGAGTCTCTCTGAACCTCTACATCTCAGTAAAAGGAAGAAGTGAGGTAGTTCTATAGCAGGATTTCATTCTGGACTCAGCGTGGAATCCTCAGTTATCTTTTCCCAAATCATAAAGTCACAAGTTTCCTCTTTTCATCAAGAAAATGTCTCCACTCCCCTCAGCTATCTGCCTGAAGTGTGAGGCACTGCTAAAGTCTGTTTATACACTAAGGGGCAACTCCCTGAATATACCCTGGATTCTATGTTAGATGGGAAAATCTCCTTTTGTAATTACACATCCCTAGCTAATTATGGCATAACTTTAAGAAGCATTTAAACACTGGATCAAATGAAAAATAGATATCATATGTAGAATGATAACGCAGATAATCTTTATGCAATGTTTGGTCATTTCTTAAAGAGGAGATAGAGACGAAGAATTAAAGCAGGGCAAAATTTTCCATCAGATTGGCTGTGAGAGCTGTACGGAGTTTGTACATAGAAGCTAGCCAGCAATGAGCAAAGTCTGTAAATGAGAACTTACTTGAAGATGGAAACTAAGAGAAAGAGATATGAACCTATTTCTACTCAAGTCAATTTCGGCAGAGAGTGGCTAAATTCTCACCTCTCCTGCTTTCGTTTCAGAAGACACAAGGAGATTATATTTCCCATCCACCCTTGCAGTTAAATTGTAGTCACGTGACTACTTTTAAAATAGTCTATGTGCTTATATGTATATATAATATATACATATATATATATAAAGTTAAAAACAAGCAAACAAAAGGGCAAAACTAATCCACATTTTTAAGAAGTGAATGTTTAGTTTGTAAATGGAAAAACAGAAACAAAGAAAGGATTTCTATGGAATTCAGGAAAGTAGGTTTTTTTTCTTTTTATCAACAAAATGAGAAGACAACTTACTAAATGAGAGAAAATATTTGCAAATGATATGTCCAATAAGGGGTTTATATCCAAACTATAGAAACAGATCATACAACTCAATATCAAACAAACAAACAAAAAACCCCCCAAACAACCTGATTAAAAATGGGCAGAAGACTTGGATAGATATTTTTCCAAAGAAGACACACAGATGGCCAACAATCACATGAAAAAATGCTCAACATCACTAATCATCAGGGAAATGCAAATCAAACCTACAATGAGGTATCACCTCATACCTGTCAGAATGGTTATGATCAGAAAGAACACAAATAACACATGCTGGTGAGGGTATGAAGAAAGGGGAACCCTTGTACACTGTTGATGGGGCTGTATACTGGGGTAGCCACTGTGGAAAACAGTATGGAGGGTCCTCAAAAAACTGAAAGTAGAACTACCGTGTGATCCAGCAATTCCACTCCGGTGTGTGTGTGTGTGGGTGGGTGTGTATACATATATACAGACCCACCCACCCACCCACACACACCCATATGACTACTTTTTGAACAATGGCATGTGAACAGAAATAGTGGACACTATTTGGAAACTAACCATTAAACTTCCTGACTAATCACTCATTCTCTGTGTCTTTCGATGGTAATTGTGGAAGTCATATATTGAGAATGGTGGCATCAGAAGTTACTAGGAGCTGGAATCACTGAATCATTGCTTAAAGGAGAGCTACTCAGAAGAGCTGCAGATCTCTGTAGACCCATGCAGTGAGTAAGAAATAAGCCTAAGCTACTAAGTTTTTATTTTTATTTCTTATAGCTAGTGTGGATTTCCCCTCTAATATATAAGAACATGTGGACACCATGTCAACCATTTCATAGCAATTGCTACCTTGGAATACAATGACATAGGAGCACTAAAAAGAACATTTAAATCTAAGTGGTCAGAAAAGTCTTCCTAGATAAAGTGCCAGTTGCGCATTTTTGTAGCAGAAGGCAAACAGAGAATGCATGCTGCAGAGGGGACAGCACGTAGGAGGCCACACAGGTATGAGCGTAACGCGAGGGGATTTGGGAAATTGCTGGTTGAACCATGTAAAAAGAGAATATATTATCTCCTTTCCCATATAGGGATGTAATGATGCTTTTTAGGAAATGATTATCATTCCCTTTTTGCAGAGAATGAAATAGAGAAATCCAATAGCAAACAAACAAACAAACAAAACCCCAGCAGGGTAATATGTGATGAACCTAAGGACTTGAACCCATGTCTAGGAAATTTGTGATGCAGTGGTGTTTGGGACATCACAAACAAGAAGGCTCTTAGATTCTCTACCCTTGGTACACGGTATTTTTGGTTAATCTTTATTCCAGGCATAAGTAGTTTCTTCTTTTCAGACTGTCCTCTTGAGATTGCAGCCTAGAAATAGAGAGCTTATATCTTACATCCATATTAGCGTCTGTATTAGTTCCCTATTGTTGCTATAAAAAAGTACCACAAACTTTGTGGTTTAAAACAACACAAATTTATTATCACCCAATTCCGGAGGTCAGAAGTTCAAGTCTTGCTCTGTTAAAATAAAAAGTATCAGTAGGCAGTTCTGGTTCCTTCCTTGAGGTTCTCGGGGAGAATCTGTTTCCTTGTCCTCCTAGCCACATTCTTTGATTCACTGCCCTCTTCCTCCATCTTCAAAGCCAGCAGTGTTGCCTCACCTTGACCATTGTTCAGAAGTCATGTCTCTCTTTGACTACAGAAAGTTGAAAGTTTCACTGCTTTGGGGGCTCCATGTGACTAGATTTAGTCTACGCAAATAATCCAGGACACTCTCTACATCTCACAGTCCCGGGAATCAGGCATCTTTGGGGGTGAAAGGACATTGTTCTGCCTACTACAGGGTCTAAAGTCAGTGTTCCCTATGAACTTGTGTATATAGTCAAAATTACCCTGAAAACCACTTAGTAAGTAGATCAGATCATTTTAGACATGGACATATTAACTCTCAGTGGCCCCCACCTGCCCAGTTTTCACTCTGTGTTGCCACAGTCATTTTCTTTGTTGGGCACTGGGCAAAGCCATTGGTTATTACCAGGAGCCATAATGTTTGGAAAAAATATATACATACATATTACTCAAACACTAGAATTACACTCAGTACAGCGAAATCCTCATGAGAAATCCATATGAAAGGCCCTTGCAAACTGAGCTCACCAAAGAAGCAGCCAGTCATGCCTCCTGACTCATTTATACCCAGTCAAATATTTGCATGGCGCAGCCAGCAGAATTACCCGCACTCTTTCATCATCTTTTCTTGCCTAAAATACAAACCTGATGTACCTCTACTGAATAAACAGGATTTTCACTCTGTGCATCTCAGTACACAAAATGGCATACCGAAAGGAAAATGACAGGGATGTGAAATCCTTGCATAACGTCACCTTTGAAGCCACTTCCTTCTTTGACCTCAGAGACCCTGAGTAGAGTCTCCATCTTTGTCTCTAATTCTTGAGGCAAATCTTTCCCATCCAGCAGTCTTCCTCCTTCCCATACTCCTTCCATGTAGTACTTTTCCCCCTATAGCAGCAGGGAGTTCCTGTCTTTCCTGTAGGTTGGAGTCTAAACTCAACGTTTAAAATGAAATTGTGTCCAATAAAAATTACCATGGAAGTCCTACAGAAACAAGCGCTATTTTATGTCCTCCAGCCCCCAACATTGACTCAGGTTGTGCATGCTACTGATACTCTACAGCTACTCTCCCCATCTCCCAGACAATGGCATTTCCTTCCTGAGCACCCGAGTGCTTTGTAGAATCGTCCCAGGGACCTACTTGGGGAGTCTTGCTTCCTGCACCCCTGAGCCAGAACCAGTTCACTTACAACTTCCCCTATTTTCTGAAAACAAACCCTCTACCTATCTTTATTCCTGTCCTCATGATTCATGCTCAATTTTTTAAAATGCCGTCTTCTCATAAACACTAGATATCAGAAGACTAACTTACAGGAAGAAGTTGTGATTGCCTCAAGAATGTTTTATTTATGTTACATGCAATCTTTGAAGGTGTCTGTATGAAAATGTGCCACTGTTTCAAAACACAGTAATCCTTGTAGGTGTAAGCACAGCGCATTTGGCTGTCTTGGGCCATCAGAAGGGAATGGAGAATAAAAGTGGTACAGCAAGGGCTTTGCTGCATAGCACAAATGGAAAATACGATAATGGGAACAGGATAGGGTTAAATGTGGGGCATCTTTAATTAGAGTTAATCTCATTCAATGGTAATTTTTTAGTAGAAGACTCTTCTGAGCTGACTCTATTCCAAGAGAAATGTGCATATGCATGTGATTTAATACATTGCCTATGATTCTATGAGAATTATAATTTTTGAAGTGCACGCATGATTCCCATGAGTTAAGAACTTTTGATCAAGTCTACCTTATCACTTGGGATAGGATTTGCTTGAGAATTCTGTGTTGCAATCTATAAAAATACTTTCCTAAGGCTCCAAGATTTATGAGTATAAAATTCTGAGAACATAAGACTGTTGCATAATAATTCAGCCAAAAACACAATCCAAATACATTTTCACTTGAATAATGCTTTGGAAAAAAATCTGATAAAGTCTCCCTTGATGTCCGCATGGATGACGTTTTGACAAATGTTGCCCAGGATGACATTATTGGCAGATGAATTGTAGAACGAGTTGAGTGGCCATACTTGAAGAATATTAATAATGGCCCCATATCACAGGGGAGAAATGTCTGAAGTGGAAAGTGAGGACTAAGAACTATTTGACAGTTTTGTCTGTCATGTAGGAGGGAGGCATATGAAATATAAAGATCATACAATTCAGAAATGTCCTTAACAAATCCAAAGTCTGGAAGAAACCAAAGAGGTGAATTAGAAAGTTAAAGTCCCACATTTACGATTATGACATGAATTACATTAATGGAAATACATTAAGAGATTGCCGTTTTCCTCATCTTCCGACCACTTCTGAGGATGCCATTGGCAATTCTGCTCAAGAGATGTCAATGAATTTAAGCAAGTGCAAATGTGAGCATCCAGTATGGTAGGTGGAGTGGGGCAAGAGTAGAATTAGTCTAGAAATCATAAAGATTGGCTTTAGGAAATGAGGGACTTTTTTCAAGAATAAAGAGGACTACGGAGAGAGAGAAATCTGATCTCAAATGCTTGGGGAGAATCTACATCCTGAGTGGCTCCTGATGGCAAGCCTCCAGCTTGTCCACGGAAGTGATAAGGAGGTACTTTTCGTCTGTTCTGAGGGAATAAAAGTCTACGCTCTGTTCCTCATCATGTAATAACTTGTCTGGGTATCTCTTGGTCTCTCATTATGGTTTTGCATGTAATTACAGGATTATCATTGGCCAAGTTTGCTAATGAAATAGTGTTGACCTTCTGTGGGTGGTTAGATTGAGGATGCGTAAGCTTCCTAGGAACTTACAACTCTAAAACTACGTATCTGTGGTTTCTTGTAAACCTTAAAACCTTAGTCAAGTAAGGGGGACTTCTATCTAATGGTGACCATTGGCAATAAAATAAGTAATGGTTCCTGTATTTCAGTAATTATTGTTCTGCGGTCTTGATATAGAACATACTAGAGTTATTTAGAGCCAGGCATTGATAAGTATTTCTAATAAAATAACTATTATTTGTTGAATGCCTGTATAGGCCCGATGTTTATATAACACCTGTAAGGTAGACATGACATTATTTTCAACGTATAGAATTTACATAAAAGGGTCAATGACGTACAGCAAGTACATGATGAAGGTAAGATTCGAAGTCCAGGTGCTTAATCAATCTGCTACTTTAATTTTTCTGGGACTCAAATTTCCTGGGGCTCTAATATGTTGGGTGTAGCGTACATAGTCTTTAGGAGTCTCTACTTTGGTCCATTTATTGTGGATCATTTTTTCTGCTTGAATCCTTTAGACTCTAATAGGACCAATACAAATGCCTGACAAACATTTGAAAAGCAAACATCAGTGTGAAACATATAAAGGCGTTTAGTGGGCTCTCAGGAGTTTTCCTAAATGGATCAGAGGAAGCTGAGAGGCGGCCATCTAGCTGACCATTAGCACACACTTTTAAGAGTCACAGATGTGATGCTCTATAAAGTAGATTTGCATTTGTTAAAGGTCACTCTCCACTGAGTATTTGCACTTATGTCTAAGACACAAGAAGGCCACTTTACCTCATTCCTCCAATTTGTCTGTTCCATGATCAATATCAGAGTCTAGACGAGAACGACTGCAGAATCTTGCTGCTGCTTAATTTCCCATAAGAGTAACTGGACTTCCTGAAATACCTCGGGTGGGCAGCAGAGACAAGTGCACTGGAGTGACAAATGTCCTTATGCTGCCTTAAGATGTACAATTAGCAGAGCTGAATGCTTCCTGTTATTCTTACACACCATTCTACTGAAATCTTCCAGCAAAATATTTATTTACAAAATAAAGAGAATACTACAAGAGTGAGTCATAGAGCCCTGCATTTGAAGAAAAGTCAAAGATGTACGTGGCATTTCACACTCTGTCTAGCAAAGGCCCGAAAGTCTGCCACTCCTACGGGGCTTCCTATCTCTGGTAGGGCCTCTTGTCTCCCATCTGAAAGTTCTGCTCAGTCTCAGGATCAAGCATCAAAGTTGTTTTATTCAAAGGGCTTAAAATGGCTTCACAGGAGTCCCTGTAGGGACACAGACTGAGTTTCTCTTGCTTCTGGTCCTACCCCACCTTACATCTTCAGTCCTAACAACTGGGCATCTGCCTTGCCTGAGATCACGTTCTAATTTATATATATATATATATAAACATATATATATGTTTTAGGTACTTACCTCTTTTCTTTTACCCTGTGTCTGCGTCCCTGTGCCTTTGAAGACTAGATCCTTGGGGCCCTAGGTCCAACTACATGTGGATATTTGTTCCACTTAACAAAAATGTATTGAATACCTATTACATGCTAAGGGGCTGGGAAACACAGTGGTGGACAAGATAGACACATTTTTCTGCTCTCATAGAGCTTAGAGTCTAGGGGAAGGAGACAGCAATAAACATATAAATTAAATAAACAAGATGGCTAAACGGTATCCCTTTGAGGAGGGTGCAGTTGAGCAGATACTCAGTAAGCTAAGGGAGCAAGAGTACAAATGAGTAGGAGAAGCTATTCAAGGTGGAGAGCCGTGAAACTAAAAGTGAATCGGGCAGCCTGTGCTTGGTGTGTTTGAGAAAAGTCATAAGAACAGTATAGCATCAAAAAGGGCAGAGTAGGAGTGAATGAGGCTGGAGGTGTAGTCCAGGGTTCTGATCAATTCAGTAAGTCTTAGATGGGTTTCATGTTTTGTGCTTTTTAAGAACACAGTCAGATTTGAGGTCAACTGATGTAGAACCCTGGAGGCCACAGTACAGATGTTTTATTACTTCCATCAGTGATAGAAGCCTCTTGAGGGTTTTGAGCAGTAAAAGGAGGGCCTGATCTGAATCAGATATTAAACGCACCACTCAGCTGCCGGAATAATGAGGTATAGAGAGGCAGAAAGTGGAAGCAGAAATACGAGTTATGATGTTGATGTTGCAGTCTAGGGAATGGACCGCAGTCACTTGACTGGGTCACCAGCAGTGGAACTGGTGAAAAAAGGTTGGATTAAGAATATGTTTTTCTAGCAAAGCCAACAGGAGTCTCTGATGGACTAGACGTGGGATGCGAGAGAAAGAAACGGTCAAGGATGATTTCAAGGGTTTTGGCCTGAACAAATGGATAGACAGTATTGCTGTTCCTGAGATGGGAGGGAAGTATATTTCAATAGGAGATAGAAGTCAAGGGTTCTGGTTTGGACAGATTAAGTTTGAGCTGCCCCATTAGCATGATTGTGGAGGCATCCAGTAGGTAACTGGATCTGTGTATCTGGAGCTCAGAGGTGGGAGACTTAAACTGAGAGTCACCAATGTATAGAAAAGTACTTCCTAATCTTTTTCACAACATGGCACATTTAAAAGAATAATAACTTCTTTGCCTTTGTTAGTATGAAATGGAAAAATATCATTGGCTGCTGAGAAGAGTGAATTAACTTGTGTTAGCTGTAACAGATCCCTGCACATAGATGATACTCGACTGTTAGCTGTGAGTAATCAAAACATATCAGATTTACCTGATTTTTTTTTCCTTGAAAGTCAAATTATTATTAAATAATCCAGATTTAGTTCAGCCTGAAATTTCCCTTCTTGAAAGCACTAGGAAAGGCACATTTGGAGAACTGCACAAGTATGAAGTATTGTTTGAAAGAGTGGACTCTTGGTTGTTCTAAGTTGAATAGGTCTGAAAGCACTGTGTCAACACTAAAGTACGGTATAAAATATTATGTGGCACTAAAACGGCAATAATTATCAGGGAAAGTGAAAATGAATCCAGAGCAGGAGGATCCCTTTTGAGTATTCACCTGAGTGTATCTCCCTTGATTTGTATTCCTAGAAGGAAGAACGTGAAGGCCTCTGTGTTTAAGACATATTGACTCCCTTCTGCATTTGCATATTATGGATTGCCACTAACATGCACTGAGTGGAAATCTTTATGAAAAAAATGGTGCTGTTGCAGCAGGCTGTGCTATGGCAGCTTTATTCACTCTTTTCCTGAGGATTTCGGCCTTTCAGGCTTGAGATAAGAAAAGAAAAAGTAAATATTTCAAGTAAATAGCCTAAAATTGCCATATTAAGACAACAAAAAATGCAATGCAGGGATCTTGTTTGGCCCTGATGCACATAAACCAATTGTAAACAGACATCTTCTAGACAATTAGGGAAATATGAATATGGACTGTGGGTAAGATGAAATTAAGTGATTGCTGTTAGTTTTATTAGATGCATTACTATCATGGTGTTAGGGAAACCATACAAACAAAACATGACCTTATCATTCAGAAATTCATACCAAAGCATTTACACATGAAATGACATGGCATCTGGGAATTGCTTTAAGCCAATCCAGCAAGCAAAGGAATAAACAGAATCCGAGGAGGCACTCATAGGTAAGAAGTGGTGTCAGCAAAATTAGGATTATTGTTGAAACCGACTGTCTTGTTACAGAGGGGTTCGTTCGAGTATTCTTTTTTATGTTAGAAAAGTTCTACAATAAAATTTCCATGTAAAGGAATGAAGTCATCCTGGGGGTGTGGAGGAGCTTCTAGAAAGCCTTCATGAACAATGAGTACTTTTGGAAACATCATAAGCAACTCATGCCAAGAAGCGGACTGTTGTGCTTCACTCTGGAACCCACTCCTTGTCTAAGTGTGACTGAGAGATTAAATCCAAACGTGTGATCCCAGCACAAGTGATGTATTAGGAAAATTGTAGTTGGTTCTAATTCATAGAAGGGGAAGTGGGAAGAAGTGACGAGAAACAGACAGCTGGCTTTCAATCTCCAAAGATAACTTGAAAGTTAAGCTTTTCTCTGGTTGATCCTTTCTCTCCTACCCTGGCTCCTACCAATGACTCTTGAATGTCCTGACATTCCGTAGACTGGTTTATTTAAATATGTGTAAGTGTATTTTATATGTATGCTCAACTCCTCTGTCAGGGCATGCAGACAAATCATTCATCCAAAGCTGTGGGAACACTTGAAGTTTCCAGAAATGGCAGACAGAGCTAAAAAGGATACTACTGATAGCTGATTCATTCATTTATTGGTTCAGTCATCCATTTAACCAAATTTGAGTGCCTATAGGTGCCACGTACTATGGTAGGCAACTTGGACTCGAATGGTGAATCACTCATGGAGTTTACAGTTTAATGACCCAGAGACTCCACATTTTGTTATAAATGAAGGAAGGCATAGAAGACCGAAGAAGGTAAATCATGACTCTGGTTGTGTGTGTGTGTATTTGTGTGTGTGAAATCACACACTAAGGAAAAACATATATTCATACAACCACTGCAAAAAAAAAACGAATGTTTTTAACTTCATCTCTTATATCTGGCTTCCCCTGTTCTCTCTCACCAGTTGTGACCTACATTTGCATTCTACCTTACAGTGAGACCAAGCTATTTTTCTATTTCCTAAATGTGTCACCTAATTGGATGTCTCCACATCTGTTTTCCTGCCTCCTCCATACTCAAGAAGACCAACTCTCTTCACTCTCCAAAACCTAGAGTACACGCCACCACCTCTCAGTCTTGCTCCAATACTCCTTTCTTGCTACCCAGAAGAATTACATCTCCCTCATCTCTTTTCTCATAGCACTCTGTTCAGATATGAGCCGTCACACTGAAGACCTGTGTTGTCATCCTTTTTGTTTGTTTGTATGTCCAGGTTTCATGCTGCACTCTGAAAGTCTCAAGGCAGAGTTCGCACATGCATCCTTGTAACATCGATGCCTAGGACAATGCCTGACTCATAGTAGGTCATCAATAATATATGTTAAGTAAACGAATGGATAAATTAATGAATCATATAAATGAGCCTTTTTGATATAAAAGTTTAGTTCCCAGAGAGCGGTATACATCAGTTCTTTTAGCCAAAGTCACTGGATTTCAAAATGGGAAGAGATCCTAGAGATTATCTATTCCAAAGCCACAATTTAGCTTTGGAGTCCATGGCATAATGGCCTGGACTTTCCTGGTTGGCACAGAATGAACTGCCTTGTTATGCTTTGATTGCTCTTCTGATTCTGTGTTAACAGATTCAGAAAGAAAGTAGGAGGGCCAGAACATATGAGAGGGAGGGGCAGGGAGAAGCCAAGGCAAAGTTAAACATTTACAAAGGGGCTTATCTGCTGGGGGAAAATGGTCACTGACTGTCCTAATGACCTCTCCGTTTAATACCGCGGGCCCCTCCCCCAACCCCTGATCCTCTTACTCTGCTCTGCTTTTGGTTTCCCCCTGACACTTACTAACTTTTAACACGCGATACCACTTATTTACTGACCATGCCCATTGCTGAATGTCTCCTGGTCCTGACTCGGTGCTCCTTTCGCTCTACATTCTTACCTCACAGGTTTATTATTTTCACAGCAAGCATTGAGGTTTAAGAGGCCATAGAGCATAATGCTTTAGAGCAGTGGAGAAGGACTTGTTTTCACACTTCCAGTTGCTCATGGGTCTCTGTGTGGTCCTACTGGGCACAACTAGTATGCAGCCTACATCACAGGTACTTTATCAGGTGGGTTCAACACCACCAGAACTGCTTTATGCCCTGTTCACTCAGATGGATCTGCTGGTCACCCTCTTGCATGCCCGATGAATAGCAAATTACTATAAAATGTCCTAGTCCTTACTCTCAACTTCTGTACTCATCCCTTCACACACTGGTTACAGGTCAGGGACTGGAACCAGACCCCAGACCCCATTTTTGACTCCAGAGTCCATTGGCCTGGGTTTGAATTCTAGCTCTACTTTTTTCCACTGTGCTTTTCTTGGTCTCAATTTCCCCCTATGCAAAGTGGGGAGAATTGTAGCAGCCCCCATTGCGTGTTGCAGTAAAAATGACAAAAGTTTATGCACGTGAATGGCTGAGAACAGTGCCTGGCGCGGAGTCAGTATTCAATAAATGTCAGCTCTTATTGTTACCACTTGACCTTTCCTCAATCAGGAACTCCCCCTTCATCTCGTGGTTACTGAATTTCACAGTCAAGAGCGTCCTGGGAGTGCAAGAGAAGGTGGCGGTGGGGGGTTTGGAGGAGGGCAGCAGGACAGCTGTCTAGAAACTGAGATAGTCGCCCTTCCCTCCTCTTTTCTTCTAAGTAGCAGAGGGGGGGCCTCCAGCAGAGGAAGGAAAGAGGACCCATCGCCCTACATTTGAATGGCTGAGGATAAAAAGAGATACTTTTCTTGGCTTAGAGATTCCTGGTGACTCTCTCCATTCTGCAATGAAGTTTCCACTTCTGGGTAAAACTCGGCTTGTCCCAGAAGCGGTGAGGAAGTGGGTAAGGTGAGCACTTGAATCGTTTTCCGGAGAGTTCGGAACCCCAGGCTTCATCCTAACTTTATAGGCATTTCTTGGCTTGAGTTAGCACCCGTTTGGGGAGATACTTTTTTGAGCTGCTAGTTATGTCCTGAGAGGCAGTGATGCGAGTGTCCTGGAGGATGGTGCTTTTCCATCCTGGGTAAACATCTATTTGTTGAACGCATTTGTTTGTATAAGCCTAGCCCACTTCCTAAAGAATATTTAATAAACACATCACTTTGACATATTGAACATTTAAAACGGATAGAAGAGAAAAGTCAAGCAACAAATGAGGAAGAAATAAATTCTGCTTACTAAGCTGATTCGCTTAATTGAACTAATATTTGAGGGATGGCTTGACTAAAACTATACACTTACACATATTTATGCTATAAACTCTTGCGTAGTGCTTACTATATTCTAAAGCACCGTTCTAAGGTTTTTATGTTTTCACTAATTTAATCCCCTCAGAGTCACAGAGAGGTAGCAAGATTATCTCTGTTTAGAGATGAAGCAATTGAGATACAAGTAGGCTAAAGTAGTAGTAAGTGGCAGAGCTGGGATTTGAACTCAGATAGTCTGGAGCCAACACCCTGGTTCTTAATCATCATGCCATACAGGATGGTTAGAGAGCCATTTAAGGCAAAGTGTATAAAAAAAGAAGTATAACTGTTTGATCGTCAGGTAAAAAGAGGTGGGCCACTTGGTATGTGTGATGTGCAGTTCTGGTTGAGTTACTGTCTGTCTCTGGACCTTAGTTTACCAACATCTTATAAACTGAGTTATTTGCTAAGACTCTTCTTGGGGGCTCTTCTCGCCACCACACACTAGGCTTTTCTGCCTCTAGTTACCACTCCTGTTTCCTTCTCAGCCACTCTGCTTTGTGTCCCCATCTCTCCTTTACCTAGCACCTCCTATCTGTCCTGATCACCCTCATTTATTGCCTACTTCTGCTGCAACAGGCTGGAAGGAACATTCCATGTTGTTTCTGCATTAAAGACAATAAATCCACCAGGCACAATCCTAGGAGAGAGAAAAAACGTAAGGATTCACAAATGGGGCAAAGTTAAAGGCCACCTACCTCTTCATTATGTCAACTCTTCCCTTCCCCTACCCCCAATACAGATGTCGTAGAAAAGTCCAGGATCAAAGGACAGTGGAAAGATGACTTAAAGAAAACCCTAAATTATAAGATCCTCCAAAAACTGAGACTGTGCCTGGTTGATTCACTGATACATCCCCAATGCTCTACATAATAAACACTCAGTACACATTTGTATTCTAAAGAAGGCCACCCAGTTCCACTCCTGTCCTATGCATAGTTCCACCTTTACAATCACTTTCAATATATGTATATTATGTGGAGTTTGAAAGCCACTTTATATCCATTATATTGTATATTTGCAATGATCTCACTTAATTCTTCCTTGGCTCTAGTGCACCAAGATAAACTCAGCTCACTTCCTATTTTTTAAGGGGACGTCCCCCGGCAACAGTGAAAACCTCTTTCCCCTGAAGCAGGTCAGGATTCAATACAATAAACTTTCTTCTGAGAGCCGAGTGGGTATTGGGCACTCAACCCAGGCACTAAAAAGCAAAGGAGAACAGAACAGCCAACAACCACTGCAGGTAGCAGTGACTTGAATGTCTGGGAAAGGAAGATACCACAAGAACGTCCTTTTCCTTAGTCAATGAAGCACTGAGAGCATTTGAAGAATTGGACTTGACTCTTGTGGAGGACTGACCACAGTTGAGTGGAAGCCTCAAGATAGTCTGTCTTGGTATTAATGATGGCGGAGAAGGAATTTTGGATAATTACTATGGCACAGATTGGAAGTAAACAGTTTGGTTTATTCCAGGAAAATATCAGCCTTGTTCTCCCTTCCACTAACAATGGCTGAGGGATGGACAATGATGGATGCTAAAGGTGAGTAAGGAGACTTCTACTGAATTATTTGATGTAACTAGTCATGGAGACTTACTCAATAAAAGCTTTGTTTTAGAGTGACTTACCTGCCCTCTGACTTATTAGAAATATGATTTAAATAGTCTCTATTAATTGTAAGCACCCCCACTTTAAAGCAGAGACTTGGATGGGAGACTTTAGTAGGCAGCTGTAGACTTGATTCAGTCTGTGCTGTTTTGGAAAATGGAGAATGACATCAAGTAATGCAGACGCTTACTCATCCTGAATCAAGACCCTGAAAAGATGGGAGGTTGCGGCAGGAATTATTTTTCAAAGGATCATCCTAATTCTCCATGGCTAAATCAAGGTGATGGAGGACAGGGTTTTGTGAACTGTTCTGCCATGATGAAATTCAACTATGAAAAAGTGATTTTGTAGGTTTGGGTCTAGTTTTACAAGAGATATCCCACTCATGAAGTGTTGATAAATAAGAGAACACGCATTTTCTGATGCCTATGATGAACTAGGGGCTGTGTGGTTATAAGCTGATTTAATGCTTAAAATTCTTCTGTAAATGATGTAACGGGTGTTCAAAGCAATTCTGTAACAACTTACCCCGGGGTCAAGCAGCTGACAATATGTGGTGGAGTTAGCATTTGGACCCTAGGATGATTAGCCAGTTTCATTACCCCACACTCAGCCCTAGGACCTCTACGTGACCAAGTTTGCATCTCTTTCTCCTTTAAAGATGCCCAGCTAAATAAAGGTGCTCAATACCTAGCAAAAGTAGAATGAAAAGAATAAAAGCAGAAGATATTCCATTTTTCTGCCTTCCCACCCAGCAAAGTGTCAGTCCTGGAACCAAGTTGCAATCTGTTGCCTCCACTCTTGCACCTGAGGAAGTGAGCCCCACCCCCCCAGTCCTGCTGAGCCGTCAGTCCTTCAGCCAGCTCTCTTCCATTTCCCTCACTGACTCCTTCAAACCTTTATCAATCTCTCCAAACACCATATCAACCTCTTCTCAGCAGATCACCTTATCACTGAGACCATGAGACAGGAAAACTTCCAATGCTCCAAACGTCCTTTGGCCATTCCAATACAGTGCATCCAAACCAGAGCACAGCATCTTACCCCCTGGTATTTTCTTTCCCACCAAGCAACACCACCATTCTACAGGAATTCTAAGCGATTATCCTGATAGACGATAAAGTAGTTCTTATCTTCTTCTCCCAACTACTGGCCCAAATCCAATCATCAAATAAAAATTTTTGCGTTCTAAATTTTTCTTGAATCTCTCCCTTCCTCTGTATCCCAACTATTCTTGCCCCAAATGGGAATGTCTTACTCTGTTGCCTCAATATATGAGCTGCCTCTGCATTGGTATCTCAGTTTTCAGTTTCTCCCTTTTTTCATTCTTACCACATGCACCAGTGTGATTCATCTAAAAGCCAACCTTTTCACTTAATTTTCCCACAGCTTCCCATCTTTCTTACAAGTCAAACTTTAAGCTACTTGGTGGGGCATGTAACACCTTACAGAACTTGTTATAAGTGACTTGTAACTTGTAAAATGTTTAGGACAGTGTGCGGCGCATGGTAAGCTTTCAATTTTGTTAGTTCCTTTGATGATGATGATGATCCTGAGAATGGTGATGAAGAAGGTGATGATAATGGTGGTCTGGTTCTTCTGCCTTCTGCCTCAGCTTCATTTCTGCCATTCAGCCTCAAGCAACTCCAAATGGCTTATACTTTTCTCAAAACAATATGCTTATATTTTGCTTCTGTTCTTTTTAACTACACAGTCCCTAGTACCTGAATAGGCCTTTCTCCCGGAATGCCTTCTCCTCTGGCTAAGTCATGCACCTTCATTTCTCTTTCAGGTGTAATCTCCGCCTTGAAGCCTTCTCCCAAACACTCCAGGATGGGAGCGGCTCCCTCCTCGACGCCTTCCGCACCCCTTGTGAATATTGCATTATTGTGATTGGCTGTTTAGTTAAGTCTGTCTGCCCACTACACAGCGAACTTGAGGGATGAGCTGCTCTGATTCAGTGATTGACCCCAGGTCCTGGCATAGCAGCTGGCACATTCAGTTAAACAAATGAATGAACAGCAGGAAGTAAGATCCAGGGATGAGGGTACAGACTGGAAAAGTGACAGGACTCTGGAAACAAGAAGCAGGAATCTACCTTGGACCTCCCTACAGGTGTACAAAGATCTGGCTTTGTGATTTGAATCCAATGCCCTACCTTCCAGTTGGGTGTCCTTTGTGTCTGCTTCAAGGACATGCTTTATTTAAATCGGCTTTATTCATGCTTCATTTGTTTTACTTTGGGTTTTCCATTTAGTAGGAATTAATTTAGGGGCATACACTCTAAATTACCTTTGGTTACAATCACTTGAAGAGAAACAGAACTAAAGGAACTGAAGGCTGGTTTTGATGGATGTAAGAGCAGATGCTGGGAGACCTGCAATCATCTGGGAAGGGCTGCGGGTAAAGGGGGTGCCTCCAAGGGAGTAAACTGCTTCCTTCCTCTCCGTGGGCAATGCAGCAGTGCCTTCCTCATAATTTTGCCGAGGATTGGCCTTGACACTGCCTATGTTTTGAATTACTCTCACATCGAGGGGAGATAGCAAATCTCTAGGCGCGATTAAGAACCTTTTAAAGGGGCAAAGTTCAGAAGGAACAAAAACGGTCTGCACAAAACCATAAACAGTTATGGTCCTTTCGGTCTTTTTCATTCATGACTGTTAATCAGCTCCTTGCCCGGGGATGGAAGGTGTGATGTGTGTGCACATGCTAATCAAACTGTGCCAAACGTTAGGCTCACACGAGGCTTACCCTTCTGCAAAGCAAACACGGGCCGTTATTGGTTATCACCTCAACTGCAAAGAGTTCTAAGCCAGGTACTATTGATCCAAGTCAAAGAGATAAAACCTGAAGGACTTGGCGTGCACGCTCTCTCGCTTGGGGCAACTTCCGTCTCTCCAGTTTCGCATTTCACAGCACCATAAAGTGAAGGATGCAGTGGCCCACGTGGACACGGTTGCCACTGATATTGCCAATAATAACAGCTCCTGAGAGGCTGCGGGTGAGAAGTAGGTACAGTGTTGGCATTGTAAGCCGAATGCGGGCTGTGGGGCCAGACAGGTCTATTTCTGCAAATATTTTTATAGTGTTATTGCCTCTTTTCCACTCTGGTTCCTGTCCACCGCCATGGATCTCTGTATATTTTGCCACAATTTTGTTGCATGTATACAAATTTAGGATTGTTATGTCTTCTTGTTGAACTGAATCTTTTATCATTACACAGATCTCTCTTTAAAAAAAAAAAAAACCTCTAATGATATTTCTTGCCTTAAAGTCAACTCTGTTTTGTCTGAAATAAATGTGGCCACGTCAGCTTTCTTTTGCTGTTCACGTGGGCTAGCTTTTCCTGTCTTTCTACTTCCAACTTCTAACTTCCTTTTAGTTTTAAGCGTGTTTCATAAACAACATATCACTAGATTTTTTTTTTTCTTAAATCTAGGCTGACAGCTTTTGTCCTTGAATTGAACTGAATCATCAGTTTACACTCAATTTCATTACTAATAAAGTTGGACTTGTGTTTCCAATTTACTATTTGCTTTCCACTTGCCCTATTGCTTTGCCCTTTACTCTTCTTTTCCAGCCTTCTTCTGGATTAACCAAGTGTTTTAAAAAATAATTCCATTTTATCTCCACTTTCTTTCAGAGGAATTGCCACTGTCCCCCAGAAGTTTCTCTTTTTAGCTTCCTACCCCAGAAAGCATTAAGAATATGTCTTGAGAGAAATACCCGCAGGAGTCTTTTGCTTGCTGCAGACTCTTTTTTTTAAACTGGGAGCTTGTGCACTCAGCGTGGCAAGCCCAGTCTCAGCCTCCTTGCCTCCCCAGCACTCAGCTCGGGCTCCTGGGGCTCCTCCAGCTTCCAGTTTGGCGTACCTGTCAGCTCAGCTGTCAGACCTCCGCAGGTGTCTCCTCTCCCCGTGGGAGGCTGTTGACTCAGGCCAAGTCTGGTCCTTAGCCTGTGTCCAGAGTTGGCAAACGCCCTCCAGGGAGGAAAACACTGAGGTAAAGAGGGCAGGGCTGGAGCCAGAGTGCTTGCCCGCATCCCTGTTCGGCCAGGCAGCCTTTGCTGGGCCTTGGGCATGTGATTTCACCACTGAGATTTTAATTCTTCTCTTGTAAATTGGGAATAATGGTGAACACATCTCCTAGGGTCACCGTGAGGGTCTGGTAACATAATGAATGTCAAATATTTCACATGACAACTTACACATAATAAATAATCAGAATGTTAGCTATTACTAGATATGATTGATTCCGTTCATCAGGAACCCAGAAATTGCCGATTTTGAATCAGATACCACTTAGCAATGGTGCTGCTCTGAATGACTGACTGAATCTCCTTTATGACTTCGCTGCCTCATTGTGAAACATTGGATTAGTAATAATATCTCATCAGGGCTTCATTTCTAATGTTGTAAAGTCTCAGATTGAATCACAGGGGTGTGAGCCAGGAACATCATGGTGTGTAAAGCAGGGTTGTTCTTGATCAAGGCCCATGTCACAGGTCTGAAGCTGAGCGAAGGTCTCAGACAGAATTCTAGCTTAACTGAACGAATAGCATTCATGGTACTGTTCTCATTCTCATCACGTGAAAATAAATTTCTAATCACAGTGATCCTGATTCAGTTGCACATTCTAGTTCTACTTTACATGAACATGTTGGATATAGATGTTCAATTTTATATAAGAATCAAAAAATTACATACTCTTTAATACTGTCACCAATCAATGCATACTGGGATTTTTCTGTATTTTCATATATTTGTGTTAGTCAACCAACTGTACTGCCTTGGGAATGATTGTCTTTTGCTCTGAGATTACGGTTTTCAATTTTTTTTTTTTTATTTTTTATTTTTCTTTTCATAAAGAATCACTTTATGATTTTTACTTTATGAAATGATGCTAGGTAGTAGAGTAGTTGTGTTTGAAGTGATTTTATTCATCCTGGAATACTTAGAATAGCCTCTTAGTTGAAAAAACAAGCAAACAAAACTGTTTGCTCATCCACGAAAGCTGAGCATCTGAGGAGCACTTACTGGGGTATATCTATGCTTCAGACTCCCCCTAAGCTTTGTTTTTCCTCTCCTCAGTTTTGGATATGTTGTCACGCTTGCCCACTGTCCATGAGTCGTGGATTTCAAGTTTTCATTTATTCTTCATTTCATTTTATGGAAGAAATTATGTAAGAGTGGTATTCAAAATTTCAGGAATTCCCCCAAATCATAGAATTATTAAACTCAAGTTCCCAAGATTCACTTCCATACTAAAATATGTCAGACATCATATTGTTGACATTTTAATTCCCTTTGTTACCAAAGGGAGAAACTGAGGCAGAGAGTTTGGATGATGTGCTTGAAATCTCATGATCAATGTTGGAATCCGGGGGAAAAAAACACTCAATTCTGTGAATTCCTAGTGTTTCCCAGGCAGATGGAAAACATTTCTGGTCTTTTTTTCTGGTCTCTAGTCAGGGCAAATGTAGAAAAAGGTAATAAATCTCTTCCCCTTCCCTGCACATTCCTCCCCTGCCCCAGAAGCTGTATCACAAAACTGCCCTCTTCCTTATTGACTCCTGAATCCAAACCAACTCTTGCCCCATCTCTCGGCCTGGAGGAGACTGGCCACTATTCCACCTCCCTGGAGGCCGCCAATCAAAGATCCAGATTCTAGCACCTAGTTCGTATCGATGTTTCCAGGAGGTGCACAGAAGACATTTTGTCAGGCTTGCCCTGCACCTCAATGCCCTTCTATTTTTCTGTCATCAGCACAGACTGTTCATCTGGTTCATGCATACTTTGTGGTTTTTTTTTTTTCCCCTGTAGAACTTGGAGCCATGGTAATAAAGTCAGTTTTCAAGGAAGCCGTGGATTGAATGTGACTCTTTCAATGAAGCTCAGAATCATAGCACTTACTTGTCTCTTGATGTTGACAGCTGAATTTTTCTGAAAGGACCCTCTGGCTTGTATGTGTTGTATTTATGTTGGCCTCACACGATGACATAGTTCTGGTCATTGAATGTCAACTGCCACATACTAGGTCCTACGATTCCTTTCTCAGCACTGTATGAGCTTAGAATCATTCATTTTTAAACATGAGTGTCCACAGGTATTTGGTTCAATTCTTTGTCTTTGAGGCAGTAAGCTCTTATTAACCCTGTTTTGTTGGTAAGCCAGCTGAGGTTAACCAAGATAAAAATTTCCCCCAAATATTCAAACAAGTGTTGGGGAAAAAGGAAGTGAAGACTCCCTTGTTTTTAAACACTTTAAGTAATGAATCCTGTTCTCAAAGAAAATTTTACGTGAAAACCCAATTTTTAAACCCATTAAAGCAACTGGCATGCCATTATTTCAGAAGATCCAATGTGCTATGTTCATTTTACTATCAATAGATGTAAAAAAAATCTTGAGGCAGTTTTGATGAAATAAACACGTGGATCTGCAGGTCGGAGATGATAATTGTTTCATACCAGCATCAGCAATCCATTTACTTTTGGTTTTTGTTTCTTGTTCGGGTTTCGCAGTCTCAACTTAAGCCTCCACTCACGCAGGCACATAGATGTAAACGTTACAGTAAGAGAGGGTGTGTCTTACAAAGCACCATGCAGCCTCTCGCTAAACTAAGAGTCTCTGAAGATCTTTGGATCTTTGCTACCCTAATATAAATCACTAACAATATCTAGCTACTGCCCATATTCCTTATTATAAATACCAGTGTCAAAGGATCCAAAATTTACAAGCACTAAAATAAAAAAGGTGATGCTCTGGTGTTTCATGAAACGTTTTATTGGACCACCTGCAGCACACTGTGTTGAAAGTGTGCTCCAAGCCCGGAGAGTCCTGTCTAGTATTTAACTAAACGCAGTGTATGTGTGCTCATTTGTGCCATTTTATGCAAGCAGATGTGTACAGGGCTGCATTCCAAGAAGAAGGAATTCCAAGTTAAAAAAAAAAAAAACACTTTCTAAATAATGATATAATTCCATGAAGTTTAGCTGTACGCCCAGAAATGGGGAAGGAAGCTCTAAGTTCTGAGCTCTGCACAAAAACTAAGATATCCCATTAGAGGGTCTCTGAGATTTTAAAATTTAGCTGAGACGTTTCAGTGTGCCTGTTCTTATAGATTTTAAAAAGAATAGTCTCTATGTTATGGATATTTGAGTTGACTATTGTAAAACTTCTAAAACACCCCAGAGAATTCTTTCCTACTCCTCCCTACGTATTCTGGCTCTTGCCTGTCACCCCGTCTACACCTTCTACAATAATAGTCCCCTCTCTGTGTTTCCAGCAGAATAAGCCCTTGCCCACCGGAAGGCCTTTGTTGCTTTTTCTACACGCCTTGACATCTATGACTGCTTTCTTTTTAATCAAGGATCTCTACTCAAATATCACTTCTTCAGTAAGAGAAGCCGTCCCACTAAGGGATCATTCCTTCCAAAGTAGCCCTCTTTCCTTCAGCCACTTGCCAACGCATTACCCTCTTCTATCCTAAGACACATCACATACCTTTACTTTTTACTTGCTTTTTTCCCTGCCTTCCTCGACTAGAAAGAACACTCTGCAAGGACGGGAGCTGTGTCTGATTGACTATGTACCTTGATTGATCTGGACAGTCCCAGTGTTTGCCTGTTGTTCTGATTTTTATTATTGCCCACCTTTACTCTCTAAAATAGGTCATTTTGGACAATAAATGATATGGTCACTTTAGCCAGATCTGTCTTCTTTCAAGTCTCATCCCCTAATCCTAATATGGTACATGATACATGACAAAAACTTAGTGAGTTTTTGCTGATATTAATGTGTCCTGGATTGGAAATCATGAGTCCTAAGTTCCAGCCCCAGGTCCAATTAGGATGGAAGCCTATCACCCCTAAATGATTGGAAAGCAGGTGTAAGTTTCAGCAGGCAACACCCTCATATCAGACAGATAACAGAGTACTTTCAGGCAAAATGGTTCTGTTTCTAGAGATTTACATACAAGTTCAATGTTAATTAATGGTCCAAAGCATACATTGACACAGGGGTAGTTTAACTTAAAATAAGGAAGAATTACCAGAATTGGGGGAACCTCATGAGGCAGTGAGTACTTGGTACTGGAAATGCTCAGTGAAATCCCCAGGAAGTTTATTCCTATTAAAAAATATCCTGGGTTGTATATTCCAATCCTGGCCTGTCAGTTGATAGTGGTGACACTTAGTCTGAGATCAAGAGTTCTCTTGTGTAAAACACAGAATATGATTTTGATTCTTCCTATCAGATCCTCACATTTTCTCTGTCTTTTTTCAGTTTGCTGTTAATTAAGCAAGGGTTGGTAAATTATTTCATTGTAAAGTGTAAGTGACAAAACCGTTTTTTGGCATATGAATAGAAAGGCAGCCTAGCGTAATATAATTTGTCCCAGGCGGTTGCCTGGACTTCCAGTCCAGGGACTGAGGGGTTGGGTGAATTGCCTAAGGAGCTGAGGTAAACCACTCAAGAGCCCCTGAGACAGAGACAAGGCTGCTCCTGCCTCTGATGCCTCAACTTCAGACTTTGTTAAATGCGTGTAATAAGAGTTGTTTTGCATCCATTCCAAGATCAAAAGAAGATTCCAGGGAAGAATGTTGCTTGCAGATGAGGAAACACTATATAAATATGAGAGCCTTGAGGTGCTGCACAAAATCCAGATGGGGGCTCTTACACGCCCAGGCGGGAGCCCTGTGAGAAGCATTCAGGGTTGAATGAATTTCCCTCCCTGCAGTGTGACAAAGTTGAAGGTAGAATTATTCATGTGGACATAAGCGCCTTGAAAGGTGAGAGTGTAAGAATGAGCATACGTGTCCCTGATGGGAATCAAGGCAGGGCGGGAAGGGAAGTGATACTTCTTAGCACTCACTTTGTGCCAGGTTGCCTTACATAGGTGATCTCATCCATCCTAAGCTTCATACAAAGCCAGTGAGAGAGGTGTTTTTACTCTTATACTACAAGTGAAGAAACTAAGGCTCAGAGAGCTTAAGTAAGTTGCCCTAGATACTGTAGGTCGTGGGCAGCCTGCTGGAGTCCTAGGAAGCAGAGAGAGAATTAGCAATGCTTATCGACAGATAACTAGATAGAGAAGTTGTGGTATATTTATACAATGGAATACTACTCAGCCATAAAAAATAATAAAATGATGCCATTTGCAGCAACATGGATGGACCTGGAAAATGTCATTCTAAGTGAAGTAAGCCAGAAAGAGAAAGAAAAATACCGTATGATATCACTTATATGTGGAATCTAAAAAAAAAAAAAAAGACAAAAAAACTTATTTAGAAAACAGAAACAGACTCACAGACATAGAAAACAAACTTAAGCTTACCGAGGACGAGGGAAAGTGGTGGGAAGGGATTAAACTGAGAGTTTGAGATTTGCAGATACTAACTAATATATATAAAAGAGATAAACAACAAGTTTATACTGTATAGCACAGGGAACTATATTCAGTATCTTGTAGTAACTTATGGCGAAAAAGAATATGAAAACGAATATACGTATGTTCTTATATGACTAAAGTATTGTGCTATACACCAGAAATTAACACAACGTTATAAACTGACTATACTTCAATTTAAGAAAAAAGAAATAGGAAGTGTGTGAATAAGGTGCCACAAGACTAAGCTATGAATGTTGATCTGCCCCTCTTCCAACTTAGTGACGTAAATAACAGTAAGCTCTCCCTTTTCTTACTCCTCCGACTCCATGGCTTTCTCATCCCCACCTCTTGCGGGACCACTCAACTTCAGTTTCACTTGCATGGAGAACAGGAGAAGCACAAGGAATTGTGTCCATTCATCTGTATCCTCATCCTTTGCCATCCACAAAGTCTGTTTACTTGCCTAGTAATGGAAGTAACATTAAACTTAGTCCCATTCATCATCCTCAGGAATCTTTGGATCCAACCCAGCCCTCTGTGGTTTTGCTTAGGCACAAGGGTTCACAGGCAGAACCAGAATTTTAACTCACTTCTCTCTAGCTCCCCAACCGTGCTCTACATGTTCCATCATTCAGCCCCCTCGGTTGTATCAGTTACGTGCAAAAGGATGGGCTCCACTTTGTAGAAGATCCTTTTATGAAATCACAAAAGTATAGTTATGGGAAATTCCAATTCTTTAAAATTCATTCAAAAACATAAAAATTTAGGTCACGTTAATAGATAGAGTATTTGCAGATCTGGTTCCACAGAAGAACTGAGTCTAAATTGAATACAAGTGATTACTGGACTTTAAATATTGTCTTTTTTTTTTTTTTGGCAAAGGGGATGGAATTGATGACTACCTTGTTCTCTTATCATCAAGGTCTATTATTTTTTCATGATGACCTCAGAGTAGCCATGGCATTTATAGTCTTATGATCTTACCGGCTCTCTGCCCAGAAACACAGGGGAATGAATCTTTCCCTAAAATAAATAATTCTGAGGACTTTCAAGCACCTCACTGCCTCTAAAACAATTTAAACTTCTTATTGTTATTAATAAAGATGTCTTTTTTGTATATCTACATTTCGTTTATTCTTTGCCACCAAAGAGCCTTACAAACAGTTTCTTCCCATGGCATCTCCAAGGGCAGAAAAAAAAAAAGGGGGTTTTCAAAGTGCTTCTAGAATTATTACTGTGTTGGAGTGGGAAGGGTATGTATTTGAGGATGCAGCAGACCTAGGGTTAATGCTCAAACTTGAAGTTCCTGGTGTGTGCCCTTGGGCATATTTCTTAACCTTTCAGGACTTCAGTAGCTTCATCTATAAAATGCATATCATTCTACCCACCTTTCTGAGTGAAGGATGCAGTAGCACGCTGCCTGGCTTCTGTGGGTGTTTAGTAAGCCTTATCTCCATCCCCTTATATCTTTATAGACTTCTAAGTGATCTGCAGCAGATTCTCCTGCATTGGTGGTCTTCACCGTGACTAAGTCAAATATGTATTTGTTATTTAGTCAAGTAAAATGTATTTAAAACTTATTTTCTAAAATACAATTTTATTTTTATTGTACGATAATACGTCTTCTTTTTTTAAAAGCATATTCAAACTACACAAGCAAGTATGTAGTGAAAAGTGACTCCCTCTTCATCTACCCTGAATACTCATGCACCACTTCTTAAAAGTAACCACAGGTAACAGTTTCACATAGAACGTTCAAGAAAACTGCAGCGTATATATGTGTATAAATGTAGCTGTGCTATTCTTTTAAAATCACTTACTATGGCTTTTCTCCATTTTTTTTCACTTAACTTATCTGAGTTATTTACTAGATTAGTATAAATTTACTTCATTCCCTTTAATAGGCTCGTAATATCTTATCATATAATCAATTCTTTACTGAGTAACATTTTTTACATAAATTAGCAATAATATTTAATATTTTTGAGATAAGTGGTTTTGAGGTTTTAGAAACAAATTTTGGGTCAAATTCTGGATTTGCTTCCAGCATAGTACACTTGGAATTTCTAAGTCTCCATGTTCTCCTCTGTTTAACCAGGACAAGAGTAACTGCCTCCAAGAATCATAAGGATCACACGAGGTAATACTGAAGCAGACCTAGCCTGCCACCAACTTACAGTAAGTTTCCAATACATGCTAATGATAATAGCAACAGCCTGGTAACTTCTGACTTAAGGGTGTTCCTTATGAGCTGATGACTTTGAGAAACAACAGGTAGCAGGACTGTGCAGGATATTGCGGTTGTCACTGTTGATGCTTTTTGGCAGCCAATAAGGTGAAGGCTGGGTAAGCCAGCCACAGGCCTTGACCACTCTAAGGAAATCTGCAGACAAAAACAGTTTGAGGTCCCATATCACGCTGTATTTTTCACTGCATGCGATTACCTCACTCCCCTGCTAGCTGTGAACTCCTAAGGATGAAAAAGGGACGTTTCTTGTCATATACATAGCACCTTACAGAGAACGAGAAACACTGTAGAAGAGCCACAGTCTTCCCTGTGGTGATAGAGGAAGAAGAAATCTTAGGAGGAGGAGGTAAATATTTACTGAAAACGTACTCTGTGTTGAGGACTCTCCCTGAATTACCTGATTCAAGAGCCACACTCTGAGGTGAAGAGTTTAATTTTCAGCACAATACCTAAGTTTGGGATGTCAGTTTCCTCGTGTGGAAAATGAGAAGAATCCAGTCCTGTCTCAGAGCTTGGCTGTAAGGTTTTAATGAGATACTACATGCAAAGGGTTTAGAACAGGGCGCAGTGCAATGTGAGCACTCAAAGAGCAAATTGAGGCTTAGCAGGATTGAGAGGGACCTGCAAGGGAACCTGCGGTGTAGACACAGCAGTCGGATTTCAGAATCTCCGCTCTTCACCACTGAGACGTACCTCTTCTCTGTGCTTGTCATGAATGTGGACTGAATGAATCACTGGCAAGTTCTGCCTTTATAGAGAAAGGAAATGAGATTTAGGAAAGCAGAGTAGTTCAACCGTATCTCATATTAGGACATACCAGTCTCCTCCCAAGTTTTATGTTTTGGGGTACTTTCCACTACTACAAACAATACAGTTCTTAGGTTCTGGCTTCAATGCACACTTGTACTTTGCAGGTCTACTCAGAGGATTGGGAGGCTGGAGAGTGTAGGAATCAGGAGCCGAAGTTCCAGGGTTCACCCTGTGTTTCTGTGGACCAGTCACTTAGGCTGTCTCTGCCTCGGTTTCCTCATGTATAAAATTTACGATTCATTATTTGTAATCTCTTCGTTCCCCACCAGGTTTACTCGGTTTTGTTTCTTACCTCCTACCCAGTGAGAGCTAAAATGCTGTAAGCCCCTCTTCTCCCATTGCTCATTTGCTAGCTGTCTTCAGTAGTCAATGAGATGACTTGTGTGTTGAGATCAGCCTGAACAAAGATGCATCAGGAGTTAGCTGGAACTCCTTCTTCACTGGCGTGGAAATGAAACTGTTTCTTGAGTGTGTGATCCCTTGACTCAGAACCTGAGAAAGGGGCCAAGCCCTCTGGTAATGAGTAGTCTCTAAGCAGCCTGTTCCAGTGACATCAACCCCATTTGTTGTTTGGTACTATGATGCAGCCATTTTTAAATGGCTCACACCTGTTGTTACTATATGTGTGGCTAAGGCTCGGATACTTTGACATCAAAACAAGAATGGTTGCTGGGAGACGGAACAAAGACGTAGAATTCACGGACGCTTGTGTCAGCACTGCAGAACGCTCAGCAGCATGTCAGCTCAAACAGCCTATAGGCACACTGGGGAGACAATCAAAAGGAGCAGAGGCATCAAAATGCATCTAAATAGAGAATCTGAGACTCCAACAGCCAAAGGAGACTGCAGAAGTGTTCCGCCACTTCAAGTGCCGTGTGCAATGCTTGGATCACTCCACTGTATTCTAGCCCAAGTGTGCCAAGCTCCTGTGGACAGAGCCCCCGCCCTGGGATGGAAACCTCACTTCCTCCTGAGATGCTTCTAAAGTCTAGACAATTCTATTAACCAGAACATGTGTGCTCTAATGAACTGAAGTCATTATGACCTTCCTATAATAATTCCAGTTGCATCCCCATTGACGCAGGGCCCAAATCCAATCATTCTTCCACATGGCAGCTCCTAATTCTTTTCAACTGCCGTCTTTACCCTAAACATCGCAACCCCCCCCCCCCGATTTAAACATATCCTCCTATCATTTCTCATAGGATGTGGTTTCAAATCCTGTCCTAGTTAGGACAGAGACCATAGTTGATTAGGAGGATTAAATTCTATATACTTGCTCATTAATTCTGCCAGTCATTAAACATAAATATCTTATGTGCCTACTAAAAGGAAGACATTCTGAAGGCTATAGAGATAAATCATGTCTGATCTCTTTCTGCAAGTTGTCTCAACTCTGTCAGCTTTTACTCACTGTGTGACTTTGCGTGAGTTGTTTAACCTTTCTGAATCTCAGTTTTCTCATCTCTAAAATGTGAATCGATTGAGCAACCGCATAGGGTTGATGTAAGAATCCAACACAGTAATGTGTGTGACACTCTTAGCAAACTGTGATGCACCGTAAGAACATTAGGTGTCCTGATTAGAAGAGAGAGGAAGACTGAAAACTAACCATCTAGGTTAGATATAAAAGGATTAAATATCACCAAAGAATGACTGACAGTGCCTAAGACTGAGGACTGAATGTTAAGTGTGCAATAAATACCAAGAAAAGAAGAACTTTCTAAGCCAAGTCCAAATTAAGAATCTGTTAGGTGAACTTCCAAGCAGGCAGAATTAACCCACAACAGAAGGAGTAGCGATGACTCTAAGGGAGAAAGGCAGAAACTTATTGTACAAGAATCCAAGTGGAGCAATGATTGCATTCCAAATTCTTTCCATAAGGCAAATGAAAGAAAAATACTTTGGAAGTTGGCTTGCAAATAAATGCACAGGTGTGTGCCCATCTCTGTCTATATGCACCTGCATATGTGCCTTTTTGGTGGCGTTCATGCTACAGCTCCCCTTCCTACAGCATGTACAATATAACAGTCAGTGGCATGGTAAGAGCTCCACAGACTGTTTTGGGCAATTGGTGGTCGCCTCATTGGAATGCCCCTGGCTTTAAGGTAAAATCCTAGCCAGGGAGCTTCTGATTTAATTTATATCCATGGCAGGAGCCAGAGCTTTCTCCAGGGAGACAGGGTTAAAGCAGATGATTAGATCATATGCTTCCTAAAATGGGACGCTTTTGAGAGTACAAAAATGATTTTTATAATTGTTCCAGGACAATGGGTGGATACCGAGACTGTTCCAAACAAACTGGGTTGTCTGGTTTAAGGAATGAAATTTAGGGTCCGTGTAGACCAGGTTTCTCTTTCATCTCTGCCCCCAATTAGCTGTGTCATCTTTGGCAAATCACAGAATTTACAATACAGAACAATTATTTACAGCAATTACTTACACAGAACAATAAGATTCTCTCCTCATTTGCAAAATAGAGCCAGTAATACCCATATAATGTTGTGTAAAAAGAACTGAATGGCATACTGTGAACAGAGGTGCCTAACTCAGTCATGACAACTTAAGAGCTTGTGAAATATGTTGGCATTCTTCCTTTCCCCTTTCCCCCCTCTCTCCCCTCTCTTCCTTTCTTCCTGCCATCCTGCCCTCCTCAAGTTTTCAAGTAGCGAAGCGAAGGACGAGAGTGGGTAGACCCACTCAAGCTGAATTCATGGGGCCATCATTATGATGATTATGGTCTAGACTGAGGGCAAGAAAGAAGGGAGATTTTGTGGGGAGGAGGTCAGCTATAGGTCAGGACACTTTATGTATTGGAATGTGGATACTTGTACATCATAGATAACAAAAAAAGAGAAGGAACGTACATAGAATGCTGGGGTTCATTCAATTACTCACCCATTCATTCAAAAATAGAGTGTCTATGGACATGGTTCTAGGCATGGCAAATATGGCAGTAGGAGCCTAAGACAGACAGAGATTCTGCGCTGATGGAATTAGTAATCTAGACTTTCAAGACCCCTGAGAAACCCTAAAGTCCTGTGAATCTAAACAAGGAAGAAAACAGTGGATAGTTTAGCAAAGGTGCTTAATCTTCTTGCTGACATCTTTGCATTTACTGACAAAATGGCAGATTCCTATGTATACTAATAGGAACTAATATAATATTGTAAGTCAGTTATACTTAAAAAAAAAAATCACAGATACATACATGGTAGCATTTCACTCTGTTCTCTGGGATGGGGATTCCATAACAAAAAGTTGTTGTTAAGTATCATCAGCTAAAGTCACAGCCTCTAATCCAGGAGTTAGCAAAATACTGTGTTTTTATAATAAAGTTTTATTGGAACACATCCATGCCAATTTGTGTATGTATGGTCTGTAGCTGCTTTTGTGCAGCAGAATTGAATCGTGGGGACAGAGATCCTCAGACACACAAGCTTACAATATTCACTATCTGGCTCTGTAAGAGAAAGTTTCCTGACCCCTACTCAATGACATTTTGGGAAGTTTCAAAAAAATTCATGTATTAAAAGCTCTGAAAAGTTCCGTACTCAAGAAATCTTTAAATGTTGTTTAACCCAGAACTCCTGGGCTAGGCAGTTCCTAAAATGGTCCTCAATGACTTTCACTTCCTGGTATTCACATTCTTGTAAAATCTTCTTCCTTGGAGTATAAGCTAGACTTTGATTTGTCTTTAATGGCTATGCTTTTACTGACGAGATGTCACTTTTGAGATTAGCTTATAAAATGTCCACGGCTTTTGTGAGGGGCACCCTCTGGTACTCTCTTGCTCTATAGGCTTTCATTGGTTGTCATGTCATAAATACACTCAGGAAGCCTCTGGTGAAACCCATGTGGGAAGGATTTGATTCCTACAAGCAGTCACATGAGCACGCTTAGAAGGGCAGCTTCTGAGGCTGCCAGCAGTGATGCGAGTGAACTTGGACATAAATTTGTCCTCCACCTCATTTGAGCCTTGTGATGATGGCAGCCATGACTGACAGTCCCACAGACACCTCATGAGACTCTGAAACAGAGGCATCCTGCTAAGCAGAGACCAATCGCCTCACCCCTAGAAACTGGCCTTAAGTTGATAAGCATTGGAGTAGTTTGTTACACAATAAAAGATAACTCATACAACTTCCTAAAGTAGTTGGCCATTGAGAACATTCTATACTCTTTCCAATTCCTCCCCATGGGTCACTCATTGGATTCTCTCCAGATGCCAACTGTCCAAAGAGTACAGTTTGGGAAATGATGGTATAAGATACTAAATGGTGGAATTTCCCAAATATTCTATACTAAATAAGAATAAAGATAAATTTTATTTCCATTCAAGACTTGGATTAAAATCCCGAAGAGTTTGGTTTTACTGTCTTTTGTTTGATATAGTATTAACATGTCATCTTTACTCAAAGAATTATTATTCAGATCAAGGTTCCCACATGACTGTAGGAAAGAAATACAATGATGGAAAGTCATCAACAAGAACAATAGCTTCAAAAAAGAGTCTACCATCTGGTGCCCTCTGAACTCTGTGTTTTCCATGTAACAGGAAAAATAGAGTTGCTGTGCTGTAGAGACGTATGTTGCCAAGCACCAATATCTTCTCTGCACCCTCACCCGAAGACATAAAACCATGCATCATTATTGTTTATTAGCTCTGAGAAATATCTTGGTTGTCCTGGAACCTGCTTCGCCTTCTGATTTAGCCCACAGCTGACTCACTGTTTCATGACGTCTGTTTTGCTGACTTGTTAATCACATGGGTTAGTGATGTATTTTTCCATCATAAAGACCATAAAGCTTTTTAAATTGAGCTGGTCAACAACAGAAGAGACAAGGGATCAGAATGAGCTATTCTGAAGAGTTTAAATATTCAGATCAATCTTTCATTGCCAGTGTAAGTTGAACAAAATGCTCGTCAATTCAATGATATCCTTATAATAAACGTGTTTTCAGTGTCTATTTTGTGCTCAGGGCTGGGAATGCATCAGAGCTTGTATTCCTATCACTGAGGGATGTTAGCTCTTTCCTAAGTGGGCCCCATGGTAACTCAAAAGAATGTGCACTTTGGAATTAGACAAGAGTGAGTTTGAGTTCGAATTTCACCACTTACCAGTTGTTTGAACTTGGGCAAGATGCTCAGTAACTCAAGGCTCTCTTTCTCCATCTATAAAAGGTGTAAAATCATGGTTTTGAGAATTATAAACTATATAAAATATATATGAAATATAACCAAATATAAAAATTGGGTAAACAACTTCTGTAAAGGACCAAATAGTAAATTTATTAGACTTTGAGGCCATTTGGTCTCTGTCACAACTACTCAACTTGGCAGTTGTAGAGTGAAGGGAGCCATGGACAATGGCCCAGTGGCTAGATCATGATAAGCACTTAAAAATGATCATTCCTGTCTTTGCTTTACTCCCTTACTAGACTTACTCTTCACAGAAAAGCATTTGTGAGGTCTTTTTTCTACACTGTCCTCTGGATGAGCTGAGCTACTGTTCTGCTGTGTTGGTGGCCACTTATCTTGTCATCTTTTGGATTTTCATTGTGCAGCTTCTTTTTCCCTCTAATTGATATGTGCTTCCTTTGACATGAAGGTTAGAAAACTTCAGTGTTTTCCATAAGATGCTCAACAGTTAATAAAAATCCTAGTGTTTTTTTTTAACTAGTTGAGAGCTTACTGAGAAGCAATATAGATCTAAAGCAGGGGTCAGCTAACTATTGCCCTTGGACGAAATCTGGTCCACTGCCAGTTTCTGGAAGTAAAGCTTTATTGGAATACTGCCATACATTTGTTTATGTATTGTCTACAGCTGCTTTCCCAATACAATGGTAGAGTTGAGTATTTGTGACAGACACCATATGGCCCACAAGGCCTAATGTATTTACTGTCTGGTCTTTTACATAAAATATTTGATGATCCCTAATCTAACGAGTTGCTCTCTGGAGGCAACTTTAGGTGATAGACCTTAACTGATAAATATTATCATGGAAGTAAATTCGACTTGAGAAATCAATAAACATCAGAATGTGGGAAAAAACAGCCTGGAGAGTCTAGAACTAAGATGCATTTCAGTGAAATTAGCTAAGATTGTGTGGAGCAGACAGACGTGACTTCAGATATCTGGGGTCAAAAGACACAAATTCCTGTCACAACTCCATCACTTTTGAGCCTTATGACCTTGAACCAATGGCCTTGCTCTTGAAGAATGTTCCTTAACTTGTAAAATAAGGATGGCTTTCTTTTCTCCATCAGAGAATTTTTGTTAAGAGTCAATGAGATAAAATACTCTATAAACTTTAATGCCTTATACAAATGCTATTTTTATATAGTTATGACTCCGAACAGGCATTAGAAATATTTTTGCTGAGTGAATTGAACTAATTCACGAATTGAAGTACATCGTAAGGTTGTTGGCAAATTTCTAACATTGTGCATCGCAGTATATGTTATTTTAACAGTCAAGCCTAAGTTAAATTCATCTTTGCCCAAAGTTTAAGTTATATATTCTTTTTAACTCAAATGGTATTTTAGGCTTTTAAGTTTAAGATGAACTTCCAATGTAGACACTTTCAGATCCCTTCAGACAATGTTCTGAGTGTAAAATGATGAAAGTCATGAAACGCCATCGTACTCACTCCATACGGGTCAGTGGGAGCAAGACTGAGCCTCCTTCACCTTCTGCAGGGATCATTTCATAACTGGACCTGGAACAACCAGCCTGTCTCGGCACTACTGGAGCCATGTTGGATAAAAATCTTCTCCATTCTTCTTTCAGCGTAGGGCCCTGACAATACCCTGGCAGCTTAGGTGAGACTCTTGGTGTTCCTACCCCATGAGTCTTCAGGCCCTGGAGCAGATACACAATGCTCATTGATTTGTAGGCATCTACAAATAACATCTCTGGGAAGGCCTAGGAAGAACCCAGTTGCTTCTACAACAGGGATGAGGGGGGAGGAAGAGTTAAGCAGTTAAGATGATGATGGAGAAGGAGGTCTGCCTTGAGCGGGGGAAAATGGGGTGAATTTAAATGAAAAATTACTATTCTGGGAAGAGGCTGGCAGGATTCCCAGATTTCCCTTTGTGTGAATGGCATTCGGTTCAATTAGGTTCCCAGCCTGTGATGTGCTCCCGCTGTGATTTGTGCCTGCCATGTCAATGATTTAGTCTCTGCCACTTTTAATCTACACATTTCCAGGGCTGGTGACAACACAAACTGGCACCCAATTTGCAGTGACTGGTGTCGCTCTGATATCAAAATGTCATCAAATAGGAAGTACTCATGGGAAAGCATTTCTTATGAGTGTGGGGCATGGAAAAGTTAGGATGCCCATGGAAAGAATTTTAGGAAGACCTCTGCCCAGGTTCCAAGGCAAAAACGTTCTCTCTTCTTTTGCTTCACATACATTTGTCTCAAATACTGTGCATAGGTAAATATTCTGACCATTTTACAGATGAGTAAACTGAGACTGAGGTAAATGACTTGTGCACAGTCACTCAGGTAGCAAGTATTAACTAGGTAGGGAATACGGGTTAGTTTGTCCATATTCTTTTCGCTCTAAAGGGCTGTTCTTACCAGCTCTAGGTTGATCTTTCAGTGTCAGGAGTGTCTACTGCTGCTTTCTCTTCCTATTCCCTTCCTCCTTTCCTACCTGTTTTCTTTCCTTTCTTCTTTCACTCCTTCTTTCCTTCCTTCCTTCCTTCCCTCCTTCCTTTTTAGAACTTAGAATTATCTGAGCTCTACCAGACAATCAGCCCATACCAACAAAGTCATTGTCTCTTGGTGGTGTCAGAACTTGGAGTGCTTGTAAATAGAAGCATGGTGGCCCACTCGCCCCTAAATCCAGTGTCAAGCCAACTCCATCAGAGTTGCTCAACTCACTTTTACATCTGGGTTAATTTACAAAAGAGAGAGGTTAACTTTTTCTGCAAGGACCAGATAGTAAATACATTGGACTTGGTGGTCATTTGGTCTCTGTGACAGCTCTGCAGTTGAAGTGCCAAAGAAACTATGGACAATCTGTAAACAAACGAGCAGGGTTATGGTCCAATAAAATCTTATTTACAAATACAAGCAGCAGGCTAGATTTGGCCCACAGGCCACGATTTGCTGATCTGTGTACTAGAATGCCTTCAGCTTTAAGTAGCGGGGCTGGGATTTCTCTGCAATCTACGGCAGATAGACAGGGTGAAGACAAGGAGACTGTCTGGGGAAACATCTGATCAGCATTAGTGCCTCCAGAGAACTCCAGCATCCCCAGATTTTGTGTGATGAGGTGAAGGACGTGATCACTGGTGACCACAACAGCCAGTCTCAAGAATGACTGCCCTTGTGAGGCCAAATACAAAGACGTCAACTCATAGACCTCAGTGCTCAGGGCCAGAATCGGGGTTGAACTTGAAAACTTGTAGAGACACTGAAGAGAAGATAAAATAAACGGCTGAACACGGTGGTGGTGGTAGTGGCGGTGGGATTTAGGGACCAATGTAAGGACAGAAGTCATGCACTTACTTTGCTCTGTGTTCCAAGCAGCCAGGATGTATTTGCCTGTCTATCCAACCACACATCGACCTACTCACTGACATTAATTCATGCGTTCGCACTAATCATGTTAATTATTTACTATGTGTCAAAGACTTGCTGGATGGGTCTCTGTCCTTGAGAAGCTTAGAATCTAGTGGCATGAGACTGATATGTAACTAACCAACGCAGTAACATCTTGATTTTATGTAAGGTTCACAAAAGAGGCACAGACAAATGAGGGAGTGCGTGTCTGCAGTCAGAATACAGGCATACCTTGTTTTATTGAGCTTTACAGATACTGAATTTTTTATAAATGGAAGGTTTGTGGCAACCCTGCACCCAGCACATCTATTGGTGCCATTTTCCCAGCAGCATTTGTTCACTTTATGCCTCTGTGTCACATTTTGGAATTTATCTCAATATTTCAAAACTTCATTGTTATTATATTTGTTATGATGATCTGTGATCACCGATCTTTGATGTTACTATTACGAAAAGATTATGACTCACTGAAGGCTCAGATGATGATTAGAAATTTTAGCAGTAAAAAAAATATTTTAAAATTAAGATATGTACATTGTTTTTTAGACATCATGCTATCGCACATTTAATAGACTACAGTATGGTATAAAAATAACTTTTGTATGCACTAGGAAGCCAAAAACTTCATGTGACTCCATCACAGTATTCACTTTGTTTTAGTGTTCTGGGACTGAACCCATGATATCTATGAGGTATGCCCTCCAGGGCTGAGCCACCCTCAAAAACTGCAGAGAATGATGATGACTCAGACTTAGCTTGAGTTGCTTCCTGTTGAAACTGATTCTTAAATCAGCGAGTAGACAAAGTCAGTGCTTCCATGGCTCCCATGGAGGTGTTGAAATGCTCAACTTTCAATACCTTCTGCAGAGAGCACTTGCCTCCCCAGATAGGGAAAGCAAAGAAACTGAGGCTCTGCTGCCTTTAAAACCACCAGACTGGGGGAGATGGCCACGCCATTCAGATTTTCATGGACTCTGTTTCTGTGGCATCATCAAAAATGGCCACACTCTCCCATAATTTGTCACAAGGAAGGAATAAAGAAAATTCATTTTGGTGCTTTTGCTGGGTACAGCTCAGTAAGTATTAACCCTTTTACTATCCGTGTTGATATTAATTACCCAGACAGCTAGTGTTTATACAGGACTTTAGCACTTTAAGAATATTTTTATACCTACCATCTCTTTTTTTCTGATCTTACGACCGTCTTATGAAACTGGATGAAGAAACTGAGGTTCAGAGACACTGAATGGCTTAGCCAAGTTCTCACAGTTTATTAGTGGCTGGAGCTGAGTCTTAAACCTGGTTCCCCAAGTCCAACTTCTGGTTCAGAGTTCCTTAACACCCATCATGCCAATTTCACCTCGATTGCTTCCCTCTGTGGCAGCTATTAAATGAGCACAATGAAATATTACTTTTCAAGATAACACAGAATGGGAGGGAGGATAGAGCACCATGAACTTAAAGTTGGGAGGGAAATCAACTGCTGCGGACTTGCTCTATCAGCTTCTGCCCCCTCCCAAATGCGCAGGAAGTATTCATAGTCGTAAATGTAAGCTGATCCTCCCTTAGACTCTGGGAAGCTGTAAAAGGAAGGCCTAAATTTAGTGGTAGGGAGATTCTGAAATCTCTAAGGTGAGAGAATGGATCCAGTGATTTCACTATTTTGGGCTGGAGATGAGCATTCGAATTATAAGGAAGGAATATCAAGTAAGGGTTTCTAAGTATATACTCAGTCCTGCATTCCGTGCTAAGGATTGGGGTAAAAAGGGAGTGGGCGTAAACAAAAAGGACTTCCAGACTTTCTTTCCATCTAGCAAGTATTTTCTCATGGACTATCTCACTGAGTCCTCCCAAACACTTTTGGAAATATCATTATTACTTTTTAAGCAGTGCTCTCGCCACCCTCATAGAGAAGATGGGGAAACAGGCTTAGTGAGATGAAAAACATGTTGATATTCACTCCGTAAGTGACAGAGCTGAGACATGCCGCATTCCTAGTTCTATGTGAGGTCCAGTCTCTTCTTGGCTTCTTTCATTCTCAACTGAAAAGCGTATTTGTGTTTTATCCAGATGGAAGGAGGTCTCTATCCTTTTTGTTCCCCAGCCATTTTCATTGCTAGAGGATAAGGCAGCACACCAGTTTGCCAACATCACACACAGTCTGTCTCGCTGAGTAGCCTGGGCGTTCCCTGTTGTCCGACACGTGCACAGAGGAGATGCTCAATACATGCTTGCCGTGGATCTGTGAGAGTGAGGAACTGATTGATGGATTAACGGGTAGAAGCCATGGATGTGTCACTGACTCAGACCACAGTACCTAATGGGGTATGGACATGCCTTTTATTCTCCCTTGGGGACCATTTTTCAAATCCTTAAATGTCAGAGCTGAAAGAGGTCTGAGGTCATCTAGTCCAGCCTTGATATTGCAGACAAGGAAAACGAAGCTACACTGAAGAACTGTCTTGCCTAAGGCCATACAGCTTGGCTCAGCTCTGCAGCTGCTGATGATCACTTTGTAACTGGGCACAAATTTGCAAACAGTCATGAGGTTGGCCAGCTCGGACGGGGAAACTATGCATGGTGCTGAAACATGCATTTGCCCTAATAATACATGGAATGATTGAATAAACGAATAAATCCATTTTCACTCCTGGCAAATGATTCTAAATTCATGCCTTACTGATTGTGAGCTGTCCTATCCTTACTGCCAGGAAAGGTAAGATGTGTCTGGGTGTCCACTCCAGAAAAAGATGGTCTCTGAGCCCATTCATTTCCAACTTTTAAGGACTCATTTATTTCTGGGTCCAGTAAATCCTGGCTGACAGGTTCAAGTCCCCCCTACCTTTCCAGAGCCACCCCATTCAGCAAGATGTTAAAAATCTCTTGTCTCTTTATTCACAGAAATTGAAGTTGGCTCTCTTGTCCTCTTCTGCTTTTTGGTCCCTGCAAAATTCTTGACAATCCAGCTTCTCCTCTCAGAAAATTATCTGCTTTCTCACAGATAAATGCAATCACAGTGGCCTTTCATGTTTCTGAGGGATTTATCGGAAACAAAGGTATCTCTCTGTAAGGCTAAGTAAATAAGGATTCCCCCTGTCCCTTTTCCTGATTTCTTTTTTTCTGGATATTTTAATCCTGCAGGGGTAAACTTTAGTTCTGTAATTCTGAAACTGTAACAAGGGCAATTAACAGAAATATGGGTTCAGCTCGAGCCAGAGACTCCCTTCTCTGAAGGCTTTTGAGAAACTTACTTGAACAGGTGAAATTAGTCTATATGTCCTTTCAAACTGAGGATGTGCCTTCTCTGGAAATCAAACAATCCAACTTTTATAAATAATAGGTTGTTTGTGTCCACATAGCACAGCAGAACAGGGCACCAGCTTGGAGGCTGGCAGTGTGGGGTCTGCTCTGTCACCATCATTTCTTACTTGTGCGACCTTGGGAAGGCAGGTCCCTTACAGCCTTCCTAAGACTTAATGTTCTTATTTGTAAAATGGAGATAATAATGCATATCCTCAAAGTTTAATGTGAAAAGAACTAGCATGGTCTGAGGCATCTTGTTGGTCCATGGTTTGATTTCTACTTGGGTGTGAAAATTTTGGAAACTAGATTTCGATGAATGAACTGTAGGCAAATATGACATTGGACAAGTGACTGCACCTCTGGACCTCAGTTTCTGCTCCTGTGTTCTGGGTGTAGATGAGTCGATTTCTGAGAATTCTTCAAATAGCAATAATTATATGCAAATTATATCATATGAAAAACACTTTATATCTGTGTATGTATATACATGTGTAATATATATGTACATAGGTAATATATTTTTACCTAATATATATATATGATGTATGTATATAAACACACACACCCTATGAGACAAGAGGGGAGGGGGCAGGCACAACTATTAAAAGAATGACACAGCAATTAGCACCAAGACGGCGGAAGATTCAATTTCCAGTAGACCTTGTGCTTCATTATACACTTATTATAATATATTAACATACTAAATGGCATACCCACAGGTGCTATGAATGTTTCAAGGCTGACTATAAAAGGTCAAAAAGTGGCCAGTGGCCCAGTTCCTGGAAACTCCAGCCCATTCCCCAAAGTAGTTGGCATAATCCTTCCATTTGTTAGCATATGGAGTTACTGTAAAAACTAAAAACCCCACACCTCATGGCCTTTCTCTTGTCTTTTGAGATGGCCCAGAGTCTGTCTATGGAGTGTGCATCTACTTTTACTTTGAACTAAACAGCTACTTCCATGCCTCGTGGCCTCACTGGCCTTCTGAGATGGTCTACGCTAGGTCTATGGTGTGTGCATCTCTTTGAATAAATCTAGTTTTACTCAACTATGGCATGCTTGTGAATCCTCTCCTGTGCAAAGCCAAGGACCCTCACTTGTTGGGGTGTATTCCAGGGACTCGCCTGGAGCCTGGGACATGGCCATCCTCTCACGCCCCATTTCCCGTGATCACCTGGAGGTAAATAATATCATCACTTCAAAGAGGAAGGAGGTAAGGTTGAGAGAGGAGCAAACAGACATCCAAGGTCACAACACTGAAAAGTGGAGCTCCTGGATGTGAATCAGATCGGGAAGACTATCAGTACCCCCACAGATCTGCGCTACGACACTGTCATCTTAGAGACGGCATCGCACTGGAGTCTGTAGGAATGTTGGGGGCAACCCTAAGGCACCTTGAGTCCCATGCCAGCCTCGCAATGATTCCGACACAGTCTTCTTAGGTCAAGTCTCCTAGACAAAATTAGACACAACTTAAATAATCCATAATCTTTTCCATCTTATTAATTTAAGCCAATAACAGATTAACTATGAGCCCCTCTGGGGTGGGTGATGTCACTTACCTCTGTGCTCCCAGCACGCACTGGGCACATGGTGGGGGCTCAAAGCATGCTGCCCAGAATGGAGCTTTCCTTGAGTTTGCCCGCTTCTGTTGCCTGCTCTTTCTTTGCAGCCTTTTCATTGAGTTTGAGTCTGCTTTTTCGAATTTATCAGAATCTTAAATTAGAGTAGCCATAGGAGGATTTATTTCAATATGCTTTCTCGTTTTAGGAAGGAGCCTGAGTTCATGAGGTGAACTGACGGCAGAACAAGTTCTTTCCCAAGTGCAGGAGTCTTCCTACCCCAGCACCTTGCCTCAGTGAGGCTGTCTATCCCTCACTCCCACTGCCTTGAACCCCTCTGCAGCTCCCACTCCCTACAGTTGCACTAAGTGGCAAAAAGCATGTTGGCCCCACAATGTTAGAGTTGAAGGGGGTATTTACACATTATATCAGGTGGGCCAGGAACTCCTGGCTGCTGTTTACAAGTATACATGACTGACTATGTTTGGAAAGCCTACTGTGATATTGTGATTTATAATAAGAAATATTTATTTAGTCTTCAAACTCATTCCAGTCCCAGAGCTCCTGAAACCTTTGGAATTTCCTAAGTGATAAAAGCACTACTCCTGGGCTTGTATCCAGAAGGAAACCTACTTCAGGATGACACCTGCACCCCAATGTTCACAGCAGCACTATTTACAATAGCCAAGACATGGAAACAGCCTAAATGTCCATCAACAGGTGACTGGATAAAGAAGATGTGGTATATTTATACAATGGAATACTACTCAGCCATAAAAACCAACAACATAACACCATTTGCAGCAACATGGATGCTCCTGGAGAATGTCATTCTAAGTGAAGTAAGCCAGAAAGAGAAAGAAAAATACCATGTGAGATTTCTCATATGTGGAATCTAAAAAACAAACAAACAAACAAAAACAAAGCATAAATACAGGACAGAAATAGACTCATAGACAGAGAATACAGACTTGTGGTTGCCAGGTGGGCAGAGGGTGGGAAGGGATAGACTGGGATTTCAAAATTGTAGAATAGATAAACAAGATTATACTGTATGGTACAGGGAAATATACACAAAATGTTATGGTAGCTCACAGAGAAAAAAATGTGACAATGAGTGTGTATATGTCCATGTATGACTGAAAAATTGTGCTGAACACTGGAATTTGACACAACATTGTAAAATGATTATAAATCAATAAAAAATGTTAAAAAAAAAAAAGCACTAAAGGTGTTTTCTATGATACTGAGGTGGCTTTTGGAATGCCCCTAAATAATCTAAGGATGGGAGCTGGTTGCCAGGAGAACCAACCATAAGATTAGAGGGATGGAAGTTCCAGTCCTTGCTCACATCCCTAGTCTGTCTCCCTGTGTCCCCCTACTTCCAGGGAGGAGAGAGAGACTGGAGGTTGAATCAATCAACAGTGGTCAATGATTTGATCAACCATGCGTATGTAATGAAGCCTCCATAGAAACACCAAAGGATGTGGCTCAGGGAGCTTCCAGGTTGTTGAACACCTGGAGATTTGGGGAGAATGGCACACCTGGAGAAGGCGTGGAAGATTTGTCCTTCTCCTGTACCTTGCTCTATGCATCTCTTCCATCTGGCTGTTCTTCAGTTATATCTCTTTATAATAAACCAGTGATATAATAAGTAAAACGTTGCTCTTGAGTTCTGTGAGCTGCTCTAGCAACTCAGTGGAACCCTAAGAGGGGGATGTGAGAACCTCGGCATTATAGCCTGTAGGTCAGAAGCACAGGTATCAACCTGAGCTTGAGATTGGCATCTGTAGTTGGGGTGTGGAGGCAGCCTTGCAGAACTGAGCCCTTCACCTGTGGAACTTGCCACTATCTCTAGGCACATAGTGTCAGAATTGAGCTGAATTGTAGGGTACCCGCTTGGTGTTGGAGAATTGCTTGGATGTTTGGAGGCCCTGCCCCACTGAAACTGGGTGCAGAACTCTTACCTCCATAGCCCAATGCAGCAATTACAAAAATCAGTCAAGTGAGAGTGCTACCCAAAGCACAGGAAGGCCCCGGGGGAAAGGCAGAAGAAGAATCAGTAAGAGGAAAAAATGTGTGAGCGAATATTTTATTCATTTATCACCAGTGAAAACCCTCAGTGGGCTGTGCCGGGTTACAGCAAGACAGGTTTGGCCCTGAGATATCTGTCACTAGACAAAAAGAAAAGGCATCTTCAGTCTTGTCAAAACTGAGCTTGAGCCAATGATGTCTGTGTATCTGGGGTTCCCGAGAGAGATGTGTGGACAAAATCTCATTGCAGCTAACTGAGGAGTTGGCCGAAGACCCTAGAAATGAAACCAAATTGGGAGGAAGAAAGGAAGAGAATGTTTATTGGGTACCTACCGTGCTCCCAGTCAGGATGGTGCAGAGGCTTAAACTCACAGACCTGCAAACCCAGACCCTCAACTTTCCAGTTATATAACCTGGCATTCTATTTAGTCTTCCAGTGCATTGTAAAGTTTTTATGAGGATTAAATCTGATCAATCCAATAAAGTTCTTAGAACACTCCCTGGCATGTGGTAGCACTTGATAAGTTTTACCTCTTATCGTGATGGGACTTTTTGCAATCTGTGTGTGTGTGTTGGAGGGGTAACTGGGGGTGTTTTCAGTTGCCTCAGTGACCCAGTGACCCGGGCTGTTATTTGCTGTTTAGAACTCAGTTTCCAGAGATGTTTACTGTTACTGTTTTACAATGTATGCAACAGACTTGCACAAAAGGGGGTTTTCCCCACCCCAAATGTCAATAGTGCTCTTTAGGGAAACACAGAGCTAGAGCCATAATGTGCGTTGCATAATTTTTAATCATTACCAAATACTGTAAGGTCAGTTATTATTACCCCTAATTCACAGATGAAGTAACGTAAGATTTTCAATAACTCGCTCAAGGTCAAAGAGCTATTAATTAGCATTGCCTGGTTTTGAAGTCACAAGCTTCTGTCTAAAATGAATGTTTTTGTTTTGTTTTGTTTGTTTTGTTCTGGCTACACTCTGCTTTCTTGATTACAGGCATCCAGATGTTGGTGTTTGAGTCCTTCAGAAAAATGAAAAATTGGGGACGAGTCAATGTCTTCTTATCACAATCTGAAGGGGAATATCCTAACTGGGTGAAAAGGAGGGCTAATTTACAGGGCAACTGTTGAAGTTCAGCAGCTTCAGCCATGTAGAAGCTGTTCATTAGCTCAGAGGGAGCTTGTCTCACTAGTAACCAGTGTCTCCTGCATCAGGAGCCTCGACCATCACAGCTGGTGTGAACACACGATGGAGATGCCCTTGGGCATCCACAGTGGCCGCCAGAAGACACTGTGAGCTTCCCATGTGGGCGTTCTGGAAGCCCAGCTAATGTGTGGAGGTTTCTGGTAATTAAATCAAGGGTCCAACACATCAGGATGATAGGATTGGGAGCACTGGAGGAAAGCAAATTTGTGAAATATGCATTTTTCTCAGATTCTAAAAAAAACCCCTCAAGAATAGAGCCTCCAAAGGATTCCTAATGTCTACTTCTCCATGTCAGTAACATCCCTTGCACGGGGTGGAATGCAGTACCTAGTATCTGATTTAATCTGTGTCTACATTCTTTTATTCACGTCACAAATATTCCTTGACTCCACTCAAGGACAAGCCATTGTGCTCAGAACTGTGGATACAAAGATGAATGTAACGTATGATTATCTTTCAGTTTACAATTTAATGAGGGGGGTGATAAGAAGTGACTGCTGGCCATTGTGAGAAGAATGATAATGGAAGGATTTACAAGGTGCAAAGGTGACACAGAAGCCCGGGAGGCTGAGTCTCATCGGGAGAGTCCAGTCCTGCTTCTCTCTTTCCGCCTTGGCCTGGGCTTTTGTCAGGTGTGTACATTGGGGAAGGACTTCCCAGGAAGAGAGAGCAGGTGCAACAGTGAGACACAAAGGTAAGAAGCTCCGCCTCAGGGAGTTTGGCGAGGTGTGAACAGGGCAGGAGGAGATGATGGGGCAAGGTCAGGGGCAAGGTCAGGGGCAAGGTCAGGGGCAAGGTCAGGAAGGAATTTGCTAAAAAATTTTGTCTTTTATTTGGCATTTAAAAAGGAACCAGTAGCAGTGTAGGACAACAAAAAGAACAAAAACAAAAACAAAAAAGTGGATGCAACTTAATATTTGATACAGAAAAAAAAGTATCAAGATCTGCCCCTTCTCCCGTGATATCCCTGACAACACCCAATGAGACACCAAGTCCACGGCCCTGTCCTTCGGGGCTCTAGCTCACATTTCTTTTTGGGGATTGCTCTGTGGTTCCTGACTCCAGACGCCATCCTTTTTTTTACTTTGAACACCCTCCTTTAATCCATCCCTCACTTACAGAGTTTTCTAAACGCCAAGGAATATGTGCTAACCACAAGATAGGTGCTTAATACGTATTTTCTTGAGGGAATGCTAATGAGTGGCCATTAAAACTTATATAGAAATTTATAATTTACAAAGCAGTTTCCCATACCCTTTGCATTTTATAACTATCCCATGTTGTGTTCATCAAGGACTGAAGACTGTGAGAAAGACAACTAACAGGCATGGTGTAGGTACAAAGTAAAGGGTTAAAAATCCCAGACAGCAGCAGCAGGAGGCAAGAAGTTGAAAGAGGGTGTGGAAGTGGGTTGCTGAATTGGGGTTTAATAAAGGTTTTGAAATGGAAGAACATTGTTGTAGGTTGATTGAGGTCCTCTCAAAATCCACATGTTGAAATCTGAACACCTAGCATCTCAAAACATGATCTGTGTGTGCGAGGGTCATTGCAGATATAATTAGCTAAGATGAGGTCACAGCGGAGGAGGGTGGGCCCCTAATCAGGCATGACTGATATCCTTATAAAAAGGGGAAACTTGGACATAGAGACATTCAGAGGGAAGACAGTGCAAGGAGACGGGAGGAGAAGACAGCCACGAGCAAGCCAGGGAGGGAACCCTGGGGCGCATCCTTCCCTCAGAGCCCTAGGAAGAAGCCAAACCTGCCAACTCTGGATTTCAAGCTTCTGGCCTCCAGAACTGTGAGACAAGACATTTCTGTTGTTTAAGCCACTGAGTTTGTGGCACTTCATTGTGGCAGTCCTGGGAAACCAATCAAAATGTCAAGGAATTGTGTTAGGGTTTGGATGATCTGTGTGACTGCCTCTAGTGGATACTGTTGGTACTTCGCCCTCATTCCCTTAGCTGCCGCCTTTCACTGCTTGCTCAGACTCTGCCCCACCTGCACCCCACCTGCACCCCACCTGCACCCCACTTCACTGGGCTTGACCTTCCTTCTGGAGGGCATCCCTCAGGCTACAGGAGCAGCCTTGCCCTCACGTGCCGACGGTGGGAGTTTATAACCTCCCTCCCTCCCTTTACCTAGTGGTCCTTGGCCAGTGGCTGAGGGGTGAGGGTGTAGAAATAGCCAGCTTTCTGGGCCCTGAGGTGGACCCCCCCACTCCAGAGACCCCCCACGGGATGGACGAAGCTCCCTTCCACATGACTTCACCTGAGGGCTCCCTCTTGGTCTGCTGTCTCCATTCTTTTTAAACCAGATTCTCCTGGAAGTACTACTTTCATAAATCACCTGCATCTGAATCATCATCTTGGGATCTACTTCTGAGGACCCCAGCCTCAGACAATGTCGACTCCCCCACACAGCACCTAAAGTGACTACAGTTGGAATAGGTAGTAAGGCTGCGGTGTCTCCATGAATAAAGGAAGTGAGGTTGGTAAATGCTGGCCAAGATGACATTGAAAGGCAGTATAGACAGAGAGCATGTCTCTTAGAAGACAGAGTGTCTGCACAAGGATGAAAAAATAACACATGGCGGTGACAAAGGGACCTAGGAGAATGTCAGCATGACCTCTACATCCTTGGTGCACAGGGAGTCATACATTATTAAGAAAAACACGAGCATGCTTGTAATCATGACGCAGCATAAGACACAGCAGGTAGATTTAATAGTTCACACACTCTGATTCTTAGCATGCTGCTCTGCATCTTCACACTGTGCTCCCAAAGAGTCCAGGCAACACGTGTAACTCGCAGCAAGGAAGTGACTTTTTCACCTGCAGAATTTGGCTTCGTGTTAGTTAAATGCTTTGGAATTTAAAGTGATTTTTCCCCCTTTCTTTAAAATGTCTAAATGCTGTGTTTGATAAATGTCACCGAGAATAACGAATGTGATGGAATGTGCTGAGGGTAATTGGACTTACTTTCTTGTTCACCTGAACCATAACTTGTCTGCATTTAGCAAGAATAATGAATGTAATTTAATACAGCACCTTCGTAGGGAAGTGACTCAAAACACTTTTCGAAGAGAATATTAAAATGCTGAATTATGCAATAAAGGCATAGATTTAAGCCGATAATAGCAGATCACATACTTGCAAGAGCACACGATGCAGCAGAGGGGACGTTTGTTTAAATACTCATTCTATCGTTATTAGGTAGACATATGAATGTAGAAGGAGAAGTCGACATGGGCTAAGGAAAACAAAGGTCGTATAGAGATTAAATAGCCACTTTAATGAATGGGGCCAACACAGAATGCTGCAAGGGGCATGAGAGGGCGGGTCAGATGGAACACAGTTTGATTGACCATGGACGATCTGGGTGGCTTTAAACAAGTCAGTTACCCCATCTGAGCTTTAATCTCCTTACATATGTAAAATGAGCCCACATTACCTGCTTGATAGGGTTTCCATGGGGAATTAATGAGATAATATATATTTTAGTAGGGGTTCAATAAAAGATAGATTTTAAAAATATTATCCTTATTACCAATGAGATGGGATAACTACAACCTTCTACTCACGCATAAGGTCCTGCTAGACAACTTAGCATATCTCAGTGACATGTCACTCTATAAATCCTTAACAATCCCATCTCCCTATTCCATGGAATACAGTCATAAATCATTTAGGGCACTTGAAGGAAAAAGAATTGGAGTTCATCTAGTTGAACCACTTTATTTAATACATAAAGAAACTGAGGCACAACAAGGTGAAATGACTTGTTCATAATCACACAAAATTGTAGCTACTATTTTGTTCCAAGGATCCTGCCCAGCACTTTACGTGTATTACTACATTTGATTCTTAGAACGAGTTTATGAGGGACATGTTCTTCTTTATCCCTGAAGAAAGTGAGGCCCAGAAAGAGGAAATCATTTGCCTAAAGTCACACAGCTGTCAGGTGGCACTATGGGTGTTTAACCTAGGTCCAGCTGACTCCTTGGCAGGTGTCTTCAGAGTCCCTACCTCCCCTCCTACCTTCCCACCTCTGTACACCTGCTGAATTTCCATGGGGCCAGGGAGCAGCTCAGGTCTTAATTTATTGGTAGTTATGCAAGCAGGTTGCTGGTTACTACTGCCTTTTCTGTTTTCCTAGATTTTCTGTGTCCTAGTGGGAAAACCGAAAAGTGCTATATAGAGTTGTTGCTGTTGTTGCTTTTAGTGTCAAAAAGGTGAGACTTAAAATGAGTTTTCAGGTAATCCATATTTTATGAGTGAGAAGTGTTTGCTGGTCCATTGGCCATAGGACACAAATTCACAAAACACTGATTATGCTGTGGAATTTTTAGAAATCATTACTTGTGTGTAGTTTTTTGAATACAGGACAAAGGTAAAATGTCAGTTACTTTGAAATAATGGCCAAGGAAGTGATGGTTAAGAACCCAGAACGTTCACATCAGGTCACCAATATGATTTTCGAAGCCAGCAAGATCCTTGGCAGCAGTCTCTTCCGATAAATCAACGTGTCAGAAGGAACAATGACCCCTCCCATGGAACAGGAACAAAACCACTGAACTCTCCAAGGTGGACTTGGAACAGAAGTCTCCAAGACAGCCCTGATACATCTCATTCCTTTCCCACTCATTGAGGGCAAGTACAAGGGGTGATGGATTTCCTTCAAGCGAATCAAGAGGCTCACCAACCCAGAACGACCCTCGGAGACCCAGATAAGAGAGTGAATTAATTGCCCATTGTAAAAATATCAGTGTCCTTTGGCCAAGCCACCAACCGTTATTCTCTGATGTGAGTAGGACGAAGAATTTTTGTTTGGACTGGAACCCAGGAAACAAATAAAAAACATAATAATTCATTTTAGCTTCCTGACAACAATCAGGGTGGCATGATTTGCTACCAGAAATCCAAGGGAAACCAGATCAACTGTGGGATGTTTTCAATTTCATAGATTTCAGAGATGAAAGGTAACTTATACATCATCCTGTCCAACCTCCTTGTTTCACTCAGGAGAAAATATGCACCCAAGAGGCAAGGCAACTTGTCGAAGGGCACACAACTAGTTACATGACAGAACTGGGTCTAGTTGCTCCTTACTCTTTTTCCCTTGCTTTTTCCATAACACACCATGGCCTCTCCCATTATTACCTGTGAGCCAGCATTCCATCATGTGTGTATTGAGTACTTACTATATGCTTAGCTATGTTTCCAGGACCCACTCTAAGGAAAAAAAATGAATTCGGTAGACAATAAAGAGCCGTTTATTCATGTACACTGTCTCATTTAATCCTCACAATGGCATTGTGAGTCCTGATTACAAGTGAGGAAACTGAAACTTGCTTATGGTCACACAGCTAGTTCATAGCAAATCTGTGATTCAGATTGAAGCTGTTTGAGCCTACCTATATTCTAGGTTTATCACCCTATATCATTTTGCCCTCACAATCCAGATGTTTTCTTCTTCAACTCCTGTACCCATTTCCATATGTATTTCCACAGGACTTTTTCTAATCCAGGGATCTGGAAGCTTCCGAAGCCCCTCACCTCAAGTTGCTGACATTTTTGGAGGCCGGAGACCAAAGACCATACATAAATACACATGCAATGTTTATCAGTTTGGGATAAAGGCTAAGAAAGAAAATGGATCAGTGAAAAGAAGAACCAGACTGACCAGAGGGGGCGCTGTTTTAGATGGGTTGGTCAGGGAGGATGCCTCTGAGGAGGGGACGTCTGCGCAGAGGCTAAATATGGCAAAGGGTAGGGATGGAGGTGCAAAGCCGGGCAGAGGACCAAGGGGTCACAAAGGGAGATTTTGGGAGGGGGGAGGGGGCAATGTCAACATAAGGTGACAGTTAAGAGCACACACTCTTATGTCAGTGCTCCTGGGATGAAAATATCTACCGCACTACTTATTGGCTACATGACTTGAGTAAGTTCACTCAAATTCTCTGAACCTCAGTTCCGTCCCCTCTAAAACGGGGCTAATAATAGTGCGCACTTCTAGGGTGACGTGAAAATTAATTGAAAACAATATCTGAGACACAATAAATATCAGCTCTCTCTGATATGCCCATCAGCCCTTCAGCTTAATATCCTTGCCCTAGATTCCATTTCCACACTTTTTTTTAAAAAAAAAAAGGCCTTTTTTTTTTTTTTACATTTTTATCACTTCAATAAAATTTTATGAGGAAGGCCAATAAAATAAAATAGATAAAAGAGAAGCTGTTCTGGGTGACTCCAGGGATCAGCAGGCAGACACCATCTGCTCAGCTCCACCCTTACATAACCCACCCCGTGGTGGTCCCGAGACGGCTCTGGGCTTCAGAGAACAGTCAGTAACATTCCCCTCGGACAGGGCTCCCAACACAATGACCGGCATGAAATAGGGGCTGACCACATAATTGTTCAAATCATGTTGAAAACGGCCAAGTCTAGCCTCTCAGCTCTTTGATTTCTTTTTTGAGTCAAGAGCTTACTAGGCCATACCGCACACAGCCATCCTCTTTGAGGTGGATGCTGAGGGTTGTTTATTTAGCTCAGGCTTAGTCACAAGCTCAGAACATTCTGTGGGTTTTACTGGAACTCGATATCGTGGCTCATCCCGAATCAGATCACTCTGGCTGAGGCAGCCAGCCACCTCCCCCGGGGGAATGGCTGGGATTCCCAGGCTCCACAAGAGGAAATGGGCTCCCTGTGGTGTCCTCATCCCACAGAGCCGGGAGGGGCCTTGGCAGGTGTGTCCATTGCCCCGTGAAGAAGACCTGTCTGCGTTGTGGAGCCTAGAAAGCCCGCTACTTTGAATTTCTAGAAATATCTCCATCCCCTGAAGGTCAACTGATGTTTTTATTCCTTTCGTGTGTTTTACTCGTGTGTGTGTGCTGCTGTGACTTTGGGTGTGGTTAGCCCAAATATGGGTCTGTTATTGAGGGTTTGTTGGTCTCTTGCCTGTTTACTTCAGTTCTCTTCACCGCAGCACCTACCAAACCCTCTTCTCTTCAGTTCCTGTACCTCACTTTCTTCTGGGAAAGCTACTCATATTTGTTGAAGACCCTACTATGTGCCTGCCACCCAGAGGATAGGCAACCCCAGCTGCAGAAGCTTGTTTCATCCTCTCGACAGTCCTGTGAGGAAGAAATCCACCTCCCCCTTGAGAAGGGGAAAAGGAGACCCAAAGACGTTAAATAAGTCACTCAAGGTCACGTAGTGAATGAATAAGACAGAGTCATTTCAAACCAAAGTCAGGCAGACTCTGAAGTCTCTTCTCTCCACTGTGCTGTGCTCTCATGAGAAAACCCATCTAATTAAAAAAAAAAAAAAAAAAAAGTCTGGTGTACCCTTTAACCCTCCATAAAATAGTCACATTTTTAAGACCTGAGGCTTACTTATCCCCATGAATTTTTAGATGGAATAATTTCAGTGACTCTGTGTGTGTATGTATGTGTGTGTGTATCTGTGTGGGGCAGAGAAGGTGGCAAACAAAATAAGTGGGAAATTAAGGGTGAAACCCTCAGACAAGGGTTTCCCTAACCCTCTGAAGGAGAGTGGTTAAGAACTTGGGTCGTAGAGAAAGACAGATGGACTTGGGACATGACAATTTTTGCCCATGACCCTGGGCAAAAAAAAGTACTAATCTTTATGAACATCAGTGTCTTTATTTAAAAAATTGAAATTCTTTGTATTTCTGAGGGATGGTTGTGAGGACTAAATAAGATGTTTATAAATTGTTTATCACATGCCTGGCACAAGAACAGTGTTCAATAAATGTTAGCTGCTCATATGCTTGATGTAAATACATCTCATTTTAATCCTTTGAGTAGACTATGTGGTTATTAGTAGCCCGTTTTATGTGTGAACAGATTGGATCTAAGGGAATTTGAATTAAATTGATCACGGTAACACAGCTAATAATTGACAGAGGTAGGAAGCAAACCTGGGCTTTTGCAGCTACAAAACCTGTTTATTTCAATTAAATCACAGTGCTTTGTATGTTGAGCGAAACCCTGCTGTTCAGCAACTGGGAAGCAACAGACATAGTTCTCAAGGGCATGAGATAATACTTTGAAAATTACTTGCAGTACTGCAAAAGTTAGGTGAGATAATAAAAATTAAAGACCTTCCATACCTTGCATACTGGCATATAACACTCACTTGGACTAAATTTCCGCTAGTATTTCCATGGCCAGCACAGAGCCAGGTACAGAGCAGGTCCAATAAGTGATGACTTAATAACGGAGGGCATACACCTTGAGTTTGGGGAGCATCACAGATAAAGGCTACCTCCTCTCGAGCGCCGTACGGATCGGAGAGGGTATTTATCACGTCTTTTTCCAATCTCTTCTCAAGGCTACCTGTTGCCAGTTCCCTCACCTCCCTTGCAGCCATTTCTCATGTCTTTGGACAGAGGTCCCATAGAATGGTGGCCAGGTCACTGTGGGAAAAGCCAAAAGGATTGAGTCACAGGCTTGACTCCCCCCACCCCCTGGTCACCGAGCCTCATTTCCGTTTCCCAAACAAGACACGCTTTACGAGACACGACGCTGACTTTCCCCTCCACTCTCAAGAAGAGACAACTTTAAAGCATGGTTGAGGAATTTCACCTGGGTGAGGCCCACGGAGTGGAAATATTTGATGAGCTTGTAACACTTCGATTAGAGCCTGAGCACCACGCATTTGCGATGGGAAGTGGTTTTTTAGATCTCCCCAGAAGAGCTGCCTCATTCACATCTTTGTTCTTAATATGGTATTAACCTGCTTTTGCACCTCAAGTACCCTACCTGTTAACCCAAATTGCTCTCTCTCTTCCAATATTAGAGAATGTGACTTTGTGATTATGTGCAAGTAGGGAGGTAAATTACATGGGAGTAACAAACTTCCCGAAGGAGGTGGGGAGTTAGCACCTTTGTAATTACAGCTCACCTGACACGCGGGAGGGTGTCAGAGAGCTGTTACTCCACAAAGGTGCACAGGGAAGCTAGGAAATGCTACTTGAGTCCCAAGGACAGGCAGCTTGACTTGGACGTTCTCTAGGGCTGGATACCTGGGGAGGCCCAGGTGCCTTTGATTATTGAATAAAATCCTGTTGTTTCCTTACTGAGAGAACCCTGCTTTCTGGAATCTGGGATACATCGCCCCTCATCTGTGAATTGCTAAGGTTCTTTCATCTATTCATATACTCACTTAGCAAATTTCCTGGTGTTACTAATTAGCATTTTTTGAGGACACTTTCTCTCTGCTTTTGTTTGTTGTTTGTTTTTGTTACACATCAGACATTGTGCTGGGTCTTTTTCTTATGAGCTATTTTATTCCATCTGCATAACACTTCTAAGAGGGGAGATTGGTATCACTATTTTTAGATGAGGGAAACTGGAGCTCAGAACATTTATAATTTACGAGTAATCTTAACCGTGGGATTGTTAGAACTTACTTACCAAATTAGTAAAAGAGCTAAAATCCAAACCCATAAGGAACTCCGTCTCCCGGGTGACATAGCTAGCTAGCTAGCTAGATTAAATAAGAGATGGGTTTTGAGGTTTAACTTTTAATAGCATGAAAAACAAAGTGAAGCAGTACAGCCTCATACCAAATACATATAAATATGTTTAAAATAAGCATTTTTTTTAAAGGTACATAGGCAAAATCTCAAAAGAAAGAGAAATCTTTACATACTACAAGTTAAGAAGAAACTCAAATTTGTCCTGGTGGGCAAGAGCAAGCTGGCGCTGTGGACCCTTGTGAATGGGTGATGGATGCAGTATGGGCTCTTGCTGATGAGGAAGGTTTGAGTGCCCTCTATGTGATTAGGAAGATCAAAGTTAGGGCCTGAGTACAGTGCCCTGAGGTGAGACTTACATCTTGAAGCTATGGGGTCCTGTAAGGGTTTTGGCATCTGTTAACAGGGCTCTGGGTGGATAAGAAAGGTCTCTGATGAGAAATCAAAACTTAAGTCTATACCCCTTGAGGTTACGGGGTCTGAGTTTATAGTTTCCACGTGGCACAAGAATCCCAGAGTTACTGATATAAAAATTAGTTATCGATCCACGAGTAAACTGATGTCACTCTGGAAGATGACATAAAGTTCACCGCTTGGCCTGTGTGACTCCAGCAGAGGAAGAATCAACGTCCACGGAAGATAAGTGAACAAACCCCAGTTACAAACCACTGGGGGAAAGACGTACCATAAGGGCAAGACAGCAAATACGGCCACTGGGGGGATAGCCCACCAAGGATTCAATATAATAACGTAATCTAAGAGGGGCTATAAAAAGTTTTTAAAAATTGAATATATTAAAGATACATAATGATGAATTATGACAAAAATGAAAGAAAAATTGCACTGTGAACAAAAGGGCAGGTACAGTTTATAAAGTGCGCACACACATACATTCACATGCAAAGAGAATTTTCCAAGATGAACAATGTGTAGCGGTGAGGAGGGAACTCAGTGGAAGGGTTAAACAGCAAATTAGACACAGAAGATGAAAGAATTTGCGAGTAGAGATCAGAAGAAACTACACGAAATGTGGTTCAACAGAAATAAAGATAAAATAAGAGTTAAGAGATATGGAGTATAGAATAAGTTTGTCCAACATGTACCTAGAAAGTTGTCCAAAAATAAATAAACAAATGAAGAAAGTAGAGAGAAGAGGGGGAACGTGATATTTTTAAAAAATCATGGCTTAAAGGTATCCTAACTAAAAGAAAAAGATGAATCTTCAGAATAAAGAAGCACACTAGATTTTGAGGCTAATAAAAACACAAACCTCAATTAGATATACAGAACAGAAATGCAGAACACCAAACATAGAGAAATGATTTTAAAAGCAAGCAGGGAGAGAAGACAGATGTCTGTGATCTATGAAGATCCAGCAACTAGTCTGGCAGTAGCAATGGGTGCTGGAAACCAGGGACATAACTGTGTTCTGGGCGAATGAGTTGAGAATCATGTAGATGAATCTAGATAGGCTTGACTGTGGAAAGCAAGATGATTACTGATCGAGGTGTTGCAAGCACGATAGAATTAAAATACTAGTTATTAATACCATGGATAAGGGAAAAGGGTGGCAAATTTTAAGTGAGCTAAAATGCTTGTAATTTAGGAGGGACAGGAAAATGTATTGTAAACTTCTACATTGCTAAATCAAAGTTGAGTGTGATGATGGTGAGGATGATTGCTAAAGAACAGCATAGAAGTAACTTCTAAATCGATGGAGCATGAAAAGGAGTAGGAGTTAAGACAACCCTATCAATCTGAAAGGAGTCAGGGAAGAAGAAAAAGGGAGAAGAAAGGAAGTTAGAAAGCATGACATAATATTAATGGATAGAATCCAGAGGCCAAGATTAGACTCATTTATAAATACAGACTAGTACTTATAGGAATGAATGGGCCAGCCAATATATAGTACTAGAAAAATTGATCATCCAAATTGCAATAAATAGTACATAGATAAGTAAGGTGCTTACCTCATGTTACCCACAAAAAAAATTCTGGGTGAATTAAGGACATAAAGACAAACAACAAAACTTTAAAATTTGTAAAAGAAAATGTTGAAGATTATTTTTACAGTACTTGGCTAGAGAAGGGTTGTTTGTTTTCTTTTTTAAATAAGGCACAAAAAAGCCAAAAGAAAAGATTGATTAACTTTGGATATCTTGAAATTCAAAGCATCTGTGTAACAAATGGACCAACATCAAAATGGAATGACACAGACTTATAAAAATTATTAGCAGAACCTGTTGTTGATAAAAAGTTGGTATAAAAAATAAATACAGGGAAGAAAAATGACCTCTTTATAGAGAAGGCATTTTTTTTAACCTGTGAACTTATGAAAAAGGAGGCAAGAATGGCCCATCAACAATTAGATTCCATTTTACATTTTTGGAAGAATTAACCTAAGTAATTTTAAGAAAATCTTGAATTTGGTGAAGATGTGGAGAACTGGCAAATCTTCTTTGCTGCTGGCTGGAGTTTAGATTGGAATCCAATCTGTATAGCAGTTTGGCAATAACCATAAATCTGAAGAGTGCACAGAATGCCTATCATGTTTCTCCCCGCTCGGGCAGATCATATGTTTTAGGAGAGTTGACCTCACTCCTAGGTCTAGGGCTGGGACATGAGGACCAAAGCTAAATTCTACGTATGGAAATACATAGGTGGGGACTCTTCCAGCTGCCTGCAGAACAGCTATGGGACTTCAGGGGGTCCTATTAGGATTTTTATTCATGGCATTCCTCCTTGCTTTTTGTGAACTAGGAAGCATGAATCCTGGGCAGAAAATGGCAATCACTTTGGGACCACGAGGGGAGGAGCTTGCCAATAGGGAGCCAGTGCTGACCATCTGGGGCTGAGAAATGGAGAGAAAGCAACTCTTGGTCTTATCTTGAGTCACTATAGGTAGAGTCTCCTCAAATTAGTTGTCTCTGAACTTGTCAGCCATATGAACCAAGAAAAAAACAAAAACAAAACCAAAAAGCCTGCCCTTTGCTATTTAAGTCATTTTCAGTTTTTATTTTTCCTTCTAACCGCAACCAATAGCACCCTAAAATGAGTAGGATTTAACAAGACACAAGGAAAAGAGGTCACTAGCCCAGCCCAACGGGACAAGAGGGATGCTGTGCTCTGCATATGCTGTGCTTTGCTCTCACGGTGTTCTCCCATACCACCCTGTACTTCCTAAGCTTATCCGTTTCCCCACTAAATTGTCATTGCTTCTTTCCTACTTAAAGTATAGGTGCCATATCTATCTTGGCCACCACTTTATGCACAGAGCCTAGTCCAGTGCCAAGCACATGGCAGGGACTTCATAAAAATGTGTTTAATTGATGTTGAATGAAAAGCATGAAGCAGAACTGGTAGCCAGGATGAAAACCAATAGTTGGCACAATCCACACAAAGCAAAACTAGCTGGGCTTCATTTTCAACCCATGGGCCAAGAGGCAAGATTGTGGGAAATGGCCAGTGCGAAGTACCAGGAGGAGAGACACAGCTTAAGAATGCCATAGCAGAAATGAGTTTGCAGATGCATTCACACATTGGTTTATTCAAGAGGAAATGGAGATTGGGGCTTATATATGTATGATTCACTATGTGCCAGAAACAACACAAAAGACTTGACTTTTACCTCATTTAATCCGCATGACATCCCTCCAGGAAGGTACTGTGATGGTAACTATCACCTACTAAGTGCTTAATTTATTGAGGAATAGCAGTTGGATAAATGAATAAATCTAAAACCTGTGTTCTTTTTACCTATCATGTTACTTCCCGTGAAGATTGATTGGGTGCCTCTCGTGAGACAGCAAAGCAGAAAGCAATTGCTGAAGCAATGAGAATAATCTTGGCAGATGGTGCTCCGTTGATCTGGAACACCTTTTATCAGATCTTGACATGCAGGATGCTTTAAAAGTCCCACCAAACAAAGTTTACTCCTAACAAAGTTTAAATCATGGAGAGAATGATAAATCCAACCCATGTGGACACAAGGAGACGTCTGCCTTGATTAATACAAAGAGTAACGTTTTTGCAAGATGATAATAACGGAAAAGGTGAGGACAGATAGTGGAACTGATTTGAATATAAACTGTTTAGCTAAGAGTAGTTAATACATTTAATTTAAAGGGGGCTGACTAGTTATAGCCAAGGAAGGAGATTGTTTCCATCATCAGATTCTTGAGAATCTGTTCTGTGGAAGGAATGAGCAAGGAACAAATACAGCTGTAAGAGACTATGGAAGGAATGTGCCAGAGTTAGTGGCATTGCCACAGGCACTAGAACTTAATGGGTAAGAATGCAGATGGTAGCGTTAGACTTCCAGGTTATTATCTCTTCTCCACTCGAGCAACGGTGTAAATTTTGTAGAAGATAACACAGAGGTCAGAACTGGAGCTCTTGTTGTGAATAGTTTTCCCACAATGAGGAAAGCAGAGGCATGTGGACTGGATGTGAGAGGAATAGAAGAAGGGGCCAGTATTGACAGCAAATGGGCCAGTGGAAAGAACAGTGGAAAAGAAACAAGGAAAGAACAATGTCTGTGAACTGAGGGAAGACGGTGTTTCTACAAGATGGAGCCAGTGGAATCTGGCGTCACTGAGAGGTCCAAGAAATTGAGGCTTGAGTCAAGATCTGGGGTAAGTTTCACAAAGGTGGTTTAGGTACCATTACGGGGGGCAGGGATTCAATTATAGATGGTTAGTCACACTCTCAGGGGAAAGTTAAATGAGTTGGTAGCTATTCCAGATACTGACTACTATATATAAAATAGATAAACAAGTTTCTACAGTACAGCCCAGGGAACTTTATTCAATATCTTGTAGAAACCTATAATGAAAAAGAATATGAAAAGAAATATATGTATGTGTATGTATGACTGAAACATTATGCTGTACACCAGAAATTGACACAACACTGTAAACTGACTATACTTCAAATTAAAAAATAAATAAACCAAAAAAAGGCCACACAGCTAACAGCATCAGCAGGGTAAGAGGCAGTGTGGTTCCACCCCTGCATTCAGACCTACTCGACTGGTCCTGTAGCTGAGCCACCTGCCCTGTGACCAGAGGGGAGAGCAACCTTTCCTTCCGAAGTACACCGCTAGCCACCTTGCAGTTAGGTGTGGCCAGGGGACCGAGTTATCGCTGACGGGATGTGAGCTGAGTGATAAGCATCACTTTCAGACCTGGCCCATAATAACTTTCCATGGACAATCCTTCTGCTCATCGTCGATCCCCAGCGGGATGAGAGGATTCCAAGGACACAGAGGAAGGTGGACTCACTGGAGGAAGGTTGCCTCAGTCCCTGAATGACTACAGGGAGCAGTATCCTGTCCTCTCCTGACAGCTGTCATTGGACTCTGATGTGAGCGAGAAATAAAATATTATTATACTAGGCCGCTGATATTTTAAAGCCCTTTGTCACAGTGGTTAATATACCCTGCAGTTGAAATAACTACCCTGAGCCTCTACTTCATTTATAAAATAGAGCTACTTAGAGCTACTTACCTGAGCGTCTTTCCTTTTTTCTTGCTAGCAGGACCCTAATTATGATGAGTTCATTGTCATTCTTTTGCTCCTCAGCCCTGGCCATGGAGTGTGGTGTGAGTGTATGTGTGTGTGTGCTTGTGTGTGTGTGTGTGTGTACACATGCATGTGTGCTGGCCGATATAAGCCAGGTGTGGTGGTGTCCCTCTTACCTGTGAATGACTCAGTAATGGGCACAGATCAGTGAGACCTGGAGAAAATCTTCTGGGGAGCCTCTGGGAAACTTTTCTCATTCTTAAAAAAAAACTGAAAACGTGACTTTTACACCCCTTTTCTAATTTTGCTCATTGTCGTGTGAAGATGTGATGCTTGGAAGTACAACAGTCACCCCATGCTCATTGAGAGAAAAATATGAAATCAAAGGCTGAAGGCTGAAGATGGCAGAATCTCAAGTTCGTGGGGCCAATCCTGGAAGCATCCGGCTGCCGGAAGTGCTTTGGGTGAGATAATGCTATCTTCTTTTATTTATACCATTCTTGGTTGGTTCTTTTGCTAGCTATGTCAAACACTGCGTAACCAGTATTTTGGTTAGGACTAAATTAGTGAAGACATCAGGACTGCAGGCCAGGTAGTAGGTGATCAAGAATGTTACCTTGTAATAACCACTGACACCATCGTCATGGAACCACCTGTCTCCTGATCCCAGCCCAGTGCTTCCTACCTCATTTCCCCCTTGATTTCAACAGAAAAATAAAATCTCCTTTCAGACCATAACACAATGTGCTCCAAGGGGTAGGATAATAGCCTGAGAAAGGCAACCAGAGTCTGGCTGTGATCTGGCCACTGAGGGTGTGGTGGAGATTTGGTGATTGATGGCACTGGGATGTGTCTTTCAGACGATGAAATATTTGTAGGGTAAAGTGAGACCTTTGGATAACAGGTGTCCTATACAAATATGGGTCTTACTAGCTGGATAATATTTAACAAACACTCCCTCCTTATCACAAGTAATTCAAGGCAATAGCATAGGACATTACTGTCCCTAGCAAGCAGCAGGTGGGGGAAGCGTGGAGTCCTTGCATTATTTCTAGTAACTGATAAATAGGAATGGATGCAGAGCTTCTCACTGTCCTGCTTCCTGCCTTCATCTGGGATGTTCAGAAAGATGAATGCTGCTTTAGGAAAGATAATGTCAGTATAAAGACTGTCTTCATCCTCCTAGAACCGGTAAAGGGAATCAAATCAGGTGTGTGTGTTGAAGAACTAGATGAAATGCGAGGCTATTTTTTGCCTCTGAATGACAATACGGGTGAAAACAACAACAACGACGACAGTAGTAGTAGTAGTAGTAGTAGTAGTAGTAGTAATAATAATAATAATGATAATAATAATAATAATAATAATAATAATAATAATAATAATAATAATAATAATAATAATGGCATCATGAAGAGGAGGGAGTAAAAGAATAGGAACTTTTTTGGCTGGTTTTCTCTGTATCCGCACCTTCTGTATGTAATCTTCTGCTTACATTTGATGCTCAAACAGACCTGGCAAGTGGCCTCCATTGTCCATATCTAACAGATGAGGAAACTGATGCTCAGTGGATCTGACTGATGTATCGGGGGTCACAACCAAAAAGTACAGATGAAGGGCTTAAAAAATCAGGTCCCTGAATCCAAATACCATGTTGCTTTTGCTTAACCACATTGCCTTTCACTTCCTTCTCTCAAGGATGAGACTCTGGGGTGGCCAGGACTTAAGATTCAGAAATGACAGTCCTCTCACCCTCCAAGACATAGGAGGGCGCATCCGTGCAGTGCCCTGTTGTGTAAGCTCTTGGAAGACCTGGCTCAGAGAGTCGACTAAATACTGTAAATGCTTTGTGATCTGGGGAAAGCAATTCTCAGCTTCTGTTTCTTTAGTTTTAAAAGCAAAAAGTCTACATTGTGTCTCAGATTTATATTATGGTGTAATAATTATTTTCTCTTCTGTTTTGTTTCATACTAATTGACCTCTGTTAAAAAAAAAAAAAAACCTCACAGGGAAAACCACTCTGGCTCACCTGTGCTGTTCATGCTTGTCCTATATAGATGTTTTCTTAATGTGCATAAACAAAGTGCTTGTGAGTGTGGCTTTTCATATATATGCTGCAAGTTCTAATCGTACAGAAACGAACATCTTAGTCATAAGGGCTTCTCTGGGTCACAGAGCCGGCGTCACATAGAAGTTGGCCAACAAAAGCTCTCACAAATCAAACTCATTCCTGAACCAAGTCATTGGATAACTGGATGCACATCTCACTCTGTTCCAAACTCTCCTGGCTGCATCATTTTTTCTGGAAAGTGGACCTGCTGGGATCATTCTTCATGCCTCAGACTAGACATCCAACTAGACTTCTGACATTGCTCCTTAAGATGAGCTGGATTCCTCTCCGACTGTGTGGCTCCAGGTTCCCTTTTTTCCGAAAACATTTAGCCCCAAACACTCAAGGTCAATGCAGAACTTCTTCCTCCTCCTTAAATGACACTTCTTCTGGAATCTGGACAGCATCCATTCATGTTACAAACCATACCTACTTTGTCGGGACATAATGTTTCTCATTTATTCTGCAGAACAATCACGTCATGCAAGGAATGACAGTCCCATTTCACAGACAGGGAAGTAGACTCAGAGTGATTTGATCCCATGTCAAAGCTGATGGTACTCCTGAGAGGTTAACTGACTCTCCCTGCCTCCACATCGTTCTGCTCTAACCCATCTCTACAAGTTGTCCCAATGCACTGTTGTTACCTTTCACGACAATCTGATTTCTACGGAACTTTGGATAAACTCACTTCTTTTCATGATCTGTTCATTTTCTCTGCCTCAGTTTTCCCATCCAGTAAAAAGACAAAAAAATAGTAAGGTGGGGTTACTCGTGCTTGGTCTGTGGTAGCCTGAACTCTTCTAAATCAGGATGAATGCAAATTGTCTTGTTATTTCACTAATTAATAACGTCTGCTTGGAAAAGCAACTATTAGCGCACAGTAAACGAAAGGGCTTCTAATTACGGATGACAGTAATTGCTTTTTTTCTGTGTTTTGCCCTTACCTTCATCCCAGTTTATCTTCCTGAGTTATAGCTACCTCTGTAGGGGTTAGCAAAACATATTAAAAAGTCTAAACAATAGGTTCCTTTCCCAAGGGTTTGGGAATTGATGAATCAGCTCATTCTGCTTGCAGCATTCAGACGAACTGCGTTTGACACATGGGTGGAAAAGTGGGCTCTTTGAAATTCGAGCTGAGTACAGATCATGTCACCTGCCTGGCGCATGACCTGTTCCACTCGCCACCTGACCCCCTGTGCCCAACGTCACCTGGAGCCTGAAATCTGGAAGCGGAAAGTCCTTGACTGGAGTCGGCGGAGAGAAAATCATCACCTGCTTGAGCACAAACATGCCTGGTGACTGCGTCACTGTTTGTTAAGTGGGATCAGCTAATAGTTGCACAGCGGGCCTTCAAAGCCCCACGATGGGGCTGTTGAAGTTTCTGTAAATGCACTCCCTGTGTGAAGGCCTTGGACTTTGAATCTCAAGTACACTGGAAGCGTTTTGAGCCTGCCGACAGGCACTCTGGTGCACTCTATTTGGTTTAACTAAAGTGGAAAAGAACGGACTTCATTTCCGTCACCCTTCACCTGGATTCAGCCACACTCCTGCCTCAGGGCTTTTGCACATGCTGTTCCCTCTGCATAGACACCCTTCCCCTCTGGATACCAGCATGGCTTGCTCCTATGTTTCACTCAGTTTTCTTCTTACAAAGCACCTCTTAAAGACCTTCCAATTGCTCTCTTTCTCTTCCCCTTGCCTTATATTTCTTCAAAGTACCCGATTTTATTTCACATGTTTATTTCATCAGTAGTCTGTGTTTTGTCTTCTGCAGAAGTTACTTGTCCTTTTCCACTGCTCTGCCCCCAGTGCCTACAGGAATACCTGATGCATAGTAGACTGTCAAAAAAATACTTCTTGAGTAAATGAATGAGTGAAGGAACTATTTCCCATCAGTTTACAAGCAGGAAAACTAAAAATAGAGAGAGGAAATAATCTAGTCAAGCTCAACAGTCACTTAGCGGCAGAGTTAGTACTAGCACTTTGATGTCCTAACTCACAGTCCTGCTTTTTTTTCCCCTTCCGTTTAACGCAGTTCTCCAAATATTTGGCAACTAAGACATCCTGGACTCACCATTTGTTTGCCAATCTTTAACCATTTCATGTCTGCAGAGATAACTAGAACTTTATGAGGGATAAGTGCTTACTGAATTTATCTGTCTTAATAACTCTTTCAAAGGCAGAGTTGATTGAAAGTTGCTTAAGCCAGCTGTTACATTTTAAAAACGTTTTTAATAGACATTATTATAAGCATTTATCATATAAATGTGGATACACATAAAGTATAAGTAAAAATGAGTATTGTAATTCCATATGGAAGTAGGCTGTTAGGTATACATCATGTGTGTTTAATAACTGAAATCATGCTGTATGCAAAGTTTTCTAATCTGTGTTTTCACATCTTATGTCTTAGATGTGTTCTGATGTCACAAAATCTAACATTGGTTTAGGGGATGCATATGTTCCAGTATTTCGGTGTGTCATGATTTTACTCAATCTTTTTCTTCCTATTGGATCATGGAAGTTAGTTTCATTTTTTATTCATTAGATTTTATTCATTGGGTTTCTCTAGGTTCAGTTGTTGCATTAGTATTTCCATGCTTGTCAAAACTGTGCAGAGAATACTTTGTCCAAGTTCCTGCTAAAAATGCCACAAAAATTCTTAAAGAATCCTGGGTTGGTCGCAAGCTCAAAGCCCCTCTTCAAATTAACAAACACTGAAGAAAGAGTTCAGTCACCTGCACGACCGGTCTTTGAGCCATGGTGTGGAAGGTGGGAGCATAGGGGTGGTGGGGCTGGACACATCGGTCAGTTTGAGAGCAAACAGAGGCTTGGGGAGTGTGTTTATGTTTCTGTCCTGTAGGTGCAATTTTGCATCCAGAGGCCTTTGAAGCAAAGGGGATAAAGAGCCGGACTCTGCACCTTAATGACCTGGCACAAGTCACCCTGGGTTTGAGTCAGCATGACTCAGCCCCAGAGTGAAACTCAGTAGTTCTGCAAAGTCAAGGCTTGGTCCTGCCTCCCATGACCATGGGGAAGGGAAGAGCCGCAGAGGGTCTCTCTATCTGAGAAAGAGCCCTGTGTCCAAACGGAGTGTGGCCAAACCTAGTGGGATCTTCTAGCCGTAATTCTGGTTAGTGATGGCCTTGCTGCATACCTACCATGCTTGGAAAACTCCAGTCAATGCTACCTCTCCCTGAAGCTTTGCATCAGTAAAAATTGCCACCGCTGACTGAGAATGTCCTATGTGCCGGCTTGTTACGCCAGGTGCTTTCAGTAGGCCATCTTCTTTAGTCCTTAAATAAGTCCTGAAAGCGAGTATTATTGGCTGCATTTTCCAGATAAAGACACAAGTTCAGAGAGGCGAAAGGAGCTGCCCAAAGTCATACAGAGCTGAGATTCACAACTGGGCCATTGGACTTGAAAGCTCATGCATTACTGCACATCTCTGGCTCAGCAGAGTAGAGGTCTTTCTTTCTGCTCAATTTCCATGACTCTTAGGACAAGTGTCAGGAGATATACTGTATGAGGTTTATCCATTCAAAAACGATCCCATTCGACAGCCACTTAATGAGAACTTACTTTGTGCCAGGGTCTCTAAGAGTTTCCACTGAGAGAGCTAAATAAATAAATTTCCTTGTCCTAAAAGTAGGGGAAGGTAAGCACAGAGGGCAAGATTTTGGACCATTTAAGCCTCCATCCTTAGGACCTGGGATACTATATTCACCACAAGAACTAGCTCATCGTGGAAATGCAATAAATATTTGTGGAAGAAAAGAAGGAATGAAGGATGGGTAATACATTATAAAGCACTTAAAACCTAGTCCGAAGGTTTTACTTTGTATTTGCTGTGCAACCTTTGGGAGCTATGTGAAGGCTCTCTGAGGCTGCCTTCTTATTTGTACAGGTGGGGATGATGATCCTTGCCTGATTTCACTCAGTATTATTGTGGATCCAGTGGATCAGAGGATCAACTATGAGTATTGGAGCTACTGAAAAAATGTAGACAACATCTTACAAAATATCAGGAACTGTATTTGTTGGTCAATTAATCTACCAATATTTATTGTGTGCCACACGCCAGGTGTTGGATTAAGGGCTTTCCAATTCTTACACATTTGTCCTTTCAGTCACAACACTGGATTGATGTAAACAGTTTAGATGGCATGCCTGAGATGACACAGTGAGTGAGGACAGAAGCAAGAGTCAGATCCCCAGCTGCCTGGCGCTGATGCCCCAGCTTTGATGGCTGCTCAATCACTGATGCCAGTGGCTTCACCAGAAAGTCATCCCACCAGAAACATTTCTCTCAGAGCAGAAACTACGCACTGGTTCTGACAGCTACCCAGCTGAATTAGAATCAGCCACAGGAAGTCAACTCCCTTGCCAGAAGCCAACCCCAGGACGCACAACTTTGCACACCTGGAAGGCTTTGTTACCTTCAGGTCTTCACCTTCCAAATCTTTTCAGCTCAGAATCCAAAGCCATCTTACTTCAGCTCTGTCTGCTCTGTCCATGCCTCTTTGTATTTGCTGTAGAATAGGCAGGGAGGGAAGGAGCTACTAATATTGTTTATGAAATTCAACCTAGGTGCCCAAGGCATTTGTCTGGGGACGGTGGTGGAATCCTCAGGTTTTTGTACAGAAGCTGCTGTACAAAAGTTTCACATTGCTGCTCAGGTGGTCTTTGTTGGGCCCAGTCGAGCCTCTTTACCTTCCCTGTGGCCTTTGTCATTCATGGGAGAGTCACAGCGCCCAGTGATTTCATCTCATGCTCTCAAACCCACCTTCACCCCAGGTAATTCCTGCATGCTCATGCCTTTTGATGGTCCTTGAATTCTCCATGACATTTTACAGGTCCCTCTGTGCATCCTGTTATCTGGGTCTGGGAGTCCATTTGCCTTGTAATCTGCTATCCCTTCAAGGTCAAGCCCAGGCAACAGGTTTTTGTGTAGGGCATTCCAGGTGGTGCTGCCTTCCTTCCTGGTCTGTGCTCTTGTGGTACAAGGTACCTAAGTCAGTTCTGACACATCTCCCATTTCACTATTGCCATTTCTACACGTCCTTGTTTTTCCTGCTGGGCCATGAGCTCTGTAAGGACAAGGATGACGTCACACTCATTTTTTACAAGTTTGTTACCTATCACAGTGCTTGGTACATAGCAGGTGCTTAATACATGTCTGCCAAGTTTAATTGAATCAGGAACCTCAGACATGAAGAATAACTGACAAATACTGTGTAAAACTTGGGAAAGACTATGAACAGACTCCAGCAATTATTAAAGAGTAAAGAAAATTTTTTTTTTAAATAATGGTCTTTATATTGGCCTTTAAAAGATAAATTTGGGGGTATTAAAATACTGGAGCAAAACAAACAACCAAAAAAGTGCAAATGAACATTTTTATTTTTAGGCTCCCTCTAGAACTTTCCAAGAAGCCAGGTTCTATTAATGTATTTAATTTACTTCTGTCCCCAGTGGTTTCTTTTGATGACTTTCTATTTGAAGAGCTTATAACACTGAATGGTTGCAAAGCTGTGACTGATGTTGGCTTAGTTAGATTGATTTCTCAGTTCTCTCGGATTACCATTAAGATTGTATTTCTTCATTAGGTTTCCAGCCATCACCTCCTCGGTTCCTCTGCCTCCAGGTCCAGCCACCTTCTTGATCCTTGCCCTGCCACCAGTAAAGAAGGAAAGGAAGGAAAGAGAGAGTGGAAAGGGAGGAAAAAGAGAAGGAGGAAGAGTTCTGATACTTCTGAATTACCTTCACAATTCACAACACACTATTTATTGTTGGTATCAGTTTTTCAAGTGTCTTGTTTGTACTGAATTTCTCTTAAAAATGTACACTTTGAGCACAAATGAATGAGAATGGCCATGTGCCCACACTCTTACCAACACTAGATATTCTCATTTTATTTTTTAAAAGTAAATATCCTATTTAACTGCTTTAACTTTGTAGTTGTTTGATTACTCATAAGGGTAAGTGTTTTTCCATATTTTTCTTAGCCAATTGTATCTCCAGTTTTATGAATTGTCAGTTCGAAGAATGGAATAGGTCTCAGTACTATACTTAGATCATTGTACTTGGAGATTCACAGCAAAAGGATTTCTCAAAACACATCAGAGCTTCACTGTAATGTACTCGAGTAAAATTATTATTCTCAGATGTAAAATAGGATGAGTCTCTCTAATAAGAATCTGCCTTTTCAGAATAGAAACATGGTCATTGTGCTCATACTAGTTAGTGATTTAGAGATACTCAAGGCATGGTCCTTGACTCCAGGATTGCAGAGGAAGAAATACCAGAATATTCCATTAAAGTATATCATGACAGGTGCTAGGAGAGAGCAGCCATATTGTGCTGTGGAGTCTAGAGAAAGGTCATCTAAATGAGATTCATAGTGTAAGAAAAAATAAAGAAGAAAAACAGACAGAAGTCTCTTTATTAAGAATAGTTGAGACAGCTTTCACGAGTGCCCCCAAAGTGTATATATCTTATTATCCATCCATCCATTGCATTAATTCTTCCTTACATCTACCCATTCAATTACTAATACTGAGAGATAACAGGAATTGACTAGGTGAGGATGGAAAGAGTGCAGCCCAGGCAACAGAAACAGCCGGTGCAAAAGCCCTCAGGTCGGAGTTATATTTCAGTATGGGAAAGGCCACTGTGTCTGGAGGGTTGAAAGAAGAGGAAGATAATGTTTGTTAGAAATATAGCTATGGCTTTCTCATAAATTCAATGGAAAACTCTTAAAGTGTTTTAAGCTTGAAATAGTGGCCTTGTTTTTTAAAGTTGAAAAAAGTCCTTTCAGTAGAGTAGAGGTGGATGAAAGGAATGGGTTGAACACTGAGTCAAGGGGATAGATGTTCACTGGAGAGAAAAGGTAGGGCTAGGAAGAAAATAGCAATTGTCTTTTGTGGGAAGACTTTCTTTAGATGTGACCTGTGACTAGAAGAATATATACATTTTAGATGGTAAAGAAACAGGAGGGTGCTTTCACAGGGGTCTTAGTTTGTTCATTCATTGCAATCAAGGAGGAAAGTAACGTGTTCCAGGTGCTTCATGGGTATCTCTTACATCCCATTTAATCCTTGCAAGACAGGGAGTCTCAGGGGAATTATTTATACAAGCTCCAGGGCAGTCTGTGGTAGCAGAGCTGAGGTTCCAGCATAAAGCCCTTTAGTGGGTACCATATTGAATCTTGGGTAAAAGAAAGGAGGATGGGGCCCCCATGATGGGATTAGTGTCCTTACCAGAAGGGGAAGAGACGAGCATGTGAAGATTCGGCCTGAAGACAGCCATCTCCAAACCAGGAAGAGAGACCTCCCTCACCCTGATCTTGGACTTCTAAGCCTCCAGAACCATGAGAAATAAATGTCTGTTGTTTGAGCATCTTAGTTAATACATGTTAGTTATAGCAGCCAGAACTGACTAAGACATTTTATCTCCCATCCAATGCCAGAGTGGTTTCTAAAATATTCCTGGAGCATGGTAGACCGTTCACATCTTGACGTGTGCTAGTGATATGTAACAGCACATCAACATGTTTGGGAACTGAGGAAGAAGAGTTTAAAATATGTCCTAGGTTTTTGATTTGGGGGCAGATGGAAGATGGTGCTATAAATGAAACATCGCACTAGATTAGAGAGAGGTGCTGGTTTAAGTTTGGATACCTACAATATAAGTAGGGACAGATATCCAGCAGACATCAGAACACCGGAAGCTCAGGGAGAGATCTGGGAGAGCAGTTTAGACTTGGAAAATCAGTGGTTGAGTGTAAGTCGTTGGTACAATGAGAGTGGAGAGAAGTTTGCTTAAGAGGCTATGATCACCCAATGACAAGGGATGGTGGCAGCATTCAGAGACCCAAAGAATGCCAACATCAGAGGGTTGGGAAAATCCACCAGGACAATAAAATGGCCTCTCAGCACTTAGCCCCTTCCTATGATACCCTGCAGCTTCTGTATGTGCCTCTTCAATGCTGGCGTTCTGAAATAAATAGATATTTTAGGTCCAGGGAAGAGCTGAACTTTCACCTGTCTTTTTTTAGCATCTGTATTTCTACAAATGTAGCTTGTGTCTGTATTAACGTTTTGTCAGCCATGTTCCACTGTTGACTCATTTTGAATTTTTAGTCAAACTAAAGCCCCTGAGTTATGTTCTCATTATGTTACAAAGCCAAGCTTCTGTAACTAACACTAGTGCAGTTGGCTTTTAACCCTAAATACAAATCTCATCGACATTCATTTTTTATCTTTTGTCTTTGGTTATCTAAGTAGTCAAGAAAATAATGAGATTATGTTTTATTACTTCAATGAATGAAGTCAGGTAAAAGATTAATAAAAATTATTATGAAAAACATTTTAATTAAAACCTGTGGTTTACAGGATCAGGCTTCGATTACCTGAATGATCATAAAATATTTTTCATTCTTTATTTAGTTCATTCTATAAATATGTTCTAAAAGTATGCCATTTACCAGGCACTGTACTAGGGGCTGTGTGTCAGAAATGTAAATAGTCCAGTCTCCTCTCTCATGGAGTTTATTCTCAAATAGGGGAAAAGAAACATTAAGCAAATAATAGCAATATAAAATCATTATAGGTGCCATGAAGATAAAGCACAGGCTCCTGTGAGAAGGAGTAAATGGGGAGATCTCTGTTAGATGGTGAGTCAGGGCAGCTTTTTCTGGAAAAGTGGCTTCAAGCTAAATTTGGAAGTGTGAGCAGGTCTTAGCTAAGTGAAGGTGAAGTGGATGGGCAAGGCTTCAAGACAGACTGGGGCAAGTACAAGAGTGCTTGTGTGTCTAAGGACACATAAGAAGGTTGAAATGATTGGACGGCAGTACGGGGGTGACCTCAGATGGGACTGGTAGGTGAAGAAGAAGCCAGGTCACCCTAGACTGGTACACTATGTTAAGGATTTGTGTGTATGTTTGTGTGTGTTTGCCAAATGCAGTGGGAAGCTATTGAAAGATTTTCAGCAAGCAGGCACAATTTTGTTTGAGAAAGATGATTCTGGGAGACCAGTTAGAAGGTCACTGCTGAAGTTCAGGTGAGTGATGTTAATGGCTTGCGCTAGGATGGTGGCAGTCAAGAGGAGGAGATTCATTATAGGTTTTGGAAGGATGTGTGGGGGACAGTATAACAAATGATAGCCAGGTTTTTAGCAAGTTCAGCTGGGTGAATGGAGGTCAACATTTACTAAGTTAAGAAGTACAAGTATTAGTAACAGATTCACAAGGGCAGGTCAAAATTTCCAAAATGGGCATGTTTAGTTTGAAAGCCTGTTAGTTGTTTTAACAGTTGTGAATATAGGAAATCACATTTCCAACTAGAGATATAAATTTTAGGGGCCTTGGCATAGTGATGAAATTTAAACCAATAGATAAAGTTGTGTAGGAGAGAATACAGGTCAAAAATTGGCTTGAGAGCAACACTTTAAAAACTCCAACATTTAAAATTTGTGTAAAAGGACATAGTTGACCAAAGCGATTGAGAAGAAGAAAAGGAGAGACAGAAGGAATACCCATACTGCAGTTTCTTGGAACACAAGAGAAGTAGGTTTCAATGAGAAGGCTGTAATTAAATACTGCTAAAATGTCAAGTAAGTATTGTTGCATTAAGCACTTCTATCATTGATAGGAATTCTTTGTGGGTAGACACGACTTTATCTATTTTTGAGCCCCTACACCTTGCCAAATGTTCTCACGTAGTAGATTCATAATGTGTTTTTGCAAAATCAATGAATGAATAAGATAGCAAAATGATATTGCTTGTCACTATTTGCATAATATTTTAATGCATAATTAAAACTCACAATCACACAGTGAGGTAGTTTTTATCAGCCTCATTTTCCAAATGAAGAACTGCCCTCCTGGAGAAAAATTTCTTGCCAAAAATGAAATGTATAGTGGTGTAGTACGGCCAGGACAATTCTGTTGTTCTATACCAAGATCCCAATTCACTTCAGGATGATGGATAAATGAAGTCATACAAGTAGGTATTAATATAGACGAACGTGTATTATATTAATGCATGTTAAGATATATATCTCAGAATGTATTTGCTTATGGCTATGTGTGTATCTGTAGTTCCCAAAACTTGAAATACAATCAAAGACAAAAATCTTGGAGTTGGCAGTCAGCTCACAGAGATGGTGGCCACCTGCCCTATTATAAAGAGGGATGTGATCCTAAGTAGAGCATCCTAGATGTTGGAGGTATCGATAGAATGGAAGAAGCTGAGCGTGTGAACCAACAGCCATCATGATGAAGAGCTGCCCGTCAGTCGTGCGGACATCACACAGAAGGCTGACCTAGCCTGCCCGTGTGTAGAAGGACCTGCAGTTGCATACCAAGAATTCTAGCCACATTCACACACAGCGAACAAGTGCAGCTGCAGCAACATCCCCAGAGGGTGACATCTTCAGAGAGTGAGTACAATAATCTAGAGTGAGGGAATTAGTCATTCTTCACCTTCCTTGTCTCACATTGTCATTTGTTGTTAACAACGGTTAACGGATGGAAGGATTGTCCCTCCCCCATCTCTTCCAGTTCCCACCATACCTGCAAGTCCACATTAACCAGCCTAAAATGTGGGAAGGGCAGGACATCCAGGATTCGGGAAGTTTTGCTTCAGTCCAATGGATTTTATCATGATTTCATATTTGGAAACTGCTTCTTCTGCAATCTCCCTTCTCTGGATTCCTTTCCAGCTGATTTGAGAGCAAACGAGATCATTAAATTCTTCTTCAGACACATATTTTAAAAGAGAATATCTCCATGATCTTTTGTTCCTCACAAGGACAGTAGTTTATCATTTCCCAGAATTTTGATTCCTATAAAGTTCCAGCAGAGAATCACAAAATGGAACATAAAAAGTCCCTTTGTGGCTCTTGGAATCAATGTTCTTAGAAGATAGAGTCTGTATCTCACTGCCTTAGGTATTTCCAAACTCATGATTTTAGGTAAAGGATCCTAGTCATGCTTTTGGATAAGCAGACATGCTTGAAGTAAACTCAGCAGGACCCATACTCTGTGGGGTCTTAATGGCTTCACGGTGTCGGCCATGTTTCCCCAGCTAGACACTGAATGACTTGAACAGTAGGACTCCATGATGAACCAAAAGGAGTCTGCCATTCTTTGAGATGTTATGAAAAGCTCAGGAAGTAGCACACGATGCTAGGCTCAGAATGTTGTCATGCAACATTTCCCAACAAGGGTTGACCCCTACAAGTGGCTGCTTATAGAAAGGACTAGATTGGTAAAATGTTTGGGTCATCATTCAACCATAGGCTCTTCTTGGCTAACGCAAAAAATCTCATTTTTGGTACTAAGAAAATTTTATACTCAAGAAACCAGTTAACTTTGCTTTATCCTATGCTCTTCAAATTTCCTTAATGATAGGCCTCTTGGGTTGTTTTTTGGTTTCTTTCTATAATGAGAGTGTGTTTTATTGAACACAGTTTTGGCAAAGTACAACGCCTAACTTGGGAAGACTGGGTTCAAATCCAGGGTTTGCCATTTTCTAAGTCACTGCTTTATCCACTTAGAGTGGAGTGAGTTTAGACAAGTCATTTCAACTTCTGAAACTCATGGGAAAAATAATACGTGCCTCAGCAATCATTGCAAGGATTAAATGAGGTAACACAAGTGAAGTGCCCATCACAGCGTTTTGCATACAGTAAAAGCCTACAAACATTAGCTAAATCTGAATATGAATCACTGCCCAGAAGGAATCAAAATAAAAAACAAACAAACAAAAGGCACTTCCCATAACAATGAAGACTCCAATGGCAGGCTTTGCAAAGCATTGAATAGCAAGATCACACACCAGTATTTACTGTCTAATTCTTGGTAGCAGGTGTATGTGGTTGTAATTCTTAAGGAACTCAGTGCATGTTTTTGAATGCTTTCAGTCTTATTGTAAAGCTAGATTAGTCAGGTAGACTGAAAGCCAGACCTTTGCAATGAATTTCATTGAGGAAAAGCATCCCGGAACTGAGTGCTAGAAAAGCTATTCAGATACTTTCCTGGGAGATGCAAATTACTTTCCGAATGCTGCATGGAAACATGATGACACTCCATTACAACATTAATGTCCGGTCTGGTCATGATGCTGAGCATTTATTTTGTGTCATGTGCAATAGAAAGAAACATTTTGTTCAGGAAGATCTTGTGACCTGACAGCTTCAAGTTAAAAGGAAGTTTGACTTCCGCCTCTCTTTCACTTTTAAAATAAGTGAAATTTTAAGCCAGCAAGGAATTGACTGAATCCATTGCCTTCTAAACAGAATCTCCTAATACTAGGGAAGTCCGAGTCAACCCTGTATTTGAAAATTAGCATACATTTACCAGACTTCCGACCAGAATGGAAATCCCTAACTGGTCTTTCAACTGCACAGTACAATTCTGTCTTTGAAAAAAAGTGAACTAGCTTTCTGGGAAGGGTTATCTTGTCCTAGCCTGAAACTGGAACACATTAGTCACCATCATACTTATTAAAATCTAGCAAAACAGTGGGTAAAATAAAATCTCTGGTTAATCCACTTAATTTGACTAGAAATTGTCAGTTACCTTCCTGAGAACAGTCTGAATCAAGAAGAGGAGAAGCTGGACTCAAAGGGTGAGAAACTTAGGTACAACTTACACCTTCATGTATTTCCAATAAAAAGGGGGCGGTATTTTCTCCAGACAGGTCTGGAGTCTGGAGGAGATGACTCAAATTCACGAAGTCTCTCAGATACCTTATTTTCAGGCCATGAATGTGAAATGTGAGCGTTGGTGTCATTCCAATCAACAAAAAGCCGTGACATGAAAGGCACCTTATCAGAAAGCTGAACCAAGCTGGAAAGAGAGTTTCCTCCACGGATGCAGGGTGAAGCCGCTTTGTGATGAAACTCTGTCCAATCTATGCCAAAGTCCAAGCGCTTAAACTAGAGGCTCATGAACTGGTTTGAGGGACAAGGAGTCTTGACCTAAAACATCACTGAGAAATGTCATTGCTCAAGTCTCCAGTTTAGACAAGTTATGAAGTCTGACATCAGAGTCTGAGGAAGAGAAAAGAGGATGAGGGGACTAGTTTATTTAGCACCTCCTTTGTTCCTTAGAGGCACTGTGTCAGTTAATTTGCATCTATGCCCTTAGTCTCCACTACAACAGTGTGAGGTAGGCATCCTCCTTGCCATTTCAGAGAGACCAAGAGAGGATGCACAACTTGGCTCAAGGGGGAAATTCAAATTCAGCTCTCCTGATGGTAAACCTAGGGCTTTTTCCTTTTCCACTTGATAATCTCCAACATGTGCTTTATAAAGCAGCAGTTCAGAGGTTATTCAGCAGGAGTGCACTCTTGTCAATTTTCTGGAGTCACTTCAGCTGGTAGATCTTACTCTTCTAAGTTAAAATTAGACTGGCTCGTATTATTGGATGACAGCAACTGAGCCAGGAAATTTACATGTAGAACCTTCTTTTAATCACCGTAAAAAGCTGATGACAGGTTCCAGCTCTCATTTTACGGGTGGGGAAACCAGCAGCTCTCAGCACACTTTGCCCAGCATCTCTTAGTTGAGAAGCGGCAAGACCAGTTTTGAGCCAGGAAGTCTGACTCCAGATTTGTTCCCTCGGCTATTACACTAGGTTAAATATACATGCATACTCTGTGTGTTTGCTTTACAGCATTGTCATGGCCCAGTTTATTTTCTTCAGAAATACAATTATGCCATGGATGGAACCGAGAAGGAACCTCATTCTTTGTCCACACACATGCCATGGCTATCTTCTTCCCAAATGATGAGGTTGGATGCTGGGAATGCAGTTGCTTTGCAGGTTAGTGTCTCATTTTGGTTGATGGGCTGTCATTAAGATGATAAACCTACCGGTCAAAGCTAGTGGCCTGCAATTTATGTATTTATACTGGCAGATCAGTTATCAAAAACAATCCAAGTATTTCTCAACAGACTTGCTTGCCGTAAAAGTCAGAGGTCAGTGAACTCCAGTGGGTGATGTGGACGCACATTCTGATATATTAGACCCTAACCACAAATGTGATGACCTATAGTAAGGATGAGAAGTGTGCCTTCCTTAGGACTTTCTTTACAACAGGAAACTTCATCAATGCAACATGAAGTATACAGGCTTCCAATTCAATTTAAGAGAGAACAATCTCTCGTGATACTTTTTCGCATTTATCATCATTCTTAAATATTGTCAATAACAGCTGAAGTGTTACTGTAATCACATTAAAATATGTCAACTCAATTCATTTGGAAACATCATGCGGACTTTAATTGTCCCCAGAGTTTGCATAAGATCAAGGAAGGCCTACTGTCGTCTCTTGAAGAGATGGTGCGACTCATCTTCCACCAAAGGATGAGGAGAAAATACAGTTGCTCAAGTCACACTGATTTGCACCTTTACATTAATAGTAAAACCCATGTCTTAGTCATACGAAGAGTGGTTTTTCAATGCTTTAGTCGAGCAGAGAGAAAATATTTTTTTCTAAAATGACTCTAATAGCAGTTCTGTTAGGTGTTTCTTCAGTTTAAAGTGTTTTATCTTTTAATATCTGGGTTTGCCTCCGGAAGAAGACTATAGGTTTTCCAACTCATTTTCTTTTTTTCAAAGATTCTCAAAGACTTTCTCCAAATGGTCACAGTCTCTTCATCCAAATTTCCCTTCATGGCCAGTGGGGCTTCCACAGCCTTGGCCTGGGGAGGGCCCTCCAAAGGCAGAGCCAAGCATGCCAGGGAAGGGCTGATCTCTGCTCGAGACGTGCAGATGTGAGGAGAGCCCAGAATGGGTTCAGAGTGAAGGTTGGCCCAGGAAGCATGGGGCCATACCTAAATGTCTGCTCCTTGGAGACAGTCCTGAAGAAAGAAATAGCTGCACACTGAGGGGTTGGCAACAAGGCCCAGGGAAGGCTTGGGACTTGGAGCCTGGACAGATGCCCTGAGCAAGGCTAAGAGGCAAAACTAAAGTGGTTCCAATGAGGCCACCATTTTTAATAAGACTTGCAGATTGGCTACCAGCTTGTTTAGGCATTCTTGCCTGTGAACCCTTTCAAACGTAATCGAACAGAAATAAGACAGGATTTTTTGCTGACATAAGCAACTTCCATCACAAGTTAAATCTTCACATAGTGATTCTCTGTTAACCAGCATCTCCTTCACATTTTTAGTCTTAAGATGCATTGTCCTCATTACCTTGCCCGTCACTCAGAAGCTCAACTCTCTGTCTCCTGTCTTGCCCAGATGCCAACCCAAAGAGCTCAAAAGTGAACAGGCTTAACTAGCCAAACTTTATGTGGCATGAGAAACGTAAGACAGAGTGTGGGGGAGTTTTGTTTCTTAAATACAACAGCTTATTTTCGTGAAATTATTATAATTTTAAATCTCTTTCATTGTGTTCCAAAATCTGAGCAAGTCTCTTAATTAACATAATTGTTTCTGTTTTTCAGTTCCATATATGTGTCTCATAAGTAACGTGGCCGTTTTCTCTGCACTTGGACGGATCCAAGCCCCCCCAAGTAGACATGAACCAGTGTGTAGCCGATTCTCATCTAGGTCCCTGCCTGCAGCATTAGTCAGTGTGTGGGAACAACTCCCTGATTCAACCTAATAGAACACAAGAATTCCTTGGAAAAATGAAAGCCATAGCTCATAGCAGAACTTCTTTGCAGCTCACATTTTAGCTTCTTTCCCAAGACCTCATACTTGTAAAGCCTGTCCAGAAGCTTTAAGAATTCAGAAAAAATAAATAAATAAATAACCAGCCTTAAGTTTCTCTGTTGAAATAATATGGAGAAATAGTTGTATATGACGTCAGAAATTCTAGGTTCAGAACTCACCCTCCCTAATTACTGACTGGGTAAACATGGAGAGGTCACACTAATCCTCTGAATCTTCATTTCCAAAACTGATCAAATAGGGGCACCAAACCTTTCTTTGTCTTCGCGGTCTCACAAGATTGCTCCTTAGAACAACTAAAATGTTATAAAAATAGTTGAGCACATTGGAAAGCACGAAGAAAATGTAAGTCATGCTTGTTTTATTTTTTCCTCTTCCTATTTTGTCAAAAAAAAAGATAAAGTCCACCATGTGCTCAAATAGTCAAAAGGTAGTTAGTGGGTCAGCGTAAGGGCTGCCACATACAGCTGTGCAGTTTGTACACTGTAAAACCAGGGCTGTCAGGGTGGGGTGGAGAGAGCCTGCAATCAAATCTGAGGTCTGCCTTCAGAGCCTTGTACCCTGGCATGGGCCGGCTTTACTTACGTATCTTTGCAACTAACACAAAAAGGACTCTTTGGGTCAATAGAAGCCTGAATAGTACACGAGAAATCACGGCTCTGTGGAATCAGTCCTGAATATTAAATTAAATATACTTATAGTATTCTTCAATTACGTACATCTCAATGTAAGGGATTTAGATTCAGGAAAACTAGATCCTAGCCCTGGCTTTGCTGGAAATCAACAATTTTAACCAATTTCCCTAGCTACTTTGGGCTTCTGGCTGCTCATTTGTAGAATGAAGTAGTTACCTTCCATCTAATCTTTGTGGTTAAATTAAATGCAAATACATTTCTCGTTGCTCATCTTTCAATGGATGGTCTGACTGGATCTTATCCAATTATCTGCCTTCTCTAAAAATTCCTGACAATCTATTAATTGATTCCTAAGAACAATAAGCTCAAAATTTAAAAAATCCAGAGAACTTAAGTAGTCAGCCACCACCTGTTGCAAATGAGGCCTGATCTTCTTCAAGCAGGGCAAAAATCCCACACCCACTCTCTATCTTCTTTCTCCATCATGTTTGGTCTCCAAATTCCCTTACTCATCTCACTAAAAAATTGCTTGCTGGCTATTGTGTAAAGATAATTGATTTAATTATTTTAGCCTAAACAAACAGAGAGCCAAACATTACATGATGGGATTAGCCCCTGGCATCTCCAAGGTCTGAAGTTCCAAGGCACCCAGTTTAAACAACAGGTTCATAGAATCATGAAGAGTGTGGGGGAAAGGGGCCTTACGGAGCATCTAGTTCAGCTCCCTTGTGTTTTGGAGAAAGTCCCGCAGCTCTGCATAGAGCTGGACCTGGCCCTGAATCATGCTGTCATGAGGAGCAACATCTGACTCAGAAACCAGGGCATCTGACTTAAGGTGCATTGCTTTTCTAGTGACATCATGGTTTGGCTGTGCCAACTACCACATCTCCTACCATTCTCCCTCTCACTCGCTAAACTCCTGGCCCTCCCAGGGCTATGTCTTTGTTGTAGCTTAGGAACAGGCAACCTTTCAGAGACCATGCACCAGGGCACACAGCTTTATGAACAGACCATGAGCTGGCTTGCCAGAATTGCCTCATTTATGCCAACTCATTTCCACCTCAGGGCCTTCAAACTGGCTGTTCCCTCTTCTCTGACCACTCTTGTCCCTGTAGATTCCCCTAGAAGGCTTTCTCTTCCTTCAAATTGTTCCTCCAACGACACCTCTCATGAGAAGCCAGTATCTCCCACCCCATCTGAGCTCCTTGACCCTGTCATCACTCTCTGTACTATGACTGTGCTTTAAGTTTTCCGTAACCCTTATCGGTCTTGATAATACATTTGCATAATTTATGTTTGTATTTGATAATTATCTTTTTTTTCCACTTGAATGTGAGTTTAAAAAAAAAAAACGTTGTTTTTTTTTTTTTCTCTTGTATTTACCAGCTTATCCCTAGTTCCTAGAATAGAATAGTGTCTGGCACATAGTAGGTGCTCAGCACACATCACTGAATGGACAAATGAGTGACTGAGTTTATGAATGAGCTGTTCTTCTTAGTTTCCAGAGGGTTTTTCTTTACTCTCTTTTAGTAAGAAAGCTTGTTGATTTGGGTGCTTCTAAGAAATTAAATTAGTATAATTCAGCCTCAGTTTGACACTCTGTAAATGTCAGCTCCCTCCTTTTCTCTTAACACTGAGTCGTTCTTATTTTTGCCCTCGTTCTGCAGGGCAGTACAGTGTAAGTCAGAGTGGACTCCTACAGACTTCTTGGAACGTGACAGGAGATTCAGAGGAGGACACGCTGTTTGTACTTTGTATCTGCTTCAGACTGGTTGACTATAAAAAGAAACCTCAGAGAAACCTCACCTTGTCTTTATTAAGTATTTCTAGCTGTTGAAACTTGGTTTGAATTGCTCTGTTGACAAGAACACTCTGAATCCAGAACTCTGCTTTTTCATGTTCATGGAGGTCTCAGCAAATAGTGTCATACTAATTACATTGTCTACTTTAAGCCCAAAATATTGATGGATTGTGGGATAAAGGTCCCAGTGGAAAAATACTGGCAGGACTTCTTACCTATTATGACATTTTTATTTAGCTCAGTCCTTATTTTCCAATCTACTTGTTTTAGAGTCCCTTCATTTAAGGGGTTATTATTCATCACAAGAATATTTTTTCCCCCTGTGGCAGAGAGAAAAGTGTAGAGATTACAGTTGATGCAAGGGCAAATTCAGAAGCAGTCCAAGCCAGACTTTGCTCTCTGTGCAGAGCCAAATCCATCAAACAGAAGAGATGAGACAGAAAAGTACACCCTTTAATTAGCTCTTACCCACAGAGTGGTTTTCAGTGGGGAAGGGAATACCTGAGTCCTCTATACAAGTGTTTTCTTGTCTCTTAGGGATTTCCTGTAGCCTTGGGAAAATTTGTTTGCAGATTAGGTATTTTCTTGTTTTAATTTGATATAAGATTTACTATATTTATGAATATGTCTTAAAGACCTCACTCAGTCATTCACAAGATTGGACTGTAAGGTTCTCAAAGGGCAAAGTACACTTAATCAATATTCAGAATTTATACAGAACTAGAGCAGTTCCTGGTACATAACAGTGTTTGTGAACAAATCAATCATCAATCAATGCATGAATGAGCAAATAAGGTAAATCAGTGAATTCCTTCTTCCTATCTGATTATTTATAATGAGGAACTAATAAAGGAATTCTATTTGTGTTGTTATTTGGATATATTGTAGCCCCTTGTCTCAGTCTAGGACAATTTCAGAGCCCCTTGCAGAACCAGTTGAGGTCTCTGTTGTAACTGCTTCAACTTCTTCTGCCCAGTCCCACCCCCATGTCTTCCTTACAGATGTGGTTCCCATTTGTACTTCCCAATGAGCCTCTTGCATGCAAATCTCTGCCACTGAATCAGTTTCCAGGAAACCCAACCTAAAACACTAGCTCAAAGAATAGAAAAGAAACGTCATATGTGGCCATCAATGGATTGTTAATTTCTTTTCCTTTTTTCTTCCCAACCTGGATCATGTTTTAAGTGTTTTGCTGCCACAAAATAAGTGGTAGGCACATATGTGTAACATGAATGAAAAGTGCAAATGTCCCCATTTTTTTTTTTTTTTCAGTCTGTAGAGTGAGAACACAGGTGAAGGCCAAGACGCTGAAGCACCAGCCCATCTCAGGTGGACTCTGTAAATGAAAGTTCAGCTCTCAAAGTACAACTCTGGTAAAAATGTGCTTCCAATAACTTTGAGTTTCTCCCTTTACTAAAAGCAAAGAGAAGCCCAGCAATTACACCAGGCTATTTTTATCTCTTAGAATTTTCTTCCTCCCTTTTCCGGGTTCAGAACAGCTTTCATTAGCAGAGCAACTAGGTTAGTTACCTGCCTCGGTAGCAGTCATGAAGGTTCTCCTAAGGATCATGTGGTCTTCTTTGCTCCTATATTCTCAAGCCTGGCATTTAGGGCTGCCTCTAAAGAAAAGCTGCTTGAGTCTATGCAAGAGCCTCGCCATCCTTTTCCATCCTCCCACTTCTGATTCTCCTTTGAGGGGAAGCTACAATGTTAACTGAACCACCAGTGCATGTTAAGCAATAGTTTTTACAGATGACACTTGACCCTGTTACATGTCATATATTTAAGTGGATTTTAGACCCCGTGGTGAATGTCTGTGTCTCAGTTTTCTTTTCATGTAATGTGGAGGCAGTTACTCTCCGGTAATGGAATATTTTGCTTAATATGGTGTAGACACAGATTCACTTAAATGCACTTTCCATTTTTAATGGCTTCTTGATGTTAAGAGAAGGGTAAGAATAGTTGGATCTACCATTTATGGAGCATCTTTCGTATGCTAGGGCCATATACTTGTTTGCTCTCATTACAATGACGTTACATAAAAGAAAACCGACCCAAACAAAAGGCTTATGAACAACAAGCATTTGTTTTCACAGTTGGTCATGGCACTTGGCTACCATTTGGTGGATGGAGGCCGGGCTTGGCAGGGTGGCTTTGCTTGAGGCTGCTGGATCTTCTGGGCTTGGCTCCAAGAGGTGAATTCAGTTCATATCTGCTTTCTGTGTGTTTGTTCTGGAGCCTGGGATAAAGGGGCCATGGTTCCTGAAGCAACCCACCCGTCACAGGAATACAGCCCCCCTGCTGTGATTCTGTGGTGCTGTCTGCTGTTCTTCATCGTAATCTATTATCACATTAGCAGTTGTCTGTTTACCTGTGCTTTTCAGGGGCAATAGGTCTTAGTGATTTTTTGGATCTTGGAAATTGTTTGGCACACAAAAGGCACTCAATAAATGTTTTTGAGTTAACAGTTACAGAAGTGAATAAAATCTGCATAAATCTATAGCAATACATTCTAAAAGGATTGTGCTAAAATAATGAACAGTTGAGTTACAGTTTGTAATTAGGACACGCTTGACCCGCTTGGACACTTGCTGAGCCCTTTGAAGCTGACGTTAAGGAACACAAATGACAAATGACCTTTTCACGTCAGCCTGAGTGCCGTGCACTGTGTGGAATGCACCACTGATCTGACTCGATATGTTTTCTTTTTGTATTCATTCATGGGAAGACGATTAAGTAATTGAGAGATTTCAGCAAACGTCCACACATAGCTTTGAGCTCTTTAAAACACTGCATTTGGAATTATTAGGTGAAAATTATATGTCATCTACGAAGTGTTAAATAAGAAACTATTCCAGTAACTCACTCAGTCACCTCCCAGAAAGCAGTTCGAGAATAATTCCATGCAGGCAAACGGAAGGCACGGAGAGTCTTCCCATCCGAGTTCCAAGAGCTGGCTCTCAGGAGCTCAGCTTCAATGGGAGGTGTTTAGAAGCGGCCACAGGCGCTGTGAAGACATAGGTTTTACTCCCTCCTTCAACTTTTAGAAGCGAATGATGCTGGGCATGTCATTTAACTTCTTGAGTCTCAATTTTGTCATTTGGAAAAGGGAGATAATATCGACACGTAGGTTAATTGTGAAGATGAAATGGGACAGCGTATGCACAGTACCTGTGATTCATTCTTTTTTTTTTTCCTGGTGAGGGCGGGTGCAAAGCCATTTTCTTTTTATGCTTCGAAAGCAGCTTTTTCGTGGAATATTGATAGCACTGCCATTCTCTTCAGTTGACTTTTCTTATGTCATTATCTTGGTTTGCTATAAAGTATGAACTTATTTTAGTATTTATCTATCTAAAATCTATTATCAGTATGATGTGGGTAAGTGCTGTTAAATTGTTTATCAGGTGATCTGAATCCTGATTCATTTATGAGCGGTTTCTGTGGCTCAGTTACTCAACCTTTCTGAGCCTGTTTCCTTACCTGACATTAACATTTAGAGTTTATTGAAGATGCTGAAGAGTCTACAAATTCTGCATCTCCCTATCTACCTACCTATCACCATCTATTTTATTTATGCACACATGCCTCCGGAAGTCCATCAAAAACACTTTCCATGCCATTCACAAAATGAAGTTTTTCTAGTAAATGAATCATTCATATTAACTTGAGGTTATTTGTAAACAACTGAAACTAACCAAAACATTGCTGAAACTGACACAGTGAGGATAAATACTATTACAGTGAATGAGAGATAGCTTCACATTACTATATATTAAGGTATACCATTTGAACAAGTAATATTAAATTGGTGGCAAAAAGCACACAAAACATGCTTCGAGCTAACCCAAAGTACAAAAACTAAAATTACGTATGCACGTAAGTTAGAGGGCTGTTATTTACACTCTGGTCAGTCAGAACAGGAGTATTTTGAATAACAAGTTCTTCTGACATATTCAGATGTGATTTACTTTATGAAAATCTAATCTATGTTGAGTATTTTTCCAAGAACACGTACATCTCATGTATCGAGTCATGGCAGTCTTATTTACCACCTCCACTAATTGTGAGCCTCTATTCGTTCTTAAAATTTAGCCTTACCTCTTACCTAACCCTACTCTGAATTCAACCCTACTCTAAGAAGACAGATTTCTCTCCAGCCCCCTCTCCCCTTTCTACTGTTTCTGCCACTATCTTAGTGTAAACCCTTAGGAATTCTCTCCTGGTGGTTTCAATAGCCTCCTCTCTGGTCTCCTTGCTTTCAAAGTCGTCCCTCTTCGATTCAATTCATCAGCCAGTCTGGTGATCTCTAAAGATTAAAAAGTCGATTCGAAAGATGATTTTGCATTTCCCTTAGGCTAACAAGCAACCCCCTCAGCAGAGCTCACAGCACTGTTCTGGCCCCGTTGATCCTCATGTCTCACCACCCCACCACCTACACCAAGATGGTGGTGATCATCTTACTGTTCCCCGAGTCTTCTTACGCCTCTGTCCCCTTTCCATAGATCTTTGCCCTGTAGGAAACAGCCTTTCTCCATTAACACAGCTGAATCCTATTTGGTTCTCTGATCAAAGGCCTGCCTCCTCCTCCAGGAAGCCACCTCTGACCGTATCATGAATCTACTCCACCCCCACCAGTCTATTATCATGCTTCCCTTCCTTGCTTCAGAGTTACTCTTGCTCACTTTTCTTGATGCCTAACCCACTGTAATTATCTGATAAAATGTTTCCATCTCCCCCAGTACCAGCTGAGTGCAGCAGTCCACGAGTCTAACATAGTGCCTGGCATGTGCTAGGCATCTAGTAAATATTTATTGAATGAACAAAGGGAATGAAATTTTTAAAGCAGTGGCAATTTGGTTGTCACGCCCCAAATTTCAAACAAGAAAGAAAATTACCATATGGGATGATTTGTCTGAGTGCTTTGTTTCCTTGTCATATTATGTCAGGGATCAAAGGATGGCATTTTTTCCTCTTCAAATTGAAAATAGCTTTTTTTCTTTTTTTTCTTTCTTTCTTTTTTTTTTTTTTACTGCTTTTCCCTCATATTAAAGGGAGCTTTCATCATAGATTTTAATATGACTTGATTGTCTCTGTATTCATATCCCCTGATACTCTGTTTTTCACTGCAAGTCAGCAAGATCAAAATCTTCTCCTAATTATCTTCTCTACCTGCCGAAATATCTGCTGCTGGGACTGTGTCAGTTGCTCCAACAATTATGCTGGTGGTAACGGCACACGTTCCCATGAGGCAGGGTGGTGATGCCCGGACTTCAAAGGGCCCATGCCAAGTGATGATGTAGACCGTAGTTCAATTAAAGCATAATTAAGGTGGCATGCTGTGTTCTGACTTCTGCTTGTGTCAAAGATAATCGTTCCAATGGTGCATACTGCCACCTTCATGGCAGCTCCAGAGTTACACCGGGGATGGCATTTCTCTTTAACTCCTCCAATGTCCATCCACAGGAAGTTGGCGCTGGGTGGTCAGTGGGATCAGATTGACTTCAGCATACATGTAATGAACTGAAGCTTTGTGCCAGGCTCAAAGGTAGTCTGATGGACAATATTTCACCAACTCCTCGTGGCAGGTGTCGTTGTTCTCATTTTCCAGAGGGGTTAGCTAAAGCTCAGAAAGCTTCTATGCCATGCCCCAAGTCATGGGATTTGTCACTCACTAAGTCTATAACCTCCAGCAAGTTTCCTAACCTCTGAGATTCAGTGTGCTCATCTGAAAAGGAATCAGTGCCTTCATTACTGGTCTGTATGTAGTTTGCCACAAAACATGCACACACCCAGATGCATGCACGTCTACATCAATCATCTGTCCATCTATCTACCTATCTCAAGTAGAGCGGTCAATACTCTGTAATTTTTATTTAAATGGTTGCCTTTTTGTTTGTTTGTTTTCAAAGACCTCCAAAGTAGCTGACTCATTCAGCCTTCCAGTTTTCTCATGCTGAATGATGCACTGACCTTTGTGAATTCTCTACTCATTCTATCAAGGAGCAAGTGGAAACAACACTAATACTTGGTAGGTCTCTGAGTTGACTGAGAAAGATTACAGGGAGACTCGGCTTCTCTCACATCTGGCTGATTCTTGAAGCAGTAACCCAGGGGACAGTAGATTTGGAGGAAATGTGTAGAGTAGGTCATTGCCACAATTTGGGGCAACAGGTGGCTTGGTAGAAGACACTGGGCTGGTTCATGGCAGGAGTAGGAAGAGTATGAGTTTATTTTCAAGCTCTGTGACTTAATAGCTGTGTAAATTTCAGCAAGTTACAAAACTTGTCTGAGCCTCAGTTTTATCATCTATAAAATGGGAATGATAATAGCACCCACCTCATAGGGCTGTTGAAAGGATTAAATGAGATAATGCACACAAATCTCCTGCATTATGTCTGTTGCCTTGTTAGACAAATAAACTTTGTTATTATTTCTGCTACTGCTCCTACGACTACTACTCTTCTTCTGTCTCCTTACAATTTCACCTCTTGGCACACATACACACTCTTACCCAACCTCAAACTCACCCCAGATTTTCGAATATTCTTGAAGGCGCTATCGTGCAGTGAAACAAGGGAGTGAAAGTACACGCTTATGCAAATTTCCTCTGGAATTCATTCTACCTCCATCTTTGCATTTCAATTAGATTCCCATTTCAAAGACCCAAGCCTTGTCTGACAATTCTCCTGGCAATAGCCAGAATGAAAACTTGAACATAGTCTGAGCGATTTTTAAAAGCAAGTTTTCGTAGTTATTTATCGTCATGAACTGGATGTCAGGGTATGCAGAGCGTTATCAGCGAGCAGTATCAGACCTTCAGAACCATCAGCAGACAACCAGGTTGAGTTGGATGGGGCAGGGCTCTGCATGTGATTCTATCATTTCCTGCCTCAGAGCGAGTCAACAAAACCAGACTGGTTCCTGTCGCAGGGTTTGGGTCTGACAGTATGACAACAGACTCACAGCACAGAATCCTGTTAATGTTTCAACTGCAAGAAAAGACTTAGTGGAATATAGACTTGCTTACATCTTGACGTACAAATTTAAACACAGTCGGGGGCAGAAGACCAAGGAACAGAGGATAAAAGGGAAATGAGGAGGAAGTGAGGGAGGATAAACAGACTGAGATGGTCGTCGTGAAAACACTTGCTTTTGCAAGATTATTTTCTAAGTATTTGTTATATGTTAAGAACTTTCACTTTCCCCTGACACCTACTATAGCCTTTTGGCAAAGGATATTTTTCAAAAAAAAAATTCCAAGCACTCAATGAATTTTTATAAATAGCATTAAAATTGAGAGAAAAAGATTCTCAGTTTTTAAAGAACTATATAGTAGGTGACTAGAATTTAAATAGTTGGCGAGTTTTCAAATACCCAAATTTACAGTAAAAAGCTTAGTCTTCTGGACATACATGATTCTGTGGAGCCAAATCGAGCTAATAACTTTGTGTTCAGTTTTTAAAGTGCTAAAGAAATACTCTGTTATTAGATGCACTTTTCCCCCTAATATATCTTGCAGAGTTCCTGGCCTTATGAAGCTGTGATGTAGACTCCATCCAGTAAATTGAATCTTGTCTTCACGTATGAACGTGCTTGTTAAATCATCAATTATACCCTCTGCTGACTTCAGGGTCAACATAGGTAGTTAATTTGCCCTGCACTGGCTGATCTCGGACTGCTGTATGTTACAAATTCTTATACTTGTTTTTTTAAGAATTTCTGTCCCATTTTCTCTCTGCGGTTACACATTATTTTGGACAATGCATCTGCCTGGAAAACAGACTTCTACTGAATCCTGTCTGCAATGGCAAAAAAAAAAAAAAAAAAAAGAAAGAAAGAAAGAAAGAAAAAAAATTGAAAACAAGATTCTCAAACCTTAATTTATTTTCTTTCAAAACATGAAGTACATATCTACTCTGTGCTAATTATGTGCTAAGAGTTGGGGATACAGACATGCTAAATCCAAATAGCTCCTAGGTTAGTGAAAGGGAACAGGCATTTGTGAAATTAACCAGATGTCAAGAAGGGCAAAGTACTCTGACAAGGATCTCCAACTCAGACGCTGATGGAGGCCGACCAGATAAGACACATCAGTGAGGCACATCGGCGCACTGCAACAGAGGGGTTCTGCCATATTTAAGAGTGGATGGGATGGGCAGTGTGATGTGCAATGTAAGAAAGTTTCATGTTGCCAAACTCTGTGGAAGATTTTAACTGGAAAGAGACTTTCTTGACTTACCTTCTCCCTGTTACTCGCATTCCAGACCAGTGATGTTGCCAGATACATAAGTTTCTTCTTTATTGAGTTAAATATTAAAACACAAATGAAATTGATCTTTATTTAAAGGTTAGATTTGCAATAAAGACCTAGCTGAGATTTGGTATGAGCAGGACCCACCTGGTAGTAAGCCCCATGAAGGCAGCAGTAGTGTCTGTTGCTCAGTAAGTAGTTATTGGATAAACAAAAAGAGTTCCACATCTTGCTATGTCACATTTTTACTCTTTGAACTCCATCACAAAGCTGTATTTATTTATTCCATTAAAAATATTTGTTAAGTACTACTTTCTGCCAGGCATCATTCTAGGCACTGGGATCTACTTAATGATCAAACTGAAGCATTCTGTTTTCACAGATCTAGAAGATGAGATAGAGCTTAACCAAATAACCACATACATAAATGTAAAATTGCAGCTGTAATTACATGCTACCAAGAGAGCTATGAGCTGCCATGAGAACATGAATGCATTTATTCATTAATTCAACAATTATTTGTTGAGCTCTACTTCCAATCTTGTGTTAAGGAAAATAAATGTGGAGGCAGAGAGACCTGTTAAGAGATGGTAAATCAAGTTGGAACCCATAATGTCTAAATTAAGTGAGTGAAAGTTGAGACAGAGAGGAAGAGTTGGGATTAAAAATAAATGTATAATTGCAGCTGTAATTGCATGTTACTAAGAGAGCTATGAGCTGTCATGAACATGAATGCATTCATTCATTAATTCAATAATTTTTTGTTGACTCCTTTCATGTACTGGGAACTCTCTTGTAGGTACTAGAGATGCAGCAGTGAGCAAATTAGGAGAAGCTCCCTGCCGTCATGGCGATGATATTCTAATGAAGAGAGATGAATAATAAACAAGATAATTAACTGATAATTAATGAATTGGTAAGCAGGGAAAGGGGCAGGAATGTAAAGGAGGCCATGGGTGGCCTGGAAGAGAAGGACTCAGTGGGAAGGTGACTTTTGAATAAGGACATGAAAGGAGTGATCTATGTAGCCTCCTCCATCTCAAACATGTGCGTAATGTTGTACAGAAGCAGGGTTGTTGTGATGATGAAATGAGATCATGTAAGAGGAAACTTCTAAACTGGTGCCTAGAGCTCAGTAAATGCTGGTTCCTAAGTAGATGAATTCAGATGAGGTTCCCTGTATGCAGATGAGGTGCTGAAATCACGTTCACGTGTGTGTACACTTTCCCTGCACTACTCCACCTAATGTTTAAAACAAATACGCCAGCCTCTCCCAATCACTCTTAACGTGATAAGTAATATTTGCTCACAGCTACTGCATTTTGCACTCAGACTTACTCCTGTTTGTTGAGCTCTTTTAGCTCCATGGTCCTGAAGAAGCCGGGATGCAATATACACAGGATTGAAAGAGACAGATTTCTTTTTTCATTTCAAGGGGGGACAAAATGCCATTTTAAAATCTGGTGGCAGTTCCGCGGCAGGAGGGAAAGCATCCTGGACACACTTCCCTGCGTGAGTTCCAGGAGTGTCTGCCGCGGAGGGCAGGAGGTTGGATAGCATATTCGCTTGCTGGTCACCTTGGTAGGGTGCATAACTTTCTCAGATCTCAGTTTTCTCATCGATAAAACAAAGGGAGTGCTAACCTTCTCTGACCCCTTAGAAGCATTAGGAGGGGGAAATAAGTTAATGTTTGGAAAGGCCTGTGTGACCCTGTGAGCCAAGACATTTTCAAAGTACAAAGTAAATTATAGGCACTGTTTGCTATCCCATTAGTAACTCAAATAGTACAAGGAGCTCCTCCTGTCCGATCCTTGTAAGTCAAGCTTGTAATACACATTCGTGTTTTCTTCCCCCAGGACAATAGAGGAAATAAAAGAGTAGGAAACTCTTTCTCCTGGGACTCGTTTTTAAAAGGTTTTGCAGTAGAAGTTCTTGTGGGCACAGACAGGTTCCTTCCTACAGGATCACCCTGCTCCAATCCCTTCTTCAAGCTCGAGGAGCCAGGGAACAAGACAGCATACGGAGCTCGGAACCTGAACCCGAGACTCCAGGACTTGCGTGACTTTAGTGAACCTGCTCAGCATCCCTGACACTGTGCCGGACATGCAGAATGAATCGTCATCACCATCATCATCATACCTCCTTGGTTATGAAATCTCTTCAATATAATTAAACAGCAGAGAGAGAGAGAGAGACTTTTCCTCTTATTATGTTAAGCATTCTCCTTAAATCCTCACCAAAACTCCATGAAATATGGTCTATTATTATCCCTAATTTTCATATTAAAAATGGGGCTGTGGAAGGCTAATTTACCAATAGCTGCAAAGCTCAAAGGGCAAAAAGGGCTAGAATTTGCTGTAGACCTACTTGATTTCAGGCTGGAAAGCTGAACCTTAGCTTACTCTGTTCTTTTCATCTTTGTATTCACCCAACCCATCACAGAGTAGGTCAGCACTCCCCAGTGTTATGCACCTGAGAAGCAAAAATGCTCTGCAATTTTCAAATGATGGTTTTTGGATTAATACTCACATTTCCACAGACCAAATGTGTCCATCAGCCCTTGGTGGAAAACAGCAAACATTGAGGCATCTGGCACGTCTGCCTGCTTATCTCTGTGTATTTGTAATAATAAATCCTTTCTAGCCAAGATGAAAAGAATGAGGGATGGTACATGGCGGTACTGGGCCAATACTTAGATCTCCCAAAGGTTTATACAAGCCCTTTTCAACCTATTAGCCTATGGTGTTAAACCAAATTACAAGTCTCATAATCTTCAATTTATTCCCCAGTATAATTTCACACCAGTAAAGGATAGAGGTTTGGGGGTTGTGTGGTGAGGAAGTGGCAGTAGAAAGCCAGAGAAAGTATAAAACTTTTAGCTCTCTAAAGACCATTTTTAGCTGTCTTCAAAAGTCTTCTGGACACTAACCCTTATTTAGCCTGGAAGTGTATCTCACACCCCAAGCTATTCAACAATGTTTGGAAAATTAGGTGGAATGAAGACCTAAAATGCTCCCTTCTCTAGTTGCTTAACAGGAAGGACTACATTTGACTACGAGCTTATGAGAGGGACGAAGAGGGCGGTATTTGAAATGGGTATTTTGATGGATTACTTAATTTTTTCTCAATGTTAATAAGACAATTTTTGAATCCTCACTAACCCTTGGTAATATTGTCTCTAAGAATTGTCTACTTTATTGGGGAAACAACAGGACAAGAGGATTTATGAAGTGAGAACTCTAAACAGCCAGTTAATTAGAAATAGTAAGTCCACTGGAGCTCATATTGGTCTTTTAATTTCAAGGCTTCGTCTACAATGATATTTAAACTGTGACTGAGATGAAGAGAGTAGATTCGAACCCAGAGGAAATAAGTTTCAGTTTGCAGAAACATCTTCAGTACATAAAGTTGGGTATCACAGGATTGAAAGAGACAGATTTCTTTTTTCATTTCAAGGGGGGACAAAATGCCATTTTAAAATTGTCGTTCAGCTTCCAAACTTAGACATTTACCCCCACCTTCCATAAAGTGGTGTTTTATATGAGTGTTAAGCTCATGTGAATTTAGAAGTGTTCATTCTTCACAAGAGAAAAAAAAACAGTTCAAGTCATTTCTCCTACCACCCCACTAAATGTAGCAATGTACTAGGATTAATCCTCTAGATTGTCGAGTAGGGTGCCAAGTACACAAAGAAGAACATGTCCTTTTCTGGAAAAACAAAACAAAACAAAACAAACCTAGAGATACTGGATCTCTCATCCTTGAATGATGAATATATCTTCAAAATGGCCTCGAACCTTTTTAACCCATTTTCAAGGTGATTCTTTTGAAGAATAGTTGATTTGCAATGTTTTGTTAGCTTCTGGTATATAGCAAAGTGATTCAGTTATACATATATTCTTTTTCATATTATTTTTCATTATAGGTTATTACAAGTTATTGAATATAGTTCCCTGTGCTGTGCAGTAGGACCTTTGTACGGTTTATAAAAATCTCACATACTTACGTTAGAACTTTGTCTTTCAGAAAGATGCAGTCCTACCATACTGCACACAAAGTGATATTCTAAAGGACAAGCTGGACCATATCTCTCCTAATCAATGATTCCTCATTTATTCATTTCACGAATATTTAATGAGTACCGACTATGCTGGTATTGATGCTGGAAATGCAGCAGCAAGTAAAATAAAAGAAATTCCATCTGTCGTTAAGAAACTAAGGGGGAAAGTAAACAGAGTAATCCGAGAGTGGAGGTGGATCAGTTTCAGACTGAGCTGCAAGAGGTGCCGGTTCTGCGAATGTGATCCTCGAGCTGAGATTTAATTGCTGGTTTGTGGGAAGGAGCCAGCTGCTGTGGGAAGAGGGTACCAGCGGTATGAATTATTACAAAGGCCCTGAGGCAAGAGGCAGCTTGGCATGTTTGAGGAATAGACAATCAGCAGAATTGGAGATTCAGAGGCATTCGCTACCGGTAAAGGCTTTTTGTGCATATAAAACACTGCTTGGTCGGATACTACCTGACTTTCCATTCCCGTCTCTCAACACCGCTCGTCTACACTGTTCTCTGGTTTTGGAGACTCTGGCATGCGTGTGCCAGGCTGAACATGTCTCCATTTATCAGTACACGCTGTCCTCCCTGCCTGAAATGTGCTTCTCCGCTCTGTCACCTGGTGAATCTTACTCATCTTCGAAGATAAATGTTTGCTTCCATCCTTGTGGCATCGCAGAGAAGGAATGATTAACTGCGCGGATTATCCGGACCCCTCTGGCTATCAAAATGCTCTGTCACTTCTTTGAGAGCCTATATTCAAACTGAGTCCTCTTCTCTCTTACTTTACTTGGACATGTCATCAAATTCTAGGTTGCAGGCTCCAGAGAAACATGCACCTTTCCCACGTCAAGTGCAGAAAGATGGGTCAGCACTCAAGTGACTCGGTCATGTCTCCCTTCTTTCTCTTTCCTTCCTTCCTTCCTTTCACTTCATTTTAACTAAGTTAAGGCGCAGTCCTTGATATTTCCCTTTTCCTCTTCCCCTGCAGCCATGTGATTAGAAAATCACATTGGCTGTACCTGACCACACATGCATTATCTCTCTACCTCTACAAACACACCTTGTACCATCCTCCCCCTTCAGCAGAGAAGACCGTGAGAACTTGATCTCCTTGTTCCTACTTGTGCCTTTACACTGTCCCCTCTTCAGACCTCACGGAGACACTGTCCTTGATCACCCCATCTCACACGGCATACTTTCCTATACTCTTTATTCCCATCACCATGTATTTCTTCCATAAGATGTATCAAAATGTTAACTGCTTGCTTACTAGTTTATCACCCACCCTCCCTCATTTTACAGAAGCTCATTGACTTTGCATGTTTTATTCCCAGTCGTGTCCCAGAACCTAGCATCATATTTGGCACACGCACCACTTCAACAAGTGAATGAATGAACGTGTATGTGAGCACGTGTGATGTGCCAGGCTTTGCGTTAGATAACAGGGACACAAAGAAAGTTAGTTCATCACTGAGGCCCTCTTTCCTTCTTTGTTAAGCCTAGCTTTTCTTTCTTTCTTCTGTTCTCACGCACTTTGGGGGGGAGAATATTTGTTTAGTGCAGTGAGTTAGAACCTTGTGATAATGCCCTAGAGCAGAGGTCATGGATCTCATCTGGAGGGGAACCAGTTATCTGTGTCCTTAAAAGAGCCCCTAACCTTGGGTACTTATTTTGCCCTTGTTTGGGTTTGATAATAAAGTGGCGTGAATGGGTTAGATCAAATACATCCCTTAATCAGCGCTCATCACAAGATATTGTGGTTAATGGTTTAAATAGCCACCTTCTCTACCACACTCTGTGACACTCAGTGGCAAGCATTGCATCTTAATTATTTTTTCCTATTTGTCATCTAGCACCACCATAGGTGTGCTTATTTCCCCCCCTAGAACAACTGTACCACTTAAGGCACTGACTGAATTTTTTTCAGAGCACGTAGGAAGCTTTAGCGATTATGCTGGTTACCTTCTAATACTTCAGATGTGAACAGTGACAGGAAGGGCTATGTTCAAAGTGAAGGGCAGAGACAACATGGTGATTTGGGTCCATGACTTTAAGATTTGACTGCTTTTCTGGCTCAAAGTCACATCTTAATCTGAGAGAAAAAGCAACACTCTTAAGGATCACACTGGGTTGATGAAACCTCTGGCAGCAAACAAGTGATAAGAAATGAGTGCTGATCTGGCATTGACAGCTGATGTTTCATCTACAGAAGACTCAAGGCATATGCCAATCTGACAGCAAGGAAATCCTGCGTACTCTGAGCCTGTCATTGGCAAGGAGGAGCTGAGAGTTGTCACTAAATTAATCTATCAGGTGACATTGGAGAAAAATACTCCCTTCCGGAGGCTGGTCTACTTGCAGCGACAATAATTAGACCTGAGAACTACTTGGAGACAACCAGCATGCCATCCTTTCCCATACGTATGTCCATGGGGTTAATCATTCTCAAAGAATTAACATTATGTGATGGTTAATTTTATGGGTCAACTTGACTGGGCCAAAGGGTGTCTATATCTGGCTAAACATTATTTCTGGGTGTGCCTGAGATGGTGTTTCTGGAAGAAATTAGCATTTGAATTGGTAGACTGGATAAATCAGATGGCCCTCCCATCTGATTTATGCAGGTAAACACCATCTAGTATTTTTTGTGGGCCTGAACAGAGCGAAAAGGAAGACTAGTGAGAGAATTCTCTCTTTGCCTGACGGCTAAGATGAAATTTATGCGATAGTTCTCCTGGTTCTCGGATTTTAGGATTCAGACTGGAACCTAACACCATTAGTTCTCATTCTCAGACCTTCAGACCTGGGCTGGAACTGCAGCACTGGCTTTCCTGGCTCTCCAGCTTGCAGATGGCAGATTGTGGTATTCTGAGACTCCAGCATTTTGTGAGCCAATTCCTTATTATAATAAATCTCTTTTTTGTTCTGTTTCTCTGGGAGCCTCTGACTAATACATATCATTTTAAATTCTTGGTTAACCAATAAGCCTTATAGGTGATATATGTTTACTAGAACACTCAATTAACCAGACCACTCCATTTTGCAGATTCTTGAGAAAATCCTCATTTAATTGCTTTGATTTCCTGAAGCTATTTGGGAAGCAAAGATAAAAAAGAGAGGCCATAGTCAGGACGTTAACATTTCTTGAACATCTCTGTTGTGGAGGGCAGACTTCCAACAGCAAGACTTCCTTGATAGTCAAGGTGATCTTAATTGTTTATACAGCATCTTGGATAATCAGTTCTTCACCCAAATTTTAATGTCCATTCCCTAAAGTTCTTATTGTATTACTACAGGCTTTCATCAGATTTCCCTGGTATCTTAACAGCCCATATTCTCGACATTTTCTCATCTGGGCTACTGATACACCCCTGGGTCCTTCCTGAAGCCTTTTTGATAGTTTAACTATGGTTTGCACACAAAGGTTAGACAGCAGGGCTATGGAGACTTCCCATCTGGTCTGGGCAATCCTTCCTTCTCAAAAACTGTTGTGTTAGCTCAAACAATGTACGGTGCAGCCAACATTCACATGTTACACAAAATGTAGAAAGAAATTCAAAAACCACTTTATTCTCTGAAACATGTTCTATCTTACTCTGGGTCCCCATTTCTGTTGATGACAGAGGGACATTTACCATTCTCTTCTCATCTGAAGCTGTCTCTTTCCTGTTCTGTTACTTTACTTTCATTTATACAAATAATCTATAGACTGAAAGCTCAAATCTGCTTTTAAGAGTATTTTTCTCTTCCGTCAAAAAACCTCTTCTGTAAAGAAGGATTCATGGCCATATGCTGAGTTCTTCTTACCCATAGTTTATAGTAATACTTCATGTACAAACCTCCTATGTTTACTTTTGCTGTATAAAGTGAGATGCTTACATTTGGAAATCTCTCTTTCTCATACAAGAAACCCTGCTTGCAAGACTTTTGTCTTCCTTTGGGCTTTAAGGCTGAATATTGACTACTTTTCCTTCTCCCTTCTATTTACCCTAATTCATCTGAGGACAGCGGATACCTCCAGTTGCGCGGAGAGGAAGGAAACACCAGGAAGAGAAAAGTTCCAAAAATATTTTTTAAAATTCTTTTAAAATGGTGTAAATCATTTGAAAATTTTCCCAAAGTAAAAGTTAACTGCAGCCTTTCATAATTCACCCATTTCATTTGACCGTGTCAATTATACTGTAAACTTTTCAAAGTAAGATGAATCTCTTTTATGAATCTGAGCTCCATATAATTCAAATCAGTTCAATGCAGTTGCAATCCACAAACACCACTGCGTGCCCGCTATGTGTCAGGCTCTGTGCTAGGTTGTGGGAAAGACAGATTAAAGTCTTTCATCTTCTCTGAGCAGCTCTCATCTTGTGAGCAAACAAGAGTTGTTAATAAATAAATTATTTAAAAGTAAAAAAAGAAAAAAATCGGTGTAATCCTTTAAAAGAA